>NC_037336.1:26985960-27610960 GCF_002263795.3 Bos taurus
ACAGTTATATGGCAGAAACCAATACAACATTGTAAAGCAATTAGCCTCCAATTAAAAATAAATTTAAAAAAATAAATAGAAGTTATCACAAAGAGAAAGTTCATTTTAATAAGAGAGAAATAAATATCAAAATGAAAATGTATAATATTTAAAAGGGTAAGGATCTTTACTAAGTAATCTATATGTAATTATTGTTATGGTAACACTAAGGCTCCACAGAAAAATGAGCAATGAATACAGCATGACAATCCCTTGAAAAGGAAATAAAAATGGCTAATGAAAATATGAAAAAAGTTCAATTCGGTAAGATAAGAAATGCAATAAAAATGACACTTTTTCTTTCAGTAGATTAAAAAAATACGAGAACAGATAGTATTCAGGGTCAGAAGGGGTGCAGTGAAAAACACTGCTGTACATTGGTGGGAGGATAATTTAATAAAATGATTCTGGATGCGTAATTGTCAACTATATACTAAAGGATTTAAACTTGTTCATATTATTTAGTTACATTTAGGTATCTTTTTTTAAGGATCAAAATCACAAATGAAGATGAGGGCATTTTTTATGGTGATGATTACAGGGAAATATTTATCATAAAAACAGGAGAACAGTATGATGTATAATGATATACACATTATTGTTGTTGTTTGGTTGCTAAGTTGTGTGGGACTCTTTTGCAATCCCTGTTGCCCACCAGACTCCTCTGTCCATGGGATTTCCCAGGCAAAAATACTGGAGTGGTTTACCATTTCCTTCTCCAAGGGATCTTCTTGACCCAGGGATCAAACCTGCATCACCTACACTGGCAAGTGGATTCTTTACCACTGAGCCACCAGGGAAGCCCCCAATGTATACCATACCATAATATATTTATTATATTATATAATACTATGTAAAGAGTTAAATAAACAATGAAATTGCTGTTGTTGTTCAGTCGCCCAGTCGAGTCTGACTCTTTGTGACCCCATGGACTGCAGCACACCAGGCCTCCCTGTCCATGACCATCTCCTGGAGTTTTCCCAAGTCCATGTTCATCACATCAGTGATGCCATTTAACCATCTTATCCTCTGATATGTTCTTCTTCTCCCTCAATCTTTCCCAGCATCAGGGAGTTTTCCACTGAGTCGTCTGTTCTCATCAGATGACCAAAATACTGGAGCATCAGCTTCAGCATCAGTTCTTCCAGTGAATATTCAGAATTGATCTCCCTTAAGATTGATTGGTTTGATCTCCTTGCTGTCCAAGAGACTTTGAGGAGTCTTCTCCAGCACCACAGTTCCAAGGCATCAATTCTTTGGCATTCTGCCATCTTTATGGTCCAGATCTCACAACCATATGTGATCACTGGGAAACCATAGCCTTGACTATATGGATCTTTGTCAGCAGAGTAATGCCTCTGCTTTTCAACACACTGTCTAGGTTTGTCATTACTTTCCTGCCAAGGAGCAATTATCTTCTGATTTCATGGCTGCAGTCACCATCCACAGTGATTTTGGAGCCCAAGAAGAGGAACTCTGTCACTACTTTCACTTTTTCCCCTTCTATTTGCCATGCAGTAATGGGGCCAGATGCCATGATCTATTTTTTTTTTTTTTTAATATTTAGTCTTAAGCCAGCTCTTTCACTCTCCTCCTTCACTCTCATCAAGAGGCTCTTTAGTTCCTCTTAACTTTTTGTCATTAGAGTGCTATCATCTGCATATCTGAGGTTGTTGATGTTTCTCCAGCCTATCTTGATTCCGGGTTGTAACTCATCCAGCCTGGATGCCATCAAGGTGTATATTATGTCAGCAAATCTGGGAGACCCAGCAGTGGCCACAGAACTGGACAAAGTCAATCCTCGTCCCAATTCCCAAGAAGAGTTGTAACGAAGAATATGCTAACCATCAGGCAATCACACTCAACTCCCATGCAAGAAAGGTCATGCTTAAAATCTTGTATGCTAGGCTTCAGCATTATGCAAACCAAGAAATTCAGATGTCCAAGCTGGGTTTAGAAAAGGAAGAGGAACTAGAGACCAAATTGCCAACATTTTCTGGATTATAGAGAAAGCAAGGGATATTTAGAAGAAAACATCTATCTCTGTTTCATTGACTATGCTAAAACCTTTGACTGGACCATGATCAAAGAAATAGCCACATGAATTCCAAAATTATTTGATATTACTTAAAATAAAAATACACATATTTGAGATGTAGCGTAATCAGATACATTTCAATTGCACACAGATGAAGAAAATGTACAAAAATATAAATAAGTTTCAGTTGTGAACTGATGAAAGTGCTTATCTCTATTTTTATATTGAGTTGTTTTATATTGTGATGTAAAATGACAAATATAGAAATCATAAAAACTTACATTTTCAGGGGAAAGGAAAAGAAATTTCATTGTTAATATCTCAATATCCAGAATACAGAAAGACTATGGATATTTCTTAACTGCTGCAGTACCGTGTTGTTAGTTACAGCTTGTTGCCAATTTTGCATTTTCCTGCTAAACCCAGATCCCTCTTTGACCAGAATTTCTGTCATCTATGATTCCATTCAAGTTTGTTTAACTAAAATTCTTTTTATCATCTTTAGGCAAACTGAAAATCCTTTATTCCATTTTTATGGCAAATTCTCTATTTTCATGAATCAACTTTTGAGTTTCAGCAGGGCATCACAGCCATGAGATTCCACTAATTTGATATATAGAAATGGTTTGTTATATAGAAATTACATAGAAATAGGTAACTAGTATAGAAATTGAGTGATACTATAACACAAACCTAAAATAGATAGCATTAACTCTGAGACAAGGTGGCAGATGGAGGCCAGAAGGACAGTGAGAAGACTATCAGGGAAAACAGGAAAAACAGTAAAGAAATGGTTTTTGAGGACTGGAGAAAAGAAGGCTCACAACAATTATTGTGGGAACAATAAGGCTAAATATTGCCTGCAGTAACTTTGAAGATAGAAAATATATCTACAAACTTGTGGATCTGGCTAATGGGATTTCCAAGCAAACGGTTGACAGTATTATTCGTCATCTTTTAGCTACGCATAACATGATATTGGTAGGCTGTAGTCCATGGGATTGCTAAGAGTCGGACATGACTGAGCGACTTCACTTTCACTTTTCACTTTCATGCAGTGGAGAAGGAAATGGCAACCCACTCCAGTGTTCTTGCCTGGAGAATTCCAGGGATGGGGAGCCTGGTGGGCTGCCGTCTATGGGGTCACACAGAGTTGGACACGACTGAAGCGATTTAGCAGCAGCAGCAGCAACATGATATTATGAGAGATGAGCTAAAGGAACAGTCCCGTTTTCAAGTACAATTTAGAGGGTACATTGTTAACTGAAGACTTGCTAGGTTGGAAAATAAAAATTTCACTTTTACAGCATCTCCAGCTGGCAAAAGATTTTCCAAGTAAAGACGTTGCCTCTAGAAAAAGAACAAATTCAGAATGGTGTCTGCAAGTCAAGATCAAATCAAAGATGCAATGCTAAGACATGCAGCTAAGACTTCAGAAAGATTTCAGAGATCCTCTCAATTATATAAAAGCTCTAACAATCTTAAAGGCATGTCATGACATTGTAACTCTTATGGAACACTGGAGACTGTATCTTATATTGAAAAGATTTGTGCATATGTAATTTAAGAAGATGAGTTTAATTTGGTACACAGAAATCTCAAAAAAATTTTTGAGAGCTGTAGCAGTTTAAAAGTGGTAGAGAGTTCAACCAATAACTTAGATTACCATACTCTATTTCAAATTGCCTATCAGGCTCTTATTAGTCTATACAGTTCAGTATTATTTTCAAATGATAATAAACACAATTTTTTTTAAAAAAGCTAAGCTTTTAAATACCAAGCATTGTGCCAACATCATTTTATATTGAGTTGGTCAAAGAGATGTTACAGAAAAACCCAATGAACTTTTTGGCCAACCCAATATAATATCCCACTCACTCCTCAAAACAAAGAAGCAAAAAACTTTTAAGCCATTCAAAAAATTTGATCCACACCTAGATTTTTATTCCAGGAACTTTATCACAAGTGGACATGACATACTTATATGGTGATACTCAGAGTAACACTATTTATTAGAATAAAATCATGGAGGAGCCTCAAAGTCTAATGGAAGAGGAATGGTAAATTGAGACTGTTTCATGTAATGGCATGTAACAATTAAATTAAAGCATGTGGCTGACTTTATTTTGGGGGGCTCTAAAATCACTGCAGATAGTGATTGCAGCCATGAAATTAAAATATGCTTGCTCCTTGAAAGGAAAATTATGACCAACCTAGACAACATATTAAAAAGCAGAGACATTACTTTGTCAACACAGGTCCATCTAGTCAAGGCTATGGTTTTTCCAGTAGTCATGTATGGATGTAAGAGTTGGACTATAAAGAAAGCTGAGCACCAAAGAATTGATGCTTTTGAACTATGGTGTTGGAGAAGACTCTTGAGAGTCCCTTGGACTACAAGGAGATTCAACCAGTCCATTCTAAAAGGGATCAGTCCTGGGTGTTCATTGGAAGGACTGATGTTGAAGCTGAAACTCCAATACTTTGGCCACCTGATGCTAAGAACTGACTCATTTGAAAAGACCCTGATGCTGGGAAAGAATGAGGGCAGGAGGAGAAGGGGATGCCAGAGGATGAGATGGTTGGATGGCATCACTGACTCAATGGACATGGGTTTGGATAAACTCCGGGAGTTGGTGACGGACAGGGAAGCCCGGCATGCTGCAGTTCATGGGGTTGCAAAGAGTCGGACACAACTGAGCAACTGAACGGAACTGAACTGAGTCAATATAATCACTGAACTGAGTCAATATAATCACAATAATAATTTCATTGTTAATGTAAGAAACTAAGGATTGGTTAGGTTATGTTGTCCAAAGTCATACAGAATTTGGTAGGTTAAAGATTTTAACCCTGGAATTATGACTACAGAAAACCCACTCCCACACACTGTACCACTTCCTTTACATTGGATAAAATTACAATTTATACAGGAAAGTGAACACTACTATCATATCTTATGCACTGAAAAACCCTCTGCAACAGAACACATCCTACTTGTATTCTTGTAAAAAGTATTACAAGATTTACATGGAAGCATACCCTTAGAGAGGACATGTGCTCATCTGGGTGTGTTCCCAGAGAAGACTATGGGGCTCCCAACTCAACCTTAGCCAGCCAGCGTACCCCTTGGTCCCAGTTGCCACCATATTGCCTGTTTCAGTACCCATGAGCTTTATCTGGGTTCCAGATGCCAGAGAGAACAACAGTAATAGGAGGGCATCTTTTATGTGAACGAGGCTTCGTAAGACCCAAGAAGGCTTGCTGGTTTGCACTGAATAAGGCAGATCTTTAGCTACAGTGTCTCATATAAATGCCTTTATCAAAAACTTGCTTTACAATTTTAAAGAGATACTATACATTTTTTGCTTTGTCAAAAACAGAAGAAGCAGAAAAAAAAAAAATGATGGCAATAAAAAAAATCTACATTAATGAAGAGCTATAGCTGAGATCTGAGACACACACAAAAGTAAAAAATCCTAAGTTATGGTTCCCATAGCAACTACAACACAGTTGGATTTCACTTTTATGTTAAGTAAGTTTAACTTGAGTGAGAATGCAAAATACTTCCTCCAAGCCAAAAAAAGAATTGTGAAAGACACAGAGTGGTCCAGACTGTTTTGGCTTTCAAGTATGTCAAATATTCACCCTAATATGTATTAACATTTTTACATTAATACTATATGTTCATTTGTATTGATTTTAAACTACCTTTATTCAGTTGACAAAATATAATTATTTAAAATGGGGAAAAGTCCCACTAGAATCTGTTAAATTGGAAAACAAGACTTTATAATTTTTCACATAGCATTTCTATCGTCCTTGTATTTACAAAAGAATATTTGCTGAAAGTACAATTTATTGGTACTTTAATAAAGTACCATTTATTGCTATTCACTGCCAAGTGTTTTAAATTTGACAGTTTTTTAAATTACTTTTGATATAACATGAAACTATATAAACAAACACATGCTACTTTAAAGATAGAGTTTACAAATAATTTTCAAGACATATATAGTTTGCATATTTTTTCTCTATTTCAATAAAATTTTTAGAAAACAGGAAGGGTACTTACTCCTGTTATGTAACGAGGTCTATATTGAATGGTTCCAAATAAACCAAGAATGACGATAATAATATGTACAAAATTTGCCAGGATAGGTGCCCACTGATATCCAAGGAAGTCAAATATTTGCCTCTCCAGCACACAAACCTAGAATAGCAAAATAGGATATATAGATAAGCACAATGATGAGAGAAAAAAAGGATCACATTGACATGATAATCAGCAACTATAAATGTGTTACCATATTTGGCATTTGTCTTTAACAGTGAGAATGACATTTTGGGGTATATTTCAAAGGAAGACTATGGGAGCTATGGATCCAGAGACAGCTGCAATCCTTTCAGGGATGATTTTGTGGCGGCATCAAGTAGTATTCGCAGGATGTCATCTGTGCAGTCACAGGATAAATTATATTGTCATATGCACTGTCAAACACTTGAAGTCATCAACCAGCAAGCTTGGGGAATGACGTCCCCATGAAGGGTTTGTTGTTAGAATCTGCTCAGATGTCATTGTATAAGTTGGGAATGGAACACACGGGGTTGATGGAGAGGAAAAAGAACTCTTCAGCAAGTCAGGAGACCAGACTTTGGATGTTGCTCTGTCACAGAGAGCCGTAGTGCCCCAGGAAGTCATTTCTTTTCTCTGGGGGTCTGATTCCTTATTTGTAAAATGTAGGACTTTGACTAATGTCTAGGGTCCTTCTAACCTTAAGAGGATTAGATTATAAATCAAATGTGACTTTTTTTTTTTATCATATCCAGTTATCTACAGTAACCAGGAAAAAAGGAGGGCCCTATAAGAAACTTCAAACAATGGAAAAAAAAAATAAAGCATCACTGTTTAAACACAAGAAACAAGGCATTTCTAATTCTTCTATATTTATCTGTGCTTAGAAACTTATAATTAAGTCATATGTAAAAATCTAAGCAGTGGGAGGAAAAGAGCAAAACCAATCAACCAAGCAACTCACCAAAAAAAAAACCAAACAAAAAAAACCCCTGAGACTGACCAGTAGTCCAGAAGTGCCATTTTACATCAACAAAGGAAACCTGAATAGCTAGCAAGTCTCTCATCAGATCTAACAAAGCAAAGGGAATGGTGTGAATTAAACTCAGCTGTATGTTTCCTGCCTGCCCTCAGGTGGAATGATAACAAACTAAAACATTGTAAACGAAACTGATGTTAAGCACAGACATTCAACAATTGGTCTTCAGCTAGCATTTAGAGGAAAATGATTTTAAAACCCCTAAGTCACTAACTATACTTTATCACTCTGCTTTAATACTTCTTGTCAAAAGGACATACTAACTCTTCAAACAGACAATTTACTTTTTAATTAAATACCTGTAGCCTAGTTTGAAGGCTTCTAGAATGATCATTATTCCCACTGCACTTCTTTAACTGACAGCACATTTTCTTATCAGGCATTGAAGGAGAAAATAAACTCATGACAACTGTTGGCATAACACCTCTATTTCCTAAGACACACCAGGTACCATGTTATACTGTAACAGCGATAGTCCAGCCTAATAAAATCTTAAGTTTCACTTAGTCTTGGCAGTGAATTAAAAAAAAAAGAAAAGAGAGAGAGGGACAGGGAGGATCTCGGATTTATATTCTATCCTACATATTCTAAATACAAAATACCTACCAGAGTCCCAGCAGTGGAATATGATATTCTGATTGATTAACAGTCTGTCATGGAATATGCACATAACCCAAGCCTCATAAACTCTGAAATGTCTCCTGATGAAACACTCCTTCAACTGTTTCCATGCAGTCAACACTTCTTATGAAGAGGCCCATTTGTGATGTTAAGCAGTATTACATGTGCCTTGTTGGAATCCATCAATGTTACCAAAAGATAAGTGGATGTTCTCAGCATTGCTAATCGTCTATATAAAAGCTCCTTCTAACACAGAACTCTCATATCCTTATCCTATGAATAAACAGTAAGTAGAAATGTGAAACAGCAGCAAGAAGCATTTAAACTCTATAAATTTTGAGCATCATAACTGTGGGGACACAGCAGGGAAAAAGTAGAGAGGATGAAGCACATCATTCAAACAGTGGGAAATCTCTCAATAAATGCTCCAATTATGGAACAAAAGAGCAAGCGCCATCGTTAATTATAAAAAATATATAGATGATAATATACTCACTAAGACTGCAAAGCTAAAATGAAGTTGCATCAACATTTATCAACCTTTTTTATGACAGAACTAATAGTTCCATCAAACATTACTTACGAGGTTATGCAGACTGAACAAGCTAATGTGCAGTTTTTCACTTATAGCACTTCCGCTATTATAGTATTTCACTTATATAGTATTTCTCCTCTTTTTGATAGGCTCTTTAGTCATCATAAGAAGCTCTACCACAAGTTCTACTATTGAGATCTAGGGCCAAAGAATTGAAGATTTCAGTGCATACAAAGGGAATAACAATTTATAAAGTGGGTACAGACTCTCCTAAGAATTCCTTCCTAGAGGAAGTATATTAATTATGAAATTACAGGGAAATTGTGGCACTAGAGGGAAGAGCATGTTTTATTTTTTAATTTTTTAAAGTATACTTGATTTCTAAAGTTGCGTTAATTTCAGGTGTACAGCATAGTGATTCAGTTATGTACACATACACACAAAAATATATATGTTCTCTTCAATATTACTTTCCTGTATAGGTTATTACAAAATAATGAGAATGATCCCCTGTGCTATACAATAGGTCCTTGCTGATTATCTATTTTATATTTATTAGTGTGTATGTTCATCTTAACCTCCTAATTTATTCCCTCACCCCCTTTGATAACCTAAATTTGTTTTCTATGTCTGTGAGCCTTTTTCTGTTTTGTAAATAAGTTCATCTGTATCTCTCTCTCTTTTTTAGATTCCACACATAAGCAATATCATATCTTTCTCTGGCTTACTTAATATGATAATTTCCAGGTCCATCTGTGTTGCTACAAATGGCAATATTTCATTCTTTTTTATGGTTGAGTGCGATTCCTTAAACCACTCACTACAGGTGGGGCATTCATACTACTCCCTGATCATATATCACTTCATCGAATCTGCACAACACCCAGAGAGAGAAACATTACCGTCTTATTTTTCAGACTAAGAAATCCAAGATGTATTATGTCTAAGTGCTTCTCCTACAGTCTCAGAAATGGTAAATGGTCCAAGAGGAATGTAAGCCTATGGGCATGGCCAGTGCAGTGTCTCTACTTTAGAACTCTCGCCACACCTAGCTCCAAAAGAAAATGCTTTCATAGATTATGTTGGAGGCCTATGCTGGGTACAGGATATATGTGACTTTTTCACCTTATTTATTTTAGAATAGCATAGAGAATGTCTTTGATCATGCCTATCAACTTATAATATCAGAATAATCATCATTGGTCAAGGCAGAGCTCCTTTTTATTTTATTTTCTAAGAAGACTCTACACATGGACATCACCAGATGGTCAATATTGAAATCAGATTGATTGTACTCTTTGCAGCCAAAGATAGGGAAGATATATAAAGTCAGCAAAAACAAGACCTGTAGCTGACTGTGGCTCAGATCATGAACTCCTCATTGCCAAATTCAGGCTTAAATTGAAGAAAGTAGGGAAAACCACTAGACCATTAGGTATGACCTAAATCAAGTCCCTTATGATTATACAGTGGAAATGGCAAATAGATTCAAAGGATTAGATCTGATAGACAGAGTGCCTGAAGAACTAGGGACTGAGGTTCCTGACATTGTCAGGAAGCAGTGATCAAGACCATCCCCAAGAAAAAGAAATGCAAAAGGCAAAATGGTTGTCTGAGGAGGCCTTACAAGTAGCTGATAAGGAAGACAAGGAAAAGACAAAGTAGATAAAGAAAGATATATCCAAACTTCCAAAGAACAGCAAGGAGAGATAAGAAAGCCTTCCTCAGTGATCAATGCAAATAAATAGAGGAAAACAACAGAATGGGAAAGACTAGAGATCTCTCCAAGAAAATTAGAGATACCAAGGGAACATTTCATGCAAAGATGGGCTCGATAAAGGACAGAAATGGTATGGACCTAACAGAAGCAGAAAATATTAAGAAGAGGTGGCAAGAATACTCAGAAGAACTGTACAAAAAAGATCTTCATGACCCAGATAATCACGATGGTGTGATCACTCACCTAGAGCCAGACATCCTGGAATGTGAAGTCAAGTGGGCCTTAGGAAGCATCACTACGAACAAAGCTAGTGGAGGTGATGGAATTCCAGTTGAGCTATTTCAAATCCTGAAAGATGATGCTGTGAAAGTGCTGCACTCAAAATGCCAGCAAATTTGGAAAACTCAGGAGTGGGCACAGGACTGGAAAAGGTCAGTTTTCATTCCAGTCCTAAAGAAAGGCAATGCCAAAGAATGCTCAAACTACCGCACAATTGTACTCATCGCACATGCTAGCAAAGTAATGCTCCAAATTCTCCAAGTCAGGCTTCAACAGTATGTGAACTGTGAATTCCCAGATGTTCAAGCTGTTTTTAGAAAAGGCGGAGGAACCAGAGATCAAATGGCCAACATCTGTTGGACCATTGAAAAAGCAAGAGAGTTCCAGAAAAACATCTACTTCTGCTTTATTGACTACACCAAAGCCTTTGACAGTGTGGATCACAACAGACTATGGAAAATTCTTCAAGAGGTGGGAATATCAGACCACCTGATCTGCCTCCTGCGAAATCTGTGTGCAGGTCAAGAAACAACAGTTAGAACTGGACATGGAACAAGAGATTGGTTCCAAATCGGGATAGGAGTATGTCTAGGTTGCATATTGTCACCCTGCTTATTTGACTTATATGCTGAATACATCATGAGAAATCCTGGGCTGAAGGAAGCACAAGCTAGAATCAAGATTGCCAGGAGAAATGTCAATAACCTCAGATATGCAGATGACACCACCCTTATGGCAGAAAGCGAAGAACTGAAGAGCCTCTTGATGAAGTGAAAAAGGAGAGTGAAAAAGTTGGCTTAAAACTCAACATTCAGAAAACTAAGATCATGGCATCCAGTCCCATTACTTCATGACAAATAGATGGAAAACAATGGAAACAGTTAAGAGATTTTTTTTGGCGGGGGACTCCAAAATCACTGTAGATGATGACTGCAGCCATGAAATTAAAAGACGCTTACTCCTTGGAAGGAAAGCTATGACCAACCTAGACAGCATATTAAAAAGCAGAGACATTACTTTACCAGTAAAGGTCCATTTAGTCAAACCTATGGTTTTTCCAGTAGTCGTGGATGGATGTGAGATTTGGACTATAAAGAAAACTGAGTACTGAAGAATTGATGCTTTTGAACTGTGGTATTGGAGAAGACTCTTGAGAATCCCTTGGACTATGAGGAGATCCAATCAGTCCATCCCTACAGAAATCAGTCCTGAATATTCATTGGAAGGACTGATGCTGAAGCTGAAATTCCAGTACTTTGGCCACCAGATGCAAAGACCTGACTCATTGGGAAAGAGCCTCAAGCTGGGAAAGATTGAAGGCGGGAGAAGAAGGGGATGACAGAGGATGATATGGTTGGATGGCATCTCCGACGTGATGGATATGAGTTTGAGTAAACTCTGGGAGTTGTTGATGGACAGGAAGCCTGGCATCCTGCAGTCCATGGGATCACAAAGAATTGTACATGCCTGAGTGACTGAACTGACTACTGACTGAAATTGTCTCCTTCTATGCATGCCTCAATGTTTCTCCTTTCTTGTTCCCTGGACTCTTCTTACTTTATACTCTTTGAGATGCCTGACATACAAATATATGCATATAGCCTTGAAAAACATTATTGCTGTTTGTGTGTGTGTGTTTATGACATTTTCATCTAAAAAACATTTTAGGGAATAAATAACTTTCATGTTTGCCTGGTAGTGGTGGAGGTTTATATGCTAAGTCGTCTCCAACTCCTGGAACCCAATGGACTGTAGCCTGCCAGGCTTCTCTGTCTTCTGTCCATGGGATTTCCCAGAGCAAGAATACTGGAGTGGGTGGTCATATCCTATGTCTATTGTGCTGTATATAAATTCTGGTTTTTGGTCATTTGGCTTCTGCACAATACCCATTATAAATGCATAACTTTTTTCTTTCCACAAAGAAAAAGTTTGCACAATTTTTTCTTTCCACAAAGAAATACTATTCTTGAGGCTTTTTAAAAACATAAATTGGGGCTATTCTGTATCAGCTATTAAAACTATTGTCTCTGCATCTGAGATCATCACTTCTTCTTTTCCTTTAGATCATCAATGTGATTGATTATATTGACAAGTTTTCTCAGGTTCAATTAACATTTTTTTCCTGGGAAAATCTTTATTGAATTGGAATACTATTTTATCACATTTCCAGTTTGGGTTAAATACAAACTTACTTCAGAGTTTTGTATTTCTAAACTGATGTATAATTCAATTTTCTTTTTCTCTCATTCTCCGATTCTGTTATGAAGATTGCATTGGCTTGAAACCTAGGTAAGGCTCAACATTTATTTAGACACTTAACAAACTTTGAAGAAACCAATCAATTCTATGTTCTATTCCCAAAAGCAACCTGTGTCAACTTAGGATAAAATGGTAAAGTTCATAGATTTTCCTAAATTGTTAGGTTGGTGCAAGCATACAGGCAAATATCTGCTGTGTGTGCACACATTCTTTTCTATCATTTTATTTACACAAATGAGATTGCAATGTAAATATGACCTTTCACTTGCACTTCCTACTTAGTAATGTGTTGTAGAGACTTCTTTACATCAACACATTCTGTTTTCATAGCTCTACCTCATTTTACCCTTATTTAGATATTCCATTTTCATAGTTTTTAAAATTCTGTTGGACTTTAATATACACAGGTTGCATTAAACAGCTTTGTATATGTGTGTTGATATATCCACATATATACAATTGGAAATGGTGGGTCAAATTCTAGTTGTATAATTTCAAATATTATAACCACTGTTATTCTTTGGCATGTATGTATGTACTAATACATAGACATGAAAAATACTTTTCTCTTCTGCATGATTTTAAATGTGAATTCTAATCGTATTGTTAGTTTAGTCAAGTATGCTTATACTGAAAAGTTTTCAAAAACCTTTCTGATAATTACCATTAAGTAATATTTATCTTATTTCAATGGCAATAAATGTTCATAAAAAGTACCTGTGCAATGTCTTCCTGATAAATAAACTGACTTTTCAAGCTGGAAGAGACTCATTCCACCCTCGTCAATTTACGTCTGAGAAAATTGGGTTCCATTATGTTAATAGTTTGTTAAACTAAGTTTGACCTCTTAATAGGAGAATATTCAGTCTGAAACAAATATGCTTCAGTGTTTGCAAGGCAAATGGAAAATGTTTCTGTTTCTTTGCTGGATATTTCCATTAATTTTTTATGAGGAAACCAATGGATATATTAAAATATATATTTTTAACACTTAAATTGTACACTTAGGGCTAGCTGTTTTCAGTTGGTGGGGTGTGGAACTAGTTTCTTTAAAATGCACTTTGCTAATTACAATTATTTCTTAATAAATTTTTCTCCCAGATATTGACATTATTTTCTTATGTTTGTAAATTTTAATTTCAGCTATACAAATAATATAAAATAAAACTTATTCATGACCTTTGATAAAAAATAGGCTTTTTTTTCCTATCACATTAGAACATGAGTTCCTCCATTAGGGGAAAAAAAAATGGTGTTAAAGGCTAGAAACAACCAAATTAAATTTCTACAGCAAAATTATAAACTGAAATTGAACTGAAATTGCACTTATACACGAGTACCCTTTTCTCCTCTTTGTACGTGTCTGCTTTCAATGTCTCTACTCCCCTTAAGGAACCTGAGATTTCAGATCATCTCAACTCTCAAATCTCTGAGTAAAATAAATAAGGTAACACAGATGTTAGGCAGATAGAGTGCTTCCAATGAAAGTTCATCTGCAATGTCAAAGAAATGACAAAGTCGGCCAAAAGTTGGTTAGCATACAAACTGTGGAAATTCAGGACTCAATAAAGAAATAATTTGTATTTTAGTTTTTTTCAGGAGAGGATAACTTGTAAAATTAGCTTTGTTTTAGCATGAAGAGTAGGAAACAGGGGAGAAAATCAAGATGAAAACTGAAATAGGCTTTAACAGTTCCCAGAATGGGTTCAAAGTTCCTCTTTCATCCATAAGGACCGTGGGAGTTTAGATAAACTTCCAAGCAGACATAGAGTATAGCTATCTATTTATCAAAATTTTGTTAACAGAATTGCTGCTAAATTTTCTTCCTGCATTCCAGTAGAGTATGGCCAATTTATTGCTCCCAGTTTTATCCACTATTTCCTGCTGCAGAGAGAACATAAAACACCCCGAGAGGAAATGAGGAAACAGGTCTGGCACTGTTTCCTTGATTCATATAGGAGTCTGGTCCTTCGGCAAGAAGTTCCTGCCCTAAGATCTTGCCTTGGATTTATGTTTCTCCTGTGTCTGCCTCCCTGGGGCAGAATATTCTGTGTCACTGCTGTCTGCTTATGTTGGTAAAGCTGCTAATTCTGTCTGTGTTTATTCTGTCCCTTTGCTGCATCTTGTCATGCTAGATCTCATCCACAATCTGGTTACTTACCCTCCCCTGAAGTCTTCTACAATGAACTGTAATTTTGAGCATGTTTCAGATTTGTCTCCTCCAGAATCAGACAAATTAGTTTCTCTTATTTTTAAGCCAATTCCCAAGAAGGCTGTAAAGACTAGAGATATTGGGTCTTTATAAGATTGTTGAGGTGGTGGGTTCTTTGTGATATCGTATAAAAACATCAATATTATAAAGCAAAACTGTGTAATTATGACTGATGATGCCCTCTCCCCACTTAAGGTTATCTGTGTTCAAAATGGACAAGGTAAGTGAGAACATATGCGATCTTTTAAATGTTACATGCAGGTGATGGAAGAGACACATTTCTTTCATTTCAACAAGTGACCTGATTCATATATGAAATGAAGAGAATAAACTAAAAGTAGGGTCTGCAATGATTACACATGTAAGATATGGACAAAACCGAGCTCAGAGCTTAACTTGAAGTTTTAGGTACTCTTAAGTAACTGAAATTATTCAAGTGTGTGTGGGAATGTGTGTACATTTGTATGTGCAGGTAGGTGTTCATGTGTATTGGTGTGTACACTGGTATTCACTAAAGGATATAAAATGAAATTGAAAGATGTTTGATAAAAAATGGTTCACAGATAGCAATTTATCCTAATTCAGTTGAAACAAGGATTTTCTATCTCATTCCACCTAATTGCCTTTCTTTAAAAGCAAGACAAAAAATTAAACCATAAATACAAATGACAAAAACATCACCAAAAGACATCTGGCCCCAATGGCTCTGGTTATAATAGAAATCAATGTGTCATAGTGGTACAGAATTCAAGTTTTGGAATTGGAAAGTCAAGTTTGAACTCTAACTAGCCATGTTACTGCAAGAGGTAACCTAATTGCTATGAATCTGTTTCTTTATCTATAGATTAGGGATATTGTATTACATAGCTCCTAAGATTTTCATGAAGATTAAAGTAATAAAGTACATAGAATACTTATTAAAATGCCTAGGCTGTTTTCTAAAATAGTCGCTATGATTAGTATTTCAACAATACAAGTTTATATACTGGATTACAATACAAATGTTATTCCAGACTAACACTTGTGTAGAATTTTTTGGTTAGAAATGATCATGTATTTCTCATTCTATTGATCACAGTGCAAATAATAACATGGCAGTCATGAATAACCTTTATTATTCAAAGGAATCTTTCTTAATGAATGTTTTCCTGCCTATTTCAATACTCCATTGTATCTAATCTATTGTAGTACTTTTCCTGTGGTGGTGGTGTTTTCCGATTTGCGACCCCATGGATTATAGCAAGTCAGGCTCCTCTGTCCTTCACTATCTCCCAGAGTTTGCTCAAATTCATGTCCATTGAGTCTGTAAGACTACCTAATCATCTCATCCTCTGCTACCCCC
The DNA here is from genome assembly GCF_002263795.3 of Bos taurus. NCBI lineage: Eukaryota > Metazoa > Chordata > Mammalia > Artiodactyla > Bovidae > Bos > Bos taurus. Next base: position 27,002,120 of record NC_037336.1, read on the forward strand.
TTATCCTTTTGCCTTCAATTTCTGTGCTGTGCTTAGTCGCTCAGTCGTGTCCAACTCTATGACCCCATAGACTGTAGGCCACCAGGCTCTGCTGTCCATGGGGATTCTCCAGGCAAGAATCCTGGTATGGGCTCCTATGCCCTCCTCTCAAATTCTGTAATACTATGCTAAAAAAGAAAAGATTTGAAACTCAAGTCTTCTGGCATTTCCCATCATTCTCCCCATTTTTCAGATGAGATAAGAATCAACATGTATTTTTTAAAAAAATTATCTCCATATAGTTAATCACAGTAAAGATTTTCAAGCAAATTCTGGTGAAGATGTGGCATAAGCTCAATGGAACTAAATAAAAATAAGTGTTTACATTTCTTACAAACATTACTGTAACACAATGCATGGTATTTCTTAACCAATCTTCACTGAAATGCATAGACACTTATTTCTGAGGTTGAGTTAATAGGGTTATTTAATTGACCTACATAGGAATCAAACAGTATATTTTAGGACCTTCTCTGCTATTGTGTGTAACAATGCCACTTATATATAATTCTAAGTATGCTAGCTAAAATTCTAGTTGTTGTGATAACAGAATCCTTTATTACTGCTCACAGCTGTTCATTCCGCATAGCAATTTATAACCATTTCATAGTGAACACTCATGCTATCAAAAGACAAGTTGATGACTAGCATATTATACTAGATTTAAAAAAAAAAACAGAAAATAGTCTTACAAAAAAGTAGTACAAAAAGTTAACACTAGAACACAGAAAAATTTTTTTGTTTGTTGGGGAACTGAGCTTATTAAGTCAAATGATCACTTGATCGGTGTGCTCCTATGTGAAAATATGTGTGTATGTGTACAAACACTAAATATTATTTGATTTTTAGAAGCAGAATTTTTTTCAAATTAAACACTATTTTTACAATAATTACTCAAAATTCTTTGAGTATTTATTATATCCCATGCAACCTAATAAGCACTTCAGTGTAGTAAGTCAGTGGTTACTTTTAAATCATGCATTCTACAAGGATTATCTATCATTACCTTTATTGTATGGATTAGGAAATATATCCCTTGTTCAAGATCATGATTATAGAGTTGGGCTCAAACCCCAGTCATTCTAACATCAATGCTCATGTTGATAACCACAAACAATTTATAACTAAATATAAATTAGAACCTATGATTTTGATTTTAAAATTTTTAGGGGCACCAATTCTGCTTTACTAACAAATACTTCTCTAAACATGTAAGCATGAGAGATTTCTGTTTTGGCTACAAAAGATTAAAAAACACACTATAACTATTTTTATATATAGCTCAATGGTTTGAAAATTCACAATCATTGATTATCCCACAATGTAATCATCATCATTATTACTCTATTATTACAAATTATGTAATGCTCTACAGATGAATTTACAATTAAGACAGAACCTTTTGAAAATAAGGTCAAATTTTATCCTATTGATGCATTTAATAGACTAATAATCCGGCAAAGTCACAACAAAATGACATTTATCTGGAGTCGTGCTGTGAAATGGTTTCATACCTTAGTAGCCAAACTTTCATTGAAGAAGTTTAAAGTTTCCCTATGCTCATATGAAATAAGCTAAAAATATCACAGTCCAAGTCCTCTGAGTAGATGGATCATTGTTTTGATTTTTCCACTGAGTCTATAATTTCCCTCACTGGAAACCCTACTTCCCAGAAGAATCAGAACACATCAAAACGCCAGCTGTTCTTGGTAGTTTTCACGGCTCACTCAAAGTACATGACAGGTATGAGTTAGGGAGCTTTTAATGTTAACTATTTGACCTTGAATCTCTAGTATCTCCACAACAAAGTCTTAACTGATTCAAGGTGAAACTAATGCACAAATAGTTTAAATACTAATAACGTAGGAATGTCCACTGTGTAGAAGACCTTGACCATAAACTTTTAAATCATGTATCCTACAGCACTGATCGTATACTGCAATACTGAGCGATGCAAAGCGCTGTCTCAGGCATCAGTGAGGTGTGTGTTTGGGAACAGGTAATGAGATGAATCAGACTTCACGTTGTCTGGCAGAATTAGTCTTATACCATGAGATATGCTAATATCTGAAATGCTTATTAAGACAGAAATTCTCAAAACTCTCAAGAGGGCCCAGGTGTTCAAATGGCATCCCTGCTGCGGAGCTATATATCTGGTTCTGATCCATTGCCAAACCCCCTATTGCTCATGTAGCAAGTATATACAAACAACATTAAAAAAAAGGTGGCTAATATTACCAATACACAACAGAGCAAATGAAGGATGGGTTGACTCTATTTCAATAAGGGACTTTCAGATTTGAGTAGAATAAGTTGCTAAATTCATCATCAGTATCATTTATTTTTTTACTATGGATTTTTTATTCATCAAGAGCTCGGAGAAAGTCAAATAACAAAAATAGCTTGCAATGTTCTTATTTTCATGTATCATATGATACCGCTCTCTCATAGCAAATGACTTTCTCCAGAGAAAACTCTACTGCTATTTTTTAACAGCACAATCACATTAAACATATTAAAGCTGCCATCTGGAGAATTTGAAATTTGTCAACAAGGTAAAAATGCAGACACACTTTTTTTTTTTTTTTTTCTGAAAAGCAGATAAGGAGTCCAAAAAACATGTCTCATATATCATTATCAGAGAAGTAATGTCTAGGCAGTTTTCAGGTTTGGTCCTAATAAATATCTGTGTATGTTTGTAAATAATTTTATTTTGTGAATTCAAAACAAGGCAAAATGCCACTCCAATCCTCCTGGCCTTACCCCCCATTTAAGGCAGTGAACTAATACAGTAATTACTGTCAGCAGCATTCCCTGTTAAACAGATGCCGTATATTTAACAGGATTGGTGGTATAGCTGCACTTCCTGTCACAGGAAACAGAAGTAGATATCACAGTGTCCAGCACTCTGGCGTCTTCCCTGTCTCTTTCCCTCCCATCTGCTTGCTGTTCTCCTTTTTAAGGAAGGCACCAGCCAGGGCTTCAAGGCACTGTTTCTTTGACTGCAGCGAGGCAGCCATATGGAAGATGTCAATCAAACCTCTCAAACTCTAGGTTACATCTCTTTCATAAAATTCAGTTTCATAAGGATGGGAGATGGAATGACAGCCTCACTTACTCTGACTGCTAAAGGCCAATCAAGAGTTGAAATGAAAGCAGAAATGTTATCAAGATCACTCCCATGTACTGGCAGTCACTGCAGCCCTGGGTTATATCAGAAATAGCTAGTAGGAATACAAGAGAATATCACTGCAGACAGCTAAAGGCACATTTTAGAATTTGTCATGAGGTCTGCTGTTTCTGGCATGGTAAATACCATGTCTTCATGTGCCCTTAAAATAACCATCTTATTGAATTCAACACAGATATGGAGCTGCTGTTCTGAATAAGAGGCAGTCATAATATTTGTTTTCCTGTTGACAGAAGGTGTCGGTGGCTGTCCATGGTTGAATGTAATAAGACACGATATTCTCTATTGGCTTTAGGAGTTTTACCATAGACTCCATTAATGTAGCATAGATAACTGGTACAGGCTTAAAATGACAAATTCTGTCAAGCTATGAAATGCATTTCATACCTTAAATTTAAAAATTCAAGCATTACAGGCATTCCTAAATCACACGTATGGTTTCTCTGTCTGTATGCACACATATTTCATATACTACAGTTGCTATTCATAGCCCTATCCCAAGCATTTTACACACAGAAGCTTATCTAATGAGGTAGATAATATTATCTTCATTTTTAAAGATGAGAAAACCAAGGCAGAGAGAGTGGTTAATTTGCCCAAGTTCATATGGTTATTAGTAAAGATGATTTGTCCAGAGTCCAAGCTTTGGACCATAATCATATCACATCCCATGTAATACTAAAATACATATGCATAGATTTATATGCTACATGTACGTTTTTGTAGATATAAACATATACACATACATACACACACACACATACTTCACTATGCTTTGTTTCAAAAATTTTTAATGTAATGAACTCATCATACCATATATTATTTTCAGTGGGTTCATGAGTAAGCTGAGTATATAACACAAAACACTACCTGATTCAATTGTTCGTATTTGTTCCCACATAATGTAGCCCTCAGCATGGAACCATATTTCTGAAACGCTATGTCTTCTCTCTGCCAGTGATATAGTTTCATTCCACTGGCAACGGGGGATAAATTAGACAATACCTCTGAAATGCTGCTATTACCTGGACATAAATTTGGGATGCTATATCTCTTTAAGTGGTCCAATTTATTTATGAGCTTTTCAAAGCTCAGAACTAACTATAAATATGAATATTATACTCATGTCTTGAGTTCAATGTCAAGCAGTAGAATTTCAATAAAACGTGGTCATAAATAATAGGATTCTAGGGCTACTCCCACATTCTTTTGTTCTGATTAGTTGAATTGCATGATGCAAATTGTGGCTACATGTGTTTCTGCTCCCATCACTTACGTGTTTATAGAGTGCCTGTTGTAAACACAAACTCAAACCTGGTTATATCAGTTGTACTTCGAATGTATATCACTGTGCAACTCAAATATTATGTATACAGTTAATTAATGAGTACAAAAATATACATTCTTAAAAATTAAAAATAATACATTTAACATATTAGAAAGACTACATAAAGTCTACATAAAGACATTAAAGTAAATTTCTAAATGATAGTTGGAAAAAAACAATGATGAAATCTAAAGAAGTCTTTTCCCAAAAGATTTTATATCTTTAAGTTCTTATTCTACTGTAATGAAACCAACACATAAATATCCATAGAAAATAAATTACGGATTTTTTAATGTAAGAAAGAAAATGTCAGCTACTGATTCCACACACAAAGAAGAATCCTTAGTCTTACATCAAAAGAAGAGTTTTTATAGTTTGAGTTAAGATGAAATGTGTCGGATACATATGTATCACTTTTATAAGTCACTGCCTTAAAATGTTTTAACTGACCCAATATCTAAAGAGAAGGTTATAATGTGTCATTATTCTGGACTGCAAGGAGATCAAACCAGTTCATCCTAAAGGAAATCAATCCTGATTTTTCACTGGAAGGACTGATGCTGAAGATCCAATACTTTGGCCACGTGACTCAAGGAGCTGACTCATTGGAAAGGACCCTGATGCTGGGAAAGATTGAAGGCAGGAGGATCAGGGGATGACAGAGGATGAGATGGTTGGATGGCATCACTGACTCGATGGACATGAGTGTGAGCAAAGTTCCGGGAGTAGACGATGGACCGGGAAGCCTGGTGTGCTGTAGTCTACGGGGTTGCAAAGAGTTGAATATGACTGAGTGCACTAAACTGAACTGATTCTGGAACCCAACATATTTGTGATAATTCTTTGTACAATATAAATAACATACCCACTGCATCACGTCATAGTTTAGAACGTTCAAACGATTCTCTAGAGCCTAGTTCCTGATATTGTTTAGGAAAAAATAAATCTTGACCAATATCTCATACTTTGGAGCAAAGGAAAGCCAGAAAGGTAAACAATAAACATTCTTAACTTCCTTCATGAAAATGGCTGTAGCTTTTTAAAGCTATCAATTCTTCTTCTCAGATCCATAGATAATTAATCAGAACTCTACATGCATTTTCTCAGTGCTTTACAATCTCAGCAGAAATAACCATCAGGTGCTAGAGCTGTATTGTTTCTCCCAGTTCTGAGAATAATTCTCACCTTTTCAGAATGTATCATAAAGATTTATTTGTTGGCAAGGCTTTCTGAAAAGCATTTTCTTTTTCTATAGTTGGAAATTTCAAGAAATGCTGAAATATCCGTGCTGTCTTCATATAATCCCCTTATAATTAGGTTAAACTGTTCCCCCCCCCACATTCCAGGTGTACAGCATTACACTTTGACACCTCTAGAAGCTACAAAGTGATCACTGCCATAAGTCTGTTACCATCCATAACCATATGACTCATTTCTACCCTTCACTCATTTTGCCTACGACCAACCCTCTTCCCCTTTAGCAGCCACTGAGATATTCTCTATATCTATAAATTTATTTTTATTTTATCATTTGTTTTGTTCAGATTTCACAGAGGAGTTAAATCATATGATCTTTGTCTAACTCCATCTGACTTATTTTGATTAGCATAACATCAATACCTTCAAGGTCCATCCATGTTGTTGCAAATGTCAGGATTTTATTCTTCTCTGTGGCTGAGAGAAGAATCTCTGCGGTACTACGTCGTATATGCACACACACACATATGTCCACCGCATCTTTTTTATCCATTCCTCTATCTATGGACACTTAGGTTGTTTCCATTTCTTGGCTATTTTAAATGAAGCTGTGATAATAACAGGGGTGCCTATAACCTTTTGAATTATTGTTTTCCTGTTCTTAGCATAAAGAGTGGAAATGGAAAAGCCTAGTCACGTTGTAATTTTATTCTTAGTTTTTTGAGGCATCTCAATACTGTTTTCGATAGTGGCTGCCCAATTTACAGTCCCAACAACGGTGAATTGTCCCCCTTTCCCCACATCCATTCTAACAACTGGTATTTCAAACCTTTTAACAGTCATCTCAACAGGTGATAACTTGTAGTTTTGATTTCTATTTCCCTAATAGTTACTGGCAAAGGTCAGTTTTCATTCCAATCCCAAAGAAAGGCAATGCCAAAGAATATTCAAACTATCACACAATTGCAGTCATCTCACACGCAAGCAAAGTAATACTCAAAATATTCCAAGCCAGGCTTCAACAGTACATGAACCGAGAACTTCCACATGTTCAAGCTGGATTTAGAAAACGCAGAGGAACCAGAGATCAGATTGCTAGCATCCCCTGGATCACAGAGAAAGCAAGATAATTCCAGAAAAACATATACTTCTGCTTCATTGACTACACTAAAGCCTTTGACTGTGTGGATCACAACAAACTGGAAAATTCTTAAAGAGATGGGAATACCAGACCACCTGACATGCCTCCTGAGAAGCAGGTCAAGAAGCAACAGTTAGAACCACACATGGAACAACTGACTGGTTCAAAATTGGGAAAGGAGTACGTCAAGGCTGTACATTGTCATCCTTATTCAACTTATAAGCAGAGTACATCATGTGAAATGTTTGGCCAGATGAAGCATAAGTGGGAATCAAGATGACCAGGAGAAATATCAATAATCTGTGATATGCAGATGACATCACTCTTATGGCAGAAAGCGAACAGGAACCAAAGAGCCTCTTGATGAAGCTGAAAGAGTAGAGTGAAAAAGCTGGCATATTTCATCTATCAGATACTATTAGTTTGTATCTCATTTAACTGTCTAAACAAGAAAGATATTAAAATACCCATTTGATAGATGAGTAACTGACTAAACTGAAGGTTAAATATGTTGCTTAAGAAAAACAAACAGCAGTTGTGGAATTTGAAACTACATCTGATAAGTGAAGTTGATACTCTCTCTCCTATATTACCTCTCTATGCAAAACAGTGCTTAAGAAACTTTGATTTGTGCAAAAGTCTTTGACACCTTTAAGAATTTGTCTATCTCTGTGACTGGTTAGTCACATGTCTTGGGGAGAGGTTTGCCCAAAGTAGTACAAATGTTATTGGTGAAAAGGCAAAAAAGTCCAGTTGAATTTGATGTGTATTATAAATTGTTGAAAAATAGTCTAAAGCTATTTATCTCATTTAACAGGAGACAATATCAAAGTTATACACACACACACACACACACACATATATATAACAACAATCAAACTGACAAAATAAAAAACAACTAATTCTTAAAATAGTGCTGTTTCCTGCTACATTGACCCTTTAGTCTCTGGGCTTGTTGCTATTGTTTGTTTTGGTTTTGAATTCTCTCTGAATTCATTTGCTTCACTGAGAACCACACTTAATGCTGGCCCCAGACCTCAGTCCCTGGTCTCCAGCTGAGCTCTGCCAAGTCCACCATTAGTGACCAAGTCCACAATCTCACCAGCTAATCGACAGAGCAGCTTTTCCTGGAATGACATCACCAAGGTGCTGTACCCTCCTGCCACTTTCCCATTTCCAGTTGTTTCAAGAGTGTTGCTGGCCTAGCAAAGTCTAAACCCTCAGGTGTAATTATAGTTCTGTAAATGCACAGAGAATCAAGCAATATCATGGTGGGAATTAGAAAGCAGCCTGGTCAGTAAAGCACAATCTGCTAATTGCACTGATGGCTTTTCTATAAGATAATAATCATGGGTCTTTCGATAAAAGGCAGCAAAATTGCCTGAACTCTCCTCTGTTTTCTTATTTCAAAATATGTTGACAATTTTAGGATACTGTTTCATTGTATTCTTTCTGAAAGTTCTAACTTTGAATTATACTCTAAAATTGTGTATATTTACAGTAATGATATGTGCTAGAAATCCTGCATGGAACTCATTGAACTAATTTGGTATATAATAGTATTGGAAATAAACTATAAGAAAATAATGTTCTTGTATTCAGACGTATCTAAGACAATGATAATTTTTTAAATTTTATCAATAAAATGATCAAAGGTTGTTTGTAGTTTTGTAAATACTAAGGGATGAAGCTATTTCTTGAGAATTCAAAAGCATGAAACTCAAACACAAATGTGTTTATTTCTATTACTGAATGACTGAATTACTGAATGACTAAGCACACACATATAATAATCTATTAAAGTGAAAGTGAAAGTTGCTCAGTTGTGTCTGACTCTTTGTGACCCCATGGACTGTGGCCTGCCAGGCTCCTCTGTCCATGAAATTTGCCAGGCTAGAATACTGGAGTGGGTAGCTGTTCCCTTCTCCAGGGGATCTTCCCAACCCAGGGATCAAACCCAGGTCAGCATTGCAAATGGATTCTTCACCATCTGAGCCACCAGGGAAGGTGGCCATGCATTAATATATAATATACATGCAATTTATATGTCCACATATTTTGGATGTGGACATGACTATATAAAATAATGATACTTATGGAGTGACTTCTGTCAACAAATAGATCACGCAAATTATAAGGTATAACTGTCTCGTAATATGTACCTAGACTCTAAATATATTAAGGGCTATATAACAGTGTTTTATACCTCAGTTATAGAGCTACCACACAAAAGTCCAAACATTATTAATTTTAAATATTGGAAAATATTATATAAGTTATACTTTTTTAAAAATAGCAACCAGAAAATGAACACTATGCTCTGATTCTGGGACTATTCAAGAATTCACAAAATGATACCTATGTGAGATCAAATGTGATGCCAGAGACATGTTAAATAGCTTGACTGTAGTAATCATTGCATAAGGTATACTTATATCAAAATAATATGCTATTCACCTTAAACATATACAATTTTTTGTCATTCATACTTCAATAAAGCAGGGAAATGAAAAGTAAAAGCAATTTACTTTCAACAAAATAATCAACAATCAATCACCATTCAAAAGTACAAAAATGTTAAGTCATCCCAATCTGCTTCTTAGCCTCCATTTTGCTTGAAGTCCAATCTCATTTGGAGGTTACTGCCTTCTGTCGGTTTTCACAGTCCACAGTGTAATTGAGATTTAGTGATATAGGAGGTTTTATGTATATTTTACAGAGCAATTTCATCAGAAGTATACGGCTGGTTGGAATAACTATGGATTTTTTTTCTATATTAGTGTTATTTTAAATTAGAAAATGAACTTATGATTGCACAGAAAATCAAACTAGGTTCTGGAAATATACAGGGTAAGAGTTAATAGGGTAAGAGTTAATAATCTTTAATTGATATTCAAAGTTTGAGGTATATTTTCCATCATTGTACACAGTATCCAGATCATGTTTTAGAGCTTGACTTCAGTAAGAGCTCTCAGACTTGGCCCTGACAGAGGCTGTGGTATCAGTGAATATAAAAGAGGCTACTGAGATGTGGTATCTTCATACCAGAAACTGAAATTTATGATCATAAAGGAGAGTTTAAATAAGTTGCTACTGAATAAATTAGAATGTATAATTTAATGGAAAATTTTCTAGTTTTGAAAAGCTTCTCATCCCACCTATCCCTGCTACACATATACACTGGTTTTGTGAAAACCTAAAGATATTTTTACTCTGTGAAGCTCAGATGCCCTGAACCCATATGATCTGGGGAAATGCAATACATTGAACTTATAACTTCAAAGGCTAAGAGTAATACTAAGAGGTAGTTGGGTCCTCTTCATGAGGGGATCTATTTCCTTTATCCTGTACACATAAGAGAGAGTGTTATCAGCCCCTTCCAAACACTTCTGAGAATGCAACTGAGAGCTGCTTCCAAAATTGCCATTTTCTGTTGTGTACATCTCAGAAACAATAAACCTCACCCACCATGGACCACTTGACAAAGCACAGATGCTTCTCAAATTTGCATTTGATTATTGACTGAGTGTTACTGTGTTTATCTGAAGACCAGTATGATAAAGAGTTACACATCTCCAAAGAACCATGGGGTATATACAACATTTGTTAAGCTGGCAGATGGTATTGTCACCTGTTGTTATAAACAAATGAAAAGACAAGCACACTTTGCAGGATAGATGATTTATAAACCAGTTGTTAGGTTGCTCTTATCAGGGCTGTTAGTTTGATAGAAGGCTAGGAATTAACCACATGATGAATTGTATTTACTTTTTGACAAGAAAAGTCGTTTTGTAAAATGTACGAACATGACCATATTGTGAAACTAAGACTCTACAAAGCGCCATTTCAATGGACAGGTATAACACAGGTGCTCAGCCAGGAAGATGAGGGTTGTTTCTGCAGAGCAAAGCCAATGAAAAAGCGCTCACACTTTTCCAACAACCAAAGAGATGACTCAACACACGGGCATCACCAGATGGTCAATACCAAAATCAGACTGATTATGTTCTTTGCCGGCGAAGATGGAGAAGCGTGATACAGACAGCAAAAACAAGACCTGGAGCTGTGGCTCAGATCATGAGCTTCTTTCTGCAAAATACAAGCTTAAAAAGAGTAGGGAAGACCATGAATTATCCAGATATGACCGAATCGAATCTATGATTATATAGTGGAGGTGATGAATAGATTCATGGGACTAGATTTGATAGAGTACCTGAAGAACTGTGGACTGAGGTTTGTAACACTGTACATAAGGTGGTGACCAAAACCATCCCCAAGAAAAAGAAATGCAAGAAGGCAAAGGGGTTGTCTAAGGAGACTTTTTTAGCTGAGAAAAAGAAGAGAAACTGAAAGCAGGGGAGAAAGGGAAAGATATTCTCAACTGAATGCAGAGTTCCAGAGAATAGCAAGGAGAGATAAGAAGGCCTTCTTAAATGAATAACACAAATAAATAAAGGAAAACAATAGAATGGGAAAGACTAGAGATCTCTACCAAAATATTGGAGATATAAAGGGGATACTTCATGCAAAGATGGGCTTGATAAAGGACAGAAACAGTAAGAACCTAACAGAAGCAGAAGAGATTAGGAAGAGAAGGCAAGATTATACAGAAGAACTGTACAAAAAAGGTCTTAATGATCTGGATAACCATGATGGTGCGGTCACTCATGTAGAGTTGAACATCTGAACTGTGAAATCATGTGGGCCTTCAGAAGCATTACCATGAACAAAACTAGTGGAGGTTACAGAATTCTAGCTGAGCTATTTAAAATCCTAAAAGATGTTGTTACTAATGTGTTGTACAAAATACGCCAGCAAATTTGGAAAACTCAGCAGTGTCCATAGGACTGGAAATGGTTAAGTTTTCATTCCAACCTTAAAGAAAGTCAAGGCCAAAAAATGTTCAAACTATCATACAACTGCACTCATTTCACATACTAGCAAGGTTATGCTCAAAATCTGTCAAGCTAGGCTTTAGCAGTACATGAACACAGAACTTTCAGATGTAGAAGCTGGGTTTAAAAAAGGCAGAGGAACCACAAATCAAATTGCCAACATTCACTGGATTATGGAGAAAGCAAGAGAATTCCAGAAAAAAAAAAAATCTACCTCTGCTTCACTGACTACATTAAAGCCTTTGATTGTTTGAATCACAACAAACAGTGGAAAATTCTTAAAGAGATGGGAGTACCAGACCACCTTTCCTGTCTCCTGAAAAACATGTATGCAGGTCAAGAAGCAACAGTTAGAACTCAACATGGAACAACTGACTGATTCCAAATTGGGAAAGGAGTATGTCAAGGCTGTATATTGTCACCTTGTTTATTTAACTTATATGTGGAGTACATTATGTGAAATGCCAGGCTTGATGAATCCACAAGCTGGAATCAAGATTGCTGGGAGAAGTATCAACAACCTCAGATATGCAGATGATACCACTCTAATGGCAGAAAGGACAGAGGAACTAAAGAGCCCCTTAATGAGGGTGAGAGAGGAGAGTGAAAAAGCTGGCTTAAAACTCAACATTCAAAAAACTAAGATAACGGCATCTGGTCCCATCACTTTATGGCAAATAGGTGGGGAAAAAGTGGAAAGAGTGATATATTTTATTTTCTTGGGCTCCAGATCACTGTGGACAGTGACTGAAGCCATGAAATTCAAGGATGCTCACTCTTTGGAAGGAAAGCTATGACAAATCTAGACAGCATATTAAAAAACAGAGACATCACATCGCTAACAAAGGTAAGTATATAGTTAAAGCTATGGTTTTTCCAGTAGTTATGTACAGATATGAGTGTTGGACCATAAAGAAGGCTGAATACTGAGAAATTGATGCCTTTATATTGTGGTGCTGGAGAAGACTCTTGAGAGTCCCTTGGACAGCAAGGAGATTAAAGTGATCAATCCTAAAGGAAATCAACCCTGATTAGAAGGGATTGGAAGGACTGATGCTGAAGCTCCAATACTTTGGCAACCTGATGTGAAGAGCTGACTCACTGGAAAAAAATCCTGATGCTAGGAAAGATTGAAGGCAAAAGAGGATGAGATGGTTGGAAAGCATCAGTGACTCAATGGACGTGAATTTGAGCAAACTTTGGGAGACTGTGGAGGACAGGGGAACCTGGTGTGCTGCAGTCCATGAGGTTGCATGGAGTCAGGTATGACTTGGTAACTGAACAACAACATGAATAGTCTACATTTCATCATATTGTGCCAAATGTTATTTTCTATGTATGCAATATGGTCACTTCAATTCCTAATCTCCTGAATTCATAGCAAACCTAGAGAGATTGGGAGTTTCATGACTGCATGATTTTAGTAAGTTTATCAAATTAAAAATCCATTAATAGACATTAATAGCAAACTCTCATTTCACCCATTGCTTATGACCTCATTTACATATATTTAATACACAAATATATAAAATTCAGCAATTAAACATTATAGTAACTCTAATTCTAGAATCCTTAGTATCCATACCTGTAAAATGGGTATAAGTACCACATTTCCCTTACAGGGTTTTTACAGTGTTTAAATGGCATATGATAATAAATAAAACTTTTTAAGTGGTAACTACATTTTGTGCACTCTACTTAATTTAATACCTATAACAAAGGTCTGTTTAGTCAAGGCTATGGTTTTTCCAGTGGTCATGTATGGATGCGAGAGTTGGAATGTGAAGAAAGCGCCCTCTTGAGAGTCCCTTGGACTGCAAGGAGATCCAACCAGTCCATTCTAAAGGAGATCAGCCCTGGGTGTTCTTTGGAAGGAATGATGCTAAAGCTGAAACTCCAGTAATTTGGCCACCTCATGCGAAGAGTTGACTCATTGGAAAAGGCTCTGATGCTGGGAGGGATTGGGGGCAGGAGGAGAAGGGGACGACAGAAGATTAGATTGGCTGGATGGCATCACCAACTCGATGGACATGAGTTTGAGTGAACTCCAGGAGATGGTGATGGACAGGGAGGCCTGGCGTGCTGTGATTCATGGGGTCACAAAGAATCAGACACGACTGAGCGACTGAACTGAACTGATAACATCCCTATATGTAGGTTTCGTTATATGCCCATTATTAGATAGGAAAATTGAAGCACTGACTAATTAAGTAACTTGCACAAAGTCATGGAGACCGCAGACAAATCCAGATATTTAGATCCAGAGTCCACTTTTCCAACCACAATGTCACACTGTGTGATATCCCATCTCTCAGTATTCTGTCTTTTCTAATCCATCCTCTGTATCACCAAAATGACCTTTCCAAAGCACAATCATAACATTATTTCTTTATAACTTTCAATCTGTTCTCACTAAATCTATACAATCAAATTCATTCTCCCATTTAATGATACCCTTTGGCTTCCGGTTGAAATTCTCATTCTACTTGCCCAGTAAACTCAAAAATACAGCCTAAACATTATCTTAGGAATGGACAATCCATTTTATCACATACCTTTACAGCTTTCTACATCCCAGGCACATTTGTTGGAATGAACTTTCTACTCCTTACCAAACAAGCAACAGCCACTTTTTAAGATACCGATCAAACTTTTCTAGTAAGTCTCTAGAAAGTTGAGCAGCTCTACTCTGGTCTATCTCTTGGACTAAACTTATCATGGTCACATCCCATTGTGTTCCAATGATGAGTTTTCAGGTCTCTCCCTCACTGGACTGTGAGCTCCTCCAAGATGAGTTGAATTTGATGTAGCCTTGGGTGATAAGTGCCTGGTAACTGGAAAATATTTGGCTCTCAAAAGCACTTATTCCAATGCAATTTGTTTCCCATATGAACCTCATTTAAGTACCATATTAGCATCCAAGTCAACAGTTTAATTCAATAACCATTTATGGAACACTATTATCCATTAGGCACTGTGGTGGGTATGGACAGATATGAACCATACATATCCTGCCCTCAAAAAGAGCTGGAGAAACAACATGGGCTCCCTCCCAGTTAATTTAGATATTTTCTACTAACAGTTATTCACAGGGTATTAGATGAACACAAGAGGGACACAGTGCAGGCTAAGAAAGGAAGGAAAAAAAGACCATGGATATTAAGGTTACCTCCCCTCAAATGGCCATTTAACCCTCAATTACTAATAAAGGGGGATATTTTCCATCTAACAGCTGCAGTCCACCCATTTGGTAATAACTATGATAGCCAGGTTGTTACTAAGGTAACTCCATCATGGTCTAAGAGATGCAAAGGTGTAAAGCCATTGTAAGTAGCTCTGCTGAAAGTGTTCATGCTGTGATCATCCCAAATAGAAAATGGTTAGTCATCTTCAAATTTAGTGATCTGGCACTCTACAATTAATGCTGTCAACAATAGATGTCAATATGCTTCATTTCTCTTCACAATGAAGAAAGAGAGAGGGTGAACAGCAAAGAAGAAAGCAAAGAGAAATGCAACAAGACTATTGGGCCACAGATTTGGATATTTCTACAGTACTTGGAGATGACATTTTGGGCCTGAGAGTTTTTGTCAGGGTTCCAAACAACCACAGCACTGCAGTCAATCCCTGTAAATTTTCCTTCTCTGCCAATGTTCTACAAGCCTGCCTGTTGACACGCTGTACCACGGCTTCTGAAATGTGAATTTCTTTAGGGCAGTCCTCTTGGGTTCATCAATGTATTCCTCTCAGTGCCAAGAACTGCATATCACACTTATTACCCACAACACAATCACTGAGTATTAATTGGGAGTAGTTACAAATGTACAGTTAGAATTTCACTTCACCATATTCTCAGATTGCAGTAAAATAAAAGGAGAATTTATAGAAATAGAATTCAATGGATCTCCACTACATTAAAATGTTCTCTGTAATAGCTCATAAATTAGAGAATTTCTACATGCCCTTGTTCCCCTGCAGTCTGTTTTCAAGACAAAAGCCAGTGTGATCCTCTTAAAATACACTCAGGTCATGTCAACCTTCTGCTCAAAATTCTCCATTGGCTTTTCATCTGAGAATAAATGCAGTGGCCTGAGTCCCTCCATCATCTGGTTCACTATCCACTTCTTACCTCTTTGACTTCACGTCCTGAACTCTCCCTGAACCCTCTGCACTATAGGCACACTGGACTCTGTGCTGATTCTCCTGCCTCAATGTTTTCACATGTTCTGTCTTCTCTGCCTGGAAAACACTGCCTGACTCAATCACTTACTTCCTTCAATCATTTACTCAAAATTCATCTTCTAATTCAGAGCTTAAGATCACTTTGTCTAACTTCACAGTTTCACCCCTCCCATGTTTTCCAAACTTCCCACTTCTGCTTTATTAGTTCTCTTTCGCACTTGCCACTCTCTAACATATTTTGTATGTCTCCTTTTTATCTTATTTCCTCTCTTCCTCACTAGAATGTAAGTTCCATGAGGGGTGGGATTTTTCTCTTTGGTTTATTAGCATACATTCTGTGTCGGGAACAGTGACTGATATACTGCAGGTGTTCAATACATAGTCCTGAAAACTGAATAAAACTCATTAATGAAAATAAAACTTTTTTGAAATAATAAGTGTCAGAAGTCAGGAAGAATACTTGTTTGCTACAGTAGTGATTTATGGATGCTGTTCTATCTCTAACTAGCTGTGTAATCATTACTAATCACTTGGTTTGCTATCTTTAACAAAATCATTACCAATGAGAATTGATGAAGACTAATTAAAGATTAATTAACCATTAGTCTGATCTATCCTGGACTTTGTCAGAAAGCAGAAATCCCTTGGTATTCAGATGTCTTACCCACAAAATCGACCCACAAAACTGTCTTTGAGTATAATCTTGAAGAATTGCAAAAAGGAAGAAGGCAAAGGTATCTAGAGGGAGACCCCGCCTCAGGCATGGCTGAGGATAGTCAAAAATCCCTGTTAACAGTGTTCCAGACATAAGCTGTCCTTGAAGCATTAGGGCAGACCCACCCTGCCTTTTGGAGCTTCCCCAGTGACTCAGCAGGTCAAGACTCTGCCTGCTATGCAGGAGACACAGGATCAATCCCTAGGTCAAGGAGATCCCCTGGAGAAGGAAAAGGGAACCCACTTCAGTATTCTTGCATGGAGAATCCCATGGAGTGAGGAGCCTTGTGGGCTACAGTCCTGAGGGTCCCAGCGTTGGGCACAACTGATCAACTGAGCACACATTCTGCCTTAGGTTTCGTTTTAAGGGAACATGTTTTTTGTCTTCTGGTCTAGTGGTTCTGCTTTATTTCTTTCCATGTTTTATACCTATTATCACTGTCAATGACAGCAAGAGTAGCAGTAACCACAGCATTTATTGAACGTTGATCTATTTAGGTTAATTCTTTGAGCAATATTCACTAATAGCATGTTTTAAGATACTTATTTGCATTTTTTCTTCATTTTTTTTCCTTTCAACACCTTCTTCCTCCATTCACTTGGTAATGGGTACCTTCATCATTGCCTCAGGATAAGATTAAAACTAGGTCGTGAGTTGAGATTTTGTTTTCAAAAGTTAAATTCTGATAAGCAGGGGATTCATGAAGACTGGGTTCCCTAGGTCCTCCCCTACACATACACCACCACCACCACCAAAGACTAGAAAGTGTTTTCATCCAAGGATGGGGGAAGTCACAGGATGTGAGAAATCTCTGCGAGAAAGCTGTACAATGACAATGGAAATACAATAAGACTAGCAGAGGCAATGACAGAGAGAGCAAGGAGACCTAGAGAGGCAGGTGGACAAGGATGATGATGTCTCAGGGATACACTGCGTAAACAGATGGCTGACTGGCTGCAGGTGACCCTTCCTCTCGGCCCCACCCCCATTCCCGCACCAGTGGCTCTACAACATGTGTAGTTGGGCTTAGGAGCCCTAACCTGGACGAGAGGCTCAGTGTTCATCTGGCTTTGCAAGGTACTTTACAGAGAATTGAGAAAGTGTAAACTAGCCCATAATCCTGTGCACTAAACTTACTGCAACTCTGGCCAGAATGCATGGGGTGGGGATGGGGGTGGGGGGAACTCCTCAAATGACTAAGATTACATTTTCCACTAGTTGAGAAGAATGAAAACTCAAAACAGAAATTCAAGTTTTTGTTGGTTTTGTTTTATCTTTTGATATACTTGTCACCTTGCTTATTTAACTTTTATGCAGAGTACATCTTGGGAAATGCTGGGCTGGATGAAGAACAACCTGGAATCAGGATTGCAGGGAGAAATATCAATAACCTCAGATATGCAGAGGATACCACACTTATGGCAGGAAGTGAAGAGGAACTAAAGAGCCTCCTGAAGAAAGTGAAAAAGCCGGCTTAAAAATCAACATTCAGAAAACTAAGATCATGGCATCTGGTCCCATCACTTCATGGCAAATAGATGGGGAAACAATGGAAACAATGACAGACTTTATTTTCTTGGGCTCCAAAATCACTGCAGATGGTGACGTCAGCCTTGAAATTAAAAGACACTTGCTCCTTAGAAAAATAGCTATGACAAACCTAGACAGCATATTAAAAAAGCAGAGATATTACCTTACCAACAAATATCCATATAGTCAAAGCTATGTTTTTTTCCAGTAGTCATGTATGGATGTGAGAGCTGGACTATAAAGAAAGCTGAGTGCCAAAGAATTGATGTTTTTGAACTGTGGTGTTGGAGAAGACTCGAGAGTCCCTTGGACAGCAAGGATATCAAACCAGTTGATCCTAAAGGAAATCAGTCCTGAATATTCACTGGAAGGACTGATGCTGAAGCTGAAGCTCCAATACTTTGGCCACCTGATGTGAAGAACTGACTCACTGGAAAAGACCCTGATGCTGGGAAAGACTGAAGGCAGGAGGAGAAGGGGACGACAGAGGATGAGATGGTTGGATGGTATCTCTGACTCGATGAACATGCGTTTGAGCAAACTCTGGGTGTTGGTAATGGACAAGGAAGCCTGGTGAGCGACAGTCCATGGGGTCGCAAAGAGTCGGACACAACTGAGTGACTGAACTGAAAGATTAGGGCTTCCTTGGTGGCTCAGATGGTAAAGAATCTGCCCGCAATGTGGGAGACTTGGGTTTGATCCCTGGGTCAGGATGATTCCCTGGAGAAGAGAATGACTACCCACTCTTCTTGCCTGGAGAATTCCATGGACAGAGGCACAACTGAGTGACTAACACTTTCACTTCCACACTTCACACCTGGGATTCATACCTGCTGCATTTGCATAGTTTCATTTCCATTTTGAAACAATCCTATGTAGGGGGAATTATTATTTTTTTCTGGTTTACAGTTGAGAAAATTGGTGCCCAGAGAGGTTAAGTTGCTTGCCTAAAGGTATAACTGGTTCAGAATTATGTTCTTAATCTCTGCAACATACAGCTTCCAGTCTTGTTAATTTTATATTGTTAGTTTTGAGTTGTTATTTTGCTTTCCATGGTTCCCTGGATACAATGAAACAAGTAGCTAAAAAAATAAAGCCTTTTACAAAATCATGACTTTAATCATTGGATATTTTTGCATTGACCTGATGCTTCCACCAAAAAAACGAAAGAATGAATAAAGATCCAACTCATGACACAAGGTCTGATCCCTCATTTCCTTCTGAAGCAGGGAAGCAACCAAATAATGCAAATATGCAAACGTGCAGAGTTGTGTGAGGGCTGCCTCTGGGAATATGCTGCCAGTTTTGCTGTTTAGCAACTGTGTGACTGACCATTTTAATTCCTCTGTCTATTCTTAGATTTTTATAAGCTTTAAGATGATGATCACGGTAGCCTCTGCTTCATAAGACAGCTTGAGAATTAAATGAGTAAACCTATGTCAGGCACACAGAGGCAAGGGCTTTAAGGTGAATGCTAGGTTTTAACACTGACAATATTGCAAATCATTTTCTCTCATAACCAATAAATAAAAGAAGAACTCTCTAGGCCTTACATAAATCACATTTTGTCCCAGTTTGTTTCAAAGAGACTGGCATAAATGGCCCAGGAAAATTAAGGAAATTTCAATTACCCTAATAACTTCTAATTTTATAATCATGAAGATCCCAATTAAACTTGGTATAATCCAAGAGAAAACTCATTGTTTTGAAAATACTGGATGAATAAATTAATTCTAGGTGATATGCCAGGCGAGTTCCAAACTGAGACCATAAGAGCTGAAGGAAGATCTGGCAGCCTGATTCCTAAAGCAAAGCATCAACCACAGACCTGGACCCTGGCTCCATCAGTTAAGGTCTCTGTCAAAGGGGAATTTTCAAAAAGGGTATGCAAGAGCAACTCAGGCTTGAGGGCAGAGATTCACAGAGTGTGTTAGTCCCTATGGTTAGTTGACTATAGCGTAACTGAGGCAATAAACATGAGCTCAGAATTCTTCGGTCATCTGCTTTCCATCTTGATCATGAACTGGATTTTCTGGATGACCAACCTGATCGGGGTGTGGAAAATAATTCTTTGGAAAAGAAGTCCACTCAGTTATGGCCTAAGGGAAAAGCATGGGAGAACTCAGGCACAAGATTTTATCACTCATTTCTAAGAGAATCTGTTGCTTTTATACCCTGCTGTGTATTGTTTCTCATGCAACTTTTTATCAAGAAAAGAATGCTAATGAGACATGTTTATCCCAGGAGGAACGACATTATGGAAAAAGTAATGTGAAGATGAATTCAATCCTCTTGACACATTCACACATAAATTATGTTTGCTAATGCTTATTAGTGTTTAAAATGTATCAGGAATTTGGAATACTTACCTTCGATTTACTCCTAAAGAATCCTAAAATGCATGCTATTAAGCTGTTGCCTACATGAAGAAACTGAGGCACAGATATTTCAAGTAAATTGTACAAGACTAAACATTAGAGGAGAGATTTTTAAACCAAGGTTTTCTAAAGTCCAAGATGATATACTCTTAATACCCATGTTGAACTCTTGATGGGGAGGTGTGGGGTGGGGAATTCTTTTGGTATGCAGCTGTTAGATTTAGGACTCTATGGATTTTTTTTTTTCTTTTTGTATTTTTCTGGTATTGGGGTTGAAATTACACAAAAATATTAATGATTATCAGTTTCCATCTGGTTCCTGGATTACCTTTAAATGGGCTCTGAAATGGCAAAGTGGCTGGTTACATTTAAGACTGACCAAACTGCCTCGCATTCTTTAACCAGGTTATGAATTATATGTAGACATGCAAGGGACTCTCTACGCTATTTCATTTTTCACAGAAATAAGTGAAAGAAAATTACCCTTCATCAGAAACCAATGCAGTTTTTCCCAAGACAAATCTGTGACCTGTATCTGTGGGTGAAGACCTTCTGGATTTTTACCATAGCAACATCTCACTACCTTCAAAATATTTTGCCCAAATGATCAACTCAGAGCTTAAAGACCGAAGTTTTCTTCTTGCCAATGGGCTTGCTGGGAGCAGAGTAGCATTGTTGACACTCCAAGGTGTAAGTACCCTTATAAAGGATGATTTAATTAGATATTATGTAAAGTTTAAAAATAAAATAAAATTGGAAGAATTAAAAAAAAAAAAAAAAAAAAAAAATAATTAGATATCTGAAATGAACATGTTTTTCTATACCCATTTGTTCAGTGAAGAATAGCTTCCAAAGAAAGATGATGATGCTCCTTTATGCTTATTAAAGGCTTTGAAGAGCGGCCGACTGAACACGAAAACGATGTCCAAAAGAAACCAGCACCATGGGCTATTTGTGACATGGGTAGATAAAGGGAAAACAGAAGAGAGACTGCTGGATTTCTAAAGTAAAGGACATGTAAATTTTACTGCAAGCATCCTATGACTGACTATGGCTACAGTGATAGCTGCAATTTGATAGTCTGAGCAAATACTGTTCCATGTAGATTCTTTGGGTATCAACGAGCAACACACAGAACTCTGGACATCTTGATCGTCAAATGTGATGGACTTTCTTTTAGCACTCATAAGTGAGTTGCCCTCTTCCTTATTTTCCATTCATTATGAATTTCTGAAACGGAAACTTTCCTTCTATTGCTCCATGACTGGCTGCATGAAATTGCAGCACCCTCTGTGAGATAGAAGGATCACATGGTTATCTAGCAGCTGTGCCTTGTTCAAAATATCAGCACGAATTAACATGTATATTATCTTTGCAGAATGAGGACTCAACCACTTTGCCTCCCCACCCCCCAGGTTGACACTGTTCAAACAAATGTTTGAAATCAGACAAGTGCCCCTTTTCCCTAACAGAATATGGAAAATTCACAAATTCTAGTATATGTGCACATAAACATTTCACCATTTCCCAAATATACAAGTGCGAAATAGCTGTCATAAATACAAATGTTCATAGCTGTACACAAGATGGGGTCAACCACATTACAGCAGCATGCCTTCTTGCATTTTATCACAACACTAAAATATGCAATTCCTTCCCCTGACAAAGCACTGTTGTGGGCATTATTAAAAAAAAAAAAAAATGAGCCACAATGTGGTCTGAGCAATTACCGCCCTGGAGGGAAACACACAATGACTCCAGTGAACAGGAATAGCTGTTTAGACAGCTGGACTCTACTAGTTCACTATCAGAGCCAAGGGGTCTAATGCATCACCTGGCTTCCATTTTAGAGAATTCCACTCACCTGAGAAGGAAGGCAGTCAGGGGACTTAACAGGAAATCATATCAAGTACAATGAAAAGCTGACGAGAGATAGAGGTGACTACAGTGGAATAATAGATGTTCACGAAGAGATGAGGCATATGTTAGGTTGTACTACTGTCTTACAGTGCTTATTTTGTTACAACATTTTACTATCTACTTTTAATCATTCAAGTGCCAACATTTAAGGATAGAGAGAAGCAGTGCTTAGCAGGAAATTGCATTGAATTGCAATGTCCATTTAATGAGGAAACAATATAAAATGCTTCGCAGGTGACTAATGGTAAAGAATCTGCCTAACAATGCAGGAGCCGAAGGAGCCCTGGGTTTGGTCTTAGGGTCTGGAAGATCCCCTGGAGGAGGAAAGGCAACTCACTCCAGTATCCTTGCCCTGGATAATCCCATGGACAGAGGAGTCTGGTGGGCTACAGTTTGTGGGGTTGTAAGGAGTCAGACACAACTGAACACACGCATGCATGCACACACACACACGCGTGATATACAAATACTTCCAAGTCCTTCCTGTAGGACTTCTTCATATTCATAATCATTAGCTTGCGTTGCACCCTAACTACATTTCTCAAAGCCTCTCATTTTTTAAAACTCCCATTGTTTTGGGTTTTATAATGAAACAGATAAAATCCCACCACAGAAGAAAAGGAAGAAGCAGAAATCAATATATAGAGCATTGCTACACTCTCCAGTCCCCTAAAAATAAGAAGACTTTCACCATTTTCTAAAAGCAGTATCTTTATAAAATGGTTCAACAGTTGATGGATGTTCGTCTCAGAGGGATGCCCTCTGACATCGGTTTTATATATATAACAAACCAGCAGTGAGGATTTGCTAGATTGGGGAAATTACTTCAGGTGAAAGTAGAACACTTAATAACATAACAGCTGTCCATAAACAATAAATATTATAGAAAATATGATATAGAAAAAAATGAAAATTTCAGAGTCAGAGAGTGAGTAATCAACATACACTAGAAGAAAACCAGTGTGGCATTGCTATCTTTCAAACAGCACCCACAGTTCATCATTGTTTCTATTTGGAAACAATAGCGTTTCCCCCATTCCATTTTTTAATTCTATTTATTTAGAAAGTTTATTCTTTTAAAAATTACCTTTGCTGTTTCATAATGCATACTTTTTTGCCATCATTTAAAATTAATTAATACCTTTACCTTCCATCAGATGACACCAAGTCCTTAGGTAACCAAGACCTCCTATGACCTCTTTCCAACAAATGTACCAATTCTGTCTTTTTCCTACTCTCCCCACTTCATGAATTAGAGATTAGTACTAGTTTTTATTCATGCCATATTTCATTAATTTAGTCAATATTTACACATATCTGTATTCACATTATTCTTAAAGTTCAGACCATATGATGGTGATTAAAATCCTTCCATCTGAAGCACCTCCTTCAGACTTTCCCCTAGTGACTAGAAATTCCTCATTTGGTTGTTTAAAAGATCTTCATTTTGACCTAATGTTAGCAAGACAGTTTTCGTGGATAATGAATTATAGGTTCATAATGATTCTTTCTCAGTAGACTGAAGGCACAGTTTCATTGTCTTCTTGTTTACATTATTGTATGGGAAAGTTTAACATCACTTAAGTTATTACTATTTTTACCTCATATGATTTTTTTCTGGAGGTTCGTAAGAGCTTCTCTTTGTACTTAGATTCTATACGTTTACTATGACATATCTAGTTGAAACATATATTTATTAACATTGGAATTCTTTAGAATTAGTGGATTTTAGGATCGGAGTATTTCAAAAATTCTATTAAAAGTTTATTCATTTCCCATTAGTGCCTTTAAAACTCTGAACAATCAGCCTTTCACTTAATCCTGCTTCTCTTTTCATCTTCCTTTCCTATTTTTCATCCTGTATCTCTAGACTTCATTTTGCATTATTACTTTGAAACAATATTCCTGGACACCATTTCATATCTTTGTCTAACCTGCTGTAATTCATTATTACAGTTTAAATCTCAATCATTATATTTAAATTTTACTCCTTTTGGTCTGCTTGGTTGTACTTTATAGCTTCCTCTCTCTTGTTAAAAAAAGTCAAAACAGGGCTTCCCTGGCGACTCAGTGATCAAGAATCCGCCTGCCAATGCAGAAGACACGGGTTCAGTTCCTGGTCTGGAAGATCCCAAATGCCACAGCACAACCAAGCCCACGGGCCACAGCTATTGAGCCTGTGCTCTAGAGCCCAAGGGCCACAACTACTGAAGCCAGCACACCCTAGAGCCTGTGCTCAACAATAAGAGAAGCCCGCACAACGAGGAGCCCGCACGCTGCAAGTAGAGAGAAGCCCCTGCTCTCTGCAACTAGAGAAAGCCCTTAAGCAGCAATGAAGACCCAGCACAGCCAAAATAACATTTGAAAAGTCAATATCTATTTCATATTTTGTTACTGCCATATCTGGAGTCTCTATCAATTTGTTTCTCTTGTTTGTTCCTGTACATTTTCAGTTATGTTGTTTTGCTTACTGGGTGTTTTCTGTAAACTGGCTATTCCTTTAAGGGGATCTATAGACATTCTTTGAAACCTGGATAAAGCTGGATCTCTACAGAAGGACCTATATGTTTTCTTCTTGTTGACTGGCAGGGACACCAAACCAAGGATACTTTTAAATTACAATTTCCCCTCAGAATTCACTCCCCTCTTCAAATAGGTCATGTAATTTGGATTTGAAAGTGACACAATTCTCAGCCACACAAAGTTTGTGGTTTTGATTCTCAAAGTGCACCTGTTTCCCTTTTCCTACATCAAGACTGAGACAGGAAAGTGTCTTTGTTATCGCCTGCTACGTAACAGGGCTTGGTTCCCTTTCACTGTCATATAGTAAAGCAGTCTTTTGGGTTTTCAGCTTTTTGTTGAGATCTCATATTACTTTCCCTATGTCTGTACAGCTCTAGGTCTTAACTCCTATGCTCTGTGCCTCATGCAGACTTTAGAGACCCCAGGTCATGATTTTCTGTATAAACCTGCAGGATGAGAGCAATCTTGGTGCTCATGCAACTCCCATGCTTACAACTACATATGGATTGTACCAGCAGTGCATTTCAACAAATATTTAGAAATATTTCTATCTAGCATCTTATTGTATGAATAAGAAGAGTTGTTCAGGATATCAAATCAATCATACTAGCGGAAAATGGAAACCTCATCCCATCTCCTTAGTGAGAGAACCTGGACTATGGATAGACATGCATGAAACATTTGCTTTAACAATTCATTGCAATGGTGCTTCTATATCTAACCCCCACATCTCTCCCTAAAAAGAGTCTTGTGCCACCAGCAGCCTCTTCTATCTTGAGTCTCAAGAACATCCTTTAATTCTTTGTAATGACCTTTACATTGCAAGATCCATTTACTTTGAAAGAGGAAAGAGCAGGTGCTTCAATGTCAAGCAAACCTCATCTCCTGGCACTATCACTTATTGTTTGAAACATTTTTCTCAGATTAGACTCATCCATTTAAAGAGGTGTTGTAGCCATGCAATAGATACACAGTTACTACTGTGTTTGAGTATCAGTGGGCTCAGCCATTTTTGGAGAAGGCAATGGCACCCCACTCCAGTACTCTTGCCTGGAAAATCCCATGGACGGAGGAGCCTGGTAGGCTGCAGACCATGGGGTCATGAAGAGTCGGACACGACTGAGCGACTTCACTTTCACTTTTCCCTTTCATGCATTGGAGAAGGAAATGGCAACCCACTCCAGTGTTCTTTCCTGGAGAATCCCAGGGACGGGGGAGCCTGGTGGGCTGCTGTCTATGGGGTCGCACAGAGTCGGACACGACTGAAGCGACTTAGCAGCAGCAGCAGCAGGGCTCGGCCATTTTACCTTCTATTCTTCCCAATATCCTGCCTTAAGAACTAGACCACCATCCCTTCACTATTTGCTGAAGTTTAGAACATGAATTTGTACCTCATTTTCTCATCAGAACATTGAATCAATTTGCCTGTTATTCACACTTCATTTTCTAATACCTGCACATAGAATAGGATGCTTTGCAGGGAGAATTATGCTCTGAGGTTATATAATGTCTAGCATGGGGATAGATTTCCTCTCATTTTTCCCTTTCCTTGTGCAATGTTGCCACATTGATCTTAGATCACAAGCCCATATAACAAGAAGCATACCTTGAAGAGCCAAGCAATGTATTGCAAGTTAAGATTTGGTTGTGCTTATTAGATGTTCAGCAGAATTATGCTAGAATATCTAAAATCTAGTATCACCCCTCAATCTACTATGAACAAAAGACACGTATAGAATTATAGATAGAAAGTTGTTTATATATTGTTGTTGTTGTTGTTGTTTAGTCGTGTCCAACTCTTTTGCAACCACATGGACCATAGCCTTCCAGGCTCCTCTGTCTATGGGATTTCCCAGGCAAGAATACTCAAATGAGTTGCCATTTTCTTCTACAAGGGATCCTCCCAACCCAAGGATCAAACTGGTGTCTCTTGCATTGGAAGGTGGATTCTTTACCATTGAGCCACTAGGTTAGGCCACTTTATATTCAATTAATAATAAATGTACAACAGGGACTAAGTATTTGTGATGGCGTTTGAGGTATAAATGCATGCTTTAAAAGAAACAAAATCCTTGGTGCTTGTAAGTAATAAGCGTAATTACTTAACACACCTTTGAAATTACTGTATGAACAAAGTACTTTAAAAAGCACAAGTTATTTAAAAAATACAGATGTACTAATTAACTGCTTAATAGTAGACATTCATGTACAAGAACTGGTCTAAATGAGCTCTGCCCAAGTACCAAGATGTGGAAAGGAAAGTGGTAAAGTGAAAGTCACTCAGTCGTGTCCAACTCTTTGCAACCCCATGAACTATACAATTCATGGAATTCTCCAGGCCAGAGTACTGGAGTGGGTAGCCATTCCCTTCTCCAGGGGATCTTCCCAACCCAGGGATCGAACCCAGGTCTCCTGCATTGCAGGTGGATTCTTCACCAGCTGAGCCACCAGGGAAGCCCAAGAATACTGGACTGGGTAGCCTATCGCTTCTCTAGAAGATCTTCCTGGCCCAGGAATCAAACCAGGGTCTCCTGCATTGCAGGTGGATTATTCACCTTTGAGCTACCAGGGATTAAAGATGTGGAAGTCAATTCAAAATCATTTTTCTGATCACTCCAATGAAGAAACTGGGGTCAAGAGAAGATTGATGGAAAAATGAAACTTAAAGCCTAACCTATCATTTTGAGCACCAAAATACTAAGGGAAAAAAATCTACCCCTTGGAATTTTATGAACATAATGGTCAATGAACTAAAATGTATTTTGGAGTTCATCCTTTTTTTTCCCCCTCTTACATATGTTCACAGAAAATTCTTCATCATTCTAATGAAGCAAAGGCTATAATTTAAAAAACAAGTAGTATCATAAAGAGAATTAATCTTTGTTAAAATGTTCTGTACGTTAATTATTTCAATAACACTTTACACTTCTTGAATTTACCTTAGAAGAGTCTTCCTACTTTTCATTCAATAAAATTATTATGGTAATTCCTTATTTTAAAGATGCATGCATTATAGGAAAGGAAAACTGATGTGATCGAATTCAGTCTATTGAATACATACAAAACATAGTTATGCGAGTTTCCCATTAATATGTAATTTAACCCACAAGGGGAAAAGGAACAGCTAGTGCATCACACAAATGTACATTTCAGAATCTACCCTCAGGCAGTCTTATAGTTAAAAGTAGGAGAAACAACCTACTTTTGCTACTCTTACATAAAGAAAAGCTGTCATCTACTCACCTTCCACAAGCCTTCAGGAGAACCCTCCCTTTACATGAGTACAGCCCCAAGTGTTTCCATATCTTGAACTAGCAATCATACGTATCTGAGCACTTGCTCTCTCGAATTATTTTTAGTTAGAACAAAATGAAATTCTTTACTTTCTGAGGTTGAATATAAGTTGTGGCAAATAAGATAATTAAAATTACCTTTTCAATTCATTATCATCTCTGGCTATTAGTTAAAATCCTTCAGATTGTTTTCAGAGAAAATATAAAAACTTTTTAATGTCTAAGCACAATCATACAAACACAAACAGAATTCTGACCTTTCATATTCCTCAAAAGAAAAATCATGGGAGGTGGCAAGAAATGCCAGATATTTTAGAGGATGAACAGATAAACCTCTCAAGCAAATTTTGGCTCTTCACTATGTCACTGATAACTGCTTATGCCAATGCATCATTTTGAATCTATGGTAGCTAGAATAGAATATGCTATAGCTATGCTAAGTCACTTCAGTTGTGTCCGACTCTGTGCGACCCCATGGACTGCAGCCTACCAGGCTCCTCCATCCATGGGATTTTCCAAGCAAGAGTACTGGAGTGGGGTGCCATTGCCTTCTCCGAGAATAGAATAATGGCTTCCAAAAATGTCCATGCCCCAATCCTTGGAATCTGTGAATATACTGCCTTTTATCACAAAAGAAGATTTGCAGATATAATTAACATTAAGGACCTCAAGATGGGGAGATTACTCTGGATTCTAGCGGATTCAATCTAATCACATGAGTCTCTAAAAGTGGAAAAACCTTACCCATTTGAGGTCAGAGAGATGTGACAGAATGAAACGATGGCAGAGAGAGATAATGGCATGCCAAGACACTCCTGTTGATTCTGAAATGTAAAGCTATGTGCAAAGATTACAGAGAGGCCTTTAGGAGCTGGCAAAGGCAAAGAAACGGACTGTCCCCCTAATCCTCCAGAAAGAAACAGCCCTGCCAAACCTTGATTTTAGGTCACTGAAATCCCAGCTGAACTTCTGATCTACTGTACTATAAGATAACAAACCTTGTTGTTTTAAATCAGTAAGTTTGTGGCAATTGGTTACAGCAGCAACAGGAAAAAAAAAAAAAAAATGTTTCCCCAGAACAATCTTGTGAGGAGGAGGAAAAGAGTGTCTTTTACAGTTGAGAAAACCAGTGCTCAGAGAGAATTTCCTCTGCTAAACAGTAAGCATGTAAGGTCCTGGCTCCTAAATCCACATCCACAGCACTGCCCCACAAAGGCATCCCTTTATGGAAGAAGTGTTGAGGCCACAATGACTAGGTTGAACGACCCTCAGAACATCAGCTCATAAAGACAACAAGGCTGGAAAACACAGAGATGGGGGCTAGTGAATTATAGAAGTCGAAGCAGGCAGGGCCCAGTCTCAGCAGTGTGGAAAGTCATCCTGTTTTGGAGGACCACCTGGAGGATTTCCAGTGTCCCTGGTCCTTGAGAAATGGGAGCAGGGAAGGGATAGGCGATGCTGGTATGTGTCAGACTGGGTGACACTAAGTACCACGGTGAATGTATATGCTGCATTCAACAGACAACAGAGGCATCAGTGGCTTTTAAACAAGAATGTGCCTTCTTAAACATGGATTAAAATGATGGGCCTAGCGGCACTGTGGAACAAGAAATGCAGTAGGAACAGACTGTAAATAAGAGACTCCAAAACAAGGCAATGCTGTTTCGTTGGCTCCAATGAACTGCAATGAAAACTGAGACTATGATTGAAATACAGGAGTTTTTAGATACAAACAACAACAACAAAACGGTTTCAGGAGGAATGCTGAATGCAGGATGCAGTGGAGAAATGACATTCCATAATCTGAGGTCTTTACCAACTATTATTTTGTGAGCATTTACCAGGTACTCTTTTAAGCAGATTTTATAAGTTCTATCAGTAAATAACATTCCATTAAGCACTATGTGCTGGGCTCTGTGTTATGTCAATGTATTATCTCATATTTACTCCTCCTGTGTCTCTTTCACAAATATTGACCGAGGTGCAGTAAATGATACAAAGCATGCTCATGATTATGAAACGAGTAAACAAAGATTGGACTCACACTCAGCTCTCTCTGAGTGGAAAGTCCCAACCACAAAACTGCAGACATAGTCTTCTAACTCTTGACACAATGTTGCATTACATTTTAGTAAAGCTTCCAATTTCAGGGGAAGTTCATTTTTTTCTGAATATCTATTAATGAAGCATCAAACTAATTTTTACTCTGGTTAATCTTGCAACTGGGGGAAAACAAATTCAAGCTGGAGAATAATACAAATTCCTTCATTTTTAACAAATGAAAACAGCCTAGTGACTCATAGTAGCTAAACTGCATGATTGGAAGCTAATGAAACCATAAACATATACATATATCTTATATATATATATATATATATATATACACACACACACACACACACACATACACACCACTCTTGTGAATTCTAAATTCTGTGCTAATTAAGTCAAAACACTAAAGTTACGGAGATGGCATAAATTGCCGTTTTATTTCTCCCAGAGTGAGACTCTTTAAATACTCAGCCCTGGGTGTTCTTTGGAAGGAACGATGCTAAAGCTGTAACTCCAGTACTTTGGCCACCTCATGTGAAGAGTTGACTCATTGGAAAAGACTCTGATGCTGGAAGGGATTGGGGGCAGGAGGGGAAGGGGATGACGGAGGATGAGATGGCTGGATGGTATCACCGACTCGATGGATGTGAGTTTGAGTGAACTCTGGGAGATGGTGATGGACAGGGAGGCCTGGCATGCTGCGATTCATGGGGTCGAAAAGAGTCGGACATGACTAAGCGACTGAACTGAACTGAAGCTGCTTAGTATCTTTTCAATCAAAGAACTTTTACAATACATTGAAGTGATAAAATGGGATGTGTAAGAGTTAAACTAATAAACCCCATGGATTAAGTGTCTCTCAAAATACTATCAGGTTTAAAATCTAAGGAGAACATACTTAGATGAACAAAAAAAGAAAGAAAGAAAATGTCACTAGAATTCACCAAGAGCAAACATCTGAGAAATAGCATGTGACATGTTTCTACAGTGAAAATACCTAGCTTATCTCTGTCTAATCAATGCACTGAAGAAGTGCAACTTTAATTACAATACATTTTGAGCATGGAGCAAACATGTAGCAGGAATGGATAGAGAATAGTTAAGTTGTAGATTTTAAAAATACTAAGCAGTTCTATTTTTGATTTTTTGAGGATCCTCCATGCGGCTTTCCATATTGACTATACCAATTTACATCCCCACCAACAGGTGAGGTGATGTCTTGTGATTTTGATTCACATTCCTTTGATAACCAGTAATAATTAATGATGTTAAACACACTTTCATATACCTGTTGGATATTTTGCATGTCTTCTTTGGAGAAATGTCTATTCGGTTTTTGCCTATTTTAAAAATAAAGTTATTTGTCTTTATTAGGTTGTAGGAGTTTTTAATATATTTTTTATGTACTAACCCTTTACTACATACATGGCCTGCAATTATTTCTTCCACTCCATATGCTGACTTTTAATTTTATTGATGATTTCCTTCATTGTGCAGAAACTTTTTATTTTGATATGGTCCTACTTTTCTTTTTTCTGCTTTTGTTATCTGTGCTATTAAGTGTCATATACGAGAAATTATTGCTAAGACTAATTTCAAGGAGTTTTTCTCCTAAGAGTTTTATAGCTTCAAGGTCTTGCATTCAAATCTTTAATCACTTTGAATTGAATTTTGTGTATGTTGCAAAATAAATTTTCCAATTTTGTTCTTTGGCATGTGGGCATACAGTTTTCCCAGTACCATTTACTAGAGAAACTACCTCTACTGTGTGTTCTTGGCACTCTTATAGAAGATTAGTTGGTCATTAATGCATAGGTTTATTTCTGGTTTCTGTAATTTGTATCACTGGTCTGTATGCAATGTTTCTGAATATATATCCCAAAAAACTAAAACCAAGGTCTCAAAGAGACATTTGTATTACCATGTTCACTGCAGCATTATTCACAAAAGACATGCTGCTGCTGCTAAGTCGCTTCAGTCGTGTCCGACTCTGTGCGACCCTACAGAGGGCAGCCCACCAGGCTCCCCTGTCCCTGGGATTCTCCAGGCAAGAACACTGGAGTGGGTTGCCATTTCCTTCTCCAATGCATGAAAGTGAAAAGTCAAAGTGAAGACGCTCAGTCGTGTCCGACTCTTAGTGACCCCATGGACTGTAGCCTACCAGTTTCCTCTGTCCATGGGATTCTCCAGGCAAGAATACTGGAGTGGGGTGCCATTGCCTTCTCTGAGTTAAGACATGAAAGTAACCTAAATGTCTATGTATAGATGAAAAAAAAATGTGATATATATGAACAATGGAATATTTTCAGCCTTAAAAAAGAAGACAATTCTGGCACTTGCTGGAAGACATCACTTTAAGTGAAATAAGCCAGACACAGGAGGACAAAGACTACATGATATCATTTATACAACGAATCTAAAATGGTCAAACTCATCCAAGCAGAGAGTGGAATAGTGGCTGTTAGGGCCTTGGCGGCAAGAAGGAAAGTAGAGAATATTAGTCAAAGGTTATAAAGTTTTAGTAATGAGTAAGTCCTAGAGATCTGCTGTACTGCATAAAGCCCATAGTTAACAATATTGTGCTAAACACTTAGATGTTTGTTAAGAGGGCAAATCTGATGTTAGGTGATCTCATACACACACAGAAAGTGAAAGTGAAGTCGTTTCGCTGTGTCCGACTCTTTGCGACCCCGTGGACTGTAGCCCGCCAGACTCCTCCATCCATGGCATTTTCTAGGCAAGAATACTGGAGTGGGTTGCCATTGCCTTCTCCAGGGGATCTTCCCAACCCAGGGATCGAACCCTGGTCTCCTGCAATGCAGGCAGATGCTTTACCCTCTGAGCCACACACACACACACACACACAAATATAAGAAATAAAAAGATAACGGGAGAAAAGCTTTGGAGGCACTGGCTATGTTTATGTTATATTAAAGCTATTTTCATATTCTCACTACTGTAAATAACAAGATATTGCTGATTCTCACAAAAGACATGAAAAAATATTTTGTGAAATGAATAATATTTTGGCACCAAAATCTGGCAAGTGATCATAAAATTCCCTGTACATAACTTGGTTACTGTGTGCACAAAGTCTGCAGTAGAGAAGAAAAGCAATAAGAGTCAAGCTAGAATTACTGAAAGATTCACCTTATCCAATAATCTAGGATTCTGTTCTTCAGTAGCAGAGTAATTGTAGGAAAAGCCAAATCAATAATTGCTGAGAGTCTGATTGAAGGATTCATGGAGTTCTTCACACACAAACAAGTATTATAAAACAACTGCAACATTTACGGGAGGCCATGGTGCCAACAATCTCATTGATTTTAAGATCGATGCAGGTGACACTCTCAATATCCTGACGGCCAAATTCCTCATATTTCTCGATTCCAATGTCTTCCTCTCCACTTTCTCCCCTTTACCTTCGTTTCAGAACACATCCCACTTGTTTGCAAACCCAATTCTGCCCTTGAACCTCTTTCATCAAATTGCTCCTGGAACTCTGTCCTTTTCTTCACTTTTTATTTTCTATTTCTCCTCCTCAGTTTTTCTTCTCATGTTTCCTATTCTTTAGAAAAGCTTTCCGTGGGGAAAAAATACTATAAATTCCTCCATTGTAAGGTAACTTCCTTTGTAAAATCTATTTAATACTATCTGTTAAGAAGCACTACCATAATAAAAGTGAAAGTGTCCATGACAGATATAAGGAGATGTAGCCCTTAGTAGACTGAGCGACTTCACTTTCACTTTTCACTTTCATGCATTGGAGAAGGAAATGGCAACCCACTGCAGTGTTCTTGCCTGGAGAATCCCAGGGACGGGGGAGCCTGGTGGGCTGCCGTCTATGGGGTCGCACCGAGTCGGACACGACTGAAGCGACTTAGCAGCAGCAGCAGCAGCAGCAGCCCTTCGTAGTGATGGAGCATTATGACTGTAGGGGTAGGATTATTAATGATTTTTCTTTATATTTCTGAACTCTGTTTCAGCTTACATACTTTTATATTTCAAAACCTTCCTGGAATATTTTACCCTGTATTTGCCCATGACCAAATTTCAAAAAATAGTTTTTTCAGTAGCTTCCGCATTCACTATTTGCCTGATCCTTACCCTTCAACCTAGCTTCGTTGTTTCCTTTTTCTACTTAACTAAAATAGCTCTCATAAAGGCATCCAATGACATTAAAACCATGAGATATAGTTTAAATTTTCCTTTATTCTTAATGTCTTGGCTTTGTTATAATTAAATATTTTCATCTCCTTGAAATCTCTCCTCTCTCAGCTGTCATATATTCCCAGGC
Source organism: Bos taurus (assembly GCF_002263795.3). Taxonomy (NCBI): domain Eukaryota; kingdom Metazoa; phylum Chordata; class Mammalia; order Artiodactyla; family Bovidae; genus Bos; species Bos taurus. The sequence goes on from NC_037336.1 coordinate 27,036,799, forward strand.
TTTCCTATTTTTCTTACTCTTGCTCCTTCCCAATTTCTTTTTTGGCCCAACCATCTATTTAGTCCTTGGATGCCAGAAATTGACAAGTACCACTGAACATCTTTTCTCCATCTCTCTTTTCCCCTACTTTGTCATTCGTTTTATTATATTCCCTAAGTTCAGCTCTCGCCTCTTTGCAAATGACTGTTAAATGAGCCTCTGTGAACATGCTGGTTCCCTTGAGCTACATATATTCAACTGTATGCTGGACATATCTTACAGGTATCCTCGTGACACCTAAAAAACCCTACCACCCAGTAATTACATCATCTTTCTCCTCAATGCAACCTCTCTTTTATGCTTCTTACCCTTATAATAGCATTATTTTTTAGATAGTAATCAAGCTCAAAATATCAGGGTGATATTATTTTATTGCCCCATACATTCAGGATATGTGCTATACCATCAGTCTAGCCCTATAAGGATTAATGTACTTTCGGCACACTTTCCTAGTATTTTTATTTCCTTTCTTCACTCGATGTTTTTATTCTGCAGAAGAAGCACTCCCATCTTGCCACTCCTATATTCCACCAAAAAGCTGTCTACACATACACACACACACTGTTACACATCTAGCCTTCTTGGTTTTAGTTCTTTCAGTTATGTTTTCTGTCATTAGAATTTTATTTTTGTTCTACTGTTCCCTTTCACAATAAAATAAAACAAAAAATAAATGCTTTATACATCTCTGCCTCTACTAACTAGTCACTCATTCCTTAGCCAGTTGCAATTTGTTCTGTTCTGGGATTGCAAATCAAAGTATCCTTATTCTAGTAATTACTGACTTTTGCCACAGCGAGTCTGAGCTTTCCTAAGTCTCACCTTTCTCAGTTGTTCTGCAATGTTTCATATTGCTATTTACACCCAGTTCCCTAAATAGCAAGACTCCACCTCTACCATATGCATTTCTAAGTTGATTCTACTAGGCTAATATATATCTCCATATAGATTACTCTCTCCTGACTCATAATGTAGACGTTATCAACATTCTTAAATTGTTTTTCTATATTGATACTATAGAAAAAGTTTTAAACACAAACACTTGTGGATCATCCAAAATATCTCTCATTTATCATCTCAGAGATGTGATCACAAGTACCTAACAGATACCTCTGTCTTAAATTCACACAGGCAAAACCAATTTTATGTTCTAGGTTAAACCCAGTAGCCAATTGACTACCCATATCCATTATTCCATTGCCAATTCAAACATTTCTATTTTTCCAGTAGAAACTGTTGTCAAAAATACTCCATTTTCCTTTCCGCCATGCACCCAACTTGTTGCCAAGCCCTAAGCACTCAACATGTCTAATGTTCATTCCAAATGTTCCTCTTCTCCACTGCATTTTCAATGCTACAGACCTATTTTTCCTCATATCAGGAGAATCTTCTAAAAGCACTCTTCTGGTAATATTTATCTTTTACAAAAATCTTTAGTGTCTCCCCATTGTTTAACAAATCAAAGACCGTTTTTGTTTTTGTTTTTTAATTTCTCGTCCTAAGATTCAGAACCTCTGAAAACCTTTGTATGGAGCTCTATTCAGCATCCTCTGGGTCACCTTTTAAACTAATCCCATGCAACCTTGACTTTTAGAATGAGAGTTGCCTTTGACAAAACCAAAATATCTGTAAGTTTGCTAAGGGCCTGGGGTGAATGTTCTGGGTGCCCAGGTTTTGGAACCATTGGGGCACAGTTTAACCCAAACCTACCTCCCCTGCACCATGCGTGTTATTCCCTTCTTCATCCCTCCATTCTAGAAACTCTGCAAGCTCCTCAAAGACAGGACATATCTAACTTTCCACATTATATGGCACATAGTACAGTGCCTCATATATACTAAGCATTTATTAATTGTTCAAGAAAAATGGAAGTAATAAATTTAACCCATTCACTCAGATAAATTCATTACAATTAACCACATTGAAATATTACTCTTAGCTATTTGCTATTCAAACATACTTCCTAAGTACTCAGGGAAAAGAAGGATATGTTCCCTACAAAAATTTTATAACAATGTATTTTCTGCCTCTTTTATGGTCCTTAAACTTTACTGCATTATAATGGCACAGAAGAGGCCATATAAAAAATGGCTCAAGGAAAATTAAACAGAAAAGAAAAAAAAACCTAAAACTTTAATTCAAAAACTCACCATTTCCATCCAAAATAGATATTTCCCCTTGAAAGCTAAAATTAAAACTGCCCATCCTCCATATATCATAAGTTAAGTTCTTTATTAGTATCATATTTTGCTTCCATAATGAGTACACCAAAATCTAAACTTACAAAATGATCACTAATAACAAAGTGAGACTATCTCTAATGCCTTTAACAAGTAGGTTAGTATGAAGTACACCAATCTTCTTAAATGCATTACTCTTTATGGACACATACACTCTGCTTTGTGTGAAGCTGTTGGAACCTGAGATATTTTCTTCAGATAAAGTGTAAAAGCCCAAGCCAGAATTCAGCTCTTTGTAAGGGATAAACCAGGGTACTTTCTCAAAAGAGGTGAAGAAAAATGAACATGTGATTTTGACCTTCAGGATTTGCAAGCCTCCTGTACGCTAAAGTATTAAAAAAAAATAAGTGGTGTTTAGATGAAGAAAAGTGTCTGATGAGTATATAACAAAGCACACTCTGCCCTTTAAGCCTTGGATAGAAAGTTAAGAACAGATGGAAAACTCCATTGTGTGCTTTCCGTGCCACCTGTCACCATCTGAATGGTAGCCAGCATTATAACTCTACCTTATTTAGTCTCATGATGGAAAGACTGGCACTACTGGGGAACTACTCTACTAGAAATTAATGATACTTAAAGCTTGCAATAAATACAAGAACACAGACTGCACTTGTAATCAAAACTTGGCAATCCACCATTCTCCAGTCAATCAATAAAATTTGGAAAAATGTTTATAACTTTTGTGTTAGTTGTAGACTATGTCTTGGAACTTATGGAGACTGCTGAGCTAAATGTACAGTTAGTAAAGCTTACATGGAGAGATCCCATATAAGCTTATTACCTCAGGCAGATGACACTGATGCAGGATGAAGAAAAATGTTTAACAAAATTGAACAGGAAGTATTAAGTGATTAACATGTTATCAGTACATTTAGAAATGTGCATTATGTTTGTATGGTGTGGTGGCTGCAAGGTTAGGGTCACAATGAGTAACTGGTTAAACAGGAATAGATGAAGGAGGATACAGCACTTTTTTAAAGGAATATATGGTATACATAGTAGAATTGAGCACTTGATAATATGCCTCTAATGGAGCTCTATGATGGTTTTATTTGGGATTATTCTTTCTTTCCCAACTGTGCCTCCTGGTTATTAAGAGCCTATTAGTGACTTTAAGGGTTCAGCTAGTGTTGTGCTGAATCCAAAGAGATGACTAATAAAGTTCATGTTGAATTCTTACTTGTCTAAAGAAGGACTGTGAAAGAAATAGTATTTTAGAAAAGATTTGTGTGAAGGGAAGAAGAACTAAGATGTGGGGAATGATAGCACTGGAGTGTCATGTTCAGATTCAATGATGCTTGAGAAACAGAAATGATTGAACAAATCTGGTGCTGAAAAGTAAGTACACAACTACTCCTGAGAGGAGAGAACCATGTGAGTGGAAGAGCTAGAGAAAGTGGGAGAGTTAGGTTGGCCACATGAACCTCTGAGTACATATAGACTTGACCTAAATTTCAGGATAACTTTGAAGAAAGAGATGATCTGCAAAGCCTAAGACACCAAAGGAAAGATGAATGATACTAAGAACCGACAATTCAAAGCAAAGCTTTGTTGATTAATAAATAAAACACTTTAAAGACAAATGGCTATGCTATCAGAATGATCTGGGGAAGTTAACATAGCATAACAAGCATACATAATTCAGCAAAAATTAAAAGGCTTTAGAAGATTTCATCAGGTTATTTCAGAACTTTTGGAGCAGGGTATTTAGTGCTGGCATCGCATTAAAATAACAAGGTCATAGATTACAAATGTCCTGGGATATGGAGAAAAAACCTATACAGAGTCATATCATATTCTAAAATTTGAAGAGTGTGAAGATGGCATGTTTCGTCTTGTTTTCACTAATGTTCTTACATGTAAGCATGAAGTCTGAGGAAAGGGAGACAAACAAAAGGAAACAAGCATATCCCTAAGCTCCTCCCACAGCCCTGGAATGGGAAGACAGGTCACAGGCAAGATTTCTGTCATCTTGTCTTGGCAGCATCATAGTCACCATCAGGACTCACTGTAGGGGACAAAACTGCAGAGCTGGGACACCTGCATATCCAGGAGGCAATGGATCTTGTCAAGGAGGCAACTCATCTAGCCAAACATAATGATAGTTTGTACAGAATTCCAAAGATTAAAATTAAATATAGAAAGAACTTTGTTTTCTCTTAAAAGGGCATGATTGTCCTATATTATTAGCTCAAGAAGAATCATTTAGAGGAGCAACATAAAAGGCTACAAGGTGATATATAACACAAAGATTTCTATATGTGAACATCTGTGCTAATACTAGGGGACTTTGTAAGTCCTCCAACTATTAAGACTGAATACTTCTTCTCACAATGAACCCTAGTTACTCAGACTTCTTCCCTCTTCCATTCAAAGCAATCACCTAGTCTATTTCTCATATTTCCTTCTCTAAAGAATCAACATGGAAAGAATGTAATCTCCCTATTTTTGCCGCATAGCATCAACTGTCATAGTTACAAGGGGGAGAGGTCTATATGGCTTTCTAAGTTTGTACAACAATGGGAATGATGTAAGTCCTAAAAGCATCAAAACATACCAGAAAATAGTAGTTCCAGTCATCTCAAAACATGATTATCCTTCCTCAAAAATTATGACATTCCTGCAATGTCATGAATTATAACATTCGTAAGCAGTAGTATTGGAGAATATTTTATGTAAGCAAATTTCAGAGGAAAATGCATAGATTTAATCAGAAGAAGGGAAAATACTATTAACCAGACTTGGGTTATAGATCAGTGTCTCCTCCTTTAATCGTCACATAATGTTTTCTGTACTGTGCTCTAAGGAACTGTTCTTTTCTGTTAATTTCAATCATCCTATTTTTTCCAATGAATTTATAGACATATTGTATTTCACAGATTCTGCTAGTCTGCAGTTCTGGCTTCTTTATAATGTAGGCTTATCGTGATTTTTCATGGTGTATGCTGTATTATGGCTATTCTCTATATATTTCCTTTTAACCTCAGTTCCCACTAATAACCATTTATTCATTTGGCATTTTCTAGTTCATCCAACAAATATTGCAGACCAAGTTATCTTGGAAGGTCATTGAGTAACCTAAGGATGAAACATCCTTGAGTTACTAACCCCAGAAGTCTAATCAATCGTAACCAGAGGAAGAGCTGGGAAATTAAAGACTTCAGAATTGGCAAGTCTAAATGCTACACTGAGAAATCAGGCAGAAAGGGAAGAGAATTCCTGAACGATGATAATTTTTAAAAGTTGGAGAGCTCTTGCATGAACCATATTTGCCTAAAAAAGCAAAGCTAAAAAATTTTGATATCTAAAATGCTATTTTGTAACAAGTTATGGAGATTAAAAGAGGGAAGACAGAGAAGGCCTATTAAAGAACTAATAAATGTTTGTGCATTTTTAATATGCCTTCCAGATATATGTGTGTATATATCTACATGTATCTATATATCTATAGACATCTTTGAAGATACTTGGAATAACATGAAGACAATGTATAATTAGAAAACTAATTTTGTGATTTTATATATTATGAGATAATTTCTTGATGATATATTTAGAAATGAGATCCCAGACAGGAGATTGTCTGGTAGAAAGTCCACATACTATGAAAATTAGCTTTGATAGTTCACACACTAAAGTGAATCTTCAGTTTGCAGGGCTTGATAGTGAATAGCTTCCTGTTGTCAAGAGCTATTATGTCACAATTGCATTCTCCCATTTCTTTTACCTTAGGTTAATTTCTTCTATCTTATCTGCCCATCAGAAAATTCAGTTCCGTTCAGTTGCTCATCCTGTACGATTCTGTGCAACCTCATGGACTGCAGCATGCCAGCCTTCGCTGTCCATCACCAACTCCTAGAACCTACTCAAACTCAAGTCCACTGAGCCAATGATGTAATCCAACCATCTCATCCTCTGTCGTCCCTTTCTCCTCCTGCCTACATTCTGTCCCACCATCAGGGTCTTTTCAAAAGAGTCAGTTCTTTGCATGAAGAGGCCAAAGTTTGGAGTTTCAGCTTTAGCATCAGTCCTTCCAATGAATATTCAGGACTGATTTCCATAAGGATTGACTGGATTGATCTCCTTGCAGTCTAAGGGACTCTCAAGAGTCTTCTCCAACACCACAGTTCAAAAGCGTCAATTCTTTGGAAGTCAGCTTTCTTTATAGTCCAACTCTCAGAAAAACCATAGCTTTGACTAGATGGACCTTTGTTGACAAAGTACTGTCTCGGCTTTTTTAATGCTGACTAGGTTGGTCATAACAAACACCTTTTTCCAACAACACAAGAGAAGACTCTACACATGGACATCACCAGATGGACAACACTGAAATCAGATTGATTATATTCTTTGCAGCCAAAGATGGAGAAGCTCTATACAGTCAGCAAAAACAAGACCAGGATCTCACTGTGGCTCAGATCATGAACTCCTTATTACCAAATTCAGACTTAAATTGAAGAAAGTAGGGAAAACCACTAGACCATTCAGGTATGACCTAAATCAAATCCCTTATGATTATACAGTGGAAGTGAGAAATAGATTTAAGGGCCTAGATCTGATAGATAGAGTGCCTGATGAACTATGGACGGAGGTTCGTGACATTGTACAGGAGACAGGGATCAAGACCATCTCCATGGAAAAGAAATGCAAAAAAGCAAAATGGCTGTCTGAGGAGGCCTTACAAATAGCTGTGAAAAGAAGAGAAGCAAAAAGCAAAGGAGAAAAGGAAAGATATAAGCATCTGAATGCAGAGTTCCAAAGAATAGCAAGAAGAGATAAGAAAGCCTTCTTCAGCGATCAGTGCAAAGAAATAGAGGAAAACAACAGAATGGGAAAGACTAGGGATCTCTTCAAGAAAATCAGAGATACCAAAGGAACATTCATGCAAAGATGGGCTCAATAAAGGACAGAAATGGTATGGACCTAACAGAAGCAGAAGATATTAAGAAGAGATGGCAAGAATACACAGAAGAACTATACAAAAAAGATCTTCACGACCCACATAATCATGATGGTATGATCACTGACCTAGAGCCAGACATCCTGGAATGTGAAGTCAAGTGGGCCTTAGAAGGCATCACTACGAACAAAGCTAGTGGAGGTGATGGAATTCCAGTTGAGCTATTTCAAATCCTGAAAGATGATGCTGTGAAAGTGCTGCACTCAAAATGCCAGCAAATGTGGAAAACTCAGCAGTGGCCACAGGACTGGAAAAGGTCAGTTTTCATTCCAATCCCAAAGAAAGGCAATGCCAAAGAATGCTCAAACTACTGCACAACTGCACTCATCTCACAAGTTAGTAAAGTAATGCTCAAAATTCTCCAAGCCAGGCTTCAGCAATATGTGAACTGTGAACTTCCTGATGTTCAAGCTGGTTTCAGAAAAAGCAGAGGAACCAGAGATCAAATTGCCAACATCCGCTGGATCATGGAAAAAGCAAGAGAGTTCCAGAAAAGCATCTATTTCTGCTTTACTGACTATGCCAAAGCCTTTGACTGTGTGGTTCACAAACTGTAGAAAATCTGAAAGAGATGGGAATACCAGACCACCTGACCTGCCTCTTGAGAAATTTGTATGCAGGTCAGGAAGCAGCAGTTAGAAATGGACATGGAACAACAGACTGGCTCCACATAAGAAAAGGAGTACATCAAGGCTGTATATTGTCACCCTGCTTATTTAACTTATATCCAGAGTACATCATGAGAAACGCTGTACTGAAAGAAACACAAGCTGGAATCAAGATTGCCGGGAGAAATATCAATCACCTCAGATATGCAGATGACACCACCCTTATGGCAGAAAGTGAAGAGGAACTCCAAAGCCTCTTGATGAAAGTGAAAGTGGAGAGTAAAAATGTTGGCTTAAAGCTCAACATTCAGAAAACGAAGATCATGACATCTGGTCCCACCACTTCATGGTAAATAGATGGGGGAACAGTGCAAACAGTGTCAGACTTTATTTTTCTGGGCTCCAAAATCACTACAGATGGTGAATGCAGCCATGAAATTAAAAGACGCTTGCTCATTGGAAGGAAAGTTATGACCACCCTAGATAGCATATTCAAAAGCAGAGACATTACTTTGCCAACAAAGGCTCGTCTAGTCAAGACTATGGTTTTTCCTGTGGTCATGTATGGATGTGAGAGCTGGATTGTGAAGAAGGCTGAGTGCCAAAGAATTGATGCTTTTGAACTGTGGTGTTGGAGAAGACTCTTGAGAGTCCCTTGGCCTGCAAGGAGATCCAACCAGTCGATTCTAAAGGAGATCAGCCCTGGGATTTCTTTGGAAGGAATGTTGCTAAAGCTGAAACTCCAGTACTTTGGCCACCTCATGCGAAGAGTTGACTCATTGGAAAAGACTTTGATGCTGGGAGGGATTGGGAGCAGGAGGAGAAGGGGACGACAGAGGATGAGATGGCTGGATGGCATCACTGACTTGATGGACGTGAGTCTGAGTGAACTCCGGGAGTTGGTGAGGGACAGGGAGGCCTGGCGTGCTGCGATTCATGGATCGCAAAGAGTCGGATGATCTAATCTGAGGTTGGTCATAGCTTCTATTCCAAGGAGCAAATGTCTTTTAAATTCATGGCTGCAATCACCATCTGCAGTGATTTTCTGTTCAGTTCAGTTCAGTCGCTCAGTCGTGTCCAACTCTTTGAGACCCCATGAATCGCAGCACGCCAGGCCTCCCTGTCCATCACCAACTCCCGGAGTTCACCCAAACTCATGTTCATTGAGTCGGTGATGCCATCCAGCCATTTCATCCTCTTTCATCCCCTTTTCCTCCTGCCCCCATTCCCTCTCATCATCAGAGTCTTTTCCAATGAGTCAACTCTTCGCATGAGGTGGCCAAAGTATTGGAGTTTCAGCATTATCATCAGTTCTTCCAAAGAACACCCAGGACTGACCTCCTTTAGAATGGACTGGGTGGATCTCTTTGCAGTCTAAGGGACTCTCAAGAGTCTTCTCCAACACCACAGTTCAAAAGCATCAATTCTTCAGCGCTCAGCTTTCTTCACAGTCCAACTCTCACATCCATACATGACCCCTGGAAAAAACATAGCCTTGAGTAGACAGACCTTTGTTGGCAAAGTAATGTCTTTGCTTTTCAATATGCTATCTATGTTGGTGATAGCTTTCCTTCCAGGGAGCAAATGTCTCTTAATTTAATAGCTGCAATCACCATCTGCAGTGATACTGGAGCCCCCCAAAATAAAATCTGACACCGTTTCCACTGTTTCCCCATCTCTTTGCCATGAAGTGATGGGACCAGATGCCATGATCTTAGTATTCTGAATGTTGAGCTTTAAGCTAACCTTTCACTCTCCTCTTTCACTTTCATCAAGAGGCTTTTTAGTTCTTCTTCACTTTCTACCATAAGGGTGGTGGTGTCATCTGCATATCTGAGGTTATTGATATTTCTCCCGGCAATCTTGATTCCAGCTTGTGCTTCTTCCAGCCCAGCATTTCTCATTATGTACTCTGCATATAAATTAAATAAGCAGGGTGACAATATACAGCCTTGATGTACTCCTTTTTATATTTGGAACCAGTCTGTTGTTCCATGTCTAGGTCTAGCTGTTGCTTCCTGACCTGAATACAGATTTCTTAAGAGGCAGGTTAGGTGGTCTGGTATTCCCGTCTCTTGAAGAATTTTCCAGTTTGTTGTGATCCACACAGTCAAAGACTTTGGCATAGTCAATAAAGCAGAAATAGATGTTTTTCTGGAACTCTCTTGCTTTTTCCATGATCCAGCGCATGTTGGCAATTTGATCTCTGTTCCTCTGCCTTTTCTAAATCCAGATTTAGCATCTGGAAGTTCACGGTTCACGTATTGCTAAAGCCTGGCTTGGAGAATTTTGAGCATGCTTTGCTAGCATATGAGATGAGTGCAATGGTATGGTAGTTTGAGCATTCTTTGGCATTGCCTTTCTTTGAGATTGGAATGAAAACTGACCTCTTCCAGTCCTGTGGCCACTGCTGAGTTTTCCAAATTTGCTGGTGTATTGAGTGCAACACCTTAACAGCATCATCTTTTAGGATTTTAAATAGTTCATCAGGAATTCCATCACCTCCACTAGCTTTGTTTGTAGTGATGCTTCCTAAGGCCCACTTGAATTCCCATTCCAAGATGTCTGGCTCTAAGTGAGTGATCACACCATTGTGGTTATCTGTGGTTAGCTGAAGATCTCTTTTGTATAGTTCTGTGTATTCTTGCCACCTCTTCTTAATATCTTCTGCTCTGTTAGGTCCATATTATTTCTGTCTTTTACTGTCTTCATCTTTGCCTGAAATGTTCACTTGTTATCTCTAGTTTTCTTGAAGAGATCTCTAGTCTTTCCCATTCTATTGTTTTCCTCTGTTTCTTTGCATTGATCACTGAGGAAGGCCTTCTTATCTCTCCCTGATATTCTTTGAAACTCTGCATTCAAATGGGTTTATATTTCCTTTCCTCCTTTGCCTTTAGCTTCTCTTCTTTTCTCAGCTATTTTTAAGGCCTCCTTATGCAACCGTTTTGCCTTTTTGCATTTCTTTTTCTTGGGGATGGTCTTGATCACTGCCTCCTGTACAATGTCTTGAACATCCATCCATAGTTCTTCAGGCACTCTGTCAGATCTAATCCCTGGAATCTATTTGTCACTTCCACTGCATAATCCCAAGGGTCATATATAAATGGTCTAGTGTTATCCCTACTTTCTTAAATTTAAGTTTGAATTTGGCAATAAAGATTTCATGATCTGAGCCACAATAGGCTCCAAGTCTTATTTATTCTGACTGTATAGAGCTTCTCCATCTTTGGCTGCAAAAAATATCATCAATCTTATTTTCGTATTGACCATCTGGTGATGTCCATGTGTAGAGTCTTCTCTTGTGTTGTTGGATGAGGGGTTTGCTATCACCAGAGAGTTCTTTTGACAAAACTCTGTTACCCTTTGCCCTGCTTCATTTTGTATTTCAAGGCCAAATTTGCCTGTTACTCCAGGTGTCATTTGACTTCCTACTTTTGCATTCCAGTCCATCAAGGCTGTATATTGTCACCCTGCTCATTTAACTTACATTCAGAGTACATCATGAGAAATGCTGGGCTGGAGGAAGCACAAGCTGGAATCAAGACTGCCAGGAGAAATATCAATAATCTCAGATATACAGATGACACCACCCTTATGGCAGAAAGTGAAGAGGAACTAAAGAGCCTCTTGATGAAAGTGAAAGAGGAGCATGAAAAAGTTGGCTTAAAGCTCAACATTCAGAAAACTAAGATCATGGCATCTGGTCCCATCACTTCATGGCAAATAGATGGGGGAACAGTGGAAAAAGTGGCTGCCTTTATCTTTGGGGGCTCCAAAATCATTGCAGATTGTGACTGCAGCCATGAAATTAAAAGACGCTTACTCGAAGTTATGACCAACCTAGACAGCATATTAAAAAGCAGAGACATTACTTTGTCAACAAATGTCATAGTCAAACATAGTCAAGGCTATGGTTTTTCCAGTGGTCATGTATCGATGTAAGAGTTGGACTATAAAGAAACTGAGCACCGAAGAACTGATGCTTTTGAACTGTGGTGTTGGAGAAGACTCTTGAGAGTCCCTTGGACTGCAAGGAGATCCCACCAGTCCATCCTAAAGGTGATCAGTCCTGGGTGTTCATTGGAAGGACTGATGTTGAAGCTGAAACTCCAATACTTTGGCCACCTGATGCAAAGAGCTGACTCACGTGAAAATATCCTGATGCTGGGAAAGATTGAGGGCAGGAGAAGAAGGGGTCGAAAGAGGATGAGATGGTTGGTTGGTAACCGACTCAATGAACATGGGTTTGGGTGGACTCCGGGAGTTGGTGATGGACAGGGAGGCCTGGAGTGCTGCGGTTCATGGGGTTGCAAAGAGTCAGATACGACTGAGCAACTAAACTGAACTGAACCCCTATAATGAAGTGTACATATTTTTTGAATATTAGTTCTAGAAAGTCTTCATAGAACCATTCAACTTCATATTCTTTAGCATTACTGGTTTGGGCATAGCCTTGAATTACTGTGATATTGAATGATGTGCCTTGGAAATGAACAGAGATCATTCTGCCGCTTTTGAGACTGCATCCAAGAACTGCATATCAGACTTTTTTGTTGATTATGAGTAATCAGAAGATTACTACCCTTAATACTCTCAGCTGCCCTATGCTAGAACATAAAATATGTTGAAATACTCTGGATACCTCCCTAACACTGCATATGTTTTCCTAACTCTGTGCTTACTATGATATAATGAATATCATTATTCACATTATTCAATTGTGCTCTATTTATTACTTGACTAATAGTATTATATGGTCACTCAATTTGTAATACAGAGATTTACTTATTAAAATGTCTTTCCCTATGTTTTTTGAGAAAAAGCTGCTCATTGTAGAATAAACAATATTAGACAATAACACCATATCGACACTATAGTTTTCTCTTGTATACTTCTTTGTACTGTTGACTCGTTATAAAATACCATTTAATGGTAAAATGATTTTGTTGCGTATTAAAGAGTGACTTCAGGAAAATAGTAAGGGCTGGCAGTGGATCTAGAACAAACGCAAAGGTAAAGTGGTAAAAGAGTTGCTTTCTAGAATGAATGCACGAGCTCTCACTCAACAGGACTGTTGATTATATAACAGGTTTATTAAAGAACAACAGCAATATTGGAGCAAAGTGGGAGCCAGGTATTTGGCCACTGCCATGATCAGTTTCATATACATTTTCTTTGCCTCCTTCCACCACAGGATTACTTGTGTATCCTATGTTGGCCCATATGTCCACCTACCTTGAACTTTAAGGTATTATCTTCTAGGACCTAAGAAATCATAATCAAGCCTAGGTTGGTCACTACAGGGATAGATTGGTGCATGAGAAAGTAAGTGTGCCAAAAAACCAGCAAGTCATTTGTGAAAAGCAGAAACAGATGACATTTGTGGCAACTCTGGGGGCTTCCTTGGTGGTTCAGATGGTAAAGAATCTTCCAGCAATGTAGGAAACCTGTGTTCAATCCCTGGATCAGGTAGACCCCCTGGAGAAGGAAATGGCTACCCACTCCAGTGTTCTTGCCTGGAGAATTCCATGGACAGAGGAGCCTGGCAAGCCAGAGTCCATGGAATCACAAAGAGTCGGACATAACTGAGCGACTAATATTCTCCCTTTGGAAAATTGGGTAGTTTTTGACTATTAGAAGTAAGAATGTTCTCTAGTTCCAAAATGATAACATTGGTATTAATACCTTCTTTAAGGGCTTCTGAATCTGCAAATATACTAAGTCTTTTACAATAAAAAGCAGATTAAAAGAAAAAATAGTCATGAAGCTTACAGAAACACAGAGGCACCTAAATCTTGGAGGAATGTGTGTATCCATAAATGCCAGCTTCAGTATTAGAATAGTTTTCAAAGCAGCAAAGTTACAGTCCTGCCCTCTTTTAGGTCAGACACATGAACCATCTCATAGGAAAACACAGCTACACAGGATCTAAATTGCAGGGAAAATCAGTCTACAATCAACATGAAAACATCTAAAAAGAAATATGTGATTGTTCCCTCTAAGTGGCATAAATACACTTAAAGGAGGTTTGACTTCAGGCCGCCAGATTCAGAGTACTTTTTGCCTGTTTTTTGACTTTTGGAAGAAAAGAAATGGTGAATATTTACAATTTGAAGAGACATTTCCTTCAAAGAGTTAAACACACAAGAATAAAAATGTGTGGTTTCAGCAGCTTCACCTGTGAAATGGAGGTTATAAATACTCTATTTCTTACGGGGTCACTGGCAGAACTCAAAGATATTTGTAAAGTGCTTCTTACAAAAAAGACTCTTGTGTATAAGTGCTAAATTCATCATAAGTAATAACACGGTAAATAAAATAGAAATTCCTCCCCAAATACCTCCTAACATCTTACCTGGCAGATTTATTAACATTACTGAAAACAATTCATATTTGTTAAAATAAGATATCACATATTCTTATGGTCAACAAAGAAAAGAGATAGGCCCTTTGCCTTACCAAAGTCTGGACCTTAAAACAACTGTTTGTCCAATAAGGAGATTCAGGAAAACATCAAGTCAAAATTAATAAACATAGAATACAAAGAGGAGGGGAAGGGAGAGGAAGAAGAGAAACATCAGAGGTTCAAAACAATATGAGCAAGAATTAGATCTAATAATTGCAATTAGATTACATACTATCAAAGTATGCCTTTGATAACAGTAGTGACACATGGGGAAGACCGTTAGCTCAGTGTGCTAAAGAGTCTGCCTGCAATGCAGGAGACCCAGGTTCGATCCCTGGGATGGGAAGATCCCCTGGAGAAGAAAATGACAACCCACTCCAGTATTCTTGCCTGGAGAATTCCATGTATAGAGGAGCCTGCCGGGCTACAGTCCATGGGGTCACAAAGAGTTGCACAAGACTGAGCAACAAACACTTCACTTCATTGTCTGTTGTTAATGATTCCACAATAGAATTTTTAGAAGGTGACCCAGGTCTTGAAAATGTAAGAGACACATGTTCAAAGTTTAAAATTGAAGCACTTTTGCAGAAAATAAACTTGTTTTAAAGAAATAATACTTCTTGGAAATTTGTATATTATATAAATTGCTATGAACAGCAACAAAAGAAAGACTCTGACCTAAAATAATATGAAATTCCACTGACTTACTACTAAGAGACACCTTAGGTTTGGGGTTGTTTTATAGCCTATCAATATATTCAACAAATAAACAGATCCTGGAAGACTTCAACTGTCAAGCTCATATAAAAGTAATTTGAAAAAAAAAAAAAAAAACCCACAAAATATCCACGGACCTAATAGCTTACATAGGAAAAAAGAGAAATTGAAGGTTATTCCAAAGCTTTCAATAGTAGGAAAAAAAAAAAACAAAACAATCCTGCCTCTGCTGGAATTGAGAATATCCATTCTCTCCTTTCATACCTGACTTATTCTTTGACACCTTCAGCTATTTTAGTTCTGCTTTTCAAGTCTCCAAACATTTTATAGTTAACAGAAGGCACAAAATATAACTGATGTTTCCCCATCTGTTTACTTAATAAATAGCCTCTGCTAGAATGACCGGTGTACAAACAGCAAAATAGAATCACTCATCATACTGTATACCGCACACCACAGAGAAAAGAGCTTTGTTTTGATAAGGCTTTTCTGGATGGTGTGACATAATTCTTTCTCTATCTCAGAGGTATTTGGGCATCTGGACAAGAAATTATTCAACTGAAATGGAAAAAAAATCTCTAAAAGTTAGTAGATGGCTTATATTTTATAGGGATGTTATATACACTTGAAAATAACCAATAATTATCTTAAATTTTACATATATTTCCCCACATGCAATTTCATTGCAAAAACATTATTATGACTCTTGATAACAGCAAATGCTTTGTAATATCATTAAGGTTCAAAATTACAAGTTATTAAAAAGTAATTTACTTTCTGATCCTTAAGTTAAAATTGATAATAATTCTAAAGGATTTTATTTGAATAGCAGGGGAAAAATAATGTTTAAACTGGATTATTTTAGAAAATGGGAGCAGTTAGTAGTTATCAAGTAGACTATATTGGAGAAGGAAATGGCAACCCCCTCCAGTGTTCTTGCCTGGAGAATCCCAAGGACGGAGGAGCCTGGTGGGCTGCCATCTACGGGGTCGCACAGAATCGGACACGACTGAAGCAACTTAGCAGCAGCAGCAGCAAGTAAACTATAAACAGTTCTAGCATTTCAGATAATCAAGAACAAAAGAAAATGAAACTTTTATACAGATATGCTATCAGAAATGACTAGGAAAGGAAAACTCATAGATATGGAATTAAAACGATGCTGCTTTTTTATACCATCCTTAAAAAAATAGAAAGTACCATTAAAGTAAATTCAGCAATTCTTTTGGAGGAGTCTGGCCTCCTAAAAACGAAAAGTTTTGAAAGTTACAAGCTTTAATTAAAAGAAAATTTATCACGACAAAGAGTTGGAAACTTTTTAGTTGAGTATCTTATAATTTTACCTCTATTTTTATGAATAAATAACACAAAGAAATCCATATTGAATGTACAACAAACATGTACAGAATGAAAGAATAAATGAATGATTCGGTAGCTCTAACTATTGGGTATGCATATACGCCTAGGGAAAAGATTTTGTCTTCTTAATTACCTCAAGGCCCAATGTCGTACTTGCCCGTGGTATTTGGGTATAATGAGAAAAATGGCTTATACTCTCAAGTCAGTCTTTATTCCTGTTCAAGAAATGTCCACATCCTAAAACACTATACCTAACATTCACAAATTCACAAATACTAAAAAGGACTTGTGCAAAACTAAATATCCAGAAAGGATTGAAAGCTTATCAAGATTTCAGAAAAGTGGGAAAGACACCACTTCTATTAATGCCAGTGATCAATATCTTAGGGAAATTTTTTCGTATAACTTGAAAAGACAAAATTCCTTAAAACCTTTGGACACAAAAGGAATTCAAAAATCATTCTCTAGATATATTTATTTGGGGTTGAAAAGGAGGCATCTGAAAGACTGTTTGCTATGCTGGTCATCAATCAAAATTGCAATGATTTTTGTTGTTGTTGTTGTTCCAGAACACTACTTCCAAGTAGATATATCTAGGCTATTTCCGGGGAGTTAAACATCGCTTATTAGCACTTAGAAACAACACAAGAATGAGAAAATATGTAATTCTCAGACAGAGGGTTCTATTGTCTTGGGCTACCTAAACTGCTATTTCAAAAAGACACAAAAGTGGCCTTCATTAATCAATATATGTTTAAATGACTTGTCTCGTGTGTGTATTCGCAGAACCATTCCCATAGTGGCTTTAGGTCCAATAATTCATTTTAGGTATGATTAGGTTTGGTAAAATTGTGACTTTTGCTACACTACTTATTTTTGGAACTGAAATTTGTCAAAGGATCACAGTTAGTTTAACTAAAAATAACCATAAGAATTAAAAAAAAAATCAACATTACTCAAAATATAGATCAATACACATGCATGTGTGAATGTATGCATATATATGTATGTATGCATATAGTGTGTATGTGTGTGTTAGCCCTCTATTAGTGACTAATAGACACTATTCTATTAGTCTAGTGACTAATAGACACAGAAGAACTGTACAAAAAAGATCTTCATGACCCAGATAATCACAATGGTGTGATCACTGACCTAGAGCCAGACATCCTGGAATGTGAAGTCAAGTGGGCCTTAGAAAGCATCACTACGAACAAAGCTAGTGGAGGTGATGGAATTCCAGTTGAGCTATTCCAAATTCTGAAAGATGATGCTGTGAAAGTGCTGCACTCAATATGCCAGCAAATTTGGAAAACTCAGCAGTGGCCACAGGACTGGAAAAGGTCAGTTTTCATTCCAATCCCAAAGAAAGGCAATGCCAAAGAATGCTCAAACTACCCCACAATTGCACTCACTCACACACTAGTAAAGTAATGCTTAAAATTCTCCAAGCCAGGCTTCAGCAATATGTGAACCATGAACTTCCTGATGTTCAAGCTGGTTTTAGAAAAGGCAGAGGAGCCAGAGATCAAATTGCCAACATCCACTGGATCATGGAAAAAGCAAGAGAGTTTCAGAAAAACATCTACTTCTGCTTTATTGACTATGCCAAAGCCTTTGACTGTGTGGATCACAATAAACTGTGGAAAATTCTGAAAGAGATGGGAATACCAGACCACCTGACCTGCCTCTTGAGAAGTCTGTATGCAGGTCAGGAAGCAACAGTTAGAACTGGACATGGAACAACAGACTGGTTCCAAATAGGAAAAGGAGTACGTCAAGGCTATATATTTCACCCTGTTTATTTAACTTATATGCAGAGTACATCATGAGAAATGCTGTACTGGAAGAAACACAAGCTGGAATCAAGATTGCCGGGAGAAATATCAATAACCTCAAACATGCAGATGACACCACCCTTATGGCAGAAATTGAATAGGAACTAAAAAGCCTCTTGATGAAAGTGAAAGTGGAGAGTGAAAAAGTTGGCTTAAAGCTCAGCATTCAGAAAATGAAGATCATGGCATCCGGTCCCATCACTTAATGGGAAGTAGATGGGGAAACAGTGGAAACAGTGGCTGACTTTATTTTTCTGGGCTCCAAAATCACTGCAGATGGTGAATGCAGCCATGAAATTAAAAGACGCTTACTCCTTGGAAGGAAAGTTATGACCAACCTAGATAGCATATTCAAAAGCACAGACATTACTTTGCCAACAAAGGTTCGTCTAGTCAAGGCTATGGTTTTTCCAGTGGTCATGTATGGATGTGAGAGTTGGACTGTGAAGAAGGCTGAGAGCCAAAGAATTGATGCTTTTGAAATGTGGTGTTGGAGAAGACTCTTGAGAGTCCCTTGGACTGCAAGGAGATCCAACCAGTCGATTCTAAAGGAGATCAGCCCTGGGATTTCTTTGGAAGGAATGATGCTAAAGCTGAAACTCCAGTACTTTGGCCAGCTCATGCGAAGAGTTGACTCATTGGAAAACACTCTGATGCTGGGAGGGATTGGGGGCAGGAGGAGAAGGGGACGACAGAGGATGAGATGGCTGGATGGCATCACTGACTCGATGGACATGAGTCTGAGTGAACTCCAGGAGTTGGTGATGGACAGGGAGGCCTGGTGTACTGCGATTCATGGGGTCTCAAAGAGTTGGACACGACTGAGTGACTGATCTGATCTGATCTGATACACTATTCTTGTTAGTCAAGAATAGGGTCATATTCTTGACTCTTATGGAACAGAGTATTAAAAAAAACCCAAATCTTATGTTTCTAAAATTGTAAATTTATACTCGAATCAGATGAACCAAACTGTATCCTCCCCATATACCATCTTATTTTAAGCATTTTTCTTTTGCATTTTCTTCTAGAGATGAACATAGGCAGTAGATACGTGCATTCTGTGTTACTCTACAGATCTCAGTATTTTCAGTGTCTTTGTCATCTACTGCTGCTGCTGCTGCTGCTAAGTCGCCTCAGTCATGTCCGACTCTATGTGACCCTGTAGACGGCAGCCCACCAGGCTCCCCTGTCCCTGGGCTTCCAGGCAAGAACACTGGAATGGGTTGTCATTTCCTTCTCCAATGCATGAAGGTGAAAAGTGAAACTGAAGTCGCTCAGTCGTGTCTGACTCTTCGAGACCCCATGGACTGCAGCCTACCAGGCTCCTCGGTCCATTGTATTTGCCAGGCAAGAGTACTGGAGTGGGGTGCCATTGCCTTCTCCATTGTCATCTACTAATAGGTGGTAATTATCCCAAGTCAGCTGATGATTCACCAGAAGGCAACATTCTAACTAAATCTCAGTAGAGAAACAATCCTCAGAGTCTAAATGGGGAAACAAAAATAAAACAATACTGAAAAAAAAAAAAAAAAACAATTTGCCCATATAAGTTGCCAAAAGAAACAAGATAGAAACTAAAGTTAACTTTATATGTTGCACAGAACCCCCTGCTGCTGCTGCTGCTAAGTCGCATCAGTCGTGTCCAACTCTGTGCGACCACATAGACGGCAGTAGACGGCAGCCTACCAGGCTCCCCTGTCCCTGGGATTCTCCAGGCATAGAACCCTCAGGCTGGTCCAAATAGAAGATTGTTTTATGTCAATTTATTCATAAACATCAAGGCCTAAGTAGAATTAAATCACAGAAAAACACTTAATGAAATTCTTGTACAAGCCTTTACAAGGGTACTGTCTTGCGTAAATAATGGGACAAAAGAAAAGAGCTCAGGAAGGGTGGGAAGGATACCCAAGGTAGAAAGATATGCACCCTAGGTTCTACTCCATTTCACTTATTCTGGGACCTTGATTTAGTGATTCCTCCCCTGACTCCTGCATCATCGATCATTTTCCTCTTTATTAGACCTTTCCAGTTAGCACATAAATATACCCTTATCTCTCCTACAAAATGAAACAACAATGCTCATTCTTGTCAGCATTTTCCCCTCCAATCACAACATCATTACTCTCTTTCTCTCTGGAACAATATTCTAAGAGATACACAAATATAGATATTGTGTGTGTGTGTGTGTGTGTGTGTGTAAAATCTAGAAAAAGGGTACAGAGAAACCTATCTGCAGGACGGACATGTGGACACAGAGTGGGAAGGGGAAGGTGCAACAAATGGGAGAGTAGCATTGACATATATACATTGCCACGTGTAAAATAGCTAGCTAGTGGGCTGCTGCTCTATAGCAGAGGGAGCTCAGCTTGGCACTCTGTCATGACCTAGGGGGTGGGATGGGGGTGGGAGGTGGGCTCAAGATAGAGGGGACTTATTTGTACGTATAGCTGATTCACTTCATTACACAGCAGAAGCTAACACAATCTCGTAAAGCAATTATTCTCCGATAATAAAATAGAATTAAAAAAATTGTCCATATTCTCTGTCTCCAATTTCTTCCTCCCTACTCTCTTTTGAAAGTATCAGTCGGACTTCCCCTCCCACCATAGAACGAAAAGTGCTCTTGCCATCATTTAATAATTGCCACACACCAAAATAATTAATTTTTAGTCTATATTTTACTTGACTTCACAACAAGTAACATAGCAACTCTGCCTTGACACACCACCTTCAGCTGGCTTTCTGGACCCTTCACTCATCTGTGTCTCTTCCCACCTCACTGGCTTCTCCTCATCTGCCCTCTATGCTGATTCTCCTTCATCAACTTGACCAGAGCTCAGTTCTGGATGATCTCACTAACTTCTCTGCCTGGTCCTGTGGTCTCACTATTTTTATTTGCCCTGGTGTTAATCCACCTCATTCTCTTTCCCCTCTCAGGTCTTTAACCAAATGTCCCTTTCGCAGTCAGGCATTCCCTGACTATTCAATTTAAATTTACATTCAGTCCCATCAATATACCCAACTCTTCACCTTTTCTCCATAGCACTAAATACCATCCGCCCCACTTTCTCTTATCAAGAGTACATATATGTGCTCATTTATGTCCAACTCTTTGCCACCCCATGGTCTGTAACCTGCCAGGCTCCTCTGTCCATGGAAATTTCCAGGCAAGAATACCGGAGTGGGTTGCCATTTCCTGTTCCAGGGACTCTTCCCAACCCAGGGATCAGACCTGCATTTCTGGCATATCCTGTATTGGCAGGCAGATTCTTTACCACTATGCCACCACCTATATATGTGTGTACGTGTGTGTGTGTGTGTGTGTCTGTGTGTGTGTGTGCATGCATGTGCTAAGTTGCTTCAGTCATGTCCAATTCTTTGCAGCCCTGTGGACTACAGCCTGCCAGGCTCCTCTGTCCATGGGATTCCCCAGGCCAGAATACTGGAGTGGGTTGCCATTTCATCCTTCTAGGGATCTTCCTGATCCAGGGATCAAACCTGCATCTCTTATGTCTCCTGCACTGGCAGTTGGGTTCTTTACCACTAGCACCATCTGGAAAACATATACATATATACACACACATATGTGTATGTATATGCATGGAGCAAAACTGAATTTAACAAAAGAAGGACATAAAATAAGAGTGTTTTATTCCTTTAGAGTCTATTCATCTTTTCCTTATTAAAAAACTAGTTCCTTAACAATCAGGGAGAACTAGTCTTCTATACTTAGTATGTTTTTCATATTTGATGAGGGTGGAATATCTGTTTCAAAGACATAAGTACTATTGTACTTTGGCAGGATGCAACTTGCTATCAACACTGCATACGTATTAGCTTGTAAGCTTGTTCCTCTTGCATCATAATACAGATCTTCTAACAGGTTTATTAAAACCTCCTGGACTTAAAAATACATCATAAGGTACCTATCCACATAATTATTTGTGGACCAGGCAAAATTTAGTTGTTCTGGTGTAAAAACATAATCCTAAAATAGGAACTGAAGACTTGACTCCTACCCAGATTTATCAAGCAGAGCGAAAGAACAAATGTTCCTCTCAGTTCAGTTCAGTTGCTCAGTCATGTCCGACTCTTTGTGACCCCATGAATCGCAGCACGCCAGGCCTCCCTGTCCATCACCAACTCCCGGAGTTCACTCAAACTCACGTCCATCGAGTTGGTGATGCCATCCAGCCATCTCATCCTCTGTTGTCACCTTCTCCTCCTGCCTACAATCCCCCCAGCATCAGAGTGTTTTCCAATGAGTCAACTCTTCCCATGAGGTGGCCAAAGTATTGGAGTTTCAGCTTCAGCATCAGTCCTCCCAATGAACACCCAGTACTGATCTCATTTAGGATGGACTGGTGGGATCTCCTTGCAGTCCAAGGGACTCTCAAGAGTCTTCTCCAACACCACAATTCAAAAGCATCAATTCTTTGGCTCTCAGCCTTCTTCACAGTCCAACTCTCACATCCATACATGACCACTGGAAAAACCATAGCCTTGACTAGACGAACCTTTGTTGGCAAAGTAATGTCTCTGCTTTTGAATATGCTATCTAGGTTGGTCATAACTTTCCTTCCAAGGAGTAAGTGTCTCTTAATTTCATGGCTGCAATCACTATCTGCAGTGATTTTGGAGCCCCAAAAATAAAGTCAGCCACTGTTTCCACTGTTTCCCCATCTATTTCCCATGAAGTGATGAGACCAGATTCCATGATCTTAGTTTTCTGAATGTTGAGCTTTAAGCCAACGTTTTCACCCTCCCCTTTCACTTTCAGAGGGTATTAATTTTTCAGGAAAAGGTACACAAAATACTGATTGATTCCTGTCCCAGAGTATATTTTTCACAAAAAAACAATTTGTGATACAAAGGCAATATCAATCAAATAAAGTAGCCTCAGTCAACTAGCCCAAGCTAGAGCTCATGTTTCTCTAACAATGAAAATCTATTTAATTTTAACCAGCTATCGTAGCATTTCTGCAATATGTGCCTTGTTTAAAATGATTCCTTCCTATGAGCACCCTTAACAGAAGAGACAACAAAGATGGCGTCACAATTCCACATTGCAGCCTCTACAGGTATAAATGGAGGGTCACAGAATTCTTAATCCACTTTCTAGAATTATTTCTGACCATTTACACAAAATAGCCTGTTCTGTGATGTTAATACCATGTGCTCTAAAAAAATCAATTTTTCTTGGTAATAAAATCTCTTATAGTCAACTCTCTCTTTAACTGTCTTTTAATGCAAAAACTATTTTTCTTCCCCAAAAGAGTTTATGTTCTTAGCACTTGGGAGGATTGATACCAAGACACATTTCTTACAGAGCATTTGTGTTAATGATTTTGGTTTTTGCCTAAGAAATATTTTACATTGATCAGCCAGATTTTGAATCTAAATATGTGAAGTTTGGCTTAAAATTATTTCCTTTGAAAATTCATTTATTTTACATACAATGGAATATTACTCAGCCATAAAAAAGAAATAATGCCATCTGTAGAAACATCGATAGACCTAGAGGTCCTATTAAGTAAGACAAAGACAAATATCATTTATGTATAATATTTCTAAATACAAACTAATTTATTTACAAAACAAAAATAGACAGACACATAGAAAATAAACTCATGAGTACCAAAGTGGAAAGGGGGTGATGGAATAAATTGGGAGTTTGGGAGTAATATATACACCCTACTACATGTAAAATAGATAACCAAAAAAGTACATACTGTATAGCACAGGGAAATATAGCCAATATTTTATAATAATCTAAAAGGGTAAATAATCTGAAAAATAATATGCATATATGTATATATATATATATATATATAATACATATATTTATATACATAAACTGAATAACTATGCTATACTCCTGAAACTAACATAACATTGAAAATCAACTATACCTAATAAAAAGAAGAAAATTCATTCATTCAATCAAATATTTACAGATCTTCTATTTTATTCTGAGAATTATTCTAGGTCTGTTTGAATAAAACCAAAGCTTCCTTCCCATCCTTAGGAGGCTTACATTCTAGTGAGAGAGAGGGCTAATCACCAAGTCAACATACACATATATTGGTACAATTTATGTAATATTTGGGACAAACTTATTATATGTAATCTAGCCTTACTAGATGTAATCCATTAACACAAAGAGGCTTAAATATGCCATATTTTTGGTGATATTACAATTCTATGATTTTAGGAAAAATTAAGAATGTACACAAGATATGCACAGGCATATTTTGTTTTACTGTGCTTTGTAGATACTTTGAAGATTTGTGCTTTATCTTTTTTTTTTTTTTTTAACAAATTGAAGGTTTGTGGCATCTGTATGTTGATGGTTAGCACTTTTTAGAAATATTTTAATTAAGGTATGTATTAATACATATTTTCTTAGACATTATGGCATTGCACACTTAATACCCTAGAACATAGTGTAAACTTAACTTTTATAGGCATTGGAAAACCAAAAAGCTTGTGCCACTCTCTTTACTGCAATCTTTACTTTATTGCAGTGGTCTAGAACCAAATCTACAATATCTCTGAGGTATACTTGCATCATACATATACATACATATAAATATGTTAATCACCACAAAATACTTATATTATTGTGTGCTGTGCTAAGTCGCTTCAGTCATGTCCAACTCTGTGACGCTAAGGTCTATAGCTTGCCAGACCCCTCTGTTCATGGAATTCTCCAGGCAAGAATACTGGAGTGGGTTGCTTTGCCCTCCTACAGGGGATTTTCCTAACCCAGGGATCGAATCCATGTCTCTTACACGTCTCCTGCATTAGCAGGTGGGTTCTTTACCACTAGCACCCCATAGGAAGCTCATTTTATAAATAACTTAGATGACTAACAAAAAGGGAATGGTAAAAATACACGAGGGTATATTCAAGTAAGATGATAGAGTAGGAAGCAATTAAACTTTGTGCTCTGCATACTTACAGTCATGGAAAGATGTTTATGAGACAGTGCTACAGGAAACAAAAGAGAACACTTTTTTTTTGCATTCCTTTATCTTTTAGATCTAAAGTTTACTCTACATATTCTCTCATTTATTTATTATGTTCTTTAACTTGTTCATATATCTCTTGTCTTTCAATTTAGGTTGCAAGTAGGATGTAGGAATAATTAGGAATACCCTGCTCCTGAATCATTTCAGTAGTGTTTCTAAAACTTCAAAATGTACTCTACTTGAAAGACCACCTTTAGGACTCAGGCATTATCTCCTTCCTGTAGGTTCCCACAGTACCACTTCATAGCAAGATTAACACTGTATTTCTCATGTTTTTATTTATTTATCTCTTGCTTACATCCTCCACATCTAGCAGATTCTTGAATTGCAGTGCATATTCAATAAGTTTGCTGAATGTGCTAATAAACTGACCTTATATTATTTTAAAAATCTGAAACAATTATAGAAAAGGGTCACTTTGTCTATGCAATTTATGCCTATCCTGAGGAGTTACACTGGATCTCTTTGCACTGTCAAGAGAAAAAGAAAGTCTGTCTAGATGATTTTTCACAGATCTTACTAATTGAATCTATGTCATATTAAAATTGATCACAGGTTATGTCAAAATAAGTCAACTCCCTAAAACAGTCAGTAAATCAACTGAAAATAAATATTAAAGTGATTTTTAATATCATTATATGCCTATTTGTTGGTAGTGGACTAAATTTCTCCTTTATCATAAGTTTGTTTTTTCATAGATATAGCTCTGGACACTGTATGAAAATAAATGTGTATTTCAGGGTAGTTTTATTAAGAACAAAGAAATGATTTTCATCCTTTTTGCAAAACCAGATGTTGAAAAGTACCTTTATTAGAGAACAAATTCAAGATGAAACTCATTTGTTTCATCATCTTTATCAGCCATGCAAAAATATACTCAAACTAAACAGAAAATATAGCAAGAATTTTCATTTACAAATTACTTTTATTTTTATTTTTCATTTGCGTAAAAAAAATCTGCACAAATAGGAAAATGTTCTATGCCATTTATGTTTTAAGCCCTAATTATATTTAAATTACTCTTCAACTCTAACTGCATTAACATAATTGTGTGTCAACTAGCAAGATGTACTTCTTGAATGAGGTATTTTTAGAACAGTCTGCAAGTCAATAATGCCTTTTCCAATTTTTTGTTTTACATTTCTCTATGCCAATTATCTTTTACTAGAAGAGTTACTCTTTTTCCTTTTGTTTCTCTGAAAATTCAGCTTTCAAAACTTTCAACCAAGCTATTTTTTACTCTTATTCCATAGAAATGGTGTTAACAGTATTATGCGAAGCTCAGTTGATTTAGTTTTATGTACATCTAGAAACTATTGGCAGGAATATCTCCGTGTAAATTTGAGCTTTGCATCTGCCAGCAGACTTTCTGCCAAGATGCAATGTTGCCTTGTAATACGTGACACAATGAAAGACAAAATCCAGTAGAATCATTTATTCATGCAGTTGGATGTGTAAATTGGAATTCTAGGATAAGTGATCTAACTAGTCATGCTTTCACAGTACCAAATGTCTAAAATACTTTTGGATAAATAAACAAAGCAAATGTAAGAAACCCAGAAATATATATTTTTATCAATATTTAATCTTCAATTTTAAAAGTGCAATCATGTCGCTTCTTGCAGTTGGTTTTTAGTATCACAAAACAAAACAACAAAGAAAATCCCTGCACACATTTTCT
Source organism: Bos taurus (assembly GCF_002263795.3). Taxonomy (NCBI): domain Eukaryota; kingdom Metazoa; phylum Chordata; class Mammalia; order Artiodactyla; family Bovidae; genus Bos; species Bos taurus. The sequence goes on from NC_037336.1 coordinate 27,063,681, forward strand.
TTCCTACCTACCATGGACTAAACTGGATTACTTTAAATTCTAAAGTTCTTTCATTGTGTAGTTTTAATTATATCATTAAAACTATTTTCTTTTAAATGTTAATTTCTCTCAAGAAATACTTATCTGTGATTTAAAACTATACATAATATCAAAATGTATGCTACAAACCATATTCTCCTACTTCACTCTTCGCATATCCTTTTCTGCTTCCATAAACCACCATTTTCAAGTCTTTATTTCTGATATTTAGCCACATGATTATAACAAATATGCTTATACTAATATTTACAGATATCAATATTAGGAATTTATTTCCTATCTATTTATTGCCTATTTATTTCTTGTTTATTTCCTCTTTGCCTTCACTCCTACCATTTTACCATTATGGTTTAATAAAACATTTTTGTCATATTAATACAAAATTTACAAATTGTGTATTTATTAATAAAAATTGTTGTCAGGCAAAAATGGAATAATATATAGTCAATTCCTTCCACTGACCATAGTTCCATTCTACAAAGTAGCTGAAAACACTGAATTAGTGAACACTGAGCCATTGGTCCTAGGTGGAACACAGGCTTAGGTTCTAGCAAATTTTTGTCACAATACAAGCATCAGTCAATCAATCTAGAATCTTATTTATGTGTGCTTCCACTACAGATTCCTTATTTAATAATATTATTGAAATATGAAGACTGAAGTCACATCCAACAGCCTTAGAGCTTACACTTTAATGAAGTTTATCTAACATCTGCATTTTCTCCATAAAGCACAGCCCAAACGTCCTGCACTTAGGAACAACTAGACAGCAATTCAGCAGTACATTTGGAGGTCATTTGAAACAGTGAAATCTCAAACAAAAATAAGCAAAAAACAAACAAGAAACATAGCATTAAGTAGACAGTGAAAACATTTAAATTATGAGAGCAGAAAGAGGAAGTCAGAGTGTTAGCTTGTTTGAACTCAAATGGGGATCTGCATGTCAAGCAACTCAAACTGCATGTCAAGCAACTCAAACTTGCTGCTCTGTGAATGACTTCAAATGTGCATGAGTATTGATTTTGGCTTAAAATAAATTGTAATGATAGGTGAATTTCCAAATACAGAAGTATTGAATACTGAAGACAGACTGTACTTATAATTCTTCCTGGAAGGCTTTTCTTCTCCCTAGAATTAACTGGTTTACAATCCCTAAATCTTTTCAAACTTTCACACATCTCTGCTGCTGCTGCTAAGTAGCTCAGTCGTGCCTGACTCTGTGCGACCCCATAGACGGCACCCCACCAGGCTCCCCATCCCTGGGATTCTCCAGGCAAGAACACTGGAGTGGGTTGCCATTGCCTTTTCCAATGCCTGAAAGTGAAAAGTGAAAGTGAAATGGCTCAGTCGTGTCCGACTCTTAGTGACCCCATGGACTGCAGCCTACCAGGCTCCTCCACCCATGGGGTTTTCCAGGCAAGAGTACTGGAGTGGGGTGCCACACATCTCTAAACATCTCTAACTCCCAGTCATACTCCTATCTAGAATAAGTACTACTGGTGTGGTCTAGGGACTGTCTTTCACCAACTAATGGGGTGACCATCTACTTCCTTGATCTCAAGTTTTGGGGCCTGATTTGGTGAAAACATCCACCACTGGCTTCCTAAGAAAGAACACTGTATGGGTAAAGATATTCAGATCTTAAACATGTGAGATCTTTATCATACTCTCTTAATGATGGTTAAGTTGGGTATAAAATCCTGTATTGAAAATAATTTTTCTTTAGTTTAAATTTTTTGTTTAGTGATGCTTTTTGTTATATCCATTAGAAAAACTAAATGCTATTCTTATGTCCAGTCACATCTGGTTTTGGTTTTAATCTTCATTTTTTTCCCTATGGATGCTTTTAAGACCCAATGGCTCTGAAGTTACAAGATTATGTACTGTATGTAAACCTTTAGAACTTAGAAATCTCTCCTTTCATATCTATTCTCTTTATCCTAGTGGGTGTGGTGTTAATGTTAGGGTTCTTATTTGTCTACTCTAATTTTAATGGAGTTTTATGAGGGAAAATAAAAATGTTTGTATACAGTTATATTTAACTGAGTCCTGTAGCAATTTAATTTTAGTATAGCTCGTTGATTGATTTACCTAATTACTTGACAGATACTGAGTGCCCAACGTAGACTTCTAAAACAGAATCTGCCCACAAGAATTCTAAAACAGGAAGGACAGAGGTATATAAATTACTACAATGAAAAGTAAAAAGTGATACATGCCATAAGAGATACAGATACTCTGAGAAAGCAGAAGGTGATTATTAACAGCTGGGGATCTCATTAAACATATCATTAAAGTTGATATGCTGTAAGATCTGAATCTAAAAATATAGGCAATACTTGGATACAAAGACAGAAGCCCCACAGGCAGGAGACATTATTACTTCAAGGAAAATGAATAAAGGCACAGAAATATGCATGGTTACTTACTGATATAAATGTTGAGTAGTTTAATTTTCTTCATGAATGTGCCTAGAGGAGAGCTATTAATAAATTGATTTCCATTCTCCTTTACTGCATGAATGCCATTCCTAAAGTCTTTACTACACTAAAGAAAAGTTTAAGTTTAAGTTTCATGATTTTGAGTATAATTAGGAAATCAAATGAGTATTCAGTAAAATAATCAATCACAAAATTAAATATAACTTTAAATACTCCCAGGACCATGTACATTCATGGCCCAATCCCTCTCATTATATGAAAAAGATTTTTGCAGAGAATCTAATGTTAAAATTTGAAGCAATATTCATACTAGATTTTTCTAAAAATAATGTATTTGAATTTTTTTTAAATTTTATTTTTAAACTTTACAATATTGTATTAGTTTTGCCAAATATCGAAATGAATCCGCCACAGGTATACCTGTGTTCCCCATCCTGAACCCTCCTCCCTCCCCATACCATCCCTCTGGGCCGTCCCAGTGCACCAGCCCCAAGCATCCAGTATCATGCATCGAACCTGGACTGGCGACTCGTTTCATACATGATATTATACATGTTTCAATGCCATTCTCCCAAATCTTCCCACCCTCTCCCTCTCCCACAGAGTCCATAAGACTGTGCTATACATCAGTGTCTCTTTTGCTGTCTCATACACAGGGTTATTGTTACCATCTTTCTAAATTTCATATATATGCGTTAGTATACTGTATTGGTGTTTTTCTTTCTGGCTTACTTCACTCTGTATAATAGGTTCCAGTTTCATCCATCTCATTAGAACTGATTCAAATGTATTCTTTTTAATGGCTGAGTAATACTCCATTGTGTATATGTACCACAGCTTTCTTATCCATTCATCTGCTGATGGGCATCTAGGTTGCTTCCATGTCCTGGTTATTATAAACAGTGCTGCGATGAACATTGGGGTACACGTGTCTCTTTCCCTTCTGGTTTCTTCAGTGTGCATGCCCAGCAGTGGGATTGCTGGATCATAAGGCAGTTCTATTTCCAGTTTTTTAAGGAATCTCCACACTGTTCTCCATAGTGGCTGTACTAGTTTGCATTCACACCAACAGTGTAAGAGAGTTCCCTTTTCTCCACACCCCCTCTCCAGCATTTATTGCTTGTAGACTTTTGGATCGCAGCCATTCTGACTGGCGTGAAATGGTACCTAATAGTGGTTTTGATTTGCATTTCTCTGATAATGAGTGATGTTGAGCATCTTTTCATGTGTTTGTTAGCCATCTGTATGTCTTCTTTGGAGAAATGTCTATTTAGTTCTTTGGCCCATTTTTGGATTGGGTCATTTATTTTTCTGGAGTTGAGCTGTAGGAGTTGCTTGTATATTTTTGAGATTAGTTGTTTGTCCGTTGCTTCATTTGCTATTATTTTCTCCCATTCTGAAGGCTGCCTTTTCACCTTGCTAATGGTTTCCTTTGTTGTGCAGAAGCTTTTAAGTTTAATTAGGTCCCATTTGTTTATTTTTGCTTTTATTTCAATTTGAAATAAAGTACACAATAAATGAAGTGCACTTGAATCATCCTGAAACCATCTCCCTCCCACTCCTGGTCCATGGAAACATTGTCTTCTAGGAAATCAGTCCCTGGTGCCAAAAAGGTTGGGGACCACTGCTAGATCTTTATTGTACATATTGTGAAAGACTTGAGGGCAGGAGGAGAAGGGGACAACAGAGGATGAGATGGTTGGATGGCATCACCAACTCCATGGACATGAGTTTGAGCGAGCTCTAGGAACTGGTGATGGAAGGGGAAGCCTGGCGTGCTGCAGTCTGTGGGGTCACAAAGAGTTGGAGAAGACTGAGGGACTGAACTGAACTGATTGTGTTTTTTATACCATTGAGATCAAAGTGCACTGTACTAAAAAATGAAAAGAAACAAATATACAATAAAATTATTGGCACAGCATATGGTTAACTTCTTGGGCATAGACTTGTGTTCAAGGGTGTGAGAACAGTAAAGAGAAAACTATACTTAATTGTTAAAGACATTCAGGAGTGCTGGAAGTACTCAGACACAATTCCAAAAGTATTGCTAATTATTGTAGTTGGGAAAGAATTTTAGGTTTACACTTGGGCAAATGTGTGTGTGTGTTTCCAGAAAGGTTTCTACACTGTAACCATGTAGGACCATTTACCCCAGGAAAACTGGAGTTAGAGGAGCAATGAATATTTGGTTTTAGTGCAAACATTTGTTTTCTTTGTAGAACGCATTTACACACATACTAAAGCATTTAATAGATAATAACATTAACTCTGTTCTTTAAAAAAAGGAAAGGTATGGGACATTAAAGGCACTTTTTGTTAATCACAGCAGTTATATCTAATTACATAAACAAATTTGTAGAGCAAATTTAGACATTTTCGTGTATCAAGGAGGGCCATGTACAAAAGAGACTGTCAAAGACTTCAGCCCTAAGATATCTTTCTAATGGCCTTCCTTCTTTGCTTTCTTATTATGAGATCTATGTCCTTGAGTTAAGACATAATGTCACAAAGAAACCCATTTAAATACCTTTAGAAGCGTTACAAGTTAACCCTGTAGCCACTCAAGCGTGCATAAGATCAGCTCAGTTTATAAGTTTATATGCAGACTCTAGGATTGAGAGGAACAGTCCATTCTGATGACTGTGTTAAAGGATAAGGATGAATTAGTGAAAACACCAAACACTTAAGATACTTTTTGGAGAGATAAGCATAATGGGAGTAAGTATTCTGAAATTTAGGAGTTAGACATCTAAGGATGAGACAGATAACTGTCAAAGCATTACATAAGAATTATTTAAGACTTTGCAAATGGAGATGCCAATTAAGGAACCTTGTTTCTTAGCACCAAGGACAGTGCACAATATGTCAGAGCATCCTATAATTTCTTTCCAACATTTTAAAACCAGACGACTACAATTCTGAAAATTTCTATAAAAGCAAATCACCATGTATAAACCCTGACAATTCTCACAGTACTGTCCATGTTCTATCCATATTAACAACTAATTTCTTCCAGCATGGTTATCTGGTCTATATACTCTATACAGTCTCAGTAAATCTTTTGGAAAATACTAATCTCAAGCTAATGCAATGAAGTGTATAACTGCAAAGTGGTTGATTAGGTTGTATCTGTTTGTTTTTGTTGTCTATAATGAATCAATGCCATAAGAATGATAAAATTTGGCATACAGTCATTTTTTGCCTTTTTTTTAGGTATAGAGGATACGAGCTTTATATGCTGAATATAAGTACAGGTATTACTATTAAAAATCCCTTTTATAATATATCCTATAGTGATTCAGCAAGCAATTTGTATTATTACACTGTTAATGCTAAGGAACTCTACTTTCTGAAGGATTAAGGAACTTTATACATTAATTCTGATTGGTAAGCATTAGATATAACCTAGATCTTAACTTCATGATTTCCAGATTATCTTTGTCCTGGAGAAATCTCACTTTTATCATGGAAATATGTGGTCATTCTAATAATGAAGTATTTCAAGGTCATATTACACATCCAACCTGGTTTTAGAAATAATTCCTCATTAATAACTGCACTCTGACAGTTTCATCACATCTCATTATTAACACAGTTTTCCCATTCTTTGTATTTCCACTCATACCAAATAAAGGGGAAAAAAGATCAAGAATCAGGTCCGCTTTTAGCAACAGGTATAACATGAATCCCTATTATCCACCTTTAATAATAAGCACTTAATTTTCTTGGGTGATTCAAAGATCACAGCAGACAGTGACTACAGCCATGAAATTAAAAGACACTTGTTCCTTGGAAGAAAAGCTATGGAAAATCTGGACAGCACATTAAAAAGCAGAGATACCACTTTGCTGACAAAGGTCCATCTAGTCAAAGCTATGGTTTTTCCAGTAGTCATGTATGGATGTGAGAGTTGGACCATAAAGAAGTCTGAGAGCCGAAGAATCAACACTTTCGAACTGTAGTGTTGGAGAAGACTCTTGAGAGTCCCTTGGACAGTGAGGGGATCAAACCAGTCAGTCTTAAAGAAAATCAGTCCTGAATATTCATTGGAAAGACTGATGCTGAAACTCCAATACTTTGGCCACCTGATGCAAAGATCTGACTCATTAGAAAATATCATGATGCTGGAAAAGATTGAAGGCAGAAAGAGAAGGGGGCAACAGAGGATGAGATAGTGGGATGGCAATATCGACTCAATGGACATGAGTTTGAGCAAACTCCAGGAAATACTGAAGGACAGGGAAGCCTGGTATGCTGTGGTTCATGGGGTCACAAAGAGTTGGGCATGACTGAGCAACTAAACAACAAACTAATCTAAAGAAGCACTGATCTCTTTGGAACTGTGGTCTCAAATGGAAATACTGTGTTTTGTTTTTTCATAGTTCTCTTGTCAGTCATGCCTTTAAAGTAAGTTATTAAACGTGTTCATCCGATTTAAAATCCAAGGTCTTCTGTATTCTTGGTCCTCATGTGTAAATGGTTTACTTCTAGACGTTATATTAACATCACTAGTCTGTTGAGGACTTTCCTAGTGGCTCAGATGGTAAAGCGTCTGCCTACAATGAGGGAGATTCGGGTTCAATCCCTGGGTCGGGAAGGTCTCCTGGAGAAGGAGATGGCAACCCACTCTAGTGTTCTTGTCTGGAGAATCCCATGGGCGGAGGAGCCTGGTAGGCTACAGTCCATGGGGTCACAAAGAGTTGGACACGACTGAGCGACTTCACGTTCAGTCTGTTGCATGGTGTACCAATACTACTTTGCCTACGCTATGGAGGAGTGAGAGAAGAGAAAGAGCTTAAGGAGACAATTTTAGATGTATCCATAATTTTGATTTCTTAAAAATAAGGTTACTTGAAGCAACTATATTAAAATATCACTACAGAAACCTGAGTGATGAGTTTTTGATAATGTTATTATTTGGACTACTCTATGCTTTAAAATATTTAGTAGAAAAATTTAAATATCCAATTTTGATTTAGATTGTATTAGCTTAAAACTTAAAAAAATATGACTATTTGAACACCATTCTTAACATACAAAAATGTTTAACATCACCGATTTCTTGTTAAATTTTAATAATTCTCAAAGATAAATGTTAATGATTTAAAAACTTTTAAATTATTAATTATATTTATTTTAAATCTACTTCTTAAATTTTTAGTTTTAATTTATGGTTGAAAGTGAAGGCGATTATATAGTTTCGACGTTGCAGAAAATTTTCAGATTTTCTTATGTTTCAAGAACAGATACATCTTTGCAACTATTGCATGAAAAATCTTTAAAAGATCATACTTAAAGTACAAAGTTTAACATATATTTATGTAATCAAGCTCATTAACTATATAATTACAGTTATTCATTGTTGTTGTTGCTCAGTCACTCAGTCATGTCTGACTCTATGCAACCTCATAAACTACATACAGCATGCCAGGCTTCCCTGTCCATCACTATCTCCCTGAGTTTGCTCAGACTCACATCCATAGAGTCAGTGATGCCATCCAACCATCTCATCCTCTGTCGTCCCCTTCTCCTCCTGCTGTCAATCTTTTCCAGCATCATGGTCTTTCAATGAATCAGTTCTTCACGTCAGGTGGCCAAAGTATTGGAGTTTCAGCTTCAACATCAGTCCTTCTAATGACCACTCAGGGTTGATGTCCTTTCGGATTGACTTGTTTGATCTCCTTGCAGTCCAAGGGACTCGCAAGACTCTTCTCCAGCACCACAGTTCAAAAGCATCAATTCTTCAGTGCTCAGCCTTGTTTATGGCCAACGCTCACATCCATGCATGACTACTGGAAAAACCATGGCTTTGACTAAATGGACCTTTGTGGGCAAAGTGATATGTATGTTTTCTAATACACTGTCTTAGGTTTGCCATAGCTATTCTTTCAAGGAGCAAGAGTCTTTTAATTTCATGGCTGCAGTCACTGTCTACATTGATTTTGGAATCCAAGAAAATGAAATGTTTCACTGTATCCACATTATCCCCATCTATTTGCCATGAAGTGATAGGACCAGATGCCATGATCTTACTTTTTTGAATGTTGAGTTCTAAGCCAGCTTTTATACTCTCCTTCAACTTCATCAAGAGGCTCTATAATGTTTATTTTTCCAATTGGTCAACTTGATTTTTCCAAGTCTGAATGTGGAGCATAAAAACCCCTCTACTTCTGAGAATTTTGACTTGCATTTCTATCCAATTTTTAAATATACATTACAATATTATATTTTAATATGTATGAAAATTCTTCACTGTTCTCCACTGCAGTTGGTTCCTTTGTCAATACAAAAGTATTCTCTTTGTGACACCTAATGCTATTCTACTTGAATCCTATGTATTCTGGTATTATTTTACCAGATCTTCATTTTATGTTTATCTGCTATACACATATAATTTATATATAACATTTGTTACTTTAATATGTAAGTATAAATAGCATAAATGGTAATATCTTTTTGACCCAATCCATAAGCCCTTGACTTTTAATAAAATTTTTAATATATAAGCAGGTGTTTTTTATAATTTTTTTGCTTTTGTTATTTTTTCATTCATGTTTCTTAACAATATCCATATAACTGGCTGCTGTAAAGATTAAATAAGCTGATATTCACACTTCCTGGCAAACAGGGTTCACTTAGTGCTAATGTATTTGCTTGCTTTTATGTTCCTTCCTATCTATTTCTGCTTTATTGACTATGCCAAAGCCTTTGACTGTGTGGATCCCAATAAACTGGAAAATTCTGAAAGAGACGGGAATACCAGACCACCTGACCTGCCTCTTGAGAAACCTGTATGCAGGTCAGGAAGAAACAGTTAGAACTGGATGTGGATCAACAGACTGGTTCCAAATAGGAAAAGGAGAATGTCAAGGCTGTATATTGTCACCCTGCTTATTTAACTTATATGCCGAGTACATCATGAGAAACGCTGGGCTGGAGGAAGCACAAGCTGGAATCAAGATTGCCAGGAGAAATATCAATAACCTCAGATATGCAGATGACACCACCCTTATGGCAGAAAGTGAAGGTGAAAGAGGAGAGTGAAAAAGTTGGCTTAAAGCTCAACATTCAGAAAACGAAGATCATGGCATCCGGTCCCATCACTTCATGGGAAATAGATGGGGAAACAGTGGAAACAGTGGCTGATTTTACTTTTTTGGGCTCCAAAATCACTGCAGATGGTGATCGCAGCCATGAAATTAAAAGACACTTACTCCTTGGAAGGAAAGTTATGACCAACCTAGATAGCATATTCAAAAGCAGAGACATTACTTTGCCAACAAATGTCTGTCTAGTCAAGGCTATGGTTTTTCCAGTGGTCATGTATGGATGTGAGAGTTGGACTGTGAAGAAAGCTGAGCGCCAAAGAATTGATGCTTTTGAACTGTGGTGTTGGAGAAGACTCTTGAGAGTCCCTTGGACAGTGAGGGGATCAAACCAGTCAGTCTTAAAGAAAATCAGTCCTGAATATTCATTGGAAAGACTGATGCTGAAACTCCAATACTTTGGCCACCTGATGCGAAGATCTGACTCATTGGAAAAGACCCTGATGCTGGGAAAGATTGAGGGCAGGAGGAGAAGGGGATGACAGAGGATGAGATGGTTGGATGGCATCACTGATTCAATGGACATGGGTTTGGGTGGACCTGGGAATTAGTGATGGACAGGGAGGCCTGGCATGCTGTGGTTCATGGGGTCTCAAAGAGTCGGACACAACTGAGTGACTGAACTGAAATGAACCTATTCTATACATTAGTCTCTTATAACCTTGGAAGGTATAAATGATGTTATAAATTCTACTGAAGGTAATCTTTACATGATGTATGTGCTTTCAAGTGAGGGCAGATTATCAATATGGAAAAAGAGGCTAGATAGAAACTTCAATAGCATTTGTTTATATGTGCGATTTATTTCCTTCTGTATCCAAATCTTTTCTTGAACATATCATGAATTACTATAAAGCTATTTTGTGTGTCTTTTTTCCTGATTCTTCCCTACACTAAATCTCAAGGATTTCCTACAGTAAACTTCTACAACATGCAAAGTGTCTCTTACTTTCGAACTTGTGTTTTAGTCTTTTGCCCTCATTTGTCTTGAGACAAATATAAACAACATGTGCATCAGCAACTGATTTCTCTTTAATCAGACTCAGGATTGTGAAGTCTGTAGCTTAGGTATAATAAGAGCAGCAGGATAAGGATGACAAGCCACAAAGTTAAATACATGGTTTGTGCGGGATTTGTCTTTGTATTGGTGCTGAGGCTACCATAGTATGCACACCACAAAACAGTATTGATTTCCTGTTGAATGCTTGCTTATGAGTTTATGATTCACTCAGAAGTAAGGCAATCCTTCTGAAAAATCCTTTCGTGGTTTTTACACATCTATTAAATGATCTTATTACCATTTTTAAAGTGGACTTAATTTGTTACTTTTTGGATACTTCATCTTTCATGGTACTCAAACCCAGTAAATTGGTACTTCAAAAAGAAAAAGAGAATGCATAACGTGAGTGGTTATGAAATGCCCTGATTTCACACCATATCCTTTTTCTAATTCTCACTATGACCTTTTCAGAAAATGCTTGCCCCACTGCTGTTAGCAGGAATATCTTGGATGCTCCCTGTAATAGGAAAGTTCCAGATGTATCTTTGGAAATGAAGTATTCTTTGAACCAGTCTATATCATGCCTGTGTTCTAATGCCCTTTCTACTTGTGTGCAATTATTTAGATTTACCTATCATGGCTGAGATGGGCAAAATTTGCCTTAAATTCTCTGAAGAAAAAAAAAATTACAATGTCTTACTAGTTAATATTTTAATGCCGCCTGAAAGCCCGCAGAGAACACTGTTTTGTGTGTGTGTTCTTAGTTGCTCCGTTGTGCCCTACTCTTGCGACCTCGTGGACTGTAGCCCACCAGGCTCCTCTGTCCATGGGATTCTCCAGGCAAGACTACTCGAGTGGGTTGCCATTTCCTTTTCCAGGGGATCTTCCCACCTCAGGGATTGAACCCAGGTATAGTCCATGGGGTCGCAAAGAGTTGGCCACGACTGAGCAACTTTCACTTTCACTTAACTTTAACTCCTGCATTGCAGGCAGATTCTTTACTGTCTGTGACACCTGGAGATCCTCAATTTTAGGGGGGTTATAATTTGGACCCTATTACGACCTCTTTGATACTCCCATGAAATAACATATAACACAATTTTATGACTCTCAATGACAACAGCCTATAATGGCAACACGTGGTTTTTACTCTCTTCATCTATTCTCTATTAGGGAATCAGGCATTGGATGTCACTGATAATATCATGGATAGAAGGGCAAGAGTAAGAAATAATGATCTAGCACCACATGATCCCTCAACAAATCAAATTAGCGATCTTTATGATTCTAACTATTCATATTCTATAGGAAATACATTTTAATATGTCTCAAGATAGCAGACAAATGGAGTTGGAAGGGGAATTTTTAATCAGACCTAAAAGTCTACTTTCATATTCTGTTTTTAACACTTAAACAGATATGACACACCACATGATGGAGCTTAACTTAAAACTCAAACCAACAGAAACATCTGCTGCTGTAAGTTGCTTCAGTCATGCCTGCCTCTGTGACCCTGTGGACCATAGTCCACCAGGCTCCTCTGTTGATGGGATTCTACAGGCAAGAATACTGGAGTGGATTGCTGTGCCCTCCTCCAGAGGATCTTCTCCACTCAGGGATTAAACCCACATCTCTTAGGTCTCCTGCACTGGCAGGTGGTTCTTTACCACTCGGACCACCTGGGAAGCCCTCAACTACATGGCATGCCCATAATTTTGTTCCAGATATACTCCCACGATATTACTCCATGCCTCTTGTAGATGCCAAAATCACTACCATTCATTCATTCTTTTCATGTCTTCAGCAGTAAGAAAATCCACACCATATATAACCACTAAATACAACAATATATAAGTTTTTCCTGTAGCTCTTGTGATCCTTGCTAGGTTTGGATATCTTTTTCATTCATTAAAGAAGAGTTATCATTGGTTGAGCACCTACTGTGTCTAAGAAGGCACTGTCAGGCGCTGTAGAAACAAGGTGTCCAACTCTTCCAACAATTTTGCAAAGCATCATAGTTGGCACCAATCTGCAGAAGGATGAAACTGAGATGCAGAGTTCTTAAATGACTTAAGATTTTATAGCCAATAAATGATGGGACCAAAATTCCAATACAGGCCTGCCCAATTCCATAGTCTGGCTGTTCTCGCCTCAGGATAAAACCTTTCACCCAAAAGTTTTCTTAAATCCAGTTCCCTCAAGGATTTTTCTCTATGTTACAATGGCAATTTAATAGTTTAGTGGATATATGCTCCTTTATTCACTCATTAAATAAGATTCTGTATACCAAATGGTCTTTGTTAAGTCTACTGCATGCAAAAGAGCATTGTCCCTGCCCTCTAAGGATTATAAGCCAACTTAGTTACACCTCTTGGGAAGAAGGATGCAGTAATACCTATCTCAAGTGAGTTTTTTAGAATGAAGCAATTTATCAATGGGTGATCAGCTTAAAGGATTAAAGTGTAATATTGGGAAGTATCATAATATCAAATGTCAAAAAATAAAAACATTTTTCAGGTACATTCTAGAGCTCCTTAAGCCAAAATAATGACACTCCATGTTAAAAGGTTCATATTTTTCAGGAATACACATTCTTATGGAAAAGCATGTTCCAGTGTTGCTTCTGTCATATCACTCGTTGCCACTTTGCCCATGAGCAAAACTAGCCTCAAATCTTTTTTATGGGTAGTATGAAAATTATAGCTAACGCATCTGTTGATAAAATATGCTTTTAAGAACTCAAATGTTAATGGAAATTTGTTCCAAGAAAAGTACCAAAGGACAACTGTCAAACAGAAAATGAATAATATTTTATTCTGTCTGAAGTAATTCTTCTCTTCCATTCATAGAAAATAAGTCAATACTTTCAGTTCTAAATTAAGAACATTTTGGTTAAAATAAATCACCTAACAATATAGGGAGAGCACTTAGCTCCCATTTGATGATTCTTCTATTAAATTCTCCATCTTTGTAGCTCATGCTTGAAAACATGTGAGGAATACTACTGTTGCCCTATGTATGCCCACAGGAGTAAAGTGTTATCCTTCTGATTCTTCCGAGGTTTTAATTATGGGAGTAATTATGTTGACATAATGTGCAAAATATTGTGATATTTCATTTTCAATTATTTACTACTATTGGCAAATGACAGCACAAATTACAGATACGCATACATCTATGTTTGCTAACAATCCATTGTCAAACATTACTAAATTTTTAAATTATAGCTAACAGCAATAGGTAGCTAATTTCCCTTAAGTAATTCTCCTGCTAGGATTCCTACAAATTAAAATCATTGGAGCTGACCTGAATTTTAACACTAATATATGCCTTAAAGTGTTTAAGCTGTATTATTTTTCTCACCAAGAGTTAAATCATGAGTCACTACATTTAAAGTTACAAATATCTTGTTTTTTTAAGGTAAATTCTATGTAATTCAGCACTTGATTCATCTATTTTCCAGCATTAAAAAGCGAACAACCATTAATACAGGCTTATTTTAATTATGCTTATATGTATATTTCATGTAATATTTTAACCCTTTCCCAAGGTATGGAAATCTTAAGATTAAATAAGATGCTAAAAAAAGGATCCAGTTAAAAATATGTATTAGCCCATAAGTTCATTTTTCTTTTTTGACTCACCTCCTAGAATAATGGAAACAAAAAAAAAATGGGACCTAGCTTGAAAACTTTAGCAAAGCAAAGGAAACCATAAAGAAGATGAAAAGACAACCCTCAGAATAGGAGAAAATATTAACAAATGAAGCAACTGACAAAAGATTAATCTCCAACATATATAGCTCATGCAGTTCAATATTAACGAAATAACAATCCAATTGAAACATAGGCAGAAGATCTAAATAGATATTTCTCCAAAGAAGGTATACAAATTTCCAACAAACATGTGAAAAGATGCTCAACATCACTAATTATTAGAGAAATGCAAATCAAAACTTCAATGAGGTATCACCTCACACCAGTCAGAATGCCTGTCATCAAGAAATCTATGAACAATAAATCCTGAAGAGGGTGTGGAGAAAAGGGAATTCTTCTCATGCACTGTTGGTGGGAATGTAAACTGATATAGCCACTATGGAGAACAGAATGGGGGGGGGGTTCCTCAAAAAGCTAAAAATAGAATTACCATGTGACCCAGTCATCCCACTACTGAGCATATACCAAGAAGATACCAGAACTCAAAAAGACACATGCACCCAAATGTTCACTGTCAGTTCAGTTCAGTTCAGTCGCTCAGTCGTGTCCGACTCTTTTCGACCCCATGAATTGCAGCACGCCAGGCCTCCCTGTCTATCACCAACTTCCGGAGTTCACTCAGACTCATGTCCACCGAGTCAGTGATGCCATCCAGCCATCTCATCCTCTGTCGTCCCCTTCTCCTCCTGCCCCCAATCCCTCCCAGCATCAGTCTTTTCCAATGAGTCAACTCTTCGCATGAGCTGGCCAAAGTACTGGAGTTTCAGCTTTAGCATCATTCCTTCCAAAGAAATCCCAGGGCTGATCTCCTTCAGAATGGACTGGTTGGATCTCCTTGCAGTCCAAGGGACTCTCAAGAGTCTTCAACACCACAGTTCAAAAGCATCAATTCTTCGGCACTCAGCTTTCTTCACAGTCCAACTCTCACATCCATACATGACTACTGGAAAAATCACAGCCTTGACTAGACAGACCTTGGTTGAGAAAGTAATGTCTCTGATTTTTAATATGCTGTCTAGGTTGGTCATAACTTTCCTTCCAAAGAGTAAGCTTCTTTTAATTTCATGGCTGCAGTCACCATCTGCAGTGGTTCTGGACCCAAAAAAAGTAAAGTCAGCCACTGTTTCCACTGTTTCCCCATCTATTTCCCATGAAGTGATGGGACCGGATGCCATGGTCTTACTCTTCTGAAATGTTGAGCTTTAAGCCAACTTTTTCACTCTCCTCTTTCACTTTCATCAAGACACCTACCAAGAAGATGTACATTCACTTGTCCATCAACACCACAGTAATCCAAGGCAAGGACTCAACTATTAATGCTGAAGAAGCTGAAGTTAAATGGTTTAATGAAGACCTACAAGACCTTCTAAAACTAACACCAAGAAAAGATATCCTTTTCATCATAGGAAATGGGAATGCTAAAGTTGGAAGTCAAGAGATACCTGGAGTAACAGGAAAAAGTTTGGCCTTGGACTACGAAATGAAGCAGGGCAAAGGCTAACAGAGTTTTGCCAAGATAACACACAGAAAACATCCTCTTTCAACAACACAAGAGACAACTCTATACATGGACATCACCAGATTGTCCATACCAAAACCGGACTGAATATATCCTTTGCTTCTGATGATGGAGAAGCTCTAATACAGTTAGCAAAAACAAGACCAGGAGGTGACTGTGGCTCAGATCATCAACCCTGTATTTCAAAATTCAGGCTCAAATTGAAGAAAGTAAGGAAAACCCCTAGACCATTCAGGTGTGACCTAGATAAACTCCCTTATGATTACACAGGGGAGGTGACAAATAGATTCAAGGAATAGATCTGGTAGACAGAGTGCCTGAAGAACTATGGATGGAGGTTTGTAACACTTTACAGAAGATGGTGCCCAAAATTATTCCCAAGAAAAAGAAATGCCAAAAAGCAGAGTGGTTGTCTGAGGAGGTCTTACTAATAGCTGAGAAATGAAGAGAAGTGAAATCCAAAGGAGACAGAGAAAGATAAACCCAACTGAATGCAGAGTTCCAGAGACTAGCCAGGAGAGATTAGAAAGCCTTCTTAAGTGATCAATGCAAAGAAAGAGAGGAAAACAATAGAATGGAAAAGACTAGAGATCTCTTCAAGAAAATTGGAGATACCCAGGGAACATTTCATGCAAAGATGGGCTCAATAAGGGACAGAAAGGGCAAGGATCTAACAGAAGACAATATTAAGAAGAGTTGGCAAGAATGCACAGAAGAACCATACAAAAAAGGTTTTAGTGGCCCAGATAACCGCAATGGTGTGATCAGTCCCCTACAGCCAGACATCCTGGAGTGTAAAGTCAAGTGGGCCTTAGGAAGCATTATTATGAACAAAGCTAGTCGAAGTGATGGAACTCCAACTGAGCCATTTCAAATCCTAAAAGATGATGCTGTTAAAGTGCTGCACTTAATATGCCAGCAAAATTGGAAAATTCAGAGCTGCCACAGGACTGGGAAAAGGTCATTTTTCATTACAATCTCAAAGAAAGGCAATGCCAAAAAATTTTTCAAACTACCACACAATGGCACTCATTTCAACCACACACGCTAGCAAGGTAATGTTCAAAATTCTTCATGCTACGCTTCAATAGTGTGTGAACTGAGAACTTCTAGATGAACGAGCTGAATTTGGAAAAGGCAGAGGAATCACAGATCCAGTTGCCAACATCTGCTGGATCATAGAAAAAGACAGTGAATTCCAGAGAAACATCTGCTTCTGCTTTACTGACTATGCTAATGCCTCTGTGTGGATCACAACAAACTGTGAAAAATTCTTAAAGAAATGGGAATACCAGACCACCTTACCTGCCTCCTGAGAAATCTGTATGCAGGACAAGAGGCAGCGTTGGACATGGGACAATGGACTAGTTCAAAATTAGGAAAGGAGTATGTCAAGACTATATATTGTCACCCTGCTTATTTCACTTATACGCAAAGTACATCATGTGAAATGCCAGGCTGTATGAATCATAAGATGGAATCAAATTGGAGAAATATCAACAACCTCAGTTTATACAGATGACACCACTATCATGACAGAAATTGAAGAGGAACTAAAGAGCCTCTTCATGAGGGTGAAAGAGGAAAGTGAAAAAGCTGGCTTAAAATTCAACATTCAAACAACTAAGATCATGGCATCTGGTCCTATCACTTCATGGCAAATAGAACTGGAAAAAGTAGAAGCAGTGACAGATTTTATTTTCCTGGGCTCCAAAATCAATGTAGATGGTGACTGCAGCCATGAAATTAAAAGACACTTACTCCTTGAAAAGGAAGCTATGACAAACATAGACCACATATTAAAATGCAGAGACATTACTCTGCCAACAAAGGTCCGTGTAGTCAAAGCTATGGTTTTTCCAGTAGTGATGTGTGAATGTGAGAGTTGAACGATAAAGAAGGCTGAGTGCCGAAGAATTGATGCTTTTGAACTGTGGTGTTGGAGAAGACTCTTGAGAGTCCCTTGGACTGCAAGGAGATCAAACCAGTCAATCCTAAAGGAAATCAGTCCTGAATATTCATTGGAAGCTGAAGCTCCAATACTTTGGCCATCTGATGCAAAGAGCCGACTCACTGGAAAAGACCTTGGTGCTGGAAAAGATTGAGGGCAGGAGAAGTGAGTGACAGAGGATGAGATGGTTGGATGGCATCACTGACTCAATGGACATGAGTTTGGGGCAACTGCTAGAGATAGTGAAAGCCTGGCATGCTGTCATTCATGAAGTCATGAAGAGTTAGACACAACTTGGCAACTGAACAACAGTTTATGCACTGTTTGAAACAGCAAAATATTGGCAACACTGTATGTATCCAGCAATATGAACCACTTCTAATACTAATTATCTATATGCACAGATAAAAAGAAACACTATGTGGGCAGAGAAAAGGAATTCCATAGACTGGTATATACGGACACATAAAGGAAGGCATTTTTACACTAATATAGGCACCACCTGTTTTAGGAATTTGTTCGCCCTGAATCCTCAACATCTTAAACAATGCTTGGCATGTAGGTTCTCAGTTTAAAATCTCTTGAATAAATGAGTAGGGAAAAAAGGCTCTTTTTTTAATAACTTATGCATACAACTTTATTATATAGATGTACAAAATACACATAGATATACACTTGAGTCTTTTATTTGAAAATTCCTGCAACTTTTCAAAGCTCACACTAAACCATGAACCACAGCTGACAGCCAACTTTGACCCTGTCCTTGTGATCTTCTTGGCAACATAATTTGCACCCTGTAGGAACGAAGATGACTTCTTCCTATGACAAGGCTGTGTTCGACACTGGTTAATTAGCACACAGATGGCAGGGAGGCTGCCCATTTTACCCCCTACTATAGAAACCGCACATTTATATGCAGCACATATTGCAAAGTGGAATATTTGCACAAGTCATATGGCAGTAATCAGGTCCTCACTTTAGAAAGTTAGAATGAAAAGAAGGTAATGATTATGAACTTCAAAGTACAGTGCACTCAAATAATTGGACAAGCTTCATTGAGAAAAGATGAGGCACAATGTACTGTGCTGTTCTTATACTTTAATTCTTAATTCTTAGAAAAGGAAATATATATATGAAATTTATCTAAGATGCTGATCAAGCAGTTGGTAATGTAAATATAGGATGGTTTAAAGGAAAGGAGGAAAAATACCATATACACTTGTTTTTAAAATGCATTTTGAGGGTTTTGTTCAAATGTAAAACCTGAAAATAATATAGAAAAAAACAAACAAACAGGACTTCAAATGGGAGGCCTTGCTGAGAATGAGAGACACTAAACAAAACAGAACTGGAATCTCTTTCCTCGACCAGTATGTTTCCTACACTAACTCCATACCCGAGATAGATAGGATTTCTCCTCTAACTGATGAATGGCTATGGAACGTTTAAATATTTATTCTCTTACAAAAAAAAAAAATATTCCTGAGTTTAAGGAAATGACTACAGGTATGGTTTCAGAAGCTTTCTCTTGAGCTTCTTACTCAAGGAGCTACTTTAGGCAAGGAAAAATAAAGAGGTGGTAAGTGTTCATTGACAAGTTAATTTCCTTTACCTAATTATCATCTGGATGTGGATAATCAAAACTTGATAGAGCTTGTATAAAACACGCAACATTTAAATCTTGGCTATTGGTGAAGAATGTCTCTTGCTTATTGCTTTTTTTAAACTAACTTCTCATATATTCTAGCCTTATTAAAATTTAAAAAGCACTGAAAGAAGATTTCAGAATATTAAAAACAATAATATTTATACAAGATTTGATGTGAGGAATATTTCTTTCAAAATACTACTTTTCCTTGAACACATATTTGTTTTGGTTGAACCATCACTAGTACTATGAAGTATGTTTTGGTACACTATGCTGAAATAGTGTCTTAGTAATTAAATCTAAAAGAACTCCTATTTCTTAATTATATTCCAAGCACCAAGATAATTTTCGGATCATTTATTTTCTAGTTATTGCATGCAAAATGCTAAAATGGTACAGCCTCATCCCATATTATACAATTTTACAAAATGTGATCTTTAAACAATTAAGAAAAGCAAATTCTTTATGTAGAAATGCAAATTAATACTTTTCCTTACATTATTGCTTGTGGCATTAAAACCAGGCCTTCCTGTTGGTTTTCCAAGACAGCCTTTGGGACCTACTGTACCTTCATGCTTCCCTGGCAATGACACTTTTCACTTTGAACATGTCAAAGGAGGAAAAGCAGCATCATATAATTTAGGAGTGAGAATGAATGGGATCCCTGAGCACTGGTTATCCTTGAAGCAGATATCTTACTGTGCATTTCACATAAGAAATCTGCTGCAGAGGGTAAGGATGTGGGATCACAGCCGGGGCTTACTCCTCTCACAGTTCTTTAAAAAAACACACTGTACCAACTCTTTTGGGAGGAAACTTCTGACTAATGCAATGGATTTCTTCCCCCTTTCTTTGCTTTTTTTTTTTTTCTTTCTTTTTACTTAAGGATTACCTCCAGCTAGTTTTTAGAGGTACTATTACTATTTTGTTGGAGAAGGAAATGGCAACCCACTCCAGCGTTCTTGCCTGGAGAATCCCATGGACGGAGAAGCCTGGTAGGCTGCAGTCCATGGGGTCACACAGAGTCGGACACGACTGAAGCGACTTAGCAGCAGCAGCAGCATTACTGTTTTGTGCGAAGTATAATGTTGCCATCTAAGTAAAATTTTAGTAGGAGGCTTTGAAAAATAAATCTAAACATGGCACATGGATGAAATAAATTGTAGGACACCACACATTACTTAGAATAAATTTTAAGTAAAAAGCAGATTATTAAATAATACAAGCTGGAGGATGCAGATTTATACTTAGGACATAGAGAACTGCAAAAGTGACCCCACTATCCAAACAAGGAAAATAGGCCAGATATTCTACAAAATATATTTTCTTAAATCCATTAGAAAGCTGTAGTTATTGTGCAATCAAGAAATTTAAATTCCCAAGAGGGACAATCCCCTCCAAGGAGATACAGGATTCACAAACTGTCTTGCCAAAGAACATGGAAAATAAAGCAAGAGCCTCCATGAGACTCAAAAAAAAAAAATTCGCTAAAATTTTAACAAGGCACTTGAGAAGTTTGGGCTTAGTGTATCCATTTGGAATAACTGCAGAGCCTACACAAAAGGATAAGTCAAATTCATCTGCATACTCTCTATGGTAGTGTTCACTGATGCTAAGAAGGAAGACTGGAGGCAGGGCAGCAGCCTAAAGGGAGATGCCCTGCGTGGGCAGGTAGTGTGGAAGAGATTACAGCTCTGAGTACAAGCACAAATGCCATAGAGTTTTATGGACTTTTCTCCCATACAAAGCAAAAAGCTGTAGGATGCAGGGGAAGGCAGCAAAGAAGCATGTGGCTAAGCAAAGAGTAGAAAAACAAACCCTACTAGGCTTATGGCAAGGGCAGGAACCTCTCTTGACCCTAACATCCTATAACTGCTTGTATCTCCCATCACTAAGAACATAAACACCTATTCAAGGTCAAGGTCAAGGTCAAGAACTGATACATACAAGGGAGGGAGAATTTGGTCATCAAGTGGAAGAGTGGTAGGCATCCTGAGACTTCCCTACTGGCAACCCAGGGTGCAAGGCCTTCTCCAAACTACAGCTCAGGCAGAACATCAGAGAACCCCCATCTCTCCATGGAACTATCATGGAGTACTAAGCAATAGCTGTCTACTGGTGGTGAAGGATAAGAACGTTAACGGAGCTCAGACTCTGTAGTACAGACCTTATGAGGATGATAGAACGTTTCTGCTGCTGCCGCTAAGTCGCTTCAGTCGTGTCTGACTCTGTGCAACCCCATAGACGGCAGCCCAACAGGCTCCCCCGTCCCTGGGATTCTCCAGGCAAGAACACTGGAGTGGGTTGCCATTTCCTTCTCCAGTGCATGAAAGTGAAAAGTGAAAGTGAAGTCGCTCAGAACATCGAGGATGGAAAATTCATACTGAGGACAACTCACTATCATCCTACTTCTTATCTGAAGCACAAATCAAAGATAACCCATCTCTAAAAGAATTTCAAACCTAGAGGAAATTCATCTCTAGAGGAATTTCCTGTACTACCAGGAAACACAGCAATGTCAAAACCAAACCCAGGCAACCCAGGCAATTCCTGATCAGAGTGACTCAACACCCCACGCTAGTGGCCTGGTAGATGTTGAAACCTGCCCATTCCCATATGTAAATACTAAACACATCAGTAGCTGATGAGTTGCTACAGCCACAGAAAACTCAGTAGCCATGCATTAGCCATCATTAATTAAAAGGAAGAGCTGATAAATATAGCAATATGGTATGTCTCAAAAGCACTGTACTAAGTGAGAAAAAGCCAGAGGTAGAAGACCACATGTGTCATTCTGAAAATGCAAAACTCTAGATGCAAAAAAAAATTGATCAGTGGTCATCCAGATTGGTAAAGGAAGGGGTACTGATTACAAAGGGTACAAAGGAACTTTGGGGGAAGATGGTAATATATTTTTCTTACCTTGACTGTGGTGGTTTTGCATGACTGAATACAGTGTCAAAAACTCATATAATTTTGCTAACATACAGAACGACAGTCAAGTGTTATTGTTCAAGGAACATTTATTTGTTTGACAACCCCTCATTTTTTCAACTGATAAGTGAGAAGAAGCTGGTATTTCCAAAGTATGTTTGAATAAAACAAAACTGAAATCTCCAATCAGGGAATGTGGTTTAATCACCAGTTTGTTAGAAAGGAGTAGCTTTAAATTCAGAATAATCTTCAATGACAGATATGCAGATATCTTCACTAAGGACTGAACACATGATACAAAATTAAAGGAATATTATATATTGGAGACAATAGGGTTAATATAAATGTTTTTAAAGCAAATTGGAAGTAGCAAATTAGGTGGGAAAAGAGGATGAGAGAGACAGAAAAGGGAGATGAACATAAAGCACACACACAATAGCTGCTTAAAGTTACTTAACAAAGGAAATATTAACCACACAACTCAATAGCTCACAGAAACATCACAACTTTTTGAGATCATATAAATTAACCTCCACTGAGAAACTGTTCAGCAAATAAAATAGAAGAGGAAAAATGAGAAGACCTTGTTTGACCCAAGTCTCACCCTATCAATGACTTCACTGTCTGGAAAAAAATAATCACTCAACTTTTCGGGATTCAGTTCACTCAGCAAATGAAAAGACTTTAGGATTCTTTTCAAGATATGTATTTGCATAAGGAATTCTTAAATCAAATGCTGAGCAAGTAAGTGTTTGAATGAACATTTGCTCTATCTTTTAGGCAAGATACTGAACAGGAGAGGAGAAAAAAACTGAATTTCTTTCACATTGTAAACACATTCAAACCTGTATACTCTTCATCGAGTTAACTACTTTTAAGAAAATAATACAAGTTGTCACATTTAAACATGACAGAGTAATCTTTAGAATAGGTGCATTCTATGAAAGGTGTTCTAATTTTAATGAGATCCCACAAAATTAGAAAATGCAAATGGAAGTGATTTTCTCTCTGATCATTATAGAATAGGAGCATTTTATTTGTAGAGGTTGATTTACCTTTGAAAATGTTTTTAAAGGAAGACAAAAGAGCTATTCAAAAGAATATAGAAAATATTTATTTAGTACTAACTATACATTAATTTTTATAAATATTTAACAGTATTTAAGAATAGGACCTACATAATACAAATGCATTCCATCTATTTGTATTTTTATACATAAAATTTCAAAAAAAAAAAAGTCAATGATATTTTAAGACAAATAACATGAAACTTTCACTTCTAATCCCCAGTCTTATTTGTAGGGTACTCCTTGACATTCTTTTCAGTATTTTACAGGAATCTCAAGCTATGCTATGCTATGCTAAGTCACTTCAGTCATGTCTGACTCTGTGGGACCCCATAGACAGCAGCCACCAGCCTCCCCCATCCCTGGGATTCTCCAGGCAAGAACACTGGAGTGGGTTGCCATTTCCTTCTCCAAAGCATGAAAGTGAAAAGTGAAAGGGAAGTCGCTCAGTCGTGTCCGACTCTTAGCAACCCCATGGACTGCAGCCCACCAGGCTCCTCTATCCATGGGATTTTCCAGGCAAGAGTACTGGAGTGGGATGCCATTGCCTTCTCCAATCTCAGGCTATATATGTACACAACTAAATCCAAGAATTCTTGCATCTCATCCTCCAGTGTGCCCTATTCCAGGAAATGGCATGAGAGTTTATAAAAAATGTGAAAGTAATTTTTAACCCTCTCTTTCCTTCCCACTGCATGTAGTAAAATGGAAACCCTATTAGAAATATCTTGTAAATTAAGCTAGTAATAGTGCATACAGAAGTAAAAAGAAGATAACATGGTGTGTTATGAAAACCTCAATCAATACTTAAGCCATTTTTGACCTACAACATAGAGAACATAAAATGAAATATGAATAAATATTGATTAACCCAAAAGAAGGCAGGAAAGGAGCAACCTAATAAAAACAAAAAAGAGAAGGGCTATATGAAAGTCAAAAACTAAGATGGTAGATTTAATTTCAACCATTAAGTTAAACGTATATGTAGCAACACTCTAATTAAAAGGCAAATACTGCCAGTGTATATAAAAGAGAAAGATAAAACTATGCTATCGACAAGAAATGTACATTAAATATAAAGAAACAGATATGTTGAGATAAAAGGGGAAATAGTATAGAATGCAGAAAGTAAGTGTAAAAAAATGGTCTGGCTATATTAAAATAGTATTTAAGCAAAATCAAGACAAAAATATTATGACAGAATAAGAAAGAAGGAATAATGGAAAAAAGTGGCAATTAATCATGAAGACAATACTAAATATGTATTTAAGTAAGATGGAGCTTCAAAAATGCATTAAGCAAAACCTGATAGAACTAATGAGAAAAATAGAAAAAAATCATGATTACAAATGGAGATATTAGAATACCTCTCCCTGACACTGATAGAACACACAGCCAAAAATAAGTAAGGATATATCACATCTAAACTACAGTATCAGTCATCTTGACCTAGTTAACCTTCACAGAACACTACATGCAACAACCGCAGGATAGTTTCAAGCATAAAGAAATTGTTCACCAAGACAGATCATAAGCCTGACCATAAAATAATGCACAATTTCCAAGGACTGATATCTGACAAAATATTTTCTTTGCTCAGAACAGAATTTAATTAGAACTCACTAATAAAATATGCAGAAAACCATTATAGTATTTGAATCCACAGTGTTAAATAATGCTTAGAGGAAAGTTTATAATATTAAACACCTAAAATGGAAAAATAAAAAAAGCCTAATTTAATACTCGAAGAAGAAAGCAAAAGAAGAACAAAATAGTCCAAGGTAAATGCATAGAAATAAATGATTAAGAGCAAAAATAAATGAAATAGAAAACAGACAAACAATAGAAAAATATAGCAAATGTTAATCCTTTGGAAATATTAATAAATTTGATTAACACCTAGTAAGAGAGAAAATAAAAATTACAAATATCAGAAAAGGAGGGAATCCACTTTAGATATTACAGATATCAAAAGGATAATAAAAAATATTGTCAACAGCTTTAAGCCAACAAATATGATAACTTAGATAAAATGGAATATAACCTGAGTGGGGGGAATGCAAATTATCCAAGCTAAGAATTAACAAGAAAATGTCCACTTTAAGAAATTTCCAACATAAGAAAATATCTGAGCTAAGAAAATTTCATTAGCTCTCTATATGACCGAAATTTAATTTTTAACCAAAACCCTCACACAAACAAAACTCAAGCTACAGATTATATTCCCTATAAATTCTATGGAATATTTAAGAAAAAAACAATATGATTCTTACACAAACTCTTTCAGAAAACAAAGGAGGGTCATGCTATATTAATCTTGATATCGTACCTGTTAAGACATTACAATACAAGGAAAGAATACTATAGTCCAATATTCCTTATGAAATAGAAATATCCTCAATAAAATATTGCTAAATATAGTTCAGTGATACTAAAAAATGACAATACATCATGCCCAAGTGTGGTTTATACTATGAATGCAAAGTTGGCTTAAAACACTGTCGCCCAACACAAAAAAAATCAATATAATTTACCAAAGAGCTGAATGAAATAGAAAAGTAATATATTCATTGTTATAGACACAAGAAAAGCATTTGACAAAATTAAAAGCTATGCATGAAAAAAATCTCAGCACAGAAGTTCCTGAATTTCATAAAAGCCATTTGTAAGACCAAGACTTTGGGGAGTGGGGGAGAGAAAGACTGGCAGTTTGGGATTAGCCGATGCAAACTATTATACATAAGATGGATAAATAATAAGGTTCTACTGAGTAGCACAGGGAACTACATTCAATATCCTGTGATAAACCATAACAAAAAGAATATTTAGAATAAGAATGTCTACATTTGTATAACTGAGTCACTTTGCTGTACAGCAGAGCCTGGCACAACAAGGGAAATTAACTGTATTTAAAAAAATATTAAAAAAAAGACCAAGGGCTAAACTCAAATATAACGGTAATGGACTGAATGTATATCAGGGATGAATACAACGGTGTCTGCTCTCATAATGTTAATTCAGTATTATACTGGAGGTTCTAGCCAGAGTGGTAAGGCAAGAGAAATAAAAGCATAAATTTTGAAAAAGAAGGCACAACACTTTATTCTTCGGTGACATGATCTTCTCTATAAAGGAGCATAAGTCCTTCTTAGTACTGACAACTGGAATTAATAAGTTTGCTAGGCTGCAGAATGGAAAGCTAATATATAGAAAAATTTCACATTCTATAAACTTATAGAAAATTTTAAAATTGAATAAAAATATAATTTTTATAACAGTACTAAAAATACTTATGACAAATTCAACAAAAGAGGTGAAATATCCTAACTCAGAAAATTGCATAATTTCTGAGAGAAATTTTAAAAGATCTAAATAAAGATTTATACTACACTCATGGACTGGAATCCTCTAGATTCAATGAAATTACAATTAGAATATTCACAGGATTTTTTTTAATAAGTCAACAATCAGATTTTAAAATTAATATTAAAATCCAAAGGACCTTTAATAAACAATATTATTTTTAAAAACAAAAAATATATAAGGAGACATCCTACCTGATTTTGAGATTCACTAAAATGTTAGTGTTGGCATTTGGATAAACATAAGATAGTAGAAAAGAAGAAACAGCCAAGAAATAGACCTACACATATACAGTTGATTTATTTTCAATAAAAATCTCCAGATAATTCAACGGGGGAATGAGGGAGAATTTTGATCTTTAACCTTAAACATTCCATATATGAGAAGATGGAAATCCAGCTGAGCTATTTAAAATCCTAAAAGATGCTGCTGCTAAAGTACTGCATTCAATAGGTCAGCAAATTTGGAAAACTTAGCAGTGGCCACAGGACTGGAAAATGTCAGTTTTCATTCCAATCCCAAAGAAAGGCAATGGCAAAGAATGTTCAAACCACCATACAATTGTGCTTATTTCACATACTATCAAGTTTATGCTGAAAATTCTTCAAGCTAGGCATTAGCAGTACCTGAACACAGAACTTTCAGGTATACATGCTGGATTTAGAAAAGGCAGAGGAACCAGAGATTAAATTACCAACTTTTGTTGGATCATGGAGAAAGCAAGTGAATTCCAGAAAAACACCTACTTCTGCTTCATTGACTACACTAAAGTCTTTGTCTGTGTGGATTACAATGAATGGTGGGAAATTCTTAAAATGATGGGAGTATCACAGACCAACTTACCTGTCTCCTAAGAAACCTGTATGCAGGTCAAGAAGCTACAATTAGAACTGGACATGGAACAATTGACTTGTTCAAAATTGGGAAAGGCATAAACAAGGCTGTATGTTGTCATCCTGTTTATTTAACTTATATGCAGAGAAGCCTCTTGATGAAGGTGAAAGAGGAGAGTAGAAAAGCTGGTTTAAAACTCAACATTCAAAAATTAAGATCTCAGCATCAAGTCCCATCATTTCATAGCAAATAAAAGGGGAAAAAGTGGAAACAGTGACAGATTTTTTTCTTGGGCTCCAAAATTACTGCAGACAGTGACTAGAGTCATGAAATTAAGATACTTGCTCTTTGAAAAGAATGCTATTACAAACCTAGACAGCATTTAAAAGAGCAAAGACATCACTTTGCTGACAAAGGTCCATATAGTCAAAGCTATGGTTTTTCCAGTAGTTGTGTATGGATGTGAGAGTTGGACCATAAAGAAGGCTGAGTGCCAAAGAGTTGATGCTTTTGAACTGTGGTGTTGGAGAAGACTCTTGAGAGTCCCTTGGACTGCAAGGGGATCAAGCCATTCAATCCTAAAGGAAATCAATCCTGAATATTCATTGGAAAGACTTATGATAAAGCTCCAATACTTTGGCCACCTGATGCAGAGAGTCAACTCATTAGAAAAGACTGAAGGCAATCTGGGAAAGATTGAAGGCCAAAGGAGGATGAGATGGTTAGACAGCATCACCAACTCAGTGGACATGAGTTTGAGCAAACTCAAGGAGACAGCGAAAGACAGGGAAGCTTGGCATGCTCCAGTCCATGGGGTCTCAGAGAGTCAGACACAACTTAGCAAATGAACAAGACATACATCACAGACTTAAAGATGATGCCTGTGTCCTCGAGATAGGCAAAGAGTTTTACAAATAACATCCAAAAACACTAATCATATAAGACGATGATATATTAAACCAGGTGAAATCATCTAGTTGAGAATCAATAAATAAATATGGCATAAGGCAAACACACACACACACACTAAAAGATTCAAAAATTCACTTTATATACATTTACCAGAATCTTCAAGGAAAGGTGTAACTTTATGTATAGTTTTAGAATTTGTGAAATAATTGATTTATATAACTTTAATTATACAATTAATTTTTAACACTTTTTGCAATAACTTAGCTATATATATTTTTTAATTTTTACACAGTTTAAAAATGGACACAACTACAAGACCTACATAAAAAAAAATAACACTGATGAAAGAAACTTAAAAAAATAACTGAATAAATGGAGAGATATTCCCTATTCATGGATAGGAAGATTCAATATTGTCAAGATTTAGTTCTCTCCAAATTGATCAATAAATTCAATACAGACGCCATAAAAATCCCAGTAAATTGTTTAGTGCATATCAACAAAGG
Organism: Bos taurus; assembly: GCF_002263795.3. Taxonomy (NCBI): domain Eukaryota; kingdom Metazoa; phylum Chordata; class Mammalia; order Artiodactyla; family Bovidae; genus Bos; species Bos taurus. The sequence continues at coordinate 27,092,717 of NC_037336.1, forward strand.
GATTATAATGTTTTTATGGTATGGGTGGCTTACAAATAATACAAATTTTTTTCTCACAGTTTGGAGGCTACTAGACAAGGATCAGGTTATTATCAAAGACGGATGAGTGTGCTCTTCAGAGTTACAGACTTCTCACATCCTCACATAGTAAGAAGCGTCCAGAAGAGGGTCTCTTTTATGAAGGCACTAATTTCATTCATGAAGGCTGTACCCTCCTGACTTCATCCCCTGTAAAATGCCCGCCTTCTAATACCATCACCTTAGAGGTTAGGTTTCAACACAAAGATTTGAGGGAGACACAAACATTCAGATCATAGCATATCAAGAGGCAAGAAATTTGGAGTAACCTACATAATAATGAAGGAGAAGAACAAAGTTGGAGGACCAACTACGTAACTTTAGAGACAGATCAATGGAATATAATAGAGGGCCCCGAAATAGACTACAGTTAACTGATCTTTGACAAACAAGCAATGGAAATGCAACACATAGAAAACAGTCTTCATAACAAATGATTCTGGAACAGTCCAAAAGGAAAAAAAACAAAAAAACTAGACAGAGACCTCATCACATGCACAAAATTTAACTCAAAATGGGTTAACATACATATAAATGCAAAAACTACAAATCTTCTAGAATATAATATAGCAGAACACCTAGATGACTTTGGATATGGTGATGACTTTTGAAATTTAAGACCAAAGGCATGCTCCATGAAAGAAAGAATTGGTAACATTAAAAAAATTCAGTTCTGTGAAAGACAATGTCAAGGAATGAAAAGACGAGCCACATACTAGCAGATAATATTTGCAAAAGGCATATCAGGACTGTTATTGAAAATATAAGAATCCTTAACACTTAACAACAAGAAAACAATCCAGTTTAAAAAAAAAAAAAATGAGTCAAAGATCTTAAGAGTTGCCTCACCAGAAAAAGGTATACAGATGGCAAATAAGCATATAAAAAGATGCTCTATACTGTATGCCATCTAGAAAATGAAAATTAAAACAGTGAGGTATCAATTCATAACTACTACACAATACCAAAATCTAGAACACTGACAATCCCAAATGCTGTTAAGTGACTGGAATTCTCGTTCACTGCTGATGGAAATGCAAAATAGTATGGCCACTTTGAAAGACAATTTGCCATTTTATTACAAAATTAAACATACTCTTACAATATGATCTGGTGATTTGGTATTTATCAGAATATACTGAAACCTTATATCCACACAAAAATCTGGCCATGTTTACAGGAGTTTTATTTGTAATCGCCAAAGCTTAAAACAGAGATGATGTCCTTCAGTGGGCAAGGTACACCCAGACAACAAAATATTAATCAGCACTAAAAATAAATAAGCTATCAAGCCATGAAGACATGGAGGACACTTAACTGTGTATCACTAAGTCAGAGAAACCCATCTCAACAGGAACAGAATCCCAAAAGCCTAATATGATTCCACCTCTAAGATGTTTTGGTAAAGGCAAAACCACAGAGACAGTAAGACGACCAGTGTTTGCAAGCAATGTGCGGAAGAGAGAGGAAGGAATAGGGAGAGCACAGAGAATTTGAAGGCAGTGAAAACTATTCTATCTTAGACTGTAATGATGTATAAATTCTAGTATAGAGAGAATGTTGAGCACCAAGGGAGAACCCTAATGTAAACTGTGGGCTTTGGGTGAAAAGGATACATCAGCATTAGTTCATTAACTGTAACAATGTTGTGGGATTGTTGACGGCTGGGGAAGCTGTTCATGTTGAGAGAAAACAGGGTAAAGGAGGTCTCTATTCTCTGCTCAATTTTGTTGTAAACCTAAAACTGCTCTACAAAATATAAGAGTTTAAAAAATAGACCACTTATCTAACAAGCAGTGGAGTGGAATTGGCAGGGTAGGCAGTGTCACAAATAAACTCTCTATTAATGTCTTAATCTTACATGTAATTTTTCTTGTCTCTCGCCCTGTCATCTGAGAAGATAGTTATGTTCTGGTTGAATTTTACACTGAATCACTTACCACTGTATATGCTTATTGGCAATCTGGGTATACGTTTATTAACAAGTTTCAGTTCCAAAAAAACACACCATACTAAAAATATTTAATGCAAGAGGAAGTTTTAAAATGTCACTTATAAAGACCATTATAAAAGGAACTTACTCTTCCCACAAATGTCTTCATCGAACAACCTGCCAGACTAGCTACTACTTGAAAAAATGTTTCAGTATGTTCAAGACAGTTATGTGATGTCAGTTTTCCAAAGACAACTGAGAAATACAATCAATCATTCAAATGGTTTGTCTACAAGATGCCAAATATCTGCATACAGGACCGAATGTCTCAAACTCTCTAACACAATTACTAACACTTGGATTGTGGTTTATAATTCCCCAAGTGCTTTATGGAGCTGGAGAAGATTCTTGAGAGTCCCTTGGACAGCAAGGAGCTCAAATCAGTCAATCCTAAAGGAAATCAACCCTGAATATTCATAGTAAGGACTGATGCTGAAGCTAAAGCTCCAATACTTTGGCCACCTAATGTGAAGAGCTGACTCACTGAAAAAGACCCTGATGCTGGGAAAGATTGAAGGCAGGAGGAGAAGAGGGTGGCAGAGTGAGAGTCAAGTTTTAGGCAGGTTGATAAGAAGGCCGGGTCCCAGAGGAGGAGAGAAGGGTCTAGGGCTCTAGAAGAGGAGATAGGAGTCTTGAATTCTCAAGGAGGAGGAAAGAACAAAGATACTTTTTCTTCTCTACATTCCTTTGTCTTAGTCACACAAAATGTTTTTTCCTTTAAGCCTGGAACTGATGATTACACAACAAACAGCTCAGTTTAAACTCTGTACTAAATGTATCCTGCCTGAGGACAGTTTCTCTTTCATCTTCTGGCTAATATGGTTATCTTAAAATGTAAATTATGGGAATGGGTCTAGTAAGATCTTTACAACCTTGAGATATTCATTTGATTTATTGTAATAACTAATTTAAAAAAGTATATAGCTCCCTTGCTTAGACTAGCAAGGGGGGCACTCTCCGTCCCCCTTCTGATGTCTGTGTCAGAAGCTTTCTCTTTCCCTTTTCATCCTTTAATAAAACTCTGCTACACAAAAGCTCTTGCGTGATCAAGCCTGGTCCCTGGTCCCAAAGCTAAATCTTCTTTGGAGATCAGGAATCCAACACCATTCACTGTAAGCTATCAAGAGGATGAGATGGTTAGATAGCGTGACTAACTCAGTAGATGTGAACTGAGTAGACTATCTGCAAACTACAGCAGATAGTGGAGGACAGAGAAGCCTGGCTTGCTGAGGTCAATGGGGTGGCAACGAGTCAGATATGACACAGCAACTGAACAACAAAATGCTTTATACACCTCAACTCACTGAACCTCAGGATAACCCTGCAAAAGATAATAATTAAGCCTCTTCCCTAAGAAACTGAAGCTTAGAAAGACTAGGGGAATCTGCTAACTCAACATTAAATTTATAAATTGGAGATGTTCTCCTTGAAGAAAAAGTCACAAGAGGAACAGTCTACCGTGGGCCTATTAGCCAAGATCTCAAACGCTTACTCTCTTAAAATCGTAAAGACAAACTTGTGTGTATCTGTGTGTTTGTCTAGGCAGTTTGGGAATAAGGAAACAGGAATTAATACATTTAGCATAATTATTGCTTCTAGGAAAAATGCCCTCCGATCCTCACTGTTTTTGTAAAAGAAGCATCCCCAAAGATAATACAGACATCAAAGTACCAAGTGTCCATAATGTGAAGGCTCATTGTGTTCCTGACATTCTGTTTTACTATGAGTTGGAAGAACAATGATGAAAAGCTTCCTTCTCTCCGTGAGCAACATTCAAAAGGGCAGTAATTACCACGAGAGGAAAGGCATGCTTGTTTCTGGCATTTTGCCACTATTAATTTGTCCCAGGACAGTTTTGTGTCAAGTGCTTTCTTTTCTTTTTTTTTTAAACATGGATAACCACATTTGCACAGTTAGCAATTGTTTTTGCAGCATTAGCAAGCAAAAGGAATCTGCTCCAATATGGAGTTCCTTTCTATGTGTTTCTATTTATTTAAATTGTCAAAAGACACAGCTGGTTCAGAAACAAACCCCTTAAAAACCATTCCTATTTTCCACATCATAATCATGTGATATATATTAGCAATTTATTATATTTTTCTCAACAATTTCATGTTTTGCTACTTGGCATGATTTCTGCTGGCGTGAAGTATTTGTTTTGTCTCCTCCTTGTAAGCACCTTGATGAAAAGAATTCCTAAGTGTGAATACTTTCCGCTGACAAGAAAAATGATAATGTGGCTGTCATGGGAATCAGTGATACCCTGGAAATCTGATATTTAGTTAAAACATTTCTTCAAATTATTATAAATATTTCACAAATAATGCTTTTTACGTTCTGTCCAGAGCGCTTTGTAAGTAGTTGTGTTTCTCCTAATCAAGCTGTTATAGGAAGAATCAGGACAAAGTTTAAGAGACTTTCCTATAACTGTTAAATATTTAATTATATTGAACATGGCATTTAAGTATGGATTTTGAGGACTCGGAGAGAGCCATTAGAAGACTGGTAACAGAGCTATAAATTCTATCAAACTATTGACCAATAAGGCTCGCCAGCATATTATGGGCTTATGGTATTCTCTGGAGGAATAGTTTCCCAAAAAAAGATAAACTTAAGCAGGTATAGCAAATGCATAAAAACTTCAATTTAATAAGCAATTTACTACAAACACCAATACAGAAAGCACCCTGTCAAGTAAAAATTTACATGTTGCTTGGATTTTTTTTTTTTTTAATGTGTTAACTTGGCTAGGCTAGAGTCCTAAGATACTAAATGAATACTGATCAAGACATTGCTCTGAAATTACTGTGTAGATGTGGTTAAAATTCATGATCAGTTGACTTTGAGTTGGGAGATTATTTTAGATAATCTGGGTTACCTTGATTAAATCAGAGAATGCTTTGAGGAAAGGAATCTCCCTTGTGGACAGAAGCTTCAGCCAGTGCCTACAAGTTCTAGTCTGTCCTTCCTGACAGCATGCCCTACAGATTTTGGACTTAACAAGCCACCAGACCAAGTGGATGAGCCAATTATTTGCCATAAATCTCTTAATACACTGGCTCCTGGTTTTGCTTTTCTAGTTCAACCTAATATAAGGCTAAAGGACTAAATTCAGGCCAAAGGTAAAATCAGTGAGTTTTAAGATACTTTTAGTTCTCAGCCTTATAATCATGGGGCATTTTAAATGTTCTTCAATGATTATTTGTATGCTGTTTGAAGTGTGGTAGAAGAATAAGGTTATAGAACCTATGGTGGGCAGATAAAGAAAACCATGATTATCTATTGGTTCCATGACACAGCAGACAGGTAATAATATGCAATTTCATTTCGAGCATGTTTTAGATCAAATGGTATCATTCTTATTGGATAGGTGGTACAAGTGGTAAAGAATCTGCCTGTCAGTGCAGGAGATGCAGTAGACATGAGTTCGATCCTTGCATCAGGAAGATCAGCCGATGCAGGAAATGGCAACCTCCTCTAATATCCCTTCCTGGAAAATTGCAGTGACAGAGGAGCCTGGTGGGCTACAGCCCAAGGGGCCACAGAGTCATATACAACTGAGCACAAAGAAAGAAAGTAACTAAAACAATCATGGAAATAGTTAAAGAACATGTGGATATTCCTTTACAGAGCACGAATCCAAAATGGCTTAGTGAAAATTCTTACAAGGAGGGTCAAAAGGAGTAACATAGTTTGGGCAGAGGAAAACTGAGTTTAATTCCGACTGTTGTGTGGGATATAATAAGTGATTTCATAAGCATGTACTAGGTTTAAAAGGATGGAGGGTAGGCAGTAAATGGTTGATAGAAAAATATAAGGTCAACTGAGCTGCTTGGTACACAAAAATATGCTTTTTGAAAAGTGATCCTCAAACTTTCTTTGTAATGGATGTTAAAAATGCAGTTTCCTATTCCCTGCCTCCAGAGATTCTTAATCAGCATGCACCTAGTAGAGCCGAGAAATCCTCAGTTAAGCAAATGCCATTAATGATTCTACTGCAAATGATACAGTGATTATACTTGAGGAATCACAGCTTCAAACTATCTACTTTTATATGTGTTATAAAGAAAAGTGTGCAGATTGTACTTTTCAATATATTTTCATAGGATTATTATTACTCTTGGTCATTATTTTCACATTCCTTCTGTTTCCTACAAGCAATTTTTAGGTCTCATCATAAACTGCCCTGTCTACATATTCAGACTGTGGCAATTTCAACAAACAGAAGAACTATAAATGAAATAATCCTTTATGAAGTAACATGATGGTTTTACCTATCCATAAATATAAGAGTATAATATTTAAGGATAAAGAACAAAAAGAGAATGACCGTAGTAAATCATTTTCTGAATTTTTTTTCTTCTAGTTTCAATAAGATATCACAAAGAGCAATGTATAAATCTAAGGTATACAAAATAATGATCTGAGCTATGATAATCATTTCATGATATATATATATAGATATAGAGAATATTCATCATCTCCTGCAGATAGAAAATTAAATTAAAATGTATTTTTCTTTATAAGAACTCAGGATTTACTCCTTTAAAATTTTCATATATAACATACTGCAATGTTAATTATATTTATTACATTGTACATTGCATATTCCTAGTACTTATTTATTTTACAAATGGAAATTTAAACCTTTTAACTGCCTTTATCCAATTATTCTCCACCCACCCACCCACGCCCCACTTCTAGTAACCACAAATCTGATCTCTTTTTCTATTTCATTCTTACTGAAATGTAAGAAGTATAATTGAGCTACAACACTATGTCTGTTCCTGTTACACAATACAGGGTTTAGATATTTCTAAACAGTTCTTTGAAAACTATGAAGACAAGTTTGCAGAGAATGATGTAATTGGCTGCTTTGTGTGGCTCAGAGGATAAAGCGTCTGCCTGCAATGCACGAAACCCGGGTTCAACCCCTGAGTTGGGAAGATCCCCTGGGGAAGGAAATGGCAACCCACTCCAGTATTTTTGCCTAGAGAATCCCATGGACAAAGGAGCCTGACGGGCTACAGTCCACGGGGTCACAGAGAGTCGGACACGACTGAACGACTTCACACACACACAAACAGTTCAAAACTAGCACTAGGATAAGTCTAGTTATGTTGTGTCACCATGAAAAGACATTACATAGTTATTGACTATATTCCCCACAATGTGCATTTCATACCCAGGACTCATTTATTTTGCACTGGAAGTTTGTACTTCTTAATCTCCCTCTCCCATTTCTTTCTTCTCCCAACCTCCTCCCCTCTGGTAACCACAGTTTTATTCTCTGCATCTGTGGTCTCTTTCTGTTTTGCTAGAGTCATTTATTTTATTTTTTAGATTGCTTCCCTGGTGACTCAGATGATAAAGAATCTGCCTGCAATGTGGGAGACCCAGGTTCGACCCCTGGGTCAGGAAGATGCCCTGGAGAATGGAATGGCAACCCACACCAGTATTCTTGCCTGGAGAATTCCATGGACAGAGGAGCTTGGTGAGCTGTAGTCCATAGGGTCACAAAAAGTTGGACATGATTGAGCAACTAATATTGTACTACACTGTACTACTGTTCCACATATGAGTGCAGATATACAATGTTTTTCTTTCTTTGACTTATTTCACTAAGAATAATAGCCTCCAGGCCCACCTATGTTATAACAAATGTCAGTATTACATTTTCGTGGCATAGTAATATTCCTGTGTGTATACATCTTCTTTACATATATATATATATATATATACATATATATACACACACACACACAAACATGTGCAATATCATGTATGTGTGTATGTGTAAATATACATACACACACACACACACACACATATATACATATATATGGGGGTCACAAAGACTTGAACACGACTGAGCCACTTTCACTTTTTTCATATATATATATTCACAGGACTAAAACAAATGATTCTAACATTTGTATGAATCTATAAAATGCCCTGAATAGCGATCCTGAGAAAAATGAACAAAGCTTGAGCTATCACAGTCCCTGACTTCAGACTATACTACAAAGTTATAGTAATAAAAACATGATGGTACTGGCAGAAAACCAGAGACTGAGATCAGTGGATCAGAATAGACAGCCCAGAAATAAATCCACATGCATGTGGTCAACTAATCTATGACAAAGCAAGCAAGAGTATAAAGTTAAATGTTAGTTACTCAGTCATGTCCAACTCCTTGCGATGGCATGAACTGTAGCCTGTCAGACTCCTCTGTCCATGGAATTTTCCAGGAAAGAACACTGGAGTGAGCAGCCATTCCCTTCTCTAGGGGTTCTTCCAGACCCAGGGATCAAACCTGGGTCTCCTGCATTGCAGGCAAATTCTTTATTATCTGAGCCACCAGGAAAGCAAGAGTATGTAATAGAGAGCATACAGTCTCTTAAATAAGTGTTATTGAGAAAACTGGACAGTTACATATAAAAGAATGAAATTAGAATTTTTTTCTCATATCACATATAAAAATAAACTCAAAATGGATTAAAGACCTAAATGTAAGACCTGAAATCATACAACTCCTAGAAGAAAACATGGGCAGTACACTCTTTGACGTTTACCTTAGCAATATATATATTTTTTTGCATCTGTCTCCTTGGGTAAGGGAAACAAAAGCAAAAATAAACAAACGGAACCTACTCAAACTTAAGCTTTTCTGCATAGTGAAGGAAACCATCAACAGAATAAAAAGGCTACCTATTAAATGGGAGCATATACTTCCAAATGATGTAACTTATTGAAGGGAAAAATATTCAAGACATAGTATAAGTGTTATTTGTTTTTCAACAGAGAATTATAATCCAAGCGAGAAGGTTTGCATTTGATTTTCCATGTTTTCCTTAAGGAGGGCATGGCAACCCACTCCAGTATTCTGGCCTGGAGAACCCCCATGGACAGAGGAGCCTGGCAGGCTACAGTCCATGGGGTCACAAAAAGCCGGACACACTAAGCAACTAAGCACAGCACAGCATGTGTTTTCCTTAAATTATTTGTTGTTGGTATTGTTTCTATAAAATATCTAATACTATCATGCAAGAAAACTCTCAAAAATTAATTCTAAACAACAGAAGCCTAGTAAACAAATAGATACTTCTAACCATGTAAAGAAAAAGCTGTAAAACTCTGGACCATCATTAATTGTACATGAACAAGTACATTTACACACACGAAATGGTTATTTTTTGAAACATATTAAGGGGTAAGTCTTCCCTGGTGGCTCAGATGGTAAAGCATCTGCCTACAATGCAGGAGACCTGGGTTCAACACCTGGGTTGGGAAGATCTCCTGGAGAAGGAAATGGCAACCCACTCCAGTACTGTTGCCTGGAAAATCCTGTGGATGGAGGAGCCTGGTAGGCTACAGTCCATGGGGTTGCAAAAAGTCGGATATGACTGAGCGGCTTCACTTTCACTTTCAAGGGGCAAGAACTGCTACGTTCCTCAATTTTCTAGAGTAATTTTCTAAGCAATGTGCTTATTGAAATAAGAAAGGAGTATGACAAGGCTGTCTGTTGTCACTCTGTTTGTTTAACCTATACACAGAGCACATCATGAGAAATGCCAGGCTGCATGAGTTACAAGAAGGAAGCAAGTTAGGTGGGAAAGACATCAACAACTTCAAAAATGTGAATGATACCACTCTAATGGCAGAAAGGGAAGATGTACTAAAGAGCTTCTTGAGGAGGGTGAAGGAAGAGAGTGAAAGAGAAAGCTTAAGACTAAATAGTAAAAAACAAACAAACAAGATCATGGCATCTGGCCCCATTACTGCATGGCAAATAGAAGAGGAAAAGGTGGAAGTAGTGACCGATTTCCTCTTCTTGGGCTCCCAAATCACTGAGGACAGTGACTGCAGTCATGAAATCAGAAAACAGTTGCCTCTTGGCAGGAAAGCTATGACAAACCTACAGTGTGTTGAAAAGCAGAGACATTAATCTGTTGACAAATGTCTGTATAGTCAAGGCTATGGTCTTCCCAGTGGTCATACGATATAGTTGAGATCTGGACCGTAAAGAAGGCAGAACACCAATGAACTATTGCCTTCAAACTGTAGTGCTGGAGAAGACTCCTGAAAGTCCCTTGGACAGCAAGGAGATCAAACCAGTCAATGCTAAGGGAGAATCAACCCTGAATATTCACTGGAAAGACAGATGCTAAAGCTGACACTCCAGTATTTAGGTCATCTGGTGTGAACAGACAGCTCATTGGAAAAGTCCTTGATGCTTGGAAAGATTGAAGGCAGGAGGAGGAGAGGGTGTCAGAGATTAAGATGGATAGATGGCATCACCAATGCAATGAACATGAACTTGGGAAAACTCTGGGAGATGGGGAGGGACAGGGAGGCCTGGAGTGCTGCAGTCCAGGGGGTCGCAGAGAGTCAGACACGACTGGGGGACTGAACAACAAGAAGGGACAAGAATAGCTACATTCTTGAATTTTCTAGAGTAATTTTCTAAGCAATGTGTTTTTGAAATAAGCATACAGATTAGGCTTTTCAGATTTGTTACAGCATAGTTAGTGAAGAAGAAAATTAGACACTAGCTACAATCTTTTACTGTTCATTATACAAAGTCCATCTTCCTTTGAGTACAGAGGATATTCCTTGTATCAGCATTTATTTTTATGTTTCTATAGAAATTTTGTTGTTGTTGTTCTGTTAAGATCCCAAGGGTTTTGTGGCTGACACAGAGTACTTCTATGACTTCTACAATTTAAAGAACTCCCCAAAGAACCAGAGCTCATCATTTTAAACTACATTATGTGAAAATTGAAAATGTTTTGTTTTAGATGCAGCACTAATGAAATGAATAATTTACTTGCATAAAACTATTGTCGGATAATGATATATCTGAGAGCTCCATCATGTGAAAGAGTTCAATTCAAGTTTAAGATATTAAATGTAGTAGCATTTTGCTGTGAGTTGCATTGAGAAGGCAAAGGACCCTGGAATAGCCCAAACATAGATATGTTTTAAACTCAAATTGTTATGTTGGAAACTAATGAACACAAACACAGAGTAAATGATGTATTTCAAGATAGGGGAATTAGTATGTCATAAATTTTAATTTTATTTTTAATATGAATAAAATGCTTTCATTTGTTCTTCTAACCAATGACAGGAATAGATGTGCATTGTGTAATAATTCAGCTTTCTACTAATTAATTCCCTTGTCCCCAGTCTACTGCATGATCCATTTAAATTCATGGTTAACAGTTGTTAAAGAAATACCATTATGTAAAGTCTGTATTGAACAAAAATTTAGTTTAGGTTTGCCCAATCCCTTTGGGTACTGAGAAAAGCTGTTTTGTTAGAGCTTAGATTTTTTTCCCCCCCAAATTTAAAGGACATTCCTTTAGACTCAACTGTTAAAGTACAGACCTGTATAAGCTATTTCTCCCTTCAGAATTAAATCAAGTAATTATAAAAATAAGTGATTTTTATGTTGAATCCATTAGTGTAGTCTTATTGCTTCTCTCATGAGGGCAAGCTCTCTCCAGAAAGGACAGTACAGTGAGCACAAGAGAGTCAGAGCTCTCTACCAAGACACCAGTGGTGAAAGATCAGTGGATCAAGGGAGCCTTCAAGCAGTGATAAGAACAAAGCTAATTATGGATGATTAGGAGGCCTAGGAGGACATAGAAACAAAATAAAATGTTGAGAGGAGGAATTTGATAGACTAAGGCATAAGGAAGAGTCTGAAAATCATGGAATAGTAAGCATGGGTGGAAAATGAAATGTAGGGAAATGGCTCCAAGAAAGGTTTGAGGACCTTTGAAATCCTCAAGTTTCCAAGACAGACATATCATCATTTGTTGAAGGCTTGACAGTAAAGAGGAGACCATGAGCACGGAAGCTGGAGAGAAGCAACTATTTTTGAGACCAGGATGTTTGACATATCCCTGAAGTAGCAGTTAAATCTGAGAAGTTATATTCTTTTTAAAATTTAAAATAAAATAGTGTCTTCTTTGCATCATTTGAGCATTAAAAGATAAAGGACAATGTCTTTTCATCATTTTGTGAGCATCTGGCCATTTCTTATTTGTCTGATGCACTTCCTCTTCTTGTTTTGATGATCTGACAGGATACGCATTAGGCCAAAGTACAAATAAAATCATTATCAATCTGTACATGTGGTGGTAGATGTCTGTATTCATCACTACTTCTGCAGTTTTAAGTGACAATCAAACATGCATCTTTAAAAAACATTTTCCGCCCTGAAGGTGACAGTGTAAAATTTCAATCTTGACAAAGTAACAGGGTTTTCTAATGCGATACATGAATCTGCAAATGAAATAATCTACCACATTCTGATATTTCATAGTCATGAAAAAAAGCTTGTAGGACATGAAACTTCCTAGATGGAACTCAGCGTCTCAGTTAATTAGGAAGGATATAAAATGAACTCTTGCAAACCATCAAAAGATGCTACATCAATAATTCACAGCTTCTAATGAAAAAGATGCAGTGTTTAAGAAAAGGAACTTTAGAGGGAAATTGTAGTAAACACTAATATGAAAATTAATGATTATCCATCAATTACTAAATATAAATTTATATCTCAAGAAAATAATGAGCTATTTAGGAGAACATAACCGTTAATTATGCCATGCAAGACATATATATTTAAGGATTAAGTTCTCAAATGTAATTAACATGCTCAATACAGAGACTATTCTGTCTAATAACTTACTCTTAAACTGATCCAATTTCTGAAACTCATTAACATAAATTATGCCAACTTGTTGCTTTACTCTTAACAGTTTAATAATAGAATGATTGAATAAACAAATATGAATACTAAGTTAGTAACATGTATAAAGAAAATATTTATATCTGTGTGTGTATATTTGAATAAGATCACTGAAGTGTAACCACTACTGTACTCCTAAATTCTCACTTTGCTTAAGATTGCAAGTTCTGGTATCTGTTTTCTCCCTCCATCATTATAAACCTTTCATCTCCTTTTATGCCAAGGCCTCCAAAAATAGGATCTTTGATTGATTAACTTCAATGTGAACATCTAACCAGGAGATTCTCACATTGACATTTCCCATAGGGAAATCAAAGCATAAACAGTCAAAAATCTGAATCTACATTTTCCAAAGGCAGATAAAGGTCATGAATTAGTGAGCTGGTGATAAAATAATAATGAATAAGTCTTCATCTTGCTAAAATATCTCTTTTACATATTTAACATGTTGACTCTAGTAATGTCTACATTTCATAGTGGTAACAAATACCACGCAACCTACTATTAGGTTTATTTTGTAAACACTAAGATGATAGAGCCTATTTTCAAACCTCTCATAAACTAAATGTTTCCATACATGTATTTGTTTGATCTACACTTTCCTAATAATTTTTAAGTGTTTAAAACAGTGTCTGGCATAGCTGTCCATTAAAAATGTGTGTTATATAAAATATATAACCACCTGCCAATTGAGTTAATTTTTCAATCAGGTCTATTAGGTTCAAGTTCAAAACATTAAAATATGGATAAGACAAGTCTTTCTGATCTTATAGGGAGCAAATTTGGGGCAATTTATTGGCTTCTTATCAATTTCCCAAATGTGAAATACAACTAATTTCATTTCATAAAACTCATTTGGATAATAACAATAAAAAAATAGCAATCCAAATATTTATTGAGAATCAGCTACGTTCAAAATATTTTACTGATAACTTCAAAGAATATACAGTTGAATAAGATGAAGTCCCTTTTTAAGTATAGCATGGTACCAAATGTGTGTAATTTCTTATAACACATCAGGAAACAGTGGTCTTTAAAAAGTATTTGCAATTTTAAAATGATTCATTATTATACATAAAATATATATTTATATTTTATTTAGATTTATCTATCCATTAATCAGTCTAACAACCTATCTGCCTTCTACCTATACATGTGCTCAGTCATTTAGTTGTGTCTGACTCTTTGTGACCCGTGGACTATAGCCTCATTCTCCTCGCTCCGTGGGATTTTCCAGCCGAGAACCTATACAAGTCTAACCATTTAACTATGGAAGGACATTCTGAGTAAATTTCTGTATAAAATAAAATTCTGAAAAAAATTTCCCACTGCCCTATTTTTTCAGATGGATTTTATTTTCTTTTCATAGATAAATGGATACCCAATACATATCTATCCATTTATCTATGAAAGGGATAAAAAATTCATCTGAAAAAAATAGACAGTGGGAGAATTAATCAGAATTTGTGAAGCACTGGGCAATATTTAAATATCTTGCTCCTCTGAATCAAGTAGTGTGTCAAGCGCTTACAGAAAATAAAAGTTCAGTTACTGCCAAAATTAGACATAGTTAATTATTAAAAATGACAACTAACATCTTCAAGTGTCATCCATTATTTAAGAAGGATTCCAGTTGAAGAGTACTTTGATTTTAAGAGAAAACTTCTTTGATGTTTGTACATTGCTTCTCACAAAAGAAACCAATATAATAGTCACGATAACAGTTTCCCTCAGAAGTAATACTGCAGATAAAAGACCCAACATCCAGGGCCTACCCTAGGGTAATCAGTGAAACGGAGACAATATGTCTCTAGTACCAATCCATTCTCCCTGTGGCCCCTCTCTTCTCTTCACTGCCTTTCTACTTTCCCCACTCCCTTCCCCTTTTTGCTCTTGTAACTTCTCTGGTTCTCAGTTTAAACTTGAATTACAAAAGTCATTAAAGTTTCATAGAGCTTTACATTTCTGTCAATTATTTTTGCATGCCTTTATGTCCACAGTTCCCACCACAAAAGGAACGTGCCGTAACACCTTAAGACATTAGCTAATTTGATGTCATTTTATTGGAGTTGACTTCTGATTCCAAATTCCTCACTGTTTGCACATGGGATAGACAGACAAAATGTTTAGTTTTAAACAATCAGTCAAGGTCTGCATAGCCTGTATTAATGATATTTTCCCCACTCATTTTCTGATATGGTTGTGTCTGTGAATCCATTGGAGAAGGCAATGGCACCCCACTCCAGCACTCTTGCCTGGAAAATCCCATGGACAGAGGAGCCTGGTGGGCTGCAGTCCATGGGGTCGCTAAGAGTCGGACACGACTGAGCGACTTCACTTTCACTTTTCACTTTCATGCATTGGAGAAGGAAATGGCAACCCACTCCAGTGTTCTTGCCTGGAGAATCCCAGGGACGGGGGAGCTTGGTGGGCTGCCGTCTCTGGGGTTGCACAGAGTCGGACACGACTGACGTGACTTAGCAGTAGCAGCAGCAGTGAATCCATTGGTCTTACTGAGCTGTGCTTAGATCTGATCATAATTTGGGACAAGTCTTATTTTGAATTCCTGATCTAGGAATCTATTGTTTTATTATGTTATTTTTATTTTTGAATTAACATTCGTACCGTCTTAGCTAATTTTAATCACTTTTAATGTGTTGGGTGTGTGTGCATGCTCGGTCGTGTCTGACTCTTTGCGACCCCATGGACTATAGTCCACCAGGTTCCTCTGTCCATGGTATTTTCCAGGCAAGAATACTGGAGTGGGTTTCCACTTCATACTTTATGGGATCTTCTCAACCCAAGGAATCAAACTCGCATTTCTTGCGTCTCCTGAATTGGCAGGTGGATTCTCTCCCACTGTGCTACTATTGGGGAAGCCCAATAGTATTAGTATGGTGTACCAAATGTGTCGGGTCCATGACCAGCATCTGAAGCAAGTGCGCATTCCCTCATTGAACATAGTATTATACCCAGTATAGGTCATTTAAAGGTCTTACTTCTGTAACATATTTGAAAATTTGAATTCATTCTTTGTGTTCTAGTCAGAATTGGGTCTTTTTTTCTGAGCACACTGTGCTCAAAATACTTCCCAAATTACTCTTCCAATCCAAACTAACCAGTCTCCTGGAAAGCATAAAAGTCTAGAGCCATGCTGCCTAGGTAAGAACACTGGCTTTCTAAAGGACTAGCTCTGTGACCTTGAGGAAGTTACTCAACTATACCATGCCTTAGTTTCTTCTTCCATAGCATGGAGATATTTTACGGCATCTGCTTCATAAGCATGATGTGACAATGAAAGTCAATGTATGTGACATGTTTAAAATTATGCTTGATATGCAATGATCTCTAAACAAGGATTAGCTTTTCCCATTTTATTCAGATACCTGTAATGATGTATATCAGGAGATATGTGATATATGTTCATGGTAGACCTCTTTGTTTTAAACGGTGTTTTAAACACTCAGTGTTTTAAACACTGAAATCAGTGTCTGAGCCACATTATCTGATGCCATTGGTAGTTACTTCCAGAGCTGCAGCAGCATCACACCAGGAGTGTAAGGAAATCAGTCTTAGGGAAATCACATCAAGTCAGAAGCTGCCCACTCTCTATATTCACAGTTACAAAATTCATGCTCCAGACTTTGTTTTTTCCTTATTAGGAAACTTCATATGCAAGAAGAAATCCACATTATTTCTATCGATGCTTCTTAAATTTAAATATATCCAAAGGTCACCAAATTGGTTTAGTTTTGTTTGATTTTTTTATTATATCACTGCCAATGTATGTAGTAAATTGTAATTTGTCTAAAATTCTCCTAGATTTGGATTTAGGCTTGTAAAATTTCAAAAAATAAAAAGAAAAACATTTTGGGAGGTCAACCTAACATTACTTACCTTTTAGTTTACCAGGATAGAACACTTAAAGCAAAATGTGGAGTCAAAATAATAAAACAAGGAATAAACTTTATGCCAGAGAGTTAAAAATCTATATAAAATAGCATTTGTAAACAATAACTAAAATGTAACTCACACTAGGAAACACCTTTACATGATACAAGACAAAGTTTGTCTTAATAATAAATTGTACATACTAACGAAAAAAGACAAGCACAAAAATGAAGAATACACAAATATACGAATGATAAATTGACCAAGAATACATAAAGGAAACAAATGAAAAATACTCAACCTCACTAATAATCAAATTCTAGTTAAATTATAACGTAGTGTCATTTTTCCTCTATCATACCAAAGGACATAGATGTATTATTTTGTTTTTAGATTATGCATTAACATGCTCCTAAATTATCATACTTACACTGTCTCCTATACAGGCATTATTTATTTTCACCTAATCTAGAATAAGGAAGGGAAAACATTTCAGTTCACAACATTTTTTAAAAATCATTACATGTGCCCCACTAAGGCCAGAAACAAGAAAAGGATGTCTATTTTCATCTCTATTATATGATATTGTATAGGAAATCAGAGCCAAAATAATGAAGCAAGAAATGAAATGAAAGGTATCCAAAATGGAAGAGGTAAAACAATCTATTTTTTTAGAAAACATAATCATATATGTATGTGTGTGTATGTGTCTGTGTATTTGTGTGTGCAGCAGCAGCAAAAATATATATATATACACAGCAGCATATATATACACACACACACACATGCACACATATATATAATTTTTTTTGAATTTAATATATACTAAAAAACAACAATAACAACAACTAGTTTAGCTAGCTGTTAAAGATTGGCTGGTCCTGAAACCCAAACTATGAACTGTAGAATTTCTGGTGAGAAAAGACCATGAAGCAGTAACCCTGGCACCAAAGAGAAATTTTTAAAAGCAGATTATGCTAACATAAATTTACACATGTGAAAAACAAGAGAGAGAAAGGGTGAGAATTAGAATATACACTCACACCAGGAAGAACAGTTTTTGTAGACTAACAAGTTTATTCAGCAGATTGGAAAACACTGTTGAAAACTCGGTGAGGCCAGATTGAAGGAAATCTGGAAGGACAAGCTAATGAATGTGGAGTTTGTTCCATAAACAGAAGGGAAACTGAAAGATTATGGGCCTGTGGATAAATCTTATTATTAACTTCCCATTGTATAACGGTAACGAGATACAAAAAATATATGCACCTACTCTGTGGGTGGTCACTGAAATATGTGTGCCAACGAGACCCCAAATGCATGCAATTGCCCTTTTCCCTTTAGACACAGACAGTCTACTATATGCAGGTCCCGTTATATATTTTAAGTGCTTGTTTTAACTTCTGAACATATTTAGAGAATTCAACTATTTAAGCTTATGACAGATGAACTCTACAAATCTGTTTTGGAATATCATTTCAACTGCTTTAATATTGATTTTGGCAATTAAAACATTCCTTGCCTCAATGACATTTTTATTTTTTCTACAAATGGTAATGCTTCTTCATAGATGGGCTGGCCAGTACCTGTGAGTGTATTATCTGTCATCCAGGGTGAACTATAGGTTTATACAAGCACTTCACAGTTGTCTATTAGAGGAGCCCCATGCAATAACTGCTGCTTAATAGAATTCAAAGTACAAAGAAAATCAATTGTGTTAATACCATTTAGCCCACATATTTTAATAACCCAAGTTACAATGACACTTTTAAAACATTTTCTATTTATTGCTTCAACTGACAATGTCCTTATTTTAATAAGTCAGATACAGATATTCACAAAGAGAAGAATCATTCTCCTAATTGGAACTCTTATTAAAAATCCTCAAACTTAATTGCAAATCACACATACATGGCTCTTCACTCTTATTTAAGTGGTGACATGTAAGTGGTTAAAAGGAAGCTAGAAGGATAACCTTTTAGCTATATTAATAATCTGTAAAGGCTTTGTAGGAGAGACTAATTTGTCACTAAATTCATTTTTTTCTTCCACCTGGTCACCAAACTTGCCCACATCTCTGCTTTCATTTCTAGTTGGTGTGGACATACGGCTGTATTCTGATCAATCAAATGTGAGCAGAAGTGTTACTTACTTCTAGACTTGGCCCATGTGAGTGAAGTCGCTTAGTCGTGTCCGACTCTTTGTGACCCCATGGACTGTAGGCGACCAGGCTCCTCCATCCATGGGATTTTCCAGGCAAGAACACTGGAGTGGGTTGCCATTTCCTTCTCCAGGACATCTTCCCGACCCAGGGTTTGAACCTGGGTCTCCCACATTGTAGGCAGATGGTCTGAGCCACCAGGGAAGCGTATGGAAGACTTGGCCCATACACATCTCCTAATACAATCCTGTCTTCATTCTCTTTGCCCGTCCCCTGACTGAATGGAATCAGAGAAGTGTGCTTCCTGATCAAGAAGGATGCTGGATCCCAGAACAATTCCATAGAGCAGAGTACTACACCTACTCTGGTATAACAAAATAAACGTACTGAATTAAGTCACTGAAAGAATAGGGATGTCTTTTATATTAATAGTTAGCCTATTCTGATCAATATACTCCTATAAGATAGAACGTGTGTCTTTTTTTACTTTTTTCCCCTTGTATCTAGATGTATACCTTGGATTAAAAGAGGTACTTAATGAAGTTTGGTTTAAAATGTTGACTAACTCTTTCAGCTAAAATATCTTTGTAGTAGAAGTTGGGATAGACAGTCCCTGAGTTTCCTTCCAAAGCTAAGATTCTTTTACATTCCATGAGTTGAGGATTCTAATTAGCTCTATCTTTGTGGGAGCTCTTTTGCTGAAGCTTTTAAAAGCATACTTTATTTATTCAGCAAAGATGTCATTTGCACATATCAAAGATTTCTTTAAATTCTATAAACACACTCAACTTCCCTCTGTTTAACACAGAGTAGACTGCAATGATACTACAATGTAGAAATAAGGATAAATATGTCAATAAAATATTCTTTGTCTTAACCAGATAAATCTCTATTGCATGTTAGAAATAAATATAAACAAAATCAAGTTCTTAAACCTGTAAGTAGTAACCCCTTATATTCACAGGAGTAGCTATCACCTTAGTAAGTATCAAGATGTCACTATCAGATGAAATTCAAAGACCTGAAAAATGAGGACCATCCATTAGTTATGATGCTAATATTCCTTGTTCTACTTCATTGCATTAATCTTGAAAACTTAAAAATAATATCATAAATATTCAAATTATTTAACTTTCCCCATACTTTCAGAGAAAACAAGATGAAACAATACTATGACTATTATAAAATCAATATTTACTTACTTTCAATTGTAAATATAATTTTAGAAAGAATAGGATTCTTTAGCAGTTAGAAATACATAAACTCCTGCCTTGCCCCTCTGAAGCTTTCAACTTGAATTTTCCCAAAAGGTCTATGAATATTTTGCTAAGAATCTACTTGGTGTTTTGCATGCATAACATTTTTTTTTTTGCTTCTTATTAAAGAAACCTTAGCTCAATTTTTTATGACATTTGATCTTTGTAAGCAGGAGTCTTGAGGCAGGGATAGCTTACCTCACTTTATAACTGCAATTAGAATACTAGCTTAAAGTTACTAGAGAGTGAAAAACAAAAGCATTTCCAGTGAAATTCCAAGTCGTGTATCAAATGTAATATATGTAACATATGCATTAAGTCCCCTACATATGAATGAGTTAGTGTAGGCACCCAATTAACACAAGCAGCTATATACCACTGTACTACACCAGGTTTACAATCCTTTTCGCACAAATACATAAAAACAAACAAAACTAAGAAAACATTTTTAACCTTAGAATATAGTACCTTGCCAAGAACAGTTGTAAAGTACAACAGTTGGCATACAGGGCTGGCATCAAATGACTAGGCAAAAGGAGTTCCTGACTGGAGGAGAGAGAGGAGGTGGGAGATGGCAGAGCTGAAGGACTGTTAGCAGAAGGAGACAGAGGGCAAGCTGCAATTCCACTCATGCCTGATGTTCACAGAAGGCTTGTTCATATCTTTGAAAGTTTGCAACTTGAAAGTTCCTATAAAGGGGACTTACTATATTGTGTATGCTAATATAAATATTTGCAGGCTAAATATTATGTTAAATTAATGTAATGTATGATAATACATGTTAAAATGAATGCATAGAACAAAGTTGATGTTAAATAACATTAAGAAGCAACCCAATAATGTTTAATTTATTATATTTTATAGGCTAATCATGCTTTTATGAAAGTGAGAGATTCCCAACTGTATGTGTTTTACATCATGCAATTAGAAAACAGGAAATATGACATGGGGACTAGACTGGCATCAATTTAAACACAGTTTCAGAGGTGATGTTACGTAACTTCCAATAATATTCTACTTTAGTTATAAAAATCAATTAATGGTTTCAGCTAAATTAATTGTCACTTAGCCATTTAACCAAAAAGTTTTGAGAGTATGTGGAGGTAATTCCAAAAGTGTATTTAGAAGAAGCAATCTTGCTCACGTGTGTAACATAAAGACTCAAAGTTTCAGCCAAATTCTATTGCATTCAAATCATTCCCATATTAGGTATTAGACAAAAGAAACTGACTTCAGTTCAGTTCAGTTCAGTCGCTCAGTTGTGTCCGACTCTTTGCGACCCCATGAATCGCAGCACGCCAGGCCTCCCTGTCCATCACCAACTCCGGGAGTTCACCCAGACTCACGTCCATTGAGTCAGTGATGCCATCCAGTCATCTCATCCTCTATCGTCCCCTTCTCCTCCTGCCCCCAATCCCTCCCAGCATCAGAGTCTTTTCCAATGAGTCAACTCTTCGCATGAGGTGGCCAAAGTACTGGAGTTTCAGCTTTAGCAGATTTCTTCCAAAGAAATCCCAGGGCTGATCTCCTTCAGAATGGACTGGTTGGATCTCCTTGCAGTCCAAGGGACTCTCAAGAGTCTTCTCCAACACCACAGTTCAAAAGCATCAATTCTTCGGCACTCAGCCTTCCTCACAGTCCAACTCTCACATCCATACATGACCACAGGAAAAACCATAGCCTTGACTAGACAGACTTTTGTTGGCAAAGTAATGTCTCTGCTTTTGAATATGCTATCTAGGTTGGACATAACTTTCCTTCCATGGAAAATCTTTTAATTTCATGGCTGCAGTCACCACCTGCAGTGATTTTGGAGCCCAGAAAAATAAAGTCTAACACTGTTTCCACTGTTTCCCCATCTATTTCCCATGAAGTGATGGGACCGGTTGCCATGATCTTCGTTTTCTGAATGTTGAGCTTTAAGCCAACTTTTTCACTCTCCTCTTTCACTTTCATCAAGATGCTTTTTAGTTCCTCTTCACTTTCTGCCATAAGGGTGGTATCATCTGCATATCTGAGGTTATTGATATTTCTCCCAGCAATCTTGATTCCAGCTTGTGCTTCTTCCAGTCCAGCGTTTCTCATGATGTACTCGGCATATAAGTTAAATAAGCAGGGTGATAATATACAGCCTTGACGTACTCCTTTTCCTATTTGGAACCAGTCTGTTGTTCCATGTCCAGTTCTAACTGTTGCTCCCTGACCTGCATACAGATTACTCAAGAGGCAGGTCAGGTGGTCTGGTATTCCCATCTCTTTCAGAATTTTCCACAGTTTATTGTGATCCACACAGTCAAAGGCTTTGGCATAGTCAATAAAGCAGAAATAGATGATTTTCTGGAACTCTCTTGCTTTTTCCATGATCCAGCGGATGTTGGCAATTTGATCTCTGGTTCCTCTGCCTTTTCTAAAACCAGCTTGAACATCAGGAAGTTCACGGTTCATGTATTGCTGAAGCCTGCCTTATAGAATTTTGAGCATTACTTTACTAGCATGTGAGATGAGTGCAATTGTGTGGTAGTTTGAGCATTCTTTGGCACTGCCTTTGAGACTGGAATAAAAACTGACCTTTTCCAGTCCTGTGGCCACTGCTGAGTTTTCCAAATTTGCTGGCATATTGAGTGCAGCACTTTCACGGCATCATCTTTCAAGATTTGAAATAGCTCAACTGGAATTCCATCACCTCCACTAGCTTTGTTTGTAGTGATGCTTTCTAAGGCCCACTTGACTTCACATTCCAGGATGGATGTTTAAATCAAGACAATGTTTATAAGTGCTTTGAACTCCAGCAAGTAAGTGAAAAACAGATTTCTATATACACATACATTTCAAATCTCAAGTAAAAACTTGGACTGAATTTAAGGCAAATCTAATGTACCAAAAGGAAACCAAGCAATGACTCCACAAACTTGTACAGATTCTCATAGACATTTGAATGTTTTTGACGTCTACCCTCAAGAAGAAATATGGTTGTAGGCTGCAAACAGGATCAGAGAAGGCAATGGCACCCCACTCCAGTACTCTTGCCTGGAAAATCCCATGGATAGAGGAGCCTGGTGGGCTGCTGTCCATGGAGTTGCGAAGAGTCGGACACGACTGAACGACTTCACTTTCACTTTTCACTTTCATGCATTGGAGAAGGAAATGGCAACCCACTCCAGTGTTCTTGCCTGGAGAATCCCAGGGACGGAGGAGCCTAGTGGGCTGCCATCTATGGGATCGCACAGAGTCGGACATGACTGAAGCAACTTAGCAGCAGCAGCAACCAGGATATTCTGTTTACCCTATTCCAGTGTTCTGCTCTATGCTATTGTCTCCTATCGTATTCTCCATTCCATATTGTTTCACCTAAGAAAATATAGGTTTTGGTATATTAATTTCAAGATCCATTAATTGATTCCATAGCATAATTTTTAAAAACCCAGTACATACTAAAGTATTCAACATAAAACATTAAAATCTACGTTCTCTAATCCAAAAGTATGTTCAATTTCTCAAATATCATTGGTCCTATCATTGGTCCAAAAAAAAATTAACATTTTTTATTAGTAGTACTATGACAAATTTCTTAGTGTTCTAATTGCCTGGAAAAAAAATCCATCATATTAGGAAAAGGAAAAAGTTACTCTAGAAAAGGCTTCAATAAACTATGGAAATAAGCTTTCTAATCCTTTGTTTTATTCTTATGTCTAACCACCACCATTTCACTTCAAATTACCATGACTAAAATTAAGAGATGAACATCTCCTATGTGCTAAAACTTTAAAATTGGAATGATATGCTGAAAAGCAGAACCCATGGGAAAATCTTAGTGGGCTTCTGACAACAGAATTAACTCTGAAGATAAAATAAATAAATAAACAAAAATTTCTAGACAATATGCCTATAAAAAGGCACGATAATCAGTGATACAGATAAGGTTGTAGGAATTGTGAAAGATCTACATTTAATGGCAAAATTCTAATCTAATGGCAGTCATTTTATTATTTTTATCTTTCTGATATAAATCAAGCTTCCTTAAAAAATACATCTGGCGTAGCATTTTTATTTAAGATTTGACAAAGCTTCCAAAGAAATTACACCAAATTTCCTTCAACATTGTCAAAGCTTAGCTTTAAGTTAAGAAAAGCTTATGAAGTACTTATGAGTTCATTGTGCTTAGTTCTATCAGCAAACGCCTGGTTTATTGAAAGAGACAAAATATGGGACTAAATTAGTTTAGCTAGGTATAAATAATCTGGAAAAGAAAAAAAGTGTAAGTGTTAATGGTTCAGTCATATCCGACTCTTGTAAACCCATGGACTGCTGCCCGCCAGACTCTTCTGTCCATGGAAATCTCCAGGTAAGAACACTGGAATGGGTGAGCCATTCCCTTATCCAGAGGATCTTCTCAACCCAAGGATTGAGCCCAGGTCTCCTGCATTGCAAGCAGATTCTTTATCATCTGAACCACCATAAACAGTCTTAGGTATACTAAAGATATGGAACTAAAACTCTTAGTGCTCTCTTGCAATCATATTCCTGGATCTAAATGCATACATTGTTCATAATCTGTGGCTTCTTTACAGGCAAATTCACTCTATGAAAATATCATAGTATTTCATAGAATCCGAGAAGCCACAGATCTCATTTAAGATAAAATCCGCTCACTGTGTAAGCAAGATGTGATACAGAAAAATGTTCTGCAATGAGTTACTGCACCCTTTCATTGTCCAACTCAAGCTATTAAATTTAATGATTTTGTCTGGTCAGATATTTTGTGGCCATGTCCCAGAGATATTCCTCCCTGTACATTTTATACTTAATGGAGATAAATTCAAGTTAAGCTAAGTAAAGAGAGTATATATGGAAATGACATAGCATCCCCTCTTTTTTTTCATTCATTCAAAAAGTATTTCAGAAAGTCTAGTGTTCCAGGTGTACTGAACAAGACAAAATTCTTGTTCCTATGAGATTATGGAGAGTTGCACAAGAGAAAAATAAACAAGAACTAGAAAACATTTAAATAATGCCAAATAGTTTTATCAGGGAACAATAAAGCAGTTTAAAATGATGGGGTGCAAAGAAAGGAGTGGAAACTATTAGATAATAAAGTAGGAGAAGGTCATATTTGAGTGGAAATCTGAGTGAAATGAGGAAAGAAACCAAATGAGCATTTATAGGAAGGACAGTTACTCAAGAAAAAATGGTATAAGCTCAAACTTTGAAACCACCTTTCAACCCTTAAATGACAAGGCTACAAAGGAAATTATGTTGAACACACTGAATAAAATTTACAAGAAGCTGTTAATACTTTTTCCATTTTGATTTCAAAGTGTTTGAATCAGGGCTAATTTCACAATACTTAAATCTGAATAAATCTAACTGGTCAGCAAGTAGGCAGTATCTATGAAATGCATATTATTCAAAAATGTTTTATAATAAATAAATATATAATTCTTAAGGTACAATAACAAATTGTACACCCATGGCTGGTTCATGTCAATGTATGGCAAAAATCATCACAATATTGTAAAGTAATTAGCCTCCAATTAATTAATTAATTAAAAAAACTTAAACTCTAACCCTGTTATATGTATTTAATCTTTCTATGTAAGAAATTACAATTATCAGGGTTGCAGACAATGTTAACTTTTTAATACTCCATATATAGTGAAAAAAGTTCTCTTTAAAATTCAGTATACATGCAACTGTATTCCTAACCACACTGTTATGTAATTCTGAACCTTGATTTAAGCTAGGATAAATGAAAGCTAAAATAATTCTATTGCAGTCGCAACACCCACAATGTCGAACCACTTTGAGAAATTTAAAACAGGATTATTCTGACAGCACCTGTACTAGTCAGCTGCCTGTGAGCTACTTTGGGTAATTAGGTTCCCAGTTTCCCTATCAGGTTTCACAGAAAATTATGGCCAGCATACATGGCAATAATGACTTAGACTGACTATGAGATAATACAATCTTATGTGCTATTTTGAAATCTTTAAATGTTCGATTTGCATAAATAAAACAGGGCATATATTAATTACATTTCTATTCGAACTCTTCACCTCTGAATCAAATGTAATGACAAGTAATTTGACATTGAGGCAGAATAAATGCTTGATTTTCCTGCGAGCACCATATAGAACTATGATTCTCAAAAGAGAAGGAAATGCCTAGGAAGGCATCTCTATAGACACATGCACTTTAATATTACCCTGCAATCTTTCAGGAGGCCAAAATTAAATAAATCTGCAACATGTCATTGAAGTCAAAACACACAAACTGACTTTGAGATCTGGAGGCTACATTTTACTAGCTTACAATTTCAAACACCCCAACATTATTAGGAGTATGTAACAAAAGAACAGATTGAATAAACTGCAGAATTGCATCCTTTCATATTTTTTCCCTATTGGAAATTTTAATTTAGAATTAAATATTCTTGCCTATTAGCAATATTTTATTAAACCTATAATTAGTGATTCTAGTTTTACCTCTAGGGAAATTCCATTTGTAATTTGAAAATAAAAATATTAAACAAAGCTTCTTGATATATCTAAAAGCTCATTTTTTTTAAAAAAATTTCAAACTATTGAAGAGTTTATAAGGCCAAAATAACTGCTCTTTTGCCAATAACATAAAGATAAGAGCTGTGGAGATAGAACATGGACTATCACTGACGTTATTATTCTTCATTTATGAGGTTCTTGGCCTTAAAGAAATAATAAAGGAATCCAGAGTTTGCAAGACATTAATGATGATTAATAAGAGACACCTTCAAAACTCCACAAACTGCCCGGGAAAGAGCACATTATGACCATGAACTCATTTAAAGTAGTAATTAATTCATCACCTTAATTCTAACACTGTTTCACAAATTTATGATAATTGAGTTCAACTTATTCTTTTATTAAAGTAGGCAAATTATGAAGAAGGTATACATTGTATCTTTAAAACAAAAGCAAATTTAAATAGTCTCAATTTCCCGGTTTCACAATGACCTTTGTGATTTATAATTTTTTTCACTTCATCTCATAAATTAAAAAAAAATATCTAACAAGACATTTGAATAAGAAGTTATGTCCTAACAACTTAACATCACAAATAATTATGGGCTAACTCTTAGCAGCCATTTGGAAAAAAAAATGCACATGAATGAAAGAAAAAATAGTATGTTTTACCTTGTTCCTAGATAACAACAACTGTTCACTAATAATATATATGTGCCCTGTGGGAACTGTATAACTTCTTAAACCTTGAAATCAGATTAGACAACACCAGCATTATAGTGCATTGCACACTCATTTTCCCTTGGTACTTGCTTTTTATCACACTGAATTGTAAGTCAAAGTCGCTCAGTTGTGTCTGACTCTTTGAGACCCCAAGGACTGTACAGTCCATGGATTCTCCAGGCCAGAATACTGGAGTGGGCAGCCTTTCCCTTCTCCAGGGGATCTTTCCAAGCCAGGGATGGAACACAGTCTTCCGCATTGCAGGTGGATTCTTCACCAGCTGAACCACCAGGGAAGCCCAAGAATACTGGAATGGGTAGCCTAGCCCTTTTCCAGTGGATCTTCCCAACCCAGGAATCAAACCAGGGTTTTCTGCATTGCAGGCAGATTCTTTACCAACTGAGCTATGAGAGAAGCCCTTTTATCACAGTAACAACTGAAAATCCAGTTTCTCAAAGCCATAATATTGTCAAAAGGAATTACTCTGTTCCTATGTTTAAATCTGAACCCTGGAGATGGTGGCCTCTCAGAGGTGTTGAGCATAACTATTTTCCTTGAAATTTTTATTTAAAATCTAGAGTGATCCCATGTGTTTGCTGTAGTGTCCCTGGGACATAGACCGTTTTATCCTAGGGTTTCTGATTTCATGGTATAACATGAATGCGTATCAAGAGTTTACTTGCAAAGTTCATTTTAAGTACTGAAAAGAAAAGCACTAAAATAACTGTTAAAACATTTTCTATTATTTCGTCTCTTTTGGGGGGTTTTCAGCCCTTTACAAAGCTTTTTACATCTATTACTTTGTATAGGTAGAAAGGAATGAAAAAAAAAAAAAATCCAAGTACTGCCTGGTGGCACTTGAGTCAAAGAAGCAGAAGCAGGACTAAAGAATCAGTCACTCATGCTTAGTGATTCTGAGTTTGTTTACAGTAGTTGGTTATTCTATTTGTTTCCTTTCAATTTCCAGCTCATTTTACCTTAATTCAGCATTTGTTTAAGTGGGGACTTTTTTTTTCTCTTTAGTATTAAAGAGAAAATAATTCAGTTACAATGTCTTGTAACTGAGGATCATTTTTATCTCTCTCCAAACTAAATAACTCTTTGTCCCTTTAATCTACACTCACAGATTCTACCTCCCATTCCTTTATTTTATTTTATTTTTAAACTTTACATAATTGTATTAGTTTTGCCAAATATCGAAATGAATCCGCCACAGGTATACATGTGTTCCCCATCCTGAACCCTCCTCCCTCCTCCCTCCCCATACCATCCCTCTGGGTCATCCCAGTGCACTAGCCCCAAGCATCCAGTATCGTGCATCGAACCTGGACTGGCAACTCGTTTCTTACATGATATTTTACATGTTTCAATGTCATTCTCCCAAATCTTCCCACCCTCTCCCTCTCCCACAGAATTCAAAATCCATTTATGATAAAAACTCTCCAGAAAGCAGGAATAGAAGGAACATACCTCAACATAATAAAAGCTATATATGACAAACCCACAGTAAACATTATCCTCAATGGTGAAAAATTGAAAGCATTTCCTCTAAAGTCAGGAACAAGACAAGGGTGCCCACTTTCACCATTACTATTCAACATAGTTTTGGAAATTTTGGCCACAGCAATCAGAGCAGAAAAAGAAATAAAAGGAATCCAAATTGGAAAAGAAGAAGTAAAACTCTCACTATTTGCAGATGACATGATCCTCTACATAGAAAACCCTAAAGATTCCACCAGAAAATTACTAGAAATAATCAATGACTATAGTAAAGTTGCAGGATATAAAATCAACACACAGAAATCCCTTGCATTCCTATACACTAATAATGAGAAAACAGAAAGAGAAATTAAGGAAACAATTCTATTCACCATTGCAACGGAAAGAATAAAATACTTAGGAATATATCTACCTAAAGAAACTAAAGACCTATATATAGAAAACTATAAAACACTGGTGAAAGAAATCAAAGAGGACACTAATAGATGGAGAAATATACCATGTTCATGGATTGGAAGAATCAATACAGTGAAAATGAGTATACTACCCAAAGCAATTTATAGATTCAATGCAATCCCTATCAAGCTACCAACAGTATTCTTCACAGAGCTAGAACAAATAATTTCACAATTTGTATGGAAATACAAAAAACCTCGAATAGCCAAAGCGATCTTGAGAAAGAAGAATGGAACTGGAGGAATCAACCTACCTGACTTCAGGCTCTACTACAAAGCCACAGTTATCAAGACAGTATGGTACTGGCACAAATATAGAAATATAGATCAATGGAATAAAATAGAAAGCCCAGAGATAAATCCACGCACATATGGACACCTTATCTTTGACAAAGGAGGCAAGAATATACAATGGATTAAAGACAATCTCTTTAACAAGTGGTGCTGGGAAATCTGGTCAACCACTTGTAAAAGAATGAAACTCCCATTCCTTTAATTACTTGTTTCTCCTTTTAAGATTACCCTCAAAATGACCAAATTTCTTCAATGTAATGGGTCCTCAAAATAGTTCACTAGATATAGCAGTTATATAGACCATAGCTTTATGAGAGTAACTTTAAAAAATGAACATAAAGGACAGTTAAGTATCTTACCATTTAAGCAAGTTATAAATGTGAAAAGTTATTATGTCAGGATATTTTGCTATTTAGAAACAATCACATGGAAAATCTTTGGCATTTGGTAGTTAGAAATATAGTTGTGAACATTCTTGGGTCTTTTAATACTTACAAAAATATACAGTAGTAAATAAAAAGAATAGCAATGAGATATTCTTGTCGGCCTTTTGCAAAACTGTTTAACATATCTTATGGATGCATTTTAGATTCACAAATATCAAGTAACACTGTTCATTATACTTCAAGCATGTTTACCAGAAACTTTTATTTTAGCTTGACTTCTAATTATAGTACATTTCTTTCCTGGATGGGCACAGGGGAGAATCATCTCCATGTTTTATTTTTTTTAAATATATTTAGGACTCAAAATTCTAACTACTCTAATACAAACAAATTAATTAGTATTTTTTATCAATGTATATGTGATTTCTAAGCATCAATCAGTGTTACAATATTAACAGTGTAAAGATCAAAGACAGCATACTCTGATGTATGTGCTGTGTGCTTAGTCGTTCAGTTGTGTCCGACTCTTTGCGACCCCATAGACTGCAGCCCACCAGGCTCCTCTGTTCATGGGGATTCTCCAGGCAAGAATACTGGAGTGGGTCGTCATGCCCTCCTTTAGGGGAACTTTCCAACCCAGGGATTGAACCCAAGCCTCCTGCATTGCAGGCAGATTCTTTATCATCTGAGCCACCAAGGAAGCCTTGCTTGATGTATAAATGTGATCAACATTTTAGGAAGCAACTGTTTAACACAGGTAGAATCAGAAAACCAGGCTACTATAATCTAGATAGAGGAGACGGGGACGACAGAGGGTGAGATGGTCAGATGGCATCACTGACTCGATGGACATGAGTTTGAGCAAGCTCTGGGAGTTGGTGATGGACAGGGAAGCCTGGTAGTTCATGGGGTTGCAGAGAGTCAGACATGACCGAGTTACTGAACTGACTAAACTGATAACCTAGTCAGTATGCAACTGCAACACAGCCTCAGACAGTGAAATTCCTACTAGATTAAGAATATTCCTACATAAACAATAATTTCATATGCATTAGAACTTTGCCTAAAAGGATTTCATGTCTAGGGAAGTATTATTACCATATTAGCTGATTAAATGTTAAAGATTATTAAGAAAAGGTACTACATTACTTAGATTCTCAAAAGCCACTCAGAAGCTTGTAAACTGGCAGGCCACAGACAATGGCTGGCCCAGGGTCTGGCCTTTACTTTCTACGGCTTCTTTCAGCAGGACTTCTTTATGTGAACTATCTGGCCCACAGTGATTTTGAGTTTGTGATCAACATTCATCATCTGTCTTACTCAGAAATGAACTTTAGGCTTCCAAGTGTCATAAACATTCTGGAACTACAATGCATGAATAATTGTGAAAAAGTGAGATATTATTTACAGCTGGCATCCAGAATAATTTCTACTTCTTTTTATGTAATACACATGCACAGTTCAACTTCTTTATATTTTACCTTATCTGTAGCATTTTTCTTTTCTTGTTGTTGTAAAAACATCAAAATCCTTCAAGCTAGGCTTCAGCAGTACAAGAAATTCCAGATGTACAAACTGGGTTTCAAAAAGAAACCAGAGGAACCAGAGACCAAATTGCCAACATTTTGGATCATGGAGAAATCAAGGAAGTTCCAGAAAAACACATCTACTTCTGCTTCATTGCCTAAAGTTTTGGACTGTGTGTACCACAATAAATTGTGGAAAATTCTTAAAGAGATGAGAGTACCAGACTACCTTACCTGTCTCCTGAGAAACCTCTTTGAGGGTCAAGAAGCAACAATTAGAACTGGACATGGAACAACTGATGGTTCAAAATTGGGAAAGGAATACAACAAGGCTGAACATTGTCACCCTGCTTATTTAACTTATATGTATAGCACATCATTCATAATGCCATGCTGAATGAATCACAAGCAGGAATCAAGATCACCATGAGAAATATCAATAACCTCAGATATACAGATGACACCACCCTTACGGCAGAAAGTGAGGAGGAACTAAAGAGCCTCTTGATGAAGGTGAAAGAGGCGAGTGAAAAAGCTGGATTAAAGTTAAAAAACAAAGATCATGGCATCTGGTCCCATCACTCCATGGCAAATAGATGGGGATAAAGTAGAAACAGTGACAGATTTTACTTTCTTGGGCTCCTAAATCACTGTGGATGGTGACTGCAGCCATGATATCCAAAGACACTTGCTCCTTGGAAGGAAAGCTATGACAAATCTAGACAGAGTATTAAAGAGCAAAGACATCCCTTTGCAGACAATGGTCTGTATACTCAAATCTATGGTTTTCCCAGTATTCATGTACTGATGGGAAAACTGGTCTATAAAGAAGGCTGAGCACTGAAGAATTGATGCTTTCAAATTGTGGTGCTTTAGAAGACTCTTGAGAGTCCCTTGGACAGCAAGGAAATCAAACCAGTCAATCCTGAAGGAAATCAACCCCAAATATTCATTGGAAGGACTGTTGTTAAAGCTGAAGCTCCAAGACTTTGTCCATCTTATGTGAAGAGTCTGCTCTTTGGAAAAGATCCTGATGCTAGGAAAGATTGAGGACAGGAGAAGGGGGCAATAGAGGATAAGATGGTTAGACACCATTACTGACTCAATGGACACGCATCTGAGCAAACTCCAGGAGATGGTGAAGGATAGAGGAGCCTGGAGTGCTGTTGTTCATTGGGTCACAAAGAGTCAGACATGATTTAGTGACTGAACAATAATAACAACAAAAGCAACAAAATCCTTCATTCATATTTAACACAATCTCATTCAATGAGTATCTAATTTTTGATGTCATAAAAGAAAGATACAAAAGAAGTTGAATTATAAGTGGGTGACAGATTAAAGACATCAGCTCTCCACCAGCCCATTCTAATCGTCTTTATTCCTGCGGTGAGTTTACTATGTCTGTCAGTACTTTATAAGTGTCATTTCAACTAATCCTCCATAACCTTAGACCAATATCAACATGTCACCATGCCTAAAGCATTATCTAACCTGCTTGAAATCAACTAAGTTTTACAACTAGGATTTAACAATAGATCTCTCTGACCACCCCCCCAAGATAAAAGAAATTTAAAATATGATTTTTGTTTTCTAAGGCTTTCCCAACAAACCAAAGTCCCTCTTAAACTTCAAAGAATTTTAAAGTCTAAATCACAGCAATATGTTCTGAAAGCTGGTGTTTGCATAAAACATATCCTGTGCATGCTTATTTTTCAATATTTCAATTACTTTAAACTTTAGGTTTCAGTTTATAAAGTGAAAACCTTGGTGTCATTGCTATTCCTAATGTCATGAGTATTATCATTAAAATACATTTAAAATGTCATTAAAATAGCAGACATTTTAAAAGATAAAGTTCGCTTGCTTTTGGATTCATTTTCTATTAATGTGATCATTTGTAATTTAATATAAGAACAACTTTCAGCAGCCCTTTAAAAGACAATCCCATTTAGTGTAAGTTAAAACTGTGAATAAAGAGTTCAATTAATAATCAATATATAGAAATTTTAAATAAAAGAAAGCCAGCCTCACTTGTATCAGAGAACAACTGGAACTTGAAATTCAAAAAAGGAGCTTTTATCTGTTCATGTGAAACTCTCATTGGAAAGCAGATACCTTATAGATAAAACTAAAATTTCGTTGCAGTTTGAATCATAAATTTGAAATTTCAGATCTTTCCTAAACACCCATAAAAATATTTCTAATACATAATAGAGGTACTTACATAAATTTCTCTTCGGAAACAATTCCTAGTATTGTTAGTTTAGAATCAACAAAATAAAACTGCTATCCTTTGTTTTAATTAACCAAATATAGTCATTCTGGTGACTAGGATATATGTACAAACACTTTGGTTTTAAATGAACATTTAACTTGTACATAAATTAGAAATGTATTCAGACGCCAAGTTTAATATATATGCATATATGCAACACGTAACATGTACTGATGCATGCCTTTCATGTGAGAATAGCATTATCCCCAAATATAGCTTTTCTAAAAGACATCTTGAATATATTTTACACTAGAATTACTCTTGTAGCCTCTTGATAGCTTGTAATACAGCAAGTACACTTGGGAGCGATTGGGTCTTGGCTTGAGCATGAGTGGCATTGAGAATAGATTGCTGCTGTTAGTGCTTAGAGTGAAAGAGAAGAGATTGCTGTGCAGATAAAGTGAGGGGTTATTTTTCCTACCCTACAGCTCTGTCCCTTTTCCGCTGCACATCACCTCACCCAACTGAATAGATTTCCCACTAGGTATATTATCTTGAAGGAAGACACTTTTCCTGATTGTACTCTGATGGGATACACAATCTAGGGTTTATGTTCCCTTCCCTCTGCCAAATGAGACTCACTGCTTAGTTAGAATAAGCATCTTTGCCAAGCCCCAACTCCCATGATGGCTTCAAGATGAAGTAGTAAGAGAGAATAGAGGGAAGGCAAACACTGGCTGGCTGAGGACCACAGAACACTCTCCTGCTGTTATCAAGGCTTTGGTTTAGTATTTGCAGCTTCAGAGCCTGCTCAGGTACATCGCGTGGTCCAGATTTGTTTACATTTTTCTTCCATAGGCATGATTTGCTGTTGGAAATGTCCAAATAACTACAATCTGAAGTAAATATAGTCTCTTACCCTTGAGTTTTCTGAAGTCACTTCAAATTCTGTTTCTTAGTCCCTCAATTTTGAGGATTGCACCATTCTAAGACTAACAGGTGAGTTCATTATTCAAACTAGACATGACTCAGTTTTTTCCATCCATTTAATTGCCAAATATATGCAACTCTCTGAGTGCAGGCATTTCTAAGAACTGGCAAAAACAATGCACAGTATAAGCCACTACTATAAATATTAGTTGATTTGGGAGTGTCCCTCAAACCCAACCTGTAACAATTTTATCACTGCCTGTAACAATCACTTTTTCTTCAGGTTGGACACTGAATGATTAATACATAAGGATGTTCATCCACCACTGTTTGTATACAGTGGACTTAAGACAAATTTAACAAACTTCTGAAGGCCTTTGTTACTCGAAACCTTGCTGTATCTTCTAGTAAGGACATGAAAGTGTTAGTTGCTCAGTCGTGTCCAACTCTTTGTGACCCCATGGACTGTAGCCTGTCAGGCTCCTCTGACCATGGAATTCTCCAGGCAAGAACACTAGAGTGGATTGCCATTCCCTTCTCCAGGGGATCTGCCCAACCCACGGACTGAACCCAGGTCTCTTGCATTGCAGGCCGATTCTTTACTGTCTGAGCCACCAGGGAAGCCCATAGTGAAGACATGAGGTCCTTCTGGATTATTAAGTTTAATGGAGAAACAAATTATGGAAACATCTATAGGGGGAACTAAATTAAGAGTGAGTGAGTAAAAGATAGCAATTTATCGTATCTTTGCATCCTAATTGCCCTAAAACCTATGAAGAATACACATGTGTGCCAGGATTGACATCTATGTCATCTCCATTAATCCCCATCGAAACCCAATGAGGTATCTACTAATAACTGTATTACACAGATGAGCAAATTGATGCTTAAGATAAACTAAACGGGGGTCAGGTCTCTATGACCCCCAAAGCATAAGTTTCTTTCAAACACAGGGTTGGGTACTTACTATAATAGCCATTAAACTTGTATCTAATGAGTAGTTCTGTGTAATAGGAGGATCTGCCAAGTAAGAAAGGGTTCTGGACTACAAATTCTCAATGAAACTAAGTTTTATCTTATCCAGTCAGATGGGTATTGCATGCTCTTGTATGTCGAAAAGATTTAAATGTCATATGGGCTAGTCTTGAGGTTACATCCAGAGGTGCTCTGCGTGTGTGGATAGGGAGAGAATAGTGACTGTTTTCTGTTAAAGCTGAATGCCTAACTTTACCCTACTGATTTTAGAACTTTAGAAATGTCCACTTGTTTCATTCCATTTTCAGTGGGATTATGGGCTACATTGTATCCCTCTCCAATTCATGTGCTAAAGCTTTAACCCTGTATTTCAGAGTGCAGCCCTATTTAAATACTGCACCTTTAAAGAGGTGATTAAATTAAGTGAGACTTGTTGTCTTTATGCAACAGAGATTAGGACACACAGAGAGACACCGGGATGCCTGTGCTCAGAGGAAAAAAAGACCAGGTGAAGAGGCATCAAAAGAGTAGCCATCTGCAAGCCAAGGAGAGAAACCAGCCTGCTGGCCTCTGCAAGTTATAGCCTCCAAAGGTGCTGGGAAATGAATCTCTGTGGTTGAAGTCACTCAGTCTTTAGTTTCTGTTTTGGAAACCCTAGCAAACTAACACCGGAGAAGGCAATGGCACCCCCCTCCAGTACTCTTGCCTGGAAAATCCCATGGATGGAGGGGCCTGGTGGGCTGCAGTCCATGGGGTCGCTGGGAGTCAGACATGACTGAGCAACTTCACTTTCACTTTTCACTTTCATGCATTGGAGAAGGAAATGGCAACCCACTCCAGTGTTCTTGCCTGGAGAATCCCAGGGCCGGGGGATCCTGGTGGGCTGCCATCTATGGGGTCTCACAGAGTCAGACACGACTGAAGCGATTTAGCAGCAGCAGCAGCAAACTAACACAAGTAGGAAAATTAACTAGGTAGATTATTCATACTAGATTATGTGCAGGAATTTTGATATGCAAGCTTTTGCACAAAACTGTAGGCAGGCTGAGTAAATGTGAACACAAATGGATCACTTTCATCTCCAATTAAATGTGTTCTCAGTGTTTATCCCACTTTACAATGGTAGGCAGGTCATACACATTCACATAAAAAGTAACTACCAGAAGGAAATCACAGGTAAAAAAGAAACAAACTCCCATATCCTGATTAGTTTAATTTCCATGTTCATTAGAGAGATCAACATAAAAATACAATAAATACAAATCTCAAGAGGCTGAATTTTAAGGGCACTAACGGGAAAGTTTGAAAAGCAGACAGACACAATCAAGAATGGTGTAAATAAAACCCTAAAGGGAGAATGTTCAATAAACTCATCTAATTTTATGTCAGGAGCACTTGGCCCTTCACCGAGACGTCAGTTATGAGAAAATGAGGTTTTTAATTTCAACAATGGCTCCCTAGGTCAGTGTAAAAACAACTTCACGAATCTCTCAAAAAGAAAACAATACTTTTATTTTCTTGCAGGATTACTTATTTCATTTATGAACAATGTCAGACAAAAATGTATTACACACACAAGAAAAGTAAAAGCAAAGCTAGCTCTTTTATTTTTTTAAAAATTACTTTTAAAACTCTTAATATATAATCAAACTATCTGTACCAGGGATATATATGTGTGTGTGTGTGTGTGTATTCAGTTCTCAGTTCTGTCTGACTCTTTGAGACTTCATGGACTTAGCATGCCATGCTCCTCTGTCCATGGAATTTTCCAGGTAAAAATATTGGAGCGGGTTGCCATTTCCTACTCTGGGGAATCATCCTGATCCAGGGATTGAATCCACATCTCTTTTATCTCCTGCATTGGAAGGTGATTTTTTTTTTTTTTTACCACTGTCCCACCTGGGAAGCCCATGTGTACTCACACACACACAGTTCAGTTTAGTTCAGTCGCTCAGTCGTGTCCAACTCTTTGCAACCCCATGAATTGCAGCACGCCAGGCCTCCCTGTCCATCACCAACTCCTGGAGTTTACTCAGACTCATGTCCATCAAGTCAGTGATGCCAACCAGCCATCTCATCCTCTGTCATCCCCTTCTCCTCCTGCCCCCAACCCCTCCCGGCATCAGAGTCTTTTTCAACGAGTCAACTCTTCCCATGAGGTGGCCAAAGTACTGGAGTTTCAGCTTCAGCATCATTCCCTCCAAAGAAATCCCACATATACAAATTGTCATTAAAAAAAGACTTTCCTTTTTGTAAACACTTCCCACCCTGCCTCATAGATAATTGAATTCCTAGTTGTTAATATACATCACAATAGTACCAGCATGCTTTGTTACTGTTTTAGTCAATTCATCATTATGTCTTTTCAGGTGGCTCAGTAGTAGAGAATCCGCCTGCCAGATACAGGAGACTCGGATTCTATCCCTGGGTCTGGAATATCCCCTGGAGGAGAAAATGGCATCCACTCCAGTATTCTTGTCTGGAAAATCCCATGGACAGAGGAGCCTGGCAGGCTATAGTCCATAGGGTTGCAATGAGCTATACATGACTGAGCACAGACCCACATACCACTACAATTGCCTAAAGTAACCTACTTCCACTTCCTCATTCTCCACAAGGTAGTCAGATACCTCCTCAAATGTAAATTGGAATCATTTCACTTTCTGGATTAGAGCCTTCCAATAATTTTCTCTTTAACTTAGGATTCCAACTCTTTCCAATACTCTAAATGCCCTATGGGATCAGTCTGTATCTTACAAATTCATTCCATGCTGATTGGCTGACTTCATGCTTTGTCAGATACACTGGATTTCTTTTGGTCCCTAAACAATGCTTAAGTGCTCTTGAAATTACTCTTTGCTTTGCCTGGAACACTCTTTTCCCAAATCACTGTATGGTTGACTACTCTTGTTTCATTGTAAAGGTCACATTTTCAGAAAAACATCCCTTGATTACCCAAACTAAAGTAGTCCTTAACTGTCAGTCTCTCTAGCATCACCCTGTTAATCCTCTTATAGCATCTTTCACTCAGAAATTATCCTGTTCAAGTATTTATCTTGAATTTCTTACTTTTTCTTGTCTCTCAAAAACAGGAGACTTTGTACCTCTTCCTCGTTGCTAAAATCCTGGAATCTATAGCAGTTTCTGGTACAGAGAAGGTGTTCAGTAAATATTGATATACTCAGGAATCAAGGACAACAACCCTAAATCCTGCCTCCTCTACTCTGAAAAGAAAAAAGAAAGATGTATGAATTAGAAAGAACCAACATGAAGTCCATTCCCTTTGTTTCTCTCCCTTATACCTTAGTCAAACATCAGTATCCAGTGACATGCTTCCTCTTCTCTGGTCCCAATCCTAGTTCCCCTCAATTCCTAGAATTAAATACTTCTAGTATTCAAATACAAGCGCCTAGCTCACAATACACTTACTGTGGAAAACATCCTTTTATTTCTGTCCTAAAGCAACTCAACCTCCCTTCACTCCATTTAGCCATCATATTTGACGTAAAGTTTATGAAAAGTGAGACCTACTATCATTCTTGTTTTGCTTTCCCGATATTTGCATTTCTGGGCTTCTCACTGTTACTAGGTCCTTGTGCAAGGGACCTTAAGGTGCAATTTAAAACTAAAGGCACATACAGTAATAT
This sequence comes from Bos taurus, assembly GCF_002263795.3. Classification (NCBI taxonomy): domain Eukaryota; kingdom Metazoa; phylum Chordata; class Mammalia; order Artiodactyla; family Bovidae; genus Bos; species Bos taurus. The sequence continues at coordinate 27,132,012 of NC_037336.1, forward strand.
GAAATGAGTTCATGCCATTTTATCTTTTCATTTATGCTCATTTCCTTGTACATTTTAAAATACCAGATTTCATAATCTCTCATTTACTACACATCAATTACCTGCTTCTCTATTATCCTCATATATCAGTTCCCCAAGTTCAGAAGCAGTAACATAATCTGCTTTTCACTTTCCTTCAGATTGGTTTTTTTTCCCATTTAATCTCCATGTCATACAATTGCTAAATCATATCAAAATTGCCTCTCTGACACAACATAGCAAAAAAGACAGCATATATTACATGTCTATGCTTTCATCATTGATCTAGAATAAAACATTGTTGCCATTTCCTGATTTCCCCAATTATACATTTCAAGGACTTCCTTCATCAATTTGTTCATTCTGTCATTCCCTGTACTTTTCTTGAGCAATCTTCTGGCCACCCTCTTAGGATTTGGGTTAGCCAATGCAAATAAAGCAAAAAGCAAAGTAAAGTCCATATTTTCAAAAGTATGTCATGCCCTTGCAGCTTAAATTCAAATGGCTTCTAATCTAGAAAAGCCAGTATGTTTTAAAATGCCAGACCTCATAACTCATCATGCAGTTTCCACTGTTTCTTATGCCTGAAACTCATTATACAGTTTCTACTTTCTGCTAGCCTGTCATGTGACAAGGTATTTTATATAAATTATTTACAGTTCTGATTAAAAATCCCATATAGATGACTATCTCTCAAATAATTAATACTTGTATGACTAAAACACTGTCACAAAACATTGGGGATTTTATGGAAATTTACAACAGTATTTTTCTAGCTTTTTATAACTATTATCTAACATATTATTTGCATATTATAATCTCTCTGATGATTTTTTCAGTTAAGGATGTGATTTACAAGTTATCAGTCAAGATAATTGATTGATAAAGTACCACATCAATACAGTAAAAAGGAAGAATCATACGATTATTTTAGTAGGTGCAAAAAATCATCTGATAACATTTAATACCTAATCATGCTAAAAACTTTTAAAATGCTAGAAAAAATATAAAGGAGCTTCTTCAGTATGATAGAATATACCTACTAAAACATGTATAAGTAATACCATATTTAATGGTGAAATACTGAATGCTTTCCCTCTGAGTTTGGAAATGAGACAAGAATATGCAATACAGCCACATCTATTTAACATGCTGAAGGTTCTAGCCAGTGCAATAAAAAAAGAAATATAAAATGCAAGGATCTGAACCAAAAAGCAAAACATTTTATTTTCAAAAGAATCTATGAACAATTAGAACTAAGTGAACTTAACAAGTTCACTGGAATCAAGGTCAAAGTACAAAACTAATGAACATATTTATATTCCAGAAACAAATTATCAGGAAATTAAGGGAAAAGACCAAAATAAAAGATAACACAAGTGTCAAGTGTGTGTGGAATAAGTATAATGGAATATTATAAGAGTATAAAAATGACAATTACTAAATGATTACTGCAGGAAAACAAAGACGACAAAAATAGAGAAATAGAACATGTTCATGAGTCAGGATAATGTTAAGAAGTTAATTATCTCTTAACTGATGCATAAATTCAATGCAGTCCCAATTAAAATGTCAGTTGTTTTGTTTTTATTGTTGCTGCAGTTCTTGTTAATGTGGAAACTGAAAATCTAATTCTAAAATTAATGCAAAAATTCAAAGTACCTAGAGTTCCACTGAAACCTTTAAAGTGAAAGTGAAAGTCACTCAGAGGCAACTCTCTGCCTCTTTGGACTATATAGTCCAGTAGAACTCTCTAGGTCAGAATACAGGGGTGGATAGCCTTTCCCTTCTCCGGGGGATCTTCCCAATTCAAGGATCGAACTCAGGTCTCCCACATTGAAGGCAGATTCTTTATCAGCCAAGCCACCAGGGAAGCCCAAGAATACTGGAGTGGGTAGCCTATCCCTTCTCCAGCAGATCTTCCCTACGCAGGAATCGAACAGGGGTCTCCGGCATTGCAGGTGGAATTTTTACCTATCAGGGAAGAAATCTTTAAAGAGATTTCTTTAAATCTCTGCATTGTAAAGCTTCAGGGCTTATACTACTAGAGTTCAAGATTCACAAAGAAGCTATATTAATTACGTTATGTGGTCTTGGTGCAAGGATTAATAATTAGACCACTGGAACAGAATAGAGAGATCAGAGGTTGGCCTTTACACTTACAGTCACCTATAATTTCCCAGAAGTGTCACAGCAATTCAGTAACAAAAGAGTCTTTTCAAAATAAACTGTTGGATCAATTGGGTATCTGGGAAAAAATAAACTCTACCTTGAAATGAACCCTGCTGCTGCTGCTGCTAAGTCGCTTCATTCGTGCCCAACTCTGTGCGACCCCAGAGACGGCAGCCCACCAGGCTCCCCCATCCCTGGGATTCTCCAGGCAAGAACACTAGAGTGGGTTGCCATTTCCTTCTCCAATACATGAAATTGAAAAGTGAAAGTGAAGTTGCTCAGTCGTGTCCGACTCCTAGCGACCCCATGGACCCCATGCAGCCTACCAGGCTCCTCCGTCCATGGGATTTTCCAGGCAAGAGTACTGGAGTGGGTTGCCATTGCCTTCTCCGGAAATGAACCATATACATACACAAATAATGTGAGACAGTTCATAAACCTAAATGTGAAAGATAAAATAACGAAACTTCTAGCAGAAACTATAGGAAACTATCTTGACAGTCTTGGGTAAACAAGTATTTCATAAATAGAACAAATTAATTGGATTTCATTAAAATTAAAAAATATCTAAGTGGTATCATGTAAAAAAGGCAAATAGTATAGAAAACAAAATATAAAGGGCTCACATATATAAATGTATTTAAACATTCTTGGAAATCAATATGGAGGCAGTCAACCATGTTTTTAAGTTAGCAACTCTTAATCAGATACTATATGAAATATCCAGAATGCCAAATAGTGTATTTGAAAGTGCTCACATTATAAGTCATTTAGGAAATAAAAATTAAAGTATAGTGTGATAATAAGACACACTATTTAGAATGACTTAAAGGCAAAGAGCATAAACATCAAACATAAGAATTAAAAGAATGCAATGCAAATGGCTAGTGAGTCGCTCAGTCACGTGACCCCAGGGGCTGTAACCCGCCAGGCTCCTCTGTCCATGGAATCCACTTCCAAACCCAGGGACTGAACCCACTTCTCCCGCGCTGCAGGCGGATTCTTTACCATTTGAGCTACCAGGGAAGTATAAAGCCACCTGGGGAATGTAAAGAGCATAAACATCAAATGTAAGAATCAAAAGAACGCAGTGCATATGGTAATCTCATGATTAACTGTTGGTGGTGAACTTTGGGAAATTCTTTGGCATTATTTACTAAATCAAAATATATTTACCCCTGTAGGGAAAATCCCCTGGAGAAGGAAATGGCAACCCACTCCAGTATTCTTGCCTGGAAAATCCCATGGACAGAGGAGCCTGGTTGGTTACAGTCCATGGGGTCACAGAGTTGGATACAACTTAGCGACTAAACAACAACTCACCAATTACACAGAAATCCATCATAAATTAATGAATATGTCCCCATCATAGCCCCATATTGAAAATAATGCAAATATCCAACAGCAATATACATGGGAAGGTTAAGGAGGGATTTGAAAAGTTGTATTGATGTGGGAAGTTGTTACATGGGAAGATATATGAGAAAAATGGACCAGCTGTAAATGTCTGATTTGTCTTCAATACTCTATGTAAATTATATCTCAATAAAAAACTTTTAAAAAATCAGGTAAAAATGATTCATGTAAATATCAAAATAATATTTATGAATTTTATAACTTCTGGGTAGTTATAATGAATGATAAGATTTTCCTCCCTCCTTCCCTTCTGCTTCAACTCTGGTCAAAAATACATGGATAATCAATCTTCTGTGAGAAGTGATATCAAGCTTCCATTAGAGAAATTATGCTAATGAGGTGATAGAATATATTTCTCATTTTCTAACAGATTGGTTCTCACTATGTACTTCTTTATTTAAATTGTTTTAAGAGTCAGATTATTCTTTACTTACTCCATAATGAAAAGGCCATGAAGAGAAATCTAAACAGGGAAAGCTTCCAGGGAAGTACTCTGAGATACATATCATCTTTAGTTTGACACCCCAAAATAAATTTGTTTCACAACATGATATTGTTTCCCAAATTCAGAATTAAAGGAGATAACAGGCTTGAGAAAGTAAAAGGTGACATACATATTACTAAGTAATTCAGTATCCCATCAAAGTGTAGATTCAAAGTAGACTTCCTTTGTTTCTAGCAGCATATGTAGGTTAACACTCAGGTTCCACATTTTTAACAGGATGGGATTAATATTTTCTTGATAAAGTTGCCATGAGGAGTGAAATAATTACCACTTTTCCCAAGCAAAGGGAAACACCTGACAAAGGGTTAATTACAATAGTATACGAAAACAGTTTCAGTTCAATAAAGCCATTGACCCAATAAAAATATGGGTTGAGGGCAAAAATAGAGATTTCACAGGAAAATAATTAGAAATGACATTTACAAATAAATTTAAAATTCTCAGACTCATACATCATCAAATCTATATTTAGGTAACAGCGGAAATTTATTTTTATCTACTAATTTATAATTATCAATGTAATGTTAATGCAGGTGAAGGAAATGTATACATTTGAAATATTGCACAAGTGTAATTTGTCTGCATCTCTACAAATCATAAAAATATAATTTTTATAATATTGATTTCATAACTCCTTGTAATACCTAAATGAATGAACAAATGATGACCTTTACTCGCGTGTGTGTGTATATATGCATATATATATATAGAGAGAGAGAGACTGGATACTTATTCAAAGAGCAGGAATTAAAAGTTGAATATAAATGATTATAGAATATCTATATCAAATATTGTGTATATGTGCATGCTCAGTCATGTCTGATTTTTGTGACACTATGGACTGTAGCCCGCCAGGCTCCTCTGGTCCTTGGGATTTTCCAGGTAAGAATACTGGAGTGGATTGTCATTTCCTCCTCCAAGGAATCTTCCCAACCCAGGGATAGAATTCATATCTCTTGCATCTTCTGATTTGGCAAGTGGATTCTTTACCACTGCGCCACCTGGGAAGCCCCCACTGGAGTGGGTTGCCAGTTATCAAATATTGTAACCATAATAAATATATGGGGGGAAATCACAGTAGAAACTACAAACAGGAGAAAAGGTCTGTCCAGCATAGTTATTATAGGGTTATGTGCTTTTATTCTGAGGAGGAGGATTTTATACATGTAAATATCCATGTCCTCCATATGAAAAAGAAACACAACTGAAATGTAAATATTCTATTACTTCAAAATATCTTCCTACTGATAGCTTTACTAGTGCAAGTAATGGCCAATTAAATTAAAGGATTAAAAGAACTAACTTGTAGCGGCAAAATGAACAAGCTTCAGCAGCAAATACACATCAGCTGAAGATGTTGCAAAATTACCAGAGTTAATAAAAAAGTCACTTTGATAGCATCTTTCTTTGAGGAGCTCAGCTTTTTTTTTTCCTAGACATTACCTAATTAAATCTCAAAACACATGAGTTTGTGTAATCAACTCTCAAGGTTCTTTTGAAAATCTTATGGGAAAAGTACACCTTTCATCTAAGCATTTATTTTAGTCTTTTTATCTCTTTTGTTCTAGGCAGACATTGAATCTATCATTATTCTTTGTATTTTTTTTTTTTCTTCCACTTCCATATTTGCAACTTGCTCATGCATGTAGAGCTTGTTCTTGAGAAGTGACCCTTCGGCAGCCTGGGTCAAAAGTGAAACTGCAACCACCCATAGGTGCAATCACGGTTGTTGCTTACTGTTCTCAGGTTAGTGAGGACGACCTGAACACTCACAATGAGGGATCCAAATGTCACCCTATCCAGTGTATCCTGAATACACAATGTGCTGCAAAAGGTTAGAAAGAATGTTTTCTAAAAATCCCCAGCATGTTCCATCCTGTGCTAATAAGTAACGATCACATAATGAAGAGAGTGAGAAAGAACAGTACAAATGTACTGAAGTCAGTGAAAAATATGAGTATTACCAGGGAAGCCAAGACTTTGAAGCAGTGGTTCTCAACGAGGGGAATTTTTCCTGGTCCCCACCAAGGTACATTTGGCAATGTTAGAAGACATTTTTGGTTGTCAAAACTCAAAAGAGGGGCACTATGAACATTCAGGGGGTAAAGATGCTGCTAACCACACTATAATGTATAACATAGCCTCCCACAATAACAACAATAAAAACAACATGACCAGTCCAAAATGCCAACAGTACTGAAGTTGAGAAACCCGAATTTAAACTACAGCTAGTGCATCTCAAGAGCTATAATCATCCTACAAAATCTCAAAAGATGTTTCTAGCAGACAAATAATTGGGTGGCAATGGTACTTTTTATTGTGAAATAGATCATTAGTAACAAGGAAAAGATGTAATATATAATTGATATTTAAAGACTATAAATAAATTAGTACTATTGTAACCATCATCTAATTGAAGAGATGAAATATTAATATCTTTGAATTCTTCCCACCCAAACACATTTCTTTCTTTTCTCCAGAGCATTTTCTTGAATTTTATCATTCTTCCTAGATTTTCTAGTTTTCTTTTAAGTTAGGTATGCATTCCTAAATAATGTATATTTCATTATGCTAGTAAAATTCTGAAGTGAATCAAAATGTAATTTTACTTGCATTTTGGATTAATATTCTTTTTGTGAGATTCATCTATGTAGATTTGAGTCTATTTATTTAACTGAAGAATGTATTTTAATCAGGAGTGGTTGGGTATATTTTTTTAACTAAAAAACAATGCATTCTGGAAACACTCACATACTTATATTCACTTTTGTGCTTAGAACTTTGATAAGTACTATGGCGATTTTAAAGGTGTGAGGTGTTGTCCTTGCTCCTAAGATCCATGGAAAGTTTGTAATGAGATTAAGGAGGTTGAGTAACTTTCCTGATATATAGCATAGTTGGTAAGTGCATGAATTTTGGAGTCAAGAGACCTGGATTTGAATCCTTGTTTCCTTATTTGTTGATTCACTTTAGCAAACTCCATCTCTTGATACAATTAGAAAAAAATTTTATGTAATTGTGATAATGCTTATAGAATCCAGAAAGAGTAATTAAGAAAATAATGCATACTCTACAAGTGGTAAATTTTTTTATACTTAGGGATATAGGCATTCCCTAAGTAATGGACAAATTATTTGTTTTCCCTTAGGCACAACATAAAAAAACTGAGTTCCCATTCTTGAAAATCATAAAAATCTAAATTCTTATGAAAATAAAATTAAAACAAAGATATTTCAAATACTTACTGAACATGCAAATTTAAATCTAATGGCATACCATTTTGATATACAAAACTATGTGGTTTTTCAGTTAATATTTCCCTTCCCTCATCTTCTTTCAGTATATACACTGCATTCAGAAAGAGTTGATAAAGTAAGAACTATCTGATAGTAAGAACACTTTGGGGTTCTCCACTTCATAAAGGACTTGAGAAAGTACTTAGAAGTAACAAATGTTTCAGAATGTCACAGTTTTCAATGTAAGAAAACAACTTGAAAGAAAATAAAAGTTTTGCTTTTGTTTGATTTCTGAGTCCTGTAAGACTTAAAACAATTACATTTAAAAAACAGTAGAAAGGGATTTATGATTATCTAAGATATGTTTTCTCTTTAAAAGGTGATAAGAATTTCACTATTGGGTAGGAAAAAAATGATATTACAAGATCTAGAAGATTTCTGGGGGTAGGTTCCAGGGCTCTTCCTGTTGAAAAAATCCAATCTGATGGTTTAGCAAGAGTACCGAATCTCTAGTACATATCTCAATACATTTGGGTGTAATCTCAGAGAAGAGCTGTCCAGGATGCTGTGTGAGGTACTCCAAGTCTTACAGAGAATTTTTAATTAACAGGGTACCTACATGGTGGAAAATCAACTGTCTGAAAAAAGTGCCTAGATAGGACTTGAACATAGCTTCATTAAGTCCTGTACAAAAGAAAGTATGAGAGAAGAAACCTGAGAATTTGGACATGTCAGGAGGGTCATGGACTGGTTGAGGGACCAAAATTATCGGAAGAGACGTTGCAGTTGGGTCCAAGAAGACATGGTGCACACAGACCTGAGAGCCGAGTATCATGGTGGGAACTGCACCTCAGCAGTAGAGGCAACAGGAAGAGGGAATGATTCTTGATCTGATAGAATGACACATCGCAGCAGAAGCCAGCAATCAAAGGTGATAGTTCAGTTCAGTTACTCAGTCGTGTCTGACTCTTTGTGATCCCATGGACTGCAGCACACCAGGTCTTCCTGCCCATCACCAACTCCCAGAGCTTGCTGAAACTCATGTCCATCGAGTCAGTGATGCCATCCAACCATCTCATCCTCTGTTATCCCCTTCTCCTCCTGCCTTCAAACTTTCCCAGCATCAGGGTCTTTTCAAATGAGTCAGCTCTTTGCATCAAGTGGCCAAAGTACTGGAGTTTCAGCTTCAACATCAGTCCTTCCAATAAATATTCAGGACTGACTTCCTTTAGGATGGACTGTTTGGATCTCCTTGCAGTCCAAGGAACTCTCAAGAGTCTTCTCCAATACCCCAGTTCAAAAGCATCAATTCTGCTCATCTTTCTTTAGGGTCCAACTCTCACATCCATACATGACTACTGGAAAAACCATAGCTTTGACTAGATGGACCTTAATCAGCAAAGTAATGTCTCTGCTTTTTAATATGCTTTTCATCCAAGAAGTAAGCATCTTAATTTCATGACTGCAGTCACCATCTGCAGTAATTTTAGAGCCCGCCAAAATGAAGTCTGATACTGTTTCCACTGTTTCCCTATCTATTTGCCATGAAGTGATGGGACCAGATGTCATCATCTTAGTTTTCTGAATGTTGAGCTTTAAGTCAACTTTTTTACTCTCCTCTTTCATTTTCATCAAGAGGCTATTTAGTTCTTATTCACTTTCTTCCATAATGGTGGTGTCATGTGCATATCTGAGGTTATTGATATTTCTCCCAGAAATCTTGATTCCAGCTTGTGCTTCTTCCAGCCCAGCATTTCTCATGATGTACTCTGCATATAAGTTAAATAAGCAGGCTGACAATATACAGCCTTGACATATCCCTTTTCCTATTTGGAACCCCACAGTCTGCTGTTCCATCTCCAGTACTAACTGTTGCTTCTTGACATGCATACAGATTTCTCAGGTAGGTAAGGTAGTCTGGTATTCCTGTTTCTTTCAGAATTTTCCACAGTTTATTGTGAGCCACACAGTCAAAGGCTTTGGCATAGTCAATAAAGCAGAAATAGATGTTTTCCTGGAACTCTCTTGCTTTTTTGATGACCCAATAGATATTAGCAATTTGATCTCTGGTTGCTCTGCCTTTTCTAAAACCAGCTTGAACGTCTGGAATTTCACAGCTCACCAGCTCACGTATTGTTGAAGACTGGCTTGGAGAATTTTGAGCATTATTTTTACTAGCATGTGAGATGAGTGCAATTGTGTGGTAGTTTGAGCATTCTTTGGCATTGCCTTTCTTTGGGATTGGAATGAAAATTGACCTTTTCCAATCCTGTGGCCACTGCCGAGTTTTCCAAATTTGCTGGCATATTGAGTGCAGCACTTTCACAGCATCATCATTTAGGATTTAAAATAGCTCAACTGGAATTCCATCACCTCTACTAGCTTTGTTCGTAGTGATGCTTCCCAAGGCCCACTTGACTTCACATTCAGGGTGTCTGGCTCTAGGTGAGTGATCACACCATCGTGATTATCTGGATCATGAAGATCTTTTTTGTACAGTTCTTCTGTGTATTCTTGCCACCTCTCTTTAATATCTTCTGCTTCTGTTAGCTTCATACAATTTCTGTCCTTTATCGAGCCCATCTTTGCATGAAATGTTCCCTTGGTATCTCTAATTTTCTTGAAGAGATCTCTAGTCTTTCCCATTCTTTTGTTTCCCTCTATTTCTTTGATTTGATCACTGAGGAAGGCTTTCTTACCTCTCCTTGCTATTCTTTGGAACTCTGCATTCAAATGAGTATATCTTCTCTTTTCTCCTTTGCTTTTTGCCTTTTTTCTTTTCACAGCTATTTGTAAGGCCTCCTCAGAGAGCCATTTTGCTTTTTTGCATTTCTTTTTCTTGTCGATGATCTTGCTCCTTGTCTCCTGTACAATGTCACACACTTCTGTCCATAGTTTTCAGGCACTCTGTCTATCAGATCTGGTCTCTAAATCTATTTGTCACTTCCACTGTATAATCATTAGGGATTTGATTTAGGTCATATCAGAATAGTCTAGTGGTTTTCCCTACTTTCTTCAAGTCTGAATTTGGCAATAAGGAGTTCATGATCTGAGCCACAGTCAGCTCCCAGTCTTGCTTTTGCTGACTGTATAGAGTTTCTCCATCTTTGGCTGCAAAGAATACAATCAATATGATTTCAGTGTTGACCACCTGGTGATGTCCATGTATAGAGTCTTCTCTTGTGTTGTTGGAAGAGGGTGTTTGCTATGACCAGTGCATTCTCTTGGCAAAACTCTATTAGCCTTTCCCCTGTTTTATTCTGTATTCCAAGGCCAAGTTTGCCTGTTACTCCAGATGGTTCTTGACTTCCCACTTGTGCATTTCAGTCTTGAAATGATGAAAAGGACATCTTTTTTGTGTGTTAGTTCTAGAAAGTCATGTTGGTCTTCATAGAATTGTTTAACTTCAGCTTCTTCAGCATTACTGGTTAGAGCATAGACTTGGATTACCATGATATTGAATGGTTTGCCTTGGAAATGAACAGAGATCATTGAATGGTTTGCCTTGGAAATCAACAGAGATTCATTTTTGAGATTGCATCCAAAAGTACTGCATTTCGGACTCTCTTGCTGACTATGATGGCTACTCCATTTCTTCTAAGGGATTCTTGCTCACAGTAGTAGATATAATGGTCATCTGAGTTAAATTCACCCATTCCAGTCCACATTAGTTTGCTGATTCCTAAAATGTCGACGTTCACTCTTGCCATCTCTGTTTGACCACTTCCAGTTTGCCTTGATTCTTGGACCTAACATTCCAGGTTCCTATGCAATATTGCTCTTTACAGCATCGGATCTTGTTTCCATCACCAGTTACGTCTACAACTGGGTATTGTTTTTGCTTTGGCTCCATCTCTTCATTCTTTCTGGAGTTATTTCTCCACTGATCTCCAGTAGCATATTGGGCACCTACTGACCTGGGGAGTTCATCTTTCAGTGTTCTATCTGTTTGCCTTTTCATACTGTTCATGGGGTTCTCAAGGCAAGAATACTGAAGTGGTTTGCCATTCCCTTCTCCAGTGGACCATGTGATAACCATGTGTCAATTAGGAATCCCTTTCCCATACCTACACCATTTAGTAAAACTCTCCTTAACCTCAGAAGCTCCCAAAAGAGGCAGGATGTAGTAGCCAAAAATGGGCAAGAAAGTGTCATATGAGCTGGTCATGTTAATCTAAAATTGACTGATGTTTAAACCAGAAGCAACCAAGTTACTATCAATGGCAGTATTAAGGTTTCAGAGTAGAAAAATGGACTCATAAGCTTAATTGAGCTTCTTGACAATTAGTATTATTTTTTCCTACTTGAATTTTTTTATAACTTTAAAATTCAAATCCACTACAAAATGAAATAAATGGTAATGAGGATTGTTTGTTTTTGCCTGGGTTTGACTGGCCAAAACTTTTTAAACAGTTCAAGAAATTTAGAGCAAAACATATATTCTTTTATTGTAAATCTTCCTGAAATAAGCATAGGCAATCTTCAGTGTTTCTAGGAAACTATAGTCATACATCTTGATTTGTTTTTCCCGTTTCTGATCCAATAAGGGTTAATACCTCCTTGTAGCTCAGTGATAAATTCTGGAGCCAGCTTCCCTAGTGCCTGTAAGTTCAAGGATCCCTTGCTCAGCCAAATCAGTGCAACATTGGCAATAGTCTTCCACGGTGGTGGTCACTACAAGGATTGTCCTAACTGAAGGGTTATTATTTTCTGTAATAAAAGCTATAACAAGTGAAGGTCTCAGGCTCAACTGTCACACTTATATCTCCATACAGTTAAAAATATTATTAATGACTAGAGGTGAGTCTCTGGTTGGCAGCAATGAATTCATTACAGAAATGTTTTATGGTTGTGGTCAAGCTAGAAGGATAATAATAGGATCAAAACATTTTATATTGAAGCATGGAACTACAGATAAACTTCCATTTTAAAATTTTGTTTTTTGTAATGTAAAACCTTTTCTACAATGAATACACGCTATTCGGATAATAAAAATATAATACAGAAATAAACACCCTTTTTTCAGAGCTGGATACAAATTTAATGACCAACTGGCTCAAAATTCTCATTTTAGAAACCAGTTAATTAAAGTCCAGAGAGTGTTCTGGCCCTAGGTCACACTACTAGTCAATGAAAATAAAGACTGTCATTCCTGAATGTTTTGTCCATCAACCCACTCTAGGTAGGAACTGGTGGAGTAAAAAGGAAACACACTGTTTGGATCATTCTTGAAAAGGAAGACAATACTTCATTAACACAGCTCATAAAGCCCACTCCATAAATCATGTCTTTTAATGTTTTTACCAGCACCTGATAATGGATAGCAAATTACCTCACACCAAAAGAATTGTCAACAACTTTACAAATGATGAATAAACATGATGTGTATCATGACTTCATGCTTTTCAGTCATTCTGAGAACTGTCATTAACTTTGCAACTTACACTGTAAGTTTATTTTACATTAATCTTGGTGCCAAAATAAAGAAATTATACTTGAAACCATAGAAACCTTTTAGACAATGCAAAAGGAAGATCTGGAGGGTAAAGGTTGATGTCTGTTACATGCTGCTTTGCTATGTTTCATCATTATAATGTTCTAAGAACTAATTTCAGTTTAAAAAATTTCCATATTGCCACTTTCCTTCCGAAGTTCCCATTTCTTATTTCAATGAATTTTATTTGGGCTATCAACTAGGAAGTGTTGGCTGCAGCTCACAGCTGATCTTCTCCCATATTCTGTTTTTTTCCAGTGAATAAAATGGAAGCTAATGAGATTTTTTTTTTTAGTGGCTGGCGTAATTTTTTTATTAATTAATTAATTTAATTGGATGATAATTTCTTTACAATATTGTGGTGGTTTTTGCCACACATTGACAAGAATCACCCATAGGTGCACGTGTCCCCCCATCCTGAATCCCCTTCCCACTTCCCTCCCCACCCCATCCCTCTGGGTTGTCCGAGAACACCACCTTTGAGTGCCCTGCTTCATGCATCCAACTTGCACTGGTCATCTCTTTCACATATGGTAATATACATATTTCAATGCTATTCTCTCAAATCATCTCATCTTCCCCCTCTCCTACACAGTTCAAAAGTCTGTTCTTTACATCTGTGTCTCTTTTGCTATCTTGCATATAGGATCGTTGTTACCATCTTTATAAATTCCATATACATGCATTAAGATAGCGTATTGATCTTAACTTTTGAAACTGTCATCTGATGAAACATAGGTCTTAAAATTAAACCACATTTTTTGGCTCTAAACATTTTATTTTAATGAACTTTACTTGGGACTTCAACTTCTATTCTCCAAGAGGGAGGGAAGGGAATGGAAACACTTGCTCCTTCCAGATAATGATATTCTCTACTCTTCTGGTTTCTTTAGTCTATTTAAGGAAGGATGAAGTAAAAACAATCACTCAAGGGAATTTTCAGAAAAAATTATAAACAGACCCTCAATAGTTGATACAAAATTATAAAAGGGAAGATTTTTATACATACGTCTCAGTAATTTGGTAATTTTATTTATATATTAATTTTTTGAACTTTTCATCAACTGTAATAGAAAGTTTTACTTTCCGAATTAAAGATCTATACCAGTTTATTCAAGACAGACCATTTTCCGCCAGCCTTATTGATTTCTAGGTTACTTATCATGTGAATCCTTACACAAGGGATACTGAATAACATAAACTGGCTTTTTTTTAGGTAAGAAATACCTATGCAGTCCCGATTTTTATCAACTTACAATTTGATGGAGGATGTAAGTTTCAAACAACTCAGATAAGAGTTTGTTGTGGAGGGTAAAGTTGATGCAGTTCTGGTTCAGACATTTAAGATAGTCTAAAAATAATGGAAAGTAGTAATTGGTACAGTTCTTAGTGTGCCTTTATCATACTGATGGTCTTAAGAAAACTGTAATAAGACCTGGACAGACATCAAGCCAAGATGGGACACCGGTACGTCTTGGTACACAAGTATCGCTCACTAAATGAACAAGCGGCATGGTTTAGCGGTTTGGAAATCATCCTGATTTCACATCCCAGATAAGGTCACCTATATCAGTTTTTGTTTTTCACCCCCCCCACAATTACCTGAAGCACACACATTGCACTGTGTTCTGTCTACCAGATAATCATTTTATACATTTCAATATATTCAATCACAATCTTTTTTTAAAAAAAATAATAAATCACTCTAAAAGGTCAGTGATTACTGTCCTCGAATAATAAATTCAAAGAAAATGAAAATGGTTAAGGAGATTGACACTGGGCCCTAGCCTTACGTACCAGAGATCAGTATTCTACAAAAACTTAAAAATGAATACAAACATTTAATTCACTTATCATACCTACAGTATGCAGTAATACATTAATACTGTTCCTATTCACAAAGACCTAGAAATATAATAGGAAATAAAGACTAAATACATAAAGTTATTTTTATATCTAATGCACATGAGAGATTTGAAGAGAACATCACAATAACTAAAGGGGGGGAAACAATTTCAGGCAGAGATATAACAGGTTTTATGGAGGAGGCTTTTGAGCTACACCATGGATGATGGATAGGCTTATCTGATAAAGTATATGGTTACAGTCTTTCAGGTGAGAAAATCAGTATTACCAACATTACCAATGTCGGTTTTGGTTCACAGAATCTCCCATCCTCTCCCTCTAGGTTCTGCTTCTTTCCCTTAGCCACCCTAGTTAGAAAGATGAGCATGTTACTAAAGCTGGGCCAGTCAGAACTCATAATGGACCTTGACTAGGTCTGTTGAGGAAAGAGGCTTCCCAGCTGGCACTAGTGGTAAGGAACTTGCCTGCCAATGCAGGAGACTCAAGAGATGTGGGTTCAATCCCTAGGTACCAGGTGGCGGTGTGTGTGTGTCTTAGAGGATTTGATGTGACCTACATCTGGCCTTTCAGTTACACAGTTGCTTTTCTTTCCTTTTTACTTTTCTTGTTTTCTTCCCTTCCTTCTTCCCTCTCCTTCCTTCCTTTCCTTCAGCATTTTCAGCTGGCTTTTCATCTCTCAACAAAAAGAGACTATACATACTATTCACACAACATAAACAAAATGATGGAAGATCATGTCTTTTGCTAAAAGAACTTTTACAATAGAACTGTTGATGTGAAAGTGTTAGTTGTTCAGTCACGTCTGACTCTTTGCGACCTCATGGACTATAGCCTGCCCAGGCTCCTTCTGTCTGTCAAATTCTCCAGGCAAAAATACTGGAGCAGGTTGCTATTTCCTTCTGCAGGAGATCTTCCCGACCCAGGATCAAACCTGGGTCTCCTGCATTGCAGGCAGATTTTTTACCATCTGAGCCACCAGGGACTGTGGCTTAATACTTAATACTCACCAGGGACTTAATGTTTTAAGTCAGTTAACCTAACAGCAGAGTTGGACATGGTTTAGAGCAGTGGGTGGTCAAGCATGGCCACTAGACCACTGAACAGCACCAGCATCACTTGGAGATTTGTTAAAAGTGCAGATTCTCAGCCCTACACTGGGCCTCCTGAATCAGAAGCCACCACCTGTTTCCCATGGGATTCTGGTGCACATTTAAGTTTCAGAAGCACTGCTTTGGAGGACTGACATAATGGCCAGGGAGCTAGCCACTGACTCTCACAATAAGAGAGCCTGTGCTATGTTAGAGGTAGTAGAAAACAAGAAGAATATAATGCCTCAAAAGGAATGAGTAATACATTTTATGGATAAACAGACACAGTTATAACACACACACGAACTAATGAATGTGTGCAAAGCTTGAAGAAGAACAAGATGAACTTAGGATTGAAAGTAGAGAAAATACAGTGGATACACTGCCGAGGGTTTAAATCCTGACTTTGCCATTTCCTCCCTATGCTAAACTTCCTTCTGGCCCAGTTCTTTCATTTCTATAATGGCGAAAATAAAAATGCTTACTCCTTATGATTCTGATGGCGGTTAAATGAGTTAGTATATGTAAAGCTCTCAGATTAGGTCAAGCACATGAAATGTCCTTGTAAGGCCATTAGCTAGAGCTTAGCTCTCTACTTGCTCTATCATGTTCAGTAACCAACAGCTACAAGTGACTATTTAAATTCAAATTTAAATCATTTAAATTAATGATTTCTTCCTTAGCTGCATGAGCCACGTTTCAAGTGCTCCATAGCCATATGCATTATAGAATGTTTTCATCATCAGAGGAAGTTGTACTGGACACTGAGGCTGTGAGATCTGCATGCTAATGATGGAGTCAGAGGAGGTGAGGAGGTAGAAACCTGTTTGGTTAAGTGAAAAATGACCATCAGAGCTCCATGCTGCTATCACATGAAACAACAACCATCAGCCTCCTTACTTAGAGGGCTTAGTCCTTTCTCCAGGGCCTGCTGTTTCCTCTTGGGATCCTGAAAACCCAGGTAGGTGGAAATGCAAACTGAACTGGAAGGATCCGAAAGCCTGCTTTGCCAACTGCATCTGCCACTCGTGCATCTCATGTAAGGAGTGAACAGAACTTTGAGAAGCCCAGACTTCTCTCTGCTCACCAAACTGCCAGCACCGTCTGTATTCTCAGTTCTAAAATATGACACATGAACTCAGTTGGAAGGTATTAAATAGAAGCCATTTGTGACTAGATCTCACACCACTAATGCTAAAAAAAAAATTAAATAAATAAGTATAAGCCAAAAAATTTCCATATATTATCTCCTATAGATAACATGTATTCCTCTAACTTAAAAACATAGATCTTGGCATCATTTCTCATAGTAGGTAAGTGATCTTGATTTTTTAAAAAATAACTCATGAACAAATGTATTGCATTATATGGTCTATTGTGTTGGAGGATCAAGTAGTAATTGCTGGAGCAGTATCCTTGAAGAGGCAAGGTTGGTACTAGTAGATATTTGGAGAAAAGCCTTCCATAAATGCATGGGCAAATCATGAATAGTAGGTAGACATGAACTGCACACATGTGTTTAAATACAGGGACAGAAGCTTGTGGAAATCTGTTATAGATTCAGCTTTCTCAGTAAAGCAAGAACCAAGTCGGCTAGGTAGAGGGTAGATAAAGGAGGAGATGGTAGAGGTATGAAAAAAGATCAAGGAAACTTAAGTTGCTTTGTTTTTTTGTTTTAATAAGTAGGAAATATGGACTAGGGAACTATGGCAGGAGAAGGCAATGGCACCCCACTCCAGTACTCTTGCCTGGAAAATCCCAGGAAGGGGGAGCCTGGAAGGTTGCAGTCCATGGGGTCTTGAAGAGTTGGACATGACTGAGTGACTTCACTTTGACTTTTCACTTTCATGCATTGGAGAAGGAAATGGCAACGCATTCCAGTGTTCTTGCCTGGAGAATCCCAGGGACGGAGGAGCCTGGTGGGCTCCAGTCCATGGTGTCACGAAGAGTTGGACATGACTGAGAGACTTCACTTTCACTTTTCCCTTTTATGCATTGGAGAAGGAAACAGCAACCCACTCCAGTGTTCTTGCCTGGAGAATCCCAGGAACAGGGGAGCCTGGTGGGCTGCCGTCTATGGGGTTGCATAGAGTCTGGACACGACTGAAGCAACTTAGC
This sequence comes from Bos taurus, assembly GCF_002263795.3. Lineage (NCBI taxonomy): Eukaryota > Metazoa > Chordata > Mammalia > Artiodactyla > Bovidae > Bos > Bos taurus. The sequence continues at coordinate 27,149,925 of NC_037336.1, forward strand.
AGCAGCAGCAGCAGGGAACTATGGCATCGTTGCTGTAAAGTGAGGACAAGAGGAAGATGAGAGAAGTGAAAAGCTGGTAGGATCAGATTCCCAGTGAGACTGAAGCATTCTGAAGATGGAGTTCTGGAGGAAACAGGGTGGAAAGAGAGAACTGTGACTGGAGAAGAGGCCATTCTGAATTGAGAATCTGGATTGGTTGCATGATATGCTCCTGGGGTGAATGGCTGGGTTAGGATAGAGAAAAGATTATTGGAAAAAAGTGGGTGGGTGAGAACAAACTGTGAAGCTAAATAATTGGGCGGATGATCTACCTGAATGGGCTTCCCTGGTGGCTCAGTTGGTGAAGAATCCGCCTGCAATGCAGGAGACCCATTAGATTCCTGGGTTGGGAAGATCGCCCGGAGAAGGGAAAGGCTACCCACTCCAGTATTCTGGCCTGGAGAATTCCATGGACTGTACAGTCCATGGGGTCGCAAAGAGTCGGATACAACTGAGTGACTTTCATTTCACTTCTACCTTCATGCTGAAGTCACCAATAGTTACAAGAGCAGCACTGAAGAGACTGACATTGGACCAAAAACTAAACTCTGCATGGATGATGGGGGAGTGTGTGGCCTGGGGGTGAAGAAGAAGGCTCATGGGTGGTTTAATATGAGGATGTCACCTACAGCTGCATGTCTTTGTGGAGGAGGAAGGGAGAAAGGTCTGAAGGAGCCAATGGCAATGAAAGAAGGATTATATCAACCCTTTTCTGAGGCCTAGCAGGACAGGGGTGAGAGAAAAAAAGAGCCACCACATGTGAATTCTTCTGAAAATGCAGTATCATCAGAGGAGACTGGGAAGATGAAAGAACACTCCTAGAAGGTGATGAAGACGTAGATTTTTACTAATGATTATCTTTTGTGTTTTTGATAAAACAAATTATATTTAACACTTTGAAAGCATATGAAGTAAGTAAAGTCGCTCAGTCATGTCCGACTCTTGGCGATCCCATGGGCTGTAGCCTACCAGGTTCCTCTGTCCATGAGATTTTCCAGGCAATAGTCCTGGAGTGGATTGCCATTTCTTTCTCCAGGGGATCTTCCCAACCCAGGGATCGAACCCAGGTCTCCTGCATTGTAGCACAGACGCTTTACCGTTTGAGCCACTAGGCTCAGAAGTAAGACTCCTCCCTTTCTGTAAAAGATCCTAGAATTTAAAGATTCTCTTAAACTGTTAATGCCTACTAAAGTATACTATGGATAACATGCGACTTACAAAGCAGAGGATACATATCTCTATTATAAAATGTTATTAAAAGAAATGTTTGATAATGCTTGCTTTTTATTAGTAATAACTGGCTATTTTAAAAGAATGGCTCTGAAGGGGAATCACTTGTTCCCTATTTAATTTTTATCATCCTATGCTTCTCCCCACCATCCCATTAGTCATCTTGACTTAACTGTGTTTGCCTTCTTAAAATATGGAGGGGATAAAAATTGATAGCTCATAAACACATATTAAAGAGTAATTTGAGATTTATAGGAGAGAATAAAGAGGAACAGAGGAATGGTCACTGTAGGCAATACTAACAGGCGAGCAAAATGAAATAAACCACACAGAGTGTGCACTTGAGAGCATGTATGAGTGCACATGTGTATATACACACAGAAAAAACCGAATTGTGATTCAATCATAGAGCACTATTGCAAAATGGTCCTATAATAATCAAATGTATTTTATATGTAATTTGTCTCTTTATGGAAAGACCTTTTTCTGTATCTTCTACAGTCTCTGATGTTTAAAAATGTTCAGAATTGACAATCTAGCAGGTAGCAAGCACTGTTATAGCTAAACGATGAGATGACTTAACTACTGTTGATGTTCACTAAGCACAGACTTCTAGTCCCAAAAATCAATGTAAATGAAAAAGAATGTTTTAGTAACACAATGGGATCAATACAAGGTACATATTATCTGATATTTGAATAAATGCAGAAATTGACTCCATGATATTAGCTATATTATGGATGGCAGTACAGAGAGGAAAAGGTGATAGCAGCAAAGTGTAGACAATGATAAAAAAGCCCAGACCCATTAACCTCCACCTTCCTGACACAGTAAAGCCAATGCCACCCGCATATCTTAACTTGAGAGAACAACAGTTACTAAAACATGCACTGATGCATAAGGAAAATAAAGAAAACAACTGATATCAGGACACTAAACTAAAAATTATTTTAATTCTGTTTTCTCTTATGATTCACAAGCAAGAAATGAGCCTATATGCAGAATAGAGTAGAAGGCATCTTTGAAAATCTACATTCCCATCTTGGTTAACATTTGTCTTCTCCTGCACTGTGCAAAGAATCAGGCTGAATGATCATCATTTGTTTTAAAAAAAAAATGAAGCTATATTAAACTGTAGGACTATTATTCACAATAAATAATAGATTTGTCATTTTGAAATTCTAGATAATTTAGATGATTCGTTTCCATTAACAATTTCCCATTAATGCTGCTTTGTAACTGGAAATGCAATAACATATAATCTTTATAAATGACATTAAAAACCAGTGATTTATTGAGGTGACTATTAGAATAAAGAAAAGACAATGAAGCTGCACATAGTGATTGACAAATGGAGATGCTGTGAAATCTTTTCTTTCCCAGGTATAAACAAAAATAAAGTACCTTTTCCTGTGTAATATTTTAATTAAATCCATCCTTCTTAGAAATAAATCAAGAAATAAATCAATTAGAAATAAATCAAGATGAGAACAATAGATTCCATTATTTTTTTTAATCAATAAATGATGAACATTTTCAGGCCAAGCAAGTATCAGAGCATCGTAGACTCACCCACCAAATGTAAAATGCAGTGAAAAAGTAGAGCACAGGGAGGGCTGTGACAGTTCACGCTGAGTGGCCGGTGATATTGACGAATCAGTATCCTGCATGGTGATAACAACTAGACAATCCAATTAACCCAAGTCAAGCTTTAGATTTCTCTCTCAGTGTCTCTTAACATTGACTGGGCAATCAATCTTGTCTTAAAATACAATGGCATCTCTTTGCAGTTTTGAGTGTTTTTGAGGCCCCAGCTACACACAAAAAACGGGTAACAAGCTCAAGAGCCCAGCCCCAACTATTAGATAGAATATAATCCATGAGTTCAATTTACAGTATAACTAGTACTACAATGTCAAAGTGATTATCAGAATTAAATAAGAAGTTATCCCCTTTAATATGCCACCATCCAATTTCAGAAATGGATCTGAGATAATTTTGTCTTATCAGTTGCTTGATGAACTGATACAGAATCTCTGAAATGAGTGGCTGATATTTTATTGTACATATGCAACAAATACACATCAAGCAAAAAAAAAAAACAAAACTCTTGATTTCCACAAAATACATAGGGCAAATTCCTTATTGCAAAATTCAGACTTAAATTGCAGAATGGAGGGGAAACCATTAGGCCATTCAGGTATAAGCTAAATCAAATCCCTTATGAGTTGTATAGTGGAAGTGACAAAGAGATACAAGGAATTAGATCTAATAGACAGAGAGCGTGAAAAACTATGGATGGAGGTTTGTAACACTACAGGAGGCAGTGATCAAAACCATTCCTCAAAAAGAGAAAACCAAAAAGGCAAAATGATTGTCTGAAGAGGTCTTACAAATAGCTGAGAAAAGAGAAGCAAAACTCAAAGGAAAAAAGGAAAGATACTCATCTGGATGCAGAGTTTCCAGGAATAGCATGGAGAGGTAAAAAAGCCTTCTTAAGTGAACAATGAGAAGAAATAGAGGAAAACAATAGAATGGGGAAAACTAGAGATCTTTTCAGGAAAATTAGAGATACCAAGGGAACATTTTACGCAAAGATGGACGGATAAAGGACAGAAACAGTATGGACCTAACAGAGGGAGAAGATAAGAAGAGGTGCAAGAATACACAGAAGAACTGTACAAAAAAAGGGCTTAATGACCCAGAAAACCACGATGGTGTGATCACTCACCTAGAGCCAGCCATTATGGAGTGTGAAGTCAAGTGGGCCTTAGGAAGCATTGCAACCAACAAAGCTAGTGGAGGTGATGGAATTCCAGTTAAGCTATTTCAAATCCTAAAATAAGATGCTGTTAATGTGCTGCATGCAAAAAAAAGAAAAAGGAAGTACTGCACTCAATATGGGTTTCCCAGATGGCGCTAGTGGTAAAGATCCTGAAGGAGGAGACGGTAGGGCCTGGACTCTGTCCTAGGCCTGTTCAGTGCTGGCCATGCTTGGCCACCTTTTCTGTGGATTCTGAACTCTGTGCTCAGTGCCTATGGAAACGACACACCAACAGAAGGATAAGACCCCTCCGGACAAAGAAACCTTGAGAGCCGCATCTAGGTTACTCATCACTTAAGAGAAAACATATACTAATCACCCCTGTCTCCGGAGAGGTCATAAATTTCTTTCTGTGCTTATCAGAGTGTAACCTCGGCTTATTGATTGATGACCAATCGTTTAACTGTTTAAATACATGACACATGAGTGATGGGGCTATTGTGATTGTATCTACCTTTCTTTGTTTATGCAAGTTTCAAGGAATTTGGGGAGATGGGTTTGAGCACTGTACACATAGGGTACAAAAGATTTTCACAGAAACTGGTTGGGGTCCTTGGCTAAGACGAGACTCTGCCTTGGGCCCGCCGGTGTAATAAACTGCACTTCACTATCTGCATTGTCCTTCTGAGTGAGTTTGTTTCCTGGAATGCATGGCTACAACAATCCCACCTGCAATAATGAGACATAATAAGATGTGGGCTCACTCCTTAGGTCAGGAAGATCCTCTGGAGAAAGAAATGAAAACCCTCTCCAATATTCTTGCCTGGAGAATCCCACGGACAGAGAAATGTGGTGGACTATAGTCCATGGCGTCGCAAAGAATTGGACGTGACTGAAGCGACATATTAGGCAGGCACTCAATATTCCAGCAAATTTGGAAAACTCAGCAGTGGCCATAGGACTGGAAAAGGTCAGTTTTCATTTCAATCCCAAAGAAGAGCAATGCCAAAGAATGTTCAAAGTACCACACAACTGCACACAATCCACATGCTAGCAAGACAGTGCTCAAAATCCTTCAAGCTAAGCTTCAAATGTACTTCAAAAGAGAACTTCCAGACAGACATACAAGCTGGATTTAGAAAAGGCAGAAGAACCAGAGATCAAATTGCCAACATGCAATCCTGCTTTATTGACTATGCTAAAGCCTTTGACTGTGTGGATCACAAAAAACTGGAAAATTCTTAAGGAGATGGGAATACCAGATCATCTAAACTGCCTCCTGAGAAACCTGTATGCAGGTCAAGAAGCAACAGTTAGAACTGGACATGCAACAACAGACTGGTTCAAAATTAGGAAAGGAGTATGTCAAGGCTGTATATTGTCACCCTGATTATTTAACTTATAGGCAGAGCACATCATGCAAAATGCCAGACTGGATGAAGCACAAGCTGGAATCAAGATTGCCAGGAGAAATATCAATAACCTCAGGTATGCAGATGAAATCACCCTTATGACAGAAAGCAAAGAAGAACTAAAGATCCTCTGGATGAAAGTGAAAGAGGAGAGTGAAAAAGCTGGTTTGAAACTCAACATGCAAAAAACGAAGATCACGGCATCTGGTTGCATCTCTTCACGGCAAATAGATGGGCGAAAAAATGACAACAGTGATAGGCTTTATTTTCACTGCAGATGACTGCAGCCAGGAAATTAAAAGATGTTTGCTCCTTGGAAGAAAAGCTATGACCAATCTAGACAGCATATTAAAAAGCAGAGACATTACTTTGCCAACAAAGTTCTGTCTAGTTAAAGCTATGGTTTTTCCAGTAGTCATGTATGGATGTGAGAGTTGGACCATAAAGAAAGCTGAGCATTGAAGAATTGATGCTTTTGAACTGTGGTGTTGGAGAAGACCCTTGAGAGTCCCTTGAACTGCAAGGAGATCAAACCAGTCAATCTTAAAGGAAGTCAGTCCTGAATATTCATTGGAAGGACTGATACTGATACTGAAGCTCCAATACTTCGGCCACCTGATATGAAGAGCTGACTCATCAGAAAAGACCCTGATGCTGGAAAGACCAAGGGCAAGAGGAGAACAGGTGACAGAGGATGAGATGGCTCAATGGCATTATCGACTCAAAGGACATGAGTTTGAGCCAATTCTAGGAGATAGTGAATCTGGTGTGCTGCAGTCCATGATGTCACAAAGAGTCGGACATGACTGAGAGACTGAACAACATCAATGTAGGGCCTATATGAGAAAATGGAAAATTCATAAGGAAAGAGTATTTTAAAAAAGACCATCTCTGGGAAAAACAAAAATGAGATTTTTTTAATATAATGGAATTTCTTTCTGGCTCCTTTTTGAGTCTACCTCATTGTTTTTCATCTGCTTTCTCTCTCACCAACATAATCATGTTGCCCTAAGTGCCTTTCCTATTTCTACCCTGTGTGAATGAGACCCATGGACTGTAGCCCGCCAGGCTCCTCTGACCATGGGATTTCCCAGGCAAGAATACTGGAGCAGGCTGCCATTTCCTACTCCAGGGGATCTCCCCCTGCCCTCCCCCCGGGGATCAAACCCTTGTCTCTTGCATCTCCTATATTGGCAGGCGGATTCTTTACCGCTGCATCACCTTGCTCTATATACCCCATTCTTTAGAAGTCTGTTAGAACAACCTTCCAGTAGGTAGTCAGGCATATGTTTACTGAACAGCTATTCCTTGTCCAGCACCAGGAATTTTAAAGTAACTTTTAACACATTTATCTGATAGTCAAAGGCAGTTGATTTCAAGGCACCCTAGCAAGCCAGGCCAGTGGGTAACAGTTTACATTTATATTATGTGTAACTCTAAATGGTCAAACTCAGAAAAAGCTTATTTTGAAGTAAAGTATCTGATATTTATCAAAATACAGTTTAAAATCATGAGCCCAATGATAAGTACTATAAATTACTATAAATTCATTTCTAAAAGTTCTATGCAATTCTATTTTTTCACATCACTGTGGATATCAGACACTTTGGGAAGAGAATAATGAATTATGATGCTATCAAAACTTCTTTCATCATGGCCAACTTAGGAATTAAAGAATTTTATCAGTTTGGAATATTCTTATTGATATTTAAAATCCAGAGACTTTTCAGCAAATGTTAAGTTTAAGGAGATGTCTGACAATGATTTGAAATTATAAAGAGTCACTAGCTTCACAGAAATATTACAGAGTTTATGGAGTGTTATTGCCAACTGCGACTTGTATAATTTGTTCAAATTTATACATGCCTGGAACCACCTGAGCTCACTGTATTATGTAACATTGCAAAATACAGATGGTTAGAGATATAATAATTAGGGCTCCTTTCCTTTTGCTGAGCTTTTATATAGCAGATTTTCTTTAAAACTAAATGTTATAAACCCCCTCTCTGAAGTCAGTCGAATAACGTGAATAAACATGACTCTGCTATATAAAATATTTCATTTAATCAAACTATTAAATATGTGCTCTCTTATCTACCCAAACTAAACATCTGCTTTTAAAATAGTGACATGCTTACAATGTCCATATTAAACGGGGAAGAATTAAAACTACAATTGATATCAATTATACATGAAAGAACTTGTAAAAATAAAAGTCTAGAAACATTTCAAATTAAATATTTATAGGTAGGTAGAGGTATAATTTGGAGAAGGCAATGGCACCCCACTCCAGTACTCTTGCCTGGAAAATCCCATGGACGGAGGAGCCTGGTAGGCTGCAGTCCATGAGGTCGCTAAGAGTTGGACACAATGAGCGACTTCACTTTCACTTTCACTTTCATGCATTGGAGAAGGAAATGGCAACCCACTCCAGTGTTCTTGCCTGGAGAATCCCATGGACGGGGGAGCCTGGTGGGCTGCGGTCTATGGGGTCTCACAGAGTTGGACATGACTGAAGCGACTTAGCAGCAGCAGCATCAGAGGTATAATTGGGGACTTCACAGGTAGCTCAGAATCCGCCTACAAGGCAAGAGACCACGGTTTGATTCTTGGGTCAGGAAGATCCCCTAGAGAAGGGATAGGCTACCCACTCCAGTATTCTTGGGGAAACCTAGTGGCTTAGATGGTAAAGAATCCGTCTGCAATGAGGGAGACCTGGTTTGGATCCCTGGGTTGGGAAGATCCCCTGGAGGAGGGCATGGCAACCCACTCTAGTATCCCTACCTAAAGAATCACCATGGACAGAGGAGCATGGCAGGCTATAGTCCATGGGATTACAAAGAGCCAGACACAACTGAGTAACTAAGCACACACACACACAGATGTACAATTATAGATGGCTTCAAGTCATTTTTTAAACTAACATTTTCCAAATTGTCTTTGATTACTAATTATCTTCACAACTAGAAAGATCTTTGTCATTTAAGCAAAAAAAAAAAGAAAAAAGCTTCCCAGGTCATGCTAGTGGTAAAGAACCTTCCTGCCAATGCAAGGGACATAAGAAACACGGGTTCAATCCCTTGGTCAGGAAGATCCCCTGGAGGAGGGCATGGCAATCCACTCCAGTATCCTTGCCTAGAGATTCCCATGGACAGAGGAGTCTGGTGGGCTACATTCCACACGGTCACACAGAGTCAGATGCTACTAAGTGACTTAGCACACAAACAAAAAACATTTTCTTGAAGAAAGTGTTTTGATTTAATGGAATAATATCAGTGAAACATGAGCACTTAACCATGGTCATAAAACCTTCAAATAGTTATCATCCGGTACACATGAAAGGAAAAATAATACTCTGAAAAACTCACAGTTAAGATATTTGCAGGACAATATAATAAGAGATACCTAATGATGCCCATCCACCATCAGTACCTTTAAATATACCAGAGCAACAAATAAGGCATGATTAGAGGGTGATCCATTTAAAGGTTCAGTTCAGTTCACTCACTCAGTCATGTCCAACTCTTTGTGACACCATGAATCACAGCACACAAGGCCTCCCTGTCCATCATCAACTCCAGGAGTTCACCCAGACTCACGTCCATCGAGTCAGTGATGCCATCCAGTCGTCTCATCCTCTGTCATCCCCTTCTCCTCCTGCCCCCAATCCCTCCCAGCATCAGAGTCTTTTCCAATGAGTCAACTCTTCACACGAGGTGGCCAAAGTACTGGAGTTTCAGCTTTAGCATTTTTCCTTCCAAAGAACACCCAGGACTGATCTCCTTTAGAATGGACTAGTTGGATCTCCTTGCAGTCCAAGGGACTCTCAAGAGTCTTCTCCAATACCACAGTTCAAAAGCATCAATTCTTTGGCACTCAGCTTTCTTCACAGTCCAACTCTCACATCCATACATGACTACTGGAAAAACCATAGTCTTGACTAGACGGACCTTTGTTGGCAAAGTAATGTCTCTGCTTTTCAATATGCTATCTAGGTTGGTCATAACTTTCCTTCTAAGGAGTAAGCGTCTTTTAATTTCATGGCTGCAGTCACCATCTGCAGTGATTTTTGGAGCCCCCAAAAACGAAGTCTGACAATGTTTCCACTGTTTCCCCGTCTATTTCTCATGGTCCACTGGAGAAGAGAATGTCAAACCACTTCAGTATTCTTGCCTTGAGAACCCCATGAACAGTGTGAAAAGGCAAAATGATAGGATACTGAAAGAGGAACTCCCTGGGTCAGTAGGTGCCCAAGATGCTACTGGAGATCAGTAGAGAAATAACTCCAGAAAGAATGAAGGGATGGAGCCAAAGCAAAAACAATACCCAGTTGTGGATGTGACTGGTGATAGAAGCAAGGTCTGATGCTGTAAAGAGCAATATTGCATAGGAACCTGGAATGTAAGGTCCATGAATCAAGGCAAATTGGAAGTGGTCAAACAGGAGATGGCAAGAGTGAATGTCGACATTCTAGGAATCAGCGAACTAAAATGGACTGGAATGGGTGAATTTAACTCAGATGACCATTATATCTACTACTGTGGGCAGGAATCCCTTAGAAGAAATGGAGTAGCCATCATGGTCAACAAAAGAGTCCAAAGTGCAGTACTTGGATGCAATCTCAAAAACGACAGAATGATCTCTGTTCATTTCCAAGGCACACCATTCAATATCACAGTAATACATTTAAAGGTAACCCCAAGTAATTCAACAACACTGTCAACTTGACACTTAAGGACGTCATAAATAAACTTCAATGTGCTACAATTTAAATTAGCTACCCAGATCCACCAACCCCTACCCTTACACAGCCAACTAGAACCAATGTCAACTTTTCTCATTCTGCCAACCTCCACATCTGATCAGTCAACAATCCATCAATTCCATCAGCCAGACTCCTTCATAAAGTACATCTGAATTCTTATGATGCCCGAAACCTGAATATATCTTATAAAATGTTGCATTTATACAATGTTTATACTTTCTGATAAAAGCTTTGATATTGATGCTGTATGTGACAATCAATAGCATCTTGGTATCAATGAAATGCAATATGTATATATGCATATTTTTACATATATATATGTGTGTGTATATATATATATGGAGAAGGCAATGGCACCCCACTCCAGTACTCTTGCCTGGAAAATCCCATGGATGGAGAAGCCTGGTGGGCTACAGTCCACGGGGTCGCAAAGAGTCTGACACAACTGAGCGAATTCACTTTCACTTTTCATTTTCATGCATTGGAGAAGGAAATGGCAACCCACTCCAGTGTTCTTGCCTGGAGAATCCCAGGGACAGGGGCGCCTGTTGGGCTGCCATCTATGGGGTCACACAGAGTTGGACACGACGGAAGCGACTTAACATATATATTTATATATATATATATACACACACACACTTAGAACGAATAATATTTTATTATATATTACCATGAGTATTTGTTTTCCAATTTACTGAATAACAAATGTTTTCTTCCAACCCTGTTCGGGTCCAACAATAGCTGGTCCACTGTTCTTTCCAGTGCTCTGTCATATTTTTGCTTCTAATAAAGTGGAAGTTTGTACCTCTTGGAGCAAAACCATACACTGGACTCCAGGGAAAGGTGGATAGTGATGACAGGAGGACAAAGGTAATTTATGTATATCTATCTTTTTATTAAGCACTATTAAATTTCTATCACCTCACAGAGGAGTATCAATATATGTGTAGCTTTTATTGATCTTTCTTGGCTTTTACTGCTTTAAATTGGGAGCAGTGTGGAGCTAATCAGGACCTACAGGAATCGATATAAGAAATCTGGGTCTTAAGAAGTCCATGGGTGGGTCTTTAGAAATGACCGTAGTATTTTAAAGCTGTTAAGTAGCTGTATTTCATGACTTCACTAAGTTTCACCACAATTCTATGAACCTACTGAATTAGTAAGATCTATGACCTTGGGGAAAAAAAATTAAAAGTAATGTATTTTTCTATTTTTATTGAACTTTTATGCTTAAAAGCTAGTGTTATACTCAATCTTCATACACAGTTACTTACTAAAAGAAACATGATCTAAGATTAACAAATATCTATTAATTTAGATGTAATTTGGGGCAGACGTTTTCCAATTGTCACTGCCTGTAGCCAAGACAGCAGAGTCCAGTAGCTAAGAGTGGGATCTTAGATTGCCTCACTTAGCAGCTGTGTGACTTTCAACTTATTTATCCTCTCTGTTTCATTTCCATTCTTTGTAGGATAGGGATAAGATAAACCATGGTATTTTGCAACAATTATATGAGATAACCCAGTAACAGCAAAGTACTTACCACTGCCTATGAGTATTCAATTAGTCTTTGCTATACTACTATTATACTATCAATACTATTATTATCCAGCAGTGTTATAAAGTAGGCTCAGTCATCAGGGAATCAGGTAACAACATTCCCTGAAACAGTATCAGTAGATACCATTTGCAACAGATACATCTAGAATGTTTGTCTTAAAATTACAAGTTCTATGGAGGCTTTTGGAATGGTAAAGGCAGTGTTTCTCATATCACACTGTATTGGAGAAATGTGGTCAATGGCGAAGTGGCCACAAATGCATGAAGCATTAAAATTAAAGGATTCTTGCTTGCATTTTTTCTTTGTTAAAACTGATTCAAGAAAGCTGTAGCATGTACTTCTATCTTGGAGCCTGGAAGTATTAATACATTAAAGGATAATGAGAGGCCCAAAGGAAACACACCTGGTTTTGTTTCTTCTTTCAGCATCTCTAAGCTTATTTAACCAGAAATTCTTTTATCCCAGAACTCCTATTAACTTCTTGATTTACATGCTCTCTAACCCACTACTCTCTGGTGTCCTGACAAGAACCCTGCAAATAATGTAAAAAATGAAGTGGACAAAGTATAGAAAAGAAAAAAAAAATTGCAGACATGGTACCAAGGAGGACTTCTATTCCTTCCAGGCACTGCAAAAGAAAAGGATCAGGACAAACTGGCCTGTGAATGTCACAGAGGCCAACCTGAGCACCAGGGAGGTGGGCTGGGCAGGTGGGATCAACGCCACTTCCATTCAACACTGCGAGCTTGAGGTGACGAGACTTTTGACTTCCTCTTTTTCTTTTCCCTAAAATCCATATTTTCATGTACAGTCATATTCTCTCATATTGGCATCTCGGATGCTTATATAGCCCAAATTTTACATGACCTATTGTTGTATATAGGGCTTCCTTGGTGGCTCAGATGGTAAAGAATCCACCTGCATTGCGGGAGACTGGAGTTCAATCTCAGGGTCAGGGAAGATCTCCTGGAGAACGGAATGGCTACCCACTCCAGTATTCTTATCTGGAAAATTCCATGGACAGAGGAGCCTAGCAGGCTATATGTTTTATGTAGTCCCCCTGGCCAACAATTGAGGCTTCTGGCATAGACTCCAGGGGGCCAAACTATCATCTATTAATGCATATGAATCACTCAGCTAATGGCTAAGTAGTTTGTCTCCCAGCAACCCTGCAAAGATGGAATTGTTATGCCCAGTTCTCCGATAAGATGAAGTTACAGACAGGTGACATAACTTGCTCAGGTTCACTGGTCTGGCAGGTAGAAGAGCCAAGATTCATACTTGGCCACTCCTGGGTGCACATTATTTAAAAGCATTCATTTTGGGGGGTAGAATGTGGAAGTGGGGGCAAAAAATGTTGATGATGGTTATTTCTACTCATCCCACTTCACTCATTCAGAGGTGAGGAAGCTCTGGTTAAATGACTTTCTTTTCACTTGAAAATATCAAACCAGACTCTGGTTGAGGGACTATATCAAATACTACCCTTACATGGTAATCAATTTTTATTTTCAGTCTTGAAAAATATATTTGAGCTTTTAATCCTTGTTTTCCACTGCTTATTAAAATTTTGTTCTGAAGAATTACAAAGAAAACTTCAAAATGAATAAAATCCTTATTTCTTCAGATTGGAGTTGGCAAACTGTGATCTGAGACCCCAATCTGGCTCACTGCCTGATTTTGCAAATCAAGTTTTATTGATACGCAGTTACACCAGCTCATTTACACATTATCTGCAGCTGTTTCATGTGACCACAGCAGAGCTGATTGGTTGTGATGCAGACCAGAGGACATACATGACGAAAAATATGTACTCTGGCATGTAGGGACAAGTTTGCCAATGTCTGCTCTAGATTTCTGGTTTTTTATACTGGGAACAAAACCAGACTTTCATAACCCTGTGTCCTTGAGATCACTTTTTACAACCCTCATGCAATTACATTTTACCAGGTTCCATGTTTCCACAGGCTCATATTAAATGTAGATAATAAGAAAAAAATGCCTACAATAATATTCTACTGTATTCACTGAAGGTGTTTTGTTGAGAAGGTTAACCTCATCCCAGTGCTCCCTGTGAGAACAATGTACATAGTTAGAACAAAAGAAAAGACCTTTTCCTCTTGAGAAATTAATTAGCATTAATAGCATGGCCACTTCATATCTTGTAAATAATTTTTCTCTTTCCTTTAGAAGCCAGAAATGTGTAAGCTAAAACTTCAATCTTCTAACTTACATTCTTGAGTACCCCTTCAACTTTATAAATATACCCTGGGCTTCATTTTAGCTCTCTATTGTCATTCCCTTTTTCTTTTTTGTCAATTTCTATTCACTTTATGTCATTGGGATATATCATTATTTTAGCCATACCTCATCTTTTTTTAAATTAATATTTGTCATAAATAATGAGAGTACTCAAAGTGCAAGTGTTAGTCACTCATCTTGTCCAACTCTTTGTGACCCCATGGACTGTAGTCTGCCAGGCTCCTCTGTCCATGGAATTCTCCAGGCAACAATTCTGGAGTGGATTTCCATTTCCTTCTCCAGAGGATCTTCCCAACTTCAGGTCTCCCGCATCGTAGGCAGATTATTTACCATCTGAGCAACCAGGAAAAAGTCCTGAAGACAAGAGCCTGGCTCCTTTTGCTCCTGTCACAGGAATCTATTCCTATGATAGAATCATGCCCTATTCCAGGGTTCAGTTTAAACTTTTAAAAAGAAAATAACCTGACCTCACAAAGGTGAAAAATTCTGCAGCTCTATCTTGAGGAGAAAGAGAATCACATTCCCTTGCTTAGTTAGAACATCTCCTAAAGTATGATCATCATGTCCTCATAGTTTCAAGGATTTTTATACAGATATCCAAGGAGATTTAGGACAGGATCCATGCTGTAATGGCAGCTTTATATGAAAACATTGCAGAAAGTGGAATGGGGGTATGATACCAATACAGGAATATATTGGTGCTACTAAAACCTGAATGGAATAGGACACGGGCAGATGTTCAGGTCACCTCTTCATCTTATTACCAAATAAAATACTGGTGCTGACCATTCTACCCTGCTGCTGGCTTCCTGGGCAATGCAAGGCATTGAGAAAATGCTATCAAATCTATCAGAGAGACCATGTGGGATAAACTTCAACTTTGCTGAGATAAACTGTGGAACATTCTGAAAGAGATGGGAATACCAGACCACCTGACCTGTCTCTTGAGAAACCTATATGCAGGTAAGGAAGCAACAGTTAAAACTGGACATGGAACAATAGACTGGTTCCAAATAGGGAAAGGAGTATGTCAAGGCTTTATATTGTCACCCTGCTTATTTAACTTCTATGCAGAGTACATCATGAGAAACGCGGGGCTGGAGGAAACAAGCTGGAATCAAGATTGCCAAGAGAAATATGAATAACCTCAGATATGCAGATGACACCACCCTTATGGCAGAAAGTAAAGAAGAACTAAAGAGCCTCTTGATGAAAGTGTAAGAGGAGAGTGAAAAAGTTGGCTTAAAGCTCAATATTTAGAAAACTAAGACCATGGCATCTGGTCCCATCACTTTATGGCAGATAGATGGGGAAACAGTGGAAACAGTGGCTGACTTTATTTTTTTTGGTCTCTAAAATCACTGCAGATGGTGATTGCAGCCATGAAATTAAAAGATGCTTACTCCTTGGAAGGAAAGTTATGACCAACCTAGATAGCATATTGAAAAGCAGAGACATTACTTTGCCAACAAAGGTCCATCTAGTCAAGTCTGTGGTTTTTCCAGTAGTCATGTATGGATGTGAGAGTTGGACCATAAAGAAAGCTGAGTGCCAAAGAATTGATGCTTTTGAACTGTGGTATTGGCGAAGACTCTTGAGAGTCCCTTGGACTGCAAGGAAATCCAACCAGTCCATCCTAAAGGAAATCAGTCATTGGAAGGACTGATGTTGAAGCTGAAACTCCAATACTTTGGCCACCTGATGCAAAGAGCTGACTCATTTGAAAAGACCCTGATGTTGGGAAAGACTGAAGGCAGGAGAAGGGGATGGTAGAGGATGAGATGGTTAGATGGCATCACCAACTCAATGGACATGGGTTTGGGTAGACTCCGGGAGTTGGTGATGGACAGGGAGGCCTGGTGTGCTGCAGTTCATGGGGTCGCAAAGAGTTGGACATGACTGAGCGACTGAACTGAACTGAAGTAACCAGTACCTCTGAACTTCATTCTGAAATTCTCACGAAGGTGTACAAACACATTGATACTAATTTTTTTTTTCCCCACTCTACCTCCCTGGGAATTACTTCTATGAAAGGTTTTTCTACATGAAGCAAAACTGAGTTCATTTGTATTCAGTATTGGAGAAAAGCAACTAACTCACCCAGTCCCATCTCCCACTGGTATATCATAATGGAAAGGTGAAGAATTAGGGAAGCAAATATGTAGTTCAAACCAAAGAAGCATTTTGTATACTTCATCACTTTAAGAAATAAAATAGTTTTCTTGCTGCACCCACATTCTTCTGTACAAACCCTTCTGAATACTTCCAGATGGAAGTCTTTTTTTAAATCTTAATTTTTTTTTAGACAAGTCATTTTCCACTTCATTCATAAGAAGTGGCAAGTCATAAGATTAAATAATACCTGGATCTTTATAATTTTCCTTCAGTCTGATCTTTATACATGGACATATAATTGCTATGGTTACACATAGTTGGCATTCAGTAATTTGAAAAGCATCAAGCTTGCAAGTTACCACGCGTTTTAGAGTGAGGAATATCTACTTCACAGCTCCTTCTTAAAGTGCTACTTCCTCATTCGCCACTGAAATTACTCAAGGCTCAAATCCAGCTTCCTTCTAGCTATTCATGCAAAAACAGTGTTCATCCAACTGTCTCTTTACAGCCAAGATTTTAGGTTTCTTCAGAAGAGAGCCTGAATTAAAGTTAAAACACCCTTCATTCAGCTATTTTTTAAATGATAATGCACCATTACCACAGAAGTTACAAGACAATGCCACATTAATCAACATTACACAAACATCTTAGAAGCCTGCTGTTCCCATGATAGTCTAATATGACCTCAAGGAAGATCTAATAAAGATGGAGCATGCTGACAGAAGACATCCATAAACCAGAAGGCGAAGAAGTACTCGAAGTGCTTTACGACACGGCCAGAGGGGCTTCTTAGTGCAAACTTGCAGAAGATACTACAGATGGCAGTATTAAGGATACATGGTATGCCCATTACAGAATCTCCATTTTCTTACTAATAATCAAAAGAAATGACCTTAATGCAGTAAGTGAGGAACAGTATTTTGCCTGGATAATTGAAATCATCCCAGCAAGAATTTTGTCACTGATTTCAAAAAGCTAAACACTGTTTGAAAAGTTAGGGAAAACACAACTCTTAAGTTTAATATATATATGACTATTGTATAAAAATTTGACGTTCCATAGAACAACAAAAACTTGACATTCTAGGCTTTCCATAACATATTTCTATGCAAATTTGGGATATTTGAAAGATACATAGAACACTAAAACACCATTATTAAAAACCAGAAGTTGATGGAGTGTAGTGTTTAATTACTGGAGAAGGAAATGGCAACCTACTACAGTGTTCTTGCCTGGAGAATCCCATGGACGGAGAAGCCTGGTAGGCTGCAGTCCATGGGGTCGCACAGAGTCAGACATGACTGAAGCGACTTAGCAGCAGCAGCAGCAGTGTTTAATTACTACATATCATCAATATAAATTAAATGTTTTTCAGATTCTAATGCCCCTGAAATCAAGCTGGGTTTTAAAAGTGACGTCCTGTTATAATTGCATTGGCAGCTTGCTACATAAAACAATGGTATAATATAACTGATGCTGTCTTAGAACCATACAATATAAGCCTTTTCTGTAAGGTTAACTTTAGTTTGTTCATTTTAAAAAATGTTCAAAGATCACATTGCAAATGAAACAATGCTATGAATTACTGAAAATATACTTTCTTTTCCTGGTGTCAAATAGGGGTATCTCTACATGTTGTTCTCACTAATTTTCAAAGAAAAATATTAAATGCCACTCATTTGTTTTTCCTTAACTTCTTTTCCTTAAGGGAAATATGTTTGTGAAAACAGTCTTCATGTGACATGGTTTGAAATTCTCTCATAATGCTGACCTCTTCCTTTGATATGCTCTACATAGAGTATGTGAGAGAATGTGGTATGTAAATGTTGCTTACCTATTTTAAAGTGGAACCATCTTCCTTATTTTTGGTTGCTATTATTTTATGCAGAAAATTATTAAAGCTTTTGGCAAATTGTTTCCAAGAAACTTTATTGGAAAAGATTCTTGATAATCTAATTGGCAAACCCTTACTGAGTACACAGTCAACTAAATCCATTAAGTTCTGTATCTATGGTCTAATGTTAAATCATGACTTTCCTGGGGCAGTTAGTATATTAGATCTAAATTTAGAACTTCCTCTTTTTTGTTAATTGACAAGTTGATAGATTTAGCCTATTAATCTAGTTTGATATATGCAACTTTTCTAAACGGTATATCATTTGTTCCAGTGTGCTTCCAAACACACTGGCCTTTCTGTCTCGTAAACTCCTTACTTCCTGTGATCCTGTCCTTCATCCTAATAGATCATTGTCTCAACCATCATTCCCCATAACCTAGAACTGGAATTCTATATAGTATTATCAGGTTCAAGCATCTTGCTCTCTAACCACCACCTCCTACTCCACCTAATACCTTAGCGACAATAATCACTCCTTTAGACAACACTGGGCACAGTCTCTCTCTCCCTCTCTGTTGAGAACTCTCCTTTCCTGGGTTTAGGAGCGCCACAGTCTCATACATTTCTTCTTTCCTCTCTAGCTAGCTCACCTCAAAGTCTTTGCTGGTTTATTCTAATGAATCTAGTTGTGGAGGACCCCAGCTTAGCTCTTAGAATCAATCTATTGTCTACCTCCTCTTACTCATTAGCAATGCCACGAATCTCATGGTATCATGAGAATCTCAAGAATCATCATGACTCCCAGAAGACATCTCCCCTAAATTTAAAAATCTCAGAACTGACTTTTCTGGTGGCTCAGTGGTAAAGATTCTACCTGCCAGTGCAGGAGACACAGGTTTAATCCTTGATCCAGGAAGATCCCACATGCCTTGGAGCCACAAAGCCTGTGCGTCACAACTATAGAGCCTGTGTCTCTAGAGCCTGGGAGCCACAACTTCTAAAGCTTACACGCCTAGAGCCGGTGCTCTGCAACAAGAGAAGCCACTGCGATAAGCCCCCGCATCACAACTAGAGAGCGGCTCCCCCCGATGCAACTAAAGAAAAGCCTGTGCAGTAATGAAGACCTAGGACAGCCAAAAACTAACAAACAAATAAAACTACTTCTTAAACACTCTCCACTTGACCTCTCCACTTGAACTCATCTAATAGGATAACACATTTCATAGTCTTATTTTCAATATTCTTGCCCCTCCTCCCATTTTCTTAGTTGTCTTTCTCAACTCAGTAAATGGACAATACAACGTTAAGTTAATCAGGCCAAAAAAATTCTTACACTTCTCTTCTACTCTTTCTCTCATAACCACATCCAAATTATCCAGAAATCTTATTCATCCTTCCATAAAAAATACTCTGAAAATGTTAATTAAAACTCCAATGAAATTCTCCTATACATATATTACAATTACTAAAATTAAAAGACTGATAACATATTACACAGAGAAGGCAATGGCACCCCACTCCAGCACTCTTGCCTGGAAAATCCCATGGATGGAGGAGCCTGGTGGGCTGCAATCCATGGGGTCGCTAAGAGTCAGACAGGACTGAGCGACTTCACTTTCACTTTTCACTTTCATGCATTGGAGAAGGAAATGGCAACCCACTCCAGTGTTCTTGCCTGGAGAATCCCAGGGACGGGGAAGCCTCGTGGGCTGCTGTCCATGGGGTCCCACAGAGTCGGACACAACCGAAGCGACTTAGCAGTAGCAACATATTACAAGGATATAGAGTAACTGGAAATACATTGCTGAGGAGAGTATAAATGTTAAAACATTTTGAAAAACGAAAAGATTCTTAAAATGTTAAATATATACCTACCTTGAGGCTTCCCTGGTGGCTCAGATGGTAAAGAGTCTGCCTGCCATGTAGGAGACCTGGGTTCAGTCCCTGGGTCAGGAAGATCCCCTGGAGAAGGAAATGGCAACCCACTCCAGTATTCTGGCCTGGGAAATCCCATGGACAGAGGAGCCTGGTGGGCTATAGTCTATGGGGTCACAGAGTCGGACACGACTGAGCAACTAACACTTACTTACCCTGTGTACCAGCTATTATATTCCTACTATTTACCCAAGAGAAAGAAAAACATGCCCACAAAAACAATCATACAAGATTTCTAGCAGCTTTATTCACAGTAAATACACACTATGAACACACTAAAATGTCCACCAACAGGAGTATGAATAAGCAAACTGTGGCCTATCCATGCAATGGAATAACACTCATCAACAAAAAGACAGAACTACTAATATCCATAAAAATATAGATGCACCTCAGAAACGATGCTGAAAGCAGCAGCCAGATATGTGAGCATACAGTGTATCCTCCCCCCACTCACGTGCACACATACACACACAAGAATGGGCAAAACTAACCTATGGGGAGAGAAATCATAATAGTGGTTGCTTGTGGCAATATGGGGATTGACAAAAAAGGGTAGTAACGGCGGCCTCTGCAGGCACGGCAGTCCTGGTAATCTCCTGTAACTGTATTGGGTTATTATCCGCATGAATATATAGACTCAACAAAACTTACCAAATAATGCAGTTAAGATAGAGGCACTACATTGTGTTTAAATTTTATATCAAAAATGAACCTGCAGATATTGAAGGTGATCATAATTACTGCTACCATAACCTCTTGCCTGAACTGCTGCAGTTGGTCTCCATGGCTCTACACCATGTTTCCTGCCATGTTTTCTACCTATGAGCCAGAATCATACCCTTCCTGAAATAAGCAAAGGCACATAGCAGCCATGCTCCAAACCCTCCCTTGCTTCTACCACTCAGAAGTAAAGCCAACATCCCTTCCTGATTGATGAGGTTCTGCGAATTCTGATTCTACCTCAGAGCTCCCTGATCTCACATCTGACTGTTCCCCATTACATCTAGCCACACTTGATGTTGCTTGTCTTTGAACTTTCTTCTCTTTCCCCACATACCACAATATTTTCCCTTTAGCTGTGAAATTTTTACCATGTGTCAATTACTCCAGGAGGTCCTACTTGACCTCTATACATAATATTGTAAGTCCTCATCACTTCCTATTCCACTCCCTACACTTTTTTCATAAAACCTATCACTAATATACCATATGGTTTATTTGCTTACTTTGGGTTTTTCTGAACCTCCCATGCCACATTTTAATGTAAAACTTTATGGAGGCGACGACATTTTAGCATTTTGTTCATTCACTGTTATATTCCACAGCTTAAAATAGTGCCTGACATATAGAAAGTACACAGTAAATATGAATTAATGTATAAGTGACTGAATGGATAAATCTATAACTGTGATCACTCTCTGTCCAATGTCCTCATTCCATTGTTAAAATGTTGAGATAGATGGAGATGCAGCAAAGGACAGTCACAGAGCTGGTCGTCAGAGAAATTTCTCCTAATTAGAATAAATAATATTGATTTTGGATTTATTTGCCAAGCTTCACTCATTCTGCCTTTCCCAGTATAACAAAATCAATGCTATAAGTTTTTATCAAAATCAGATTTTTACTGTAGTACAACATACAAAGTCAAACATTTATCAATTGCTGTGTTGACATCATTCAGTTCAGTCACTCAGTCGTGTCCAACTCTTTGTGACCCCAAGAACTGCAGCACATCAGGCTTCCCTGTCCATCACCAACTTCTGGAACTTGCTCAAACTCATGTCTATCGAGTCAGTGATGCTATCCAATCATTTCATCCTCTGTTGTCCCCTTCTCCACCTGCCCCCAACCTATCCCATCATCAGAGTCTTTTTCAGTGAAGCAGATAAGTGAATTTTTTATCTCAGGATCTTTTAGATACAAACTATAAGTGGTTTCATTTGGTCTTTAATTAAAACACACTGCAATAAAACGTACATAAATTTCCTCAATAACTATAACACCACCACCACAAACTCTTAAAGAAGAAAAAAAAAATTTCAAATAGTTTTCAAACTTTCTACTCATTCCAGGGTGTCATAGGATTAATGGACTGCTAACAGAAACCACCAATTAAAACTTGTGTCAAGGTAACTCTACATTAGATAGTGAGGAACTTAAGATGGAATCTTGATTTGAGTAAATCTCTAACATTCTCAAGGAGGACAGTATATTTGTTATTAAAGCTCAAAGGCATGTGCCACTAGATACTCATATAACATGGGTTCTAGTGTCACATATTCCTCCCAGTAGTGAGCTTAATGTGATGGTTAAACACATGCTAACTGGGTACCAGTTCCTTTGCTATGCTTACCTAACTGTGGGATCTTGGGCAAGTTACTTAACTTTCCTCTGCCTTTAGTTTCCTCATTCATAAAATATAGATAAAATAATGCCTTCCTTATGGATTACAGAGATCACACAATGAGATACTGAATCTAAAGTGTTCAATAACGTTTGCTATTACTATCATATGTGATTGCAAAGGAGACAGCACACTTATGTTTTCTATCCTTATAAATCCCCCACTGCAATCTGATCACTTGGCTTTAAAAATGCCAAAATAAGAAAACCATAAATGCTATGATATTACAATATAAGTTAAATAACTCTTCAGGTGATTGGGTTTATAGTTGTGTTAAATATTTGCTTGTCAATTTTAACACTGAAGAGATTTGACTGTGAGCACATGAAAACCTTCTCTTCAGATCAGATCAGATCAGTCGCTCAGTTGTGTCTGACATTTTGCGACCCCATGAATCGCAGCACACCAGGCCTCCCTGTCCATCACCAATGCCCAGAGTTCACTCAGACTCATGTCCATCGAGTCAGTGATGCCATCCAGCCATCTCATCCTCTGTCCTCCCCTTCTCCTCCTGCCCCCAATCCCTCCCAGCATCAGAGACTTTTCCAATGAGTCAACTCTTCACACAAGGTGGCCAAAGTACTGGAGTTTCAGCTCTAGCATCATTCCTTCCAAAGAACACCCAGGGCTGATCTCCTTCAGAATGGACTGGTTGGATCTCCTTGCAGGCCAAGGGACTCTCAAGAGTCTTCTCCAACACCACAGTTCAAAAGCATCAATTCTTCGGCACTCAGCCTTCTTTACAGTCCAACTCTCACATCCATACATGACCACAGGAAAAACCATAGCCTTGACTAGACAAACCTTTGTTGGCTAAGTAACGTCTCTGCTTTTGAATATGCTATCTAGGTTGGTCATAACTTTCCTTCCAAGGAGTAAGCGTCTTTTAATTTCATGGCTGCAGTCACCATCTGCAGTGATTTTGGACCCCCAAAAAATAAAGTCTGACACTGATTCCACTGTTTCCCCATCTATTTCCCATGAAGTGGTGGGACCAGATGCCATGATCTTAGTTTTCTGAATGTTGAGCTTGAAGCAAACTTTTTCACTCTCCACTTTCACTTTCATCAAGAGGCTTTTGAGTTCCTCTTCACTTTCTGCCATAAGGGTGGTGTCATCTGCATATCTGAGGTGATTGATATTTCTCCCGGAAATCTTGATTCCAGCTTGTGCTTCTTCCAGCCCAGAGTTTTTCATGATGTACTCTGGATATAAGTTAAATAAGCAGGGTGACAATATACAGCCTTGACGTACTCCTTTTCCTATTTGGAACCAGTCTGTTGTTCCATGTCCAGTTCTAACTGTTGCTTCTTGACCTGCATACAAATTTCTCAAGAGGCAGGTCAGGTGGTCTGGTATTCCCATCTCTTTCAGAATTTTCCACAGTTTATTGTGATCCACACAGTCAAAGGCTTTGGCATAGTCAATAAAGCAGAAGTAGATGTTTTTCTGGAACTCTCTTGCTTTTTCCATGATCCAGTGGATATTGTCAATTTGATCTCTGGTTCCTCTGCCTTTTCTAAAACCAGCTTGAACATCAGGAAGTTCACAGTTCACATATTGCTGAAGCCTGGCTTGGAGAATTTTAAGCATGACTTTACTAGCGTGTGAGATGAGTGCAATTGTGCAGTAGTTTGAGCATTCTTTGGCATTGCCTTTCTTTAGGATTGGAATGAAAACTGACCTTTTCCAGTCCTGTGGCCACTGCTGAGCTTTCCAAAATTGCTGGCATATTGAGTGCAGCACTTTCACAGCATCATCTTTCAGGATTTGGAATAGCTCAACTGGAATTCCATCACCTCCACTGGCTTTGTTCGTAGTGATGCTTTCTAAGGCCCACTTGACTTCACATTCCAGGATGTCTGGCTCTAGGTCAGTGATCACACCATTTGATTATCTGGGTCATGAAGATCTTTTTTGTACAGTTCTTTTGTGTATTCTTGCCATCTCTTCTTAATATCTTCTGCTTCTGTTAGGTCCATACCATTTCTGTCCTTTATCGAGCCCATCTTTGCATGAAATGTTCCTTTGATATCTCTAATTTTCTTGAAGAGATCTCTAGTCTTTCCCATTCTGTTGTTTTCCTCTATTTCTTTGCATTGATCGCTGAGGAAGGCTTTCTTATCTCTTCTTGCTATTCTTTGGAACTCTGCATTCAGAAGTTTATATCTTTCCTTTTCTCTTTTGCTTTTCGCTTCTCTTCTTTTCACAGCTATTTGTAAGGCCTCCCCAGACAGCCATTTTGCTTTTTTGCATTTCTTTTCCATGGGGATGGTCTTGATCCCTGTCTCCTGTACAGTGTCACGAACCTCATTCCATAGTTCATCAGGCACTCTATCTATCAGATCTAGGCCCTTAAATCTATTTCTCACTTTCACTGTATAATCATAAGGGATTTGATTTAGGTCATACCTGAATGGTCTAGTGGTTTTCCTTATTTTCTTCAATTTAAGTCTGAATTTGGCAATAAGGAGCTCATGATCTGAGCCGCAGTCAGCTCTCGGTCTTGTTTTTGCTGACTGTATAGCGCTTCTCCATCTTTGGCTGCAAAGAATATAATCAATCTGATTTCGGTGTTGACATCTGGTGATGTCCATGTGTAGAGTAAGATGTCCTTCTCTTCAGTAAGTGCCATTACTACCTCGTAATACAGAAGTTCCCGTGCCTCTCCAGAGAGCAGAGTCAATTCTCTTCCACATTCTTCTCTCTGGCCAACCTTTCTGGGCAGACTATAGTCTTGACTAGCATCTTGGTGATCTTTTTCTGTCAGCCACAATGCAAGAAAACCTCTGATGCATAGTAGGCTCTTATCTCTTCAGGGATAATCATCACTGTGTATGTAAAAACACTGATCCTACCATCCTCCTCCTCTCATTAAATCAGGACCCCTTCGCTGTCTGCAATGGATCTATTTGAGTCCCCACTCCTTCAGTAAAGTGCAGATCTCTACCAACTAGACCCAGAGTTAATGGGCTAACAGACCTGTGCCGCAAGAGCCCTTCTGGGGAAAAAATGTTCTACCACTGTGTTAGGATTAAGCAGGTTTGTGTGGATTCATACCCAGAAAGTGTATTTTTGTTTTGTTTTGTTTTTTTGCTTATGCCTTAGTCTGGGTCACTGCACCTGTGTCTACACAGAGCTCTACACCTCTGCTGAGCAGGACAGGCTTCATTCTTTACAGGGAGTGTTTACCTCTCTGCAACCTCGCTTTTATCACAGGTCACAGGATACATTTGTACATACCCAAACTTCAACTGTGGACAGAAGTCACACCTCCTCCTCTGCTAGAAGCATCTCCGTCTTTATCAGTGCACCTAAATGGGTCTTGAGGACGTAGAGTTGTTTAGCCCTACATGCTAGCTACATGTGTCACAGCTCAGGGCCATTCAGTTCTTTTTACAACAGAAAAAGTGCTAGTGGCATCCCTTGGCTTGTATAGATCAATGTTATGCAATAATTAAAACTAAACAAGAATAAGAAATAAACTGAGACCAGAATTTCTCAGGTTGATCCTTAGTATGAGCACTACATTCATTCACAAAACTCCACTACTATATTTTCTTCCTTTTATTTTGATGCTTTTAAAAATCATTGCTTTATTTTTATTAGGATTCATATAATATGTCTATTATATTCATATACATGTGTATGAATTTTGGAAATTTAGAAAAAATATATATCCTAAAGAATAAAATGTAAAATAGTCATAATTCTCTAATCTGTATATAATCACTGGAAAATACATCTCATTATTAAAATGAAAATTTATACAAAAATAAAAATGCGTGTTTTTGAGGAAAAATTTTTCAAATGAGCGCCTAATTTTAACCTTGATTACACCAAAATATCGTATCATCATTATCTCTGACAACAAAAAGAAGACTCCTGTAAAAACCTCACGTCATGTGAAATGACCCTATCCGAGTTCAAACTTCATTAAAACACTGTTGAAACTTTTTCCCATGAAGACGATGAATCTAAAACTTAGGCAAGAATGAAAGCATTCCTTCACTGCTGCATATCACTACATCTGAAGGAAGAGAGAAGAGCTAAAGGGTGACCAGAGTTACAGAGTTTAGGGATTCTGAAGAAAAGAAGAAAGATGCTTAGGTTAACTTTTGCTTATTACTTCATTATTTACCATTTTAAAAATAAGAAAAATATTTTATGCCTCATAGAGACTATTGTTTTAAAATATAATGTAATGATTTCTATAATTCAAAGATTATTCTATTTATTAACAATAGCTGCCATTGAAACAAATTTGAAGTCATTATTAGAAAAATAATTCCAAGAATTACAAGGTCAGATATTCATTAGCTCTATAAAAACACTCCCCAGATAGTTTTAATTAGCTTATAATACTAAGGATATTGATAGTAAAATGCTATAAAATATTAAATTAATAGACCCTAGAAGACAATGAGGGAGGGTGCAGCTTTTTATCCTGCACACGACTGCTCCATAGCTCACTCTTTCAATTTTCTGGAAAAGTGAATGTGAACATGTATAAACTCTTCAAAACAAATCCAACATATTGGTATATTTAGGAAAATCCTTTGGATTCACAATATATTTTCATGCAATCAAACTGCAGCACAGATCACATTACACAGCGGTACTTAAAGTGGGAGGAGAAGCAATGACCAGTCTTCTCTCATTTAAGTCTATCTAGATATCTGAATTAGTTCTGTCTAGATATCTGAATTAGTTCTGTTCCATGCATGAGCAATTTTGAGGACATACCCTTTATAGTGTTTTTATACTTTATAGATAAATAACATATTCTTCATCATTTTTCAAAGAGTACACATTTACAATTTTAGGATTAGAAATTTCAGTCCACCTGCTTTCCAAACTACTATTTTCAGAGCACAGTATCATGTCTAATAATTGTTTCCGGCAATGTGAGGATTCTGCAGATAATCGGTTGACAAAAAAAAGCAAAAGCAAACAAAAAAAATCCCTCCTTCCAAAAAGGCTTTCATAAGAAAAACAAAAGCAACAGGATAGCCTTCCTTTCCAGTGATCTAGAAAAGCAAGAGTTACATATTTGAAACAATTAGTGTTTATTAGGCAAGGACTGTTTAAATGCTCAATTACATTTTTTCCAGTTGCATTACAAGATTTTCTTAAAAGGAAGCAATCGATGTAATGTGGAAGAGTTATAAAAGGCTCTTTGAAGAGGCATAAGACATTCACAAGAGGACATGCTTCAGAGAACTGTCCAGTGCACCAAGTCACGTGCTTCATTTTAGCATCACTATGGATCAATACAAAGGCATATAAAACAGAAACTTAAACCCACCAACTGACATATGGAAGTGCCTTGGGTTGTAGTCACAGTCTTCCCTCTTGAGACATCCTGCACCTCTCACAGAGTCTCCCCACCTCCAAACTGTCTTCCTTAGCCACCTCACATTAACCCACCTTTCAGACTGTATCACTTCCAGTTCCTAAGAAAAGCCAACACCTCCTGAAAGCTTCACTGCCAAACTTCTGGCCCTTCATTTCTGACAGGAGCTGGGCCTGGAATGAGCTCAGAGATTTCCAAAATCAGGCATGAAGTCCTCAACCACGATGACTGGCACCAAGCTTGGAGCTGGACTTCTTCATGGCCAGCTGGACCCTGGAAGCCAACGCCCAGGTGACCCAGATGGCCTATACCCCTGAACTGGCAGCCCTCCCTTCTGCTGGGGTGGGTTTTTCTGATCCAGTGCCTAATCAGCTCCATTCCTTGGGTTCTGACAGCTTGCTTCCTTCTCCTCTCGATCCGTCACCTCTTCTCTGGGGAGGGTCTGCCTGGTACATTTCAGGAAGCTGGATCCTGCACTAAGATGGTCAGTTCTCTTGGGACAAGTCTGGTACCTGACTGCATCCTGAGTGCGGAATTGTCCTCTGAACACTCTCCCTGCCTACTCCAGTTTCTTGTTACTGTTGGCTTCTGAAAGTGGACTCAGGAAGGTGTGCCCCACAGAACCTGTGCCAAGACAATGGTGACTGTAGGCTCTGTGGCCACATCATCTTTCTTCAGTCCTCTCCCTGCCTTGATGAGTAGGTTTCTACCCCCACTTACCTGCCCACATTGGGCACCTGTGCTTAGGTCAGCTTGACTCATCATAAGCTGGTCACTTACTTTCTGATACAGGCACCCACGACCACACCACTCAGTAAAGCTACTGCCCCAGGACACTGAGTCCCATCTTGGGTCATATCCTATCTCAAGTGCCCTCAACTCAGGGCACTTGTACACGTTTTAGCTCTATTGCAATGAACTAAAAGGTAGGTTCGGAGAAGGCAATGGCAACCTACCTCCAGTACTCTTGCCTGGAAAATCCCATGGATGGAGGAGCCTGGTAGGCTTCAGTCCATGGGGTCGCTGAGTTGGACATGACTGAGCGACTTCACTTTCACTCTTCACTTTCATGCACTGGAGAAGGAAATGGCAACCCACTCCAGTATCCTTGCCTGGAGAATCTCAGGGACGGCAGAGCCTGGTAGGCTGCCGTCTATGGGGTCGCACAGAGTCAGACACGACTGACGTGACTTAGCAGCAAAAGGCAAGTTGGTTCTTAGTCCCAGTGAAGTGAAGTGGATAGAAAGAAACGCTTTGTCAAAAAGCATAGCACAGAATTCATAGAAATTTCTGACACACTGTGCCAGCAGAGACAGAGTTAATGGATGTTTGTGGCTTCTTGGAGGATTTGCTCTTAAGAGGCATCATCCCTAAATGATAGTCTTTCTTCTGCCAGCTTGTGGCCTAAAATGGAATGGTGACCAATACATCCTGGTCGGATCTAAGTTTGAGGCCAGATTCTTCCAGTACTTCTCCTCAGGCATTTGGCAGAACTTCAGAGATTCACTAGCTTTGATGGCTACATTAGTCTTATTAATGTCTAGATGACTGTCTTAAAGTAGTGTTAGTTGCTCAGTTGTGTCCAACTCTGAGATCCTATGAACTGTAGCCCGCCAGGCTCCTCTTTCCAAGAAATTCTCCAGGCAAGGATACTCGAGTGGGTTGCCACTTCCTTCTCTAGGGGATCTTCTCAACCCAGGGATTGAACCTGTGTCTCTCACATTGTAGGCAGATTCTTTACTATCTGAACCACCCCTTAAGGGCCCTAAAATGCCAATCATTATGAGATGAATTCTCTCACACCTTGGTATTGCCTACTCACTGCTTTTGGAAATACACACACTTGGCTTTACTTTGCATTTTGGGGGTATTACACAAGAATCAGATGGTATCAGGTAGGACTATAAAATCAATAGTGTAAAAACAAAACTGGTAACAACATGAACAATTCTACTGTACCAGTAAATTCACCACCTATGAAATATTTCTAAAAGATTCATTCAGAAATAACCTTGTCGTCTCCTTCCCATATTTTGTCCCCACCCCAAGTTCCAAGTAGGCAGCCAGCTTCTTTGTGCTCCTCTGCCTCAGGGAAGTTTTGTGACACTGGGCAGAACGCAGAATCACAATCAATACATTGGAGAACAGTGTGTGTGTATATCTGTGTTTGCTGGGATGGTGTGAATGAGCTTAGAGAGGGAAGATTCTGTAAGACAAGGAAGGGGCCTGAATTCCAAGGGGTACCAGAACTGTCAGAAGCCTGCAGTGAGTTTCCTGGTTCCTGGAACTAATGTGAATTTTCATGCTGTGATGTCAACATGCAAAAAGCAGCAAGAGATTTTAATTGTCACTTTTTAGGAACAACACATTAGGTAAAACATGACAGAAAATCTCTTCTTTTATATCAACATTGATACAATCACATCTTAAAGAGTTTTGCCTCTATTTACAGATCACATTAAATTTCACATAAGCTATTCTATTTGCTGCTATTTTGCCATTAGAAGATGTTGTTAAATGTATGTCTGTCAGCTGTTTATAAACCTTAGAAACTACAGAAATGTTTGTTACATTCAATATAGATCAATGAGAGGAATGGCACATATATATTTGGAAGGCAAAAATAAATTTTATATATCTGTATCGGCTTTTCAAATATGATAAAACTAATTTCTTCTAAAGGATAGTAACTTCCCAACCATTTTCCTCCTACATAAACTTCATTAATAGTGTTCTTTTTAGATTTAAATTACTTTCTAACTTCATTACTTCTTCTGCATACACTCAAGAATCTGCTAATTCAAAGGAAGCACTCAAGCATTCCTTTATGTCTCAAGGATCAGGAAATCTTATGAGAAACAATAAGTGCCTTTGTCAGATAGTGAAAGAGGAAAAAAATTCTGCATTAAGGAATAAACCATGTTCAATTTTAACAAGTAAAAGAACACTTCTTTAACTTGCACTTAATTTAAAATCCAATCACAGGAATGAAGGTCTTTAAAAATTAAGACATCTCTTCTAGAGAACTATTAGAATCCTGGAAGGTGGCTATACTCGTAGCAACTGATCTTTTCACCCAGCAGAAATTCAAATCAAATAAGACAAAAAAAGAATCTAGTAACTGCAGGTTCCATACAAATGTTTTAACCTGGGTTTTCAACATCAGGACTGTTGACATTTTGAGCTGAATAATTCACTGTTGTTATGGCCCATCTCGTGCATCTTAGGGGGCCTTCCCCTCTCCAGGTGGCGCTAGTGGTAAATAACCTGCCTGCCAACGCAGGAGACGTAAGAGATTCCAGTTCCATCTCAAGGTTGGGAAGACCCCCGGAAGAGGGCATGGCAGTCCACTCCAGTATTCTTGCCTGGAGAATCCCATGGACAGAGGAGCCTGGCGGGTTTACAGTCCGTGGGGTTGCAAAGAGTCAGACATGACTGAAGCAACTTAGCGACAACACACACGCATCTCAGGATGCTTTACCCACTAGATGCCAGCAGCACCTCCTCTGTCTCGTCTTTCTCCTCTTTCCCTCCCTCTCAGCTCCACACTGACGGTCCATCAACACTGTCAAATGTCTCCCGGGAGGCAAAATTCTGCCCCACCATCACTCCTCTCCTAGAACCACTGTTTCCATCTCATTCCCTTCTAACTAGCTTCTTCATGGCATCTCTTGCATATAACTATTTATTGAGTAAGAAAGACGGTGACTTTTAATGTTTATAAAAATAAAAACTGCAAAGGCTCAACAACGTCTTTAATTTCATATCTATAAATGAAGAATGTGTCAAATCCAATCCATGGATTTTCAGGGGGGAGGGGAGGGATTCTTTCCATCTAAAGAGAATATAATTTGACGATTAAAGGGCTACCTGGGCTTTGGAGTTAGGCAACCTAAAATCAAATTTAACTTTTAACATTTAGAAGCTGTGTGATCATGAATAAAATATTAAAATTCCTTACATCTCTAATCTTTAAATATTAGAAAGGCAGAAAACAATAATATCTCTACTTCACATTGTTGTAGGAATTAAATGGGATAACATCTCTAAAGGGCATGCCACATATTAGATAGATACTCCATTATCTCATGCTTCTGAGCATGACAGTATAAATCACTTATTATGTGAGCGTTTTTCTTCAAAGAAGCATACTTTTTTTCTAGTTTTTTAAATTAACTATTACTGCATCATTTGGTACATCCTCTAGCTTTCTAAAAACAAAAACTACATTTAATTTTGTTTGCTTTCATGACAGGACAAGGCAATAGGGTAATCATGACTTTGGCAGTTGTTTCATCTTTTATCTGTAATATTCTCTATGCTAGAGTGGGTGTGGAGAAAAGGGAACGTTCCTACATTGTTGTTAAGAATGTGTACTGGTATAGCCACAATACAGAACAGTATGGAGGCTCCTTAAGAAACTAAAAATAGTTACCATACGATTCAACAATCCCACTCCTGAGCATACATTCAGAGAAAAACATGGCTTGAAAGGATACAGGCACCCCAATGTTCAATATTCAGTGTTCAATGTCTGCAATAGCCAAGACATGGAAGCAATTTAAATGTCCATCAACAGAAAAATGAATAAGGTTTGGCACATATACAGTGGAATATTACTCAGCCATTAAAAAGAATGAAATAATGCCATTTGCAGTAACATAGATGGACATGGAGATCATCCTACTAAATGAAATGAGTCAGACAAAAAGATAGGTATTACATGATGGTGTTTATATGTGGAATCTAAAAAAAAAAATGATACAAATTAACTCATTTACAAAACAAAAATAGACTCACAGACTTACAGGGAAATTATGGTTACCAGTGGGGAAGGGGTAGATTGGGAGTTTGGATTGACATGTATTTAAAATTAACACATAAGGACCTATCTATTGAGATACATGTACATGTATAACTGAGTCAATTTGCTGCATATCTGAAACTAGCACAACATTGTTAGTCGACTATGCTCCAATATAAAATAAAAATTTAAAACAAAAAGGATCTGGATGTATTATTTCCAAACATAATAATAATTAAGGGGGAGGGGGGGACATTTCTTTTTCTGTAGACTCGTCTTCTTTAACTTCACTAAAGAATTAACTGGACTGCCAGGTCTTACAAGACCATCCTGAACCTCTTCCTCCTAGGCACTTTGTCTGAAACCCATGAAATCCATGCTCTTGAGACTAACTAGAAATAGATTGTGTGATATATTCCTCAGTGTTATAGTCCAACGGGAATCACAAAGGACACACTATTTTGTGAACAACAGTTGACTCTGTTGTGGCATTCCTCATGTGTAAGAAATTTGAACAAAGCATAGTCCCTGCCCTTAAGGAGCTTACACTTACTGCATATAAAGTAACCTGGGAAATTATGCTGTGTAATTCTAAATTTGCATTATAATGATGAAACTCAAATAAATGCATATAAATAGAAAATAACCAACATAGAAAAGACACAGACAACCTATTCATGTTTTTCAGGGTACACTTTCTCCTCACTTTGCTCAACAGTCCCTTCTCCTTTCAACAGGCTAACATGCTCCGGAATCTCCTTGGTCTCATCCCTCTCCATGACTCATTTCTCACTTCCAGGTGACAAACCCAGGGGGTAAATATAGTACAGTCTATCCCTCAGCAGGATTGAGAAAGCGCCAAATAACTTCCCAGGGAGCAGACCTCCGTTTAATGTCTGCTCAGCCACTTTCCTCGTCTTGCCAACCAGACTAGGTGAGTTCCTTCTGCAGTAAGGCTTCTTTCAGTCTATAGTTGTCCTGGATAAACTCTGTACACATAAAACATGCCCAATGTTTTAAAAATTAGTGTCTAAAGCAGAAGGCTATAAGTTATGTGTCAGCATTTCCACATGCAGGATTATCAACTCCTCATTTTTTCTGACGTTTAGGCAGGCTGCTGGCCTCACCTAGCATTACCGCCCACTCTTCTGGCGTAAGGAGATACACTTGCCAACTGCACACAGCTAACGGCTGAGCAATTGGGGCACTTATGAATAAACTTAAATTTCAGCAAATAGCAAAAATATCTACTAGATTCTAATTTGAAAAACAATTGTTTAACATTGAAAAACTATGAAATTTACATTTATTTCAGTTTAAGTTAAACTGTCACTTATATTATACAAGGAAAACTAAAGATAACTTCATTGAACGTTCTCTGTTGTCCTTGATCTTAAAGGCTTCCACAATCTCAAACATACACTGTTAGCAACAGAAACATGCTTTATTGTTTAGCTGTCCTGTCAGGAACTTTATTCTCCTAAATCACATTCAGCACAACAAACATTTATGAAAGTCTAAATAAGAATAAGAAACTGCTCTATTAGGTGCTGGGCTAAAAAGCCTAGTAAAGAAAGCAAACGCATGACAGATTATTTTAACAACACAAGTGAAATGTTAAAGAATGCATCTACAGCTGAGTCTGGAGTTCACCGAAGGGCTACTGGGGAAGATGAACATGGGATAAGCCTTAAAAGGTTAAGAAATTTTTCCTAAGAATTTTCAGAAATAATATGATCGAAGCTGTAGAACAGCACAGTGTTTAACTTTAACTAAAAACAATTTAGAATTAGGAAAATGAAAGTGTAAGAAGGGAAGGTCCCCAGAGCAGGGAGGTTTATAGGCATTCATATACTCTGGCCTCAAAACATCAAAGCAGCATTGTTTCCAGATGCCTGCTCCTTTGAGAGAAAACGTTTCCAATTAGGACACAGAATGGCCAGATTTCAACAAGATAAAGGGAGAAGGAAATGACTGTCCTTTAACAATTCCGTTTGACTGATAATGTTTGGCTGTCCTGTACAGTATTTTGCAAAATATCACATTATAGGAAATGCAATGAAAATCCTGTAGCTGTGAAATTTTACCTCAGTCTGTGCAATCAAACAGTGTAGTAACTAGATGCTGCAATTACTTATTCATGTGAAAACTATTATTCACTTCATTAGATCAATGTTTCCTTGTTCCAAGGTTTTCCTACGGTTTTGCTTGCCACTCTTCACTCCTTGCTCTCAGAGGAATAATTTACCTGATTTTCTTAGGTTAATAAGATATTCCCCCAAATCAGTCACAACAAAGGCATCCCTGGGCCCAGGGATATACACATAGACACTATCACATCCATATATGGATACAAAGATAAAGTAACTTCAGATTCGGATATTCAACCATTAGCCCAGCTGTTATAATAAAACAGTGTATTTAACAGGACTCAGGGGAATGAGTAAGCTTGATGTTTAATGCAAACCAGCTTGTTGAAAAATATTATCACTTCATATGATGTTACAAAGCAATAAAATTAAAAAGGAGGCCCCAGGGAGGTATTTAACATATAGTCATAGAGTTGATCTAATGGAAGTTTGTATACTTACTAAGTGAAATACACTATCAGAAAAACTCAAGGTCTAGTATATTCATCAAAATTATGCAGAAAATGAAACATACATTTGAGTGTAACTTGAGTACATTCTGCTTAAATGATTCTATTCATGTATACTTTTGAAAGGTGGTATACATATTTTTATAATAACATAATGATACTAACATTCAATTCAAAATAATTACATGTAAGTAATCACAATTTTTTTAACGAGAACTATTAAGACTTATGTGAATTCAAAATACATTACAAGATTGTAGGCTCTTGCTACATTGTGATCTGCATGCATATGTGTGTGCTAGGTCACTTCAGTCATGTCCAACTGTGACCCCATGGACCTGCCAGGCTCCTCTGTCCATGGACTTTCCCAGGCAAGAATACTGGAGTGGGTTGCCATGGCTTCCTCCAGGGGATCTTCCCCACCGAGGGATCAAACTCTCGTCTCTTTTGTCTTCTGCATTGACAGGCAGTTCTTTACCACTAGCACCACCTGGGAAACCCATGATCTGCATAAGTCTTATTAACAAGCGTATGCTTAAAATAAGAAAAACACCCAGTATCTATAAAATTAGATTAAATAAATCTGCCAACATTACCTAAGCACGTTAAAAAGTTCAGAATCATCTAGCCAACATGTTTTGTTCATTACGACTCTTTTTCAACTATGAGGTGATATGACATCATTCTTAGCTAGGAGGAAGGAAGATTATCTGATGTGTAGAGTCCTGTAGATTTTCTTTCTTTTTTTTTTTAATCCCATGACTGTCCTGGGAATGAATGCAAAGACAGAGTTTACCCTGGTTGGCTCAGTGGTAAAGAACCCTCCTGCCAGTGTAGGAGATGCAGGGAACATAGGTTTGATCCCTGGGTCAGGAAGATCTCCTGGAGGAGGAAATGGCAACCCGCTCCAATATCTCTGCCTGGAAAATTCCATGGACAGAGGAACCAGGCGGGCTATAGTCCATGGAGTTGCAAAGAGTTAGACACAACTGAGTGCACACACGCCCACGCACACAAGAAACATTAAAGATAATTACTATGCTGATTTTTTAAAAAATCAAATGTTAACTAAAAAATATCATAGGATTTGGGGAAGAAATAAGAGAGGTTTTAAAGGCATATATGGGTTTCCACGATGGCCCAGCAGGTTAAGAATCTACCTACAATGCAGGAGACACTGGAGACCTGGATTTGATCCCTGGGCAGGTAAGATCCCCTGGAGGAGGGCATAGCAATCCTCCCCTATATTCTTGCCTGGAGAATCCCATGGAGAGAGGAGCCTGACAGGTTACAGTCCATAGAGTCACAAAGAGTTAGATATGACTGAAGTGACTGACCACAAAGGACATACAAGATAAGGCTCGGATCCTCAAATAATTTTTTATATATATGAAGAAAAGAACCTCAAGCATATGAAAAAGCTAGAAAATAAATTTCTAGTTCTCTAATAGCATGTTAAGTCGTAGAACGTTAGTAGAAATAAAAAGTAATGTAATATTCACAAAAGGAGAAAGTAAACATTTCTTAAGCTTATGCTGGTAGATCACAACAAGCAACAAACCTGCATCATAGCTTTAATGAGATGGGCTGAGATCATCTACAGCTCTGTCCAGACAGAGTGAAGCACGAGAAAGATAAAAACCCAGTTCCATATATCAAATGACTTGCTTCTCAGTTAAAGTCAGGCCCTTAAAATCCCAAGAATATTGATTTCTATAATTTTGTTCTTTTAGGCAAGGCAAATCTTAGAAAACAGATGCTGCTAAAAACAATCCTTTTCCTTCATGTTCTTTCCTTTTGATATATTTTTTTTGCAATGTAGCTGGAGTGAGGTGGCAGGGATTCTCATCTTAATAGCTACAATAGCCTCCTTCACATGGTTTGGCATCTCCCTATTCTTTAGGGTACCTATAGACTAAGGAAAATAATATCATAAATATTCTCATTTTATAAATTTTGCTTAAAATATGTACCTGAACTTTCATTTATTTAAACTCATATATTAGACAGGTATGCCAAAGAGTGTGCATTTCTGAATCTTAGGGAAATAAGGATGCTATCTTTCCCACATTGTCTACATAAAAGTGTTAGTCGCTCAGTCATGTCCAACTCTTTGTGGCCCCATGGACTGTAGCCTGCCAGGCTCCTGCATCCATAAAATTTTCCAGGCATGAATACTGGAGTGGGTTGCTATTTCCTTCCCCAGGGAATCT
Source organism: Bos taurus (assembly GCF_002263795.3). Classification (NCBI taxonomy): domain Eukaryota; kingdom Metazoa; phylum Chordata; class Mammalia; order Artiodactyla; family Bovidae; genus Bos; species Bos taurus. Next base: position 27,187,224 of record NC_037336.1, read on the forward strand.
TCCCGACCCAGGGACTGAACCCAAGTCTCTTGCAACGCAGGCAGATTCTTTACCATTTGAGAAAGAACTACTCTAAAAATCTCTGAATTTGTTAAGAATAGTAAGTGAACATTTGTTGAGGAAGATGTACTATGTACAAGGTGCAACTTTAGTTGCTTTACCATATGTCACTATTTAACCTTTGTAACAATCCTATGCGGAGAAGGCAATGGCACCCCACTCCAGTATTCTTGCCTGGAAAATCCCATGGACGGAGGAGCCTGGTAGGTTGCAGTCCATGGGGTCACTAGGAGTCGGACACGACTGAGTGACTTCACTTTCACTTTTCACTTTCATGCATTGGAGAAGGAAATGGCAACCCACTCCAGTGTTCTTGCCTGGAGAATCCCAGGGACGGAGGAGCCTGGTGGGCAGCCTTCTATGGGATCGCACAGAGTCGGACACAACTGAAGTGACTTAGCAGCAGCAGCAGCAAACCTATGAGATACAGGTTAAGGAACATGCTCAAAGTCACAAAGCTTGTGAGTAGTGAATATTGGATGTGAACCGAGGTAGTATGCCGTGAGAGCAGCCGTCCCCAACCTTTTTGGCAACAGGGACTGGTTTCATGCAAGACAATTTTTTCCACAGGCAGCAGGGGGATGGTTTTGGGGTACTTCAAGAATATTACATTCATTGTGTGCTTTATTTCTATTATTATTGCATCAGTTCCACCCCAGATCATCAGGTATTAGATCCTAGAGGTTAGGGACCCTTGCTTTAGAGCACTGCTGCTAAGTCACTTCACTTCAGTCGTGTCGCACTCTGTGCGACCCTGTAGACGGCATAAAGACAGCTTTAGAGTGCTACATTTACAGAATTATATTTATCCCAACTTTTGGGGCCGTATCATTACAACAATAAGCTGCTTATCTGAAGCTGTGCACAAACATCAAATTTTTCTTGACCTGGGACCAAGAATGTGTTTTTCTAGCCTTACATCCATCCACATTTCCATGACATGTATAATGAATCACACTTGAACTTGTAGATTTGAAGGGAGTAGAGTTCAATGGTTTCAAAGAAACTTTTAAAAAACATCCAGAGGGAATCAAGCAGATGAAAATTAGGAACTATAAGACTTTAAAATTCATACTGGCAGGAAGCTGCAAGCAGTGATGATAAAAGAAAACAAAATGATGCAAATTTAAGTGGATTAAATAGGCAGAAAAATCAGTTGGGGGGCGGGGATCTTTAATCAAGCCAAAGTGCTAAAGACAATAGAGGTTGATGATGTGGAAATGGTTAATAGTTTTATATCTACTGAGATCAACCCTATTCAGGTGATTTTTTTTCAATTCTTCTAATTCTCAATAACTTTCTCTGATACACCAAGATTGTTCAGACTGGTAGGACTGCGATTAACTCCACATGTGGAAAAGAATTTTATGTAAATAGGCTCAAGATATGAGAGTTGGAAAGGAATTTAGATATCATTCAACCCCATCAGGAAAAAAGTGAGACCAAAGGAGGTTAATTAAGCTTACTCAAGGTCACTCTAAAGTTGATTAATGTAAACTGGAATAAGATAGTTATGCAGTGGCAGAATTTATAGTAATACAATTCTTTCAAAACTCTAACATAGTATTCCATGAAGGGAAAGACCACAGGCGGGGGCCGGCAGTGGGGGCGGGGGCCGGCAGTGGGGGCGGGGGCGGGGGGGCATGTGGGGGAGGGGCAGGGACTCCTTTTAATACTGTCTTTAAAGTCTTTTGAAAATCAACAGCAAAGGGATTATAAAAGATGGTAAATTATAATGGTCATTAAAGTACTTTTACAGAAAATGGTTCCTTATATATTTTCTAACCTCTGATGATCTTTGCAGGATCTCGTTATGTCTGGAGATGAAACCAATCACAAAGATGGTCTTTTCAATTTCTCACACCTTGGGCAAGACCTAAATGTAAAATGTAGGCAATCAAACTTCAAAGTTTGTAAATCCTATTTTGATTCCTTCAAAAAAGCACTTGAGGTAAGAGGGCATGTGGCAGGCAGACATGAAGAAGACAAAACTCTTAAGGGCTTCCCTGATGGCTCAGCAGGTAAAGAATCTGCCTGCAATGCAGAAGACACGGGTTCAGTCCCTGGGCTGAGAAGATCCCCTGGAGAAGGAAATGGCAACCCACTCCGGTATTCTTGCCTGGAGAATTCCATGGACAGAGGAGTCTGGCGAGTACAACGTGCAAAGAGGCAAAGAGCCAAACTCAGCTGAGCGACTAAGTATGCAAATTCTTTTAAAAGCAAAAGATTGACATTTAAGATAAACAGAGCACACAGTACTAGGAAAATTAAAATGCAAACATGTGAAGAGTGTTAGGTAGAAGGGAATAATATGCCCTGAAGGAGTTTACACATGAGATCATTGACTGAAGTAGGTTTAAGTTGAGAAGAAATGTTAAGATTTGGCCGTGATATGGGAAAGAACAAGACGGAGGAAGTGTCAAAGACAGAAGAGACAGACTTCAATGCACATGAAAAGGGAGCCACTGAAAATAAGTGATGAGACATAAACATCACTTGTGAGAGTCAGCAATCTAACATTAAATGGATTACTGAGGTGATGCTCCAGGGTGGGAAGACATTTAGTAGGGGAAACTGCCTCAGCGGGGCACTCCCTCTGAGACAGCAGATGACTGGCATACAGTAAATGATTCAGAATTCGATGGCATTCTATTCTAAACATTCAATTTGTAGAAAAAATAGTTTCAGATTCTCCCCTTTGATGGAAAAACAACATTCAGAAATTTTATACACACACACACACACACACACACACACACAAACACACACACTGCTGCTGCTGCTAAGTCGCTTTAGTCGTATCCGACTCTTAGCGACCCCATGGACTGCAGCCCACCAAGCTCCTCCGTCCATGGATTTTCCAGGCAAGAGTACTGAAGTGGGGTGCCATTGCCTTCTCTGACATATATATATACATACATATAATATGGGCTTCCCTGGTAGCTCAGCTAGTAAAGAATCTACCTGCAATGTGGGAGACCTGGGTTTGATCCCTGGGTTAAGAAGATCCCCTGGAGGAGGGTACAGCAACCCACTCAAGTATTCTTGCCTGGAAAATTCCATGGTCAGAGGAGCCTGGCAGGCTACAGTCCATGGGGTCACAGAGAGTCAGATACAACTAAGCAACTAAGCACAGCACAGCATACATAAATATGTGTGTATATCTATTTATCTATTTATATATATATATATATTTATATGAATACATGCATACGCATATATAAATATGTGTATATATGCATATATAAATGTGTGTGTATATATATATATATATATGTACGTGTATGTATATGTGTATCAGATCAGATCAGATCAGTCACTCAGTCGTGTCCGACTCTTGGCAACCCCATAAATCGCAGCACGCCAGGCCTCCCTGTCCATCACCAACTCCTGGAGTTCACTGAGACGTCCATTGAGTCAGTGATGCCATCCAGCCATCTCATCCTCTGTCGTCCCCTTCTCCTCTTGCCCCCAATCCCTTCCAGCATCAGAGTCTTTTCCAATGAGTCAACTCTTCACACGAGGTGGCCAAAGTACTGGAGTTTCAGCTTTAGCATCATTCCTTCCAAAGAAATCCCAGGGCTGATCTCCCTCAGAATGGACTGGTTGGATCTCCTTGCAGTCCAAGGGACTCTTAAGAGTCTTCTCCAACACCACAGTTCAAAAGCATCAATTCTTCGGCACTCAGCCTTCTTCACAGTTCAACTCTCACACCCATACATGACCACAGGAAAAACCATAGCCTTGACTAGATGAATCTTTGTTGGCAAAGTAATGTCTCTGCGTTTGAATATGATATCTAGGTTGGACATAACTTTCCTTCCAAGGAGTAAGCGTCTTTTAATTTCATGGTTGCAGTCACCATCTGTAGTGATTTTGGAGCCCAGAAAAATAAAGTCTGACACTGTTTCCACTGTTTCCCCATCTATTTCCCATGAAGTGATGGGACCGGATGCCATGATCTTCGTTTTCTGAATGTTGAGCTTTAAGCCAACTTTTTCACTCTCCTCTTTCACTTTTATCAAGAGGCTTTTGAGTTCCTCTTCACTTTCTGCCATAAGGGTGGTGTCATCTGCATATCTGAGATTATTGATATTTCTCCCGGCAATCTTGATTCCAGCTTGTGTTTCTTCAAGACCAGGAGCTGACTATGGCTCAGACCATGAACTCCTTATTGCCAAATTCAGACTTAAATTGAAGAAAGTAGGGAAAACCACTAGACCATTCAGGTATGACCTAAGTCAAATCCCTTATGATTATACAGTGGAAGTGAGAAATAGATTCAAGGGACTAGATCTGATAGATAGAGTGCCTGATGAACTATGGAATGAGGTTCGTGACATTGTACAGGAGACAGGGATCAAGACCATCCCCATGGAAAAGAAATGCAAAAAAGCAAAATGGCTGTCTGGGGAGGCCTTACAAATAGCTGTGAAAAGAAGAGAAGCAAAAAGCAAAGGAGAAAAGGAAAGATATAAACTTCTGAATGCAGAGTTCCAAAGAATAGCAAGAAGAGATAAGAAAGCCTTCCTCAGTGATCAATGCAAAGAAATAGAGGAAAACAATAGAATGGGAAAGACTAGAGATCTCTTCAAGAAAATCAGAGATACCAAAGGATCATTTCATGCAAAGATGGGCTCAATAAAGGACAGAAATGGTATGGACCTAACAGAAGCAGAAGATATTAAGAAGAGATGGCAAGAATACACAGAAGAACTGTACAAAAAAGATCTTCATGACCCAGATAATCACAATGGTGTGATCACTGACCTAGAGCCAGACATCCTGGAATGTGAAGTCAAGTGGGCCTTAGAAAGCATCACTACAAACAAAGCCAGTGGAGGTGATGGAATTCCAGTTGAGCTATTCCAAATCCTGAAAGATGATTTTGTGAAAATGCTGCACTCAATCTGCCAGCAAATTTGGAAAACTCAGCAGTGGCCACAGGACTGGAAAAGGTCAGTTTTCATTCCAATCCTAAAGAAAGGCAATGCCAAAGAATGCTCAAACTACTGCACAATTGCACTCATCTCACACGCTAGTAAAGTAATGCTCAAAATTCTCCAAGCCAGGCTTCAGCAATATGTGAACCATGAACTTCCTGATGTTCAAGCTGGTTTTAGAAAAGGCAGAGGAACCAGAGATCAAATTGCCAACATGCGCTGGATCATGGAAAAAGCAAGAGAGTTCCAGAAAAACATCTACTTCTGCTTTATTGACTATGCCAAAGCCTTTGACTGTGTGGATCACAATAAACTGTGGAAAATTCTGAAAGAGATGGGAATACCAGACCACCTGATCTGCCTCTTGAGAAATTTGTATGCAGGTCAGGAAGCAGCAGTTAGAACTGGACATGGAACAACAGACTGGTTCCAAATAGGAAAAGGAGATTGTCAAGGCTGTATATTGTCACCCTGTTTATTTAACTTATATATAGAGTACATCATGAGAAACACTGGACTGGAAGAAACACAGTGTATATGTGTATATGTATATATAAAACTCAGTTTTCCCATTATTTATATAGGCAGTTCTACTAATATGTAGATATATATAATATATTTAAAAACATATATATAGTTTCAAATCTCATCTCTTTCACTTACACATTCACATTCCTTGAGATAAACATACGGATGCATGCAAACATATGGATAAACTAGATTATATCCTTAAAGGAAGATTCTTGCCATCATATCTCACATTTTTCATGCAAGTGTTATGTGCCTGCTTTAATAATCTTCCTAATTTGGGACTTCCTTGGTGGTCTTGTGGTTAAGACTCTCCACTTCCAATGCAGGGGGCACAGGTTTGATTCCTGGTCAGGAAACTAAGATCCCACATTCTGTGTGACAAAAAAATGCAAATTAAAAAATAAATAAAGTGTACAACTTGAAAGCTTTTTTAAGAAAAATAATCTTCCTAATTCATAGCTTGGGGTTACTCATTTGGTCCGGTGGATTGTAATGTGGTCTTGTTACTCTAATGTAGCATACAGCTTCCTTAGACGTCACAATGCTTTGCTTAGGTTTCACTTAAAATCAATTTAATATTTACTTCACATCCAATTTGTTTGCCTTTTTATTTTTAGTTTTGGACACATAAACCATATCAACACTCATAGTAATGTGTTATACTAATTTTCAATTCAAAACTGTATTTAAAATGTAATAGGCTATTAAATTGTTATGACTCAAACTTAAAGAACTGTGCAATTGGAAGAACTTATGAATGTTTATCTGCTAATATAATGGCTTATAGCTACCATTTGTTTATAGCTTACATGCCAGGCATAGTCTTATATGTCTTATGTTCATTGTCTCATTTAATTCTTCAAATAACTCTATGAGGTTAATTTGTTATTCACTTTTTACAGGTAAATACGCTAAGTATTATAGTTTAGAAAGTAATATGTACAGGCAATATGCTGAGTACTTTATGAGTGTCCTATGACTTTATCTTAACAAAAAACCCTGAAGTAGGCTGTGTCTTTGCCCTGGTTTCACTGAGGTGAAGCTAAGTAATTTGCAGAGTTATTAAGTGGCAGGTCTTGGCTCACAAGAGTGGATAGCCATTCCCTTCTCCAGGGATCAAACCCTGGTCTCCCACACTTCAGGCAGATTCTTTAACATCTGAGACACCAAGAAGCCCAAATATACAATAGAGTTTAGATTTTGAGAGGTGTTGAATTGGAAGCTCTGGTTCAACCACTGGAGCAATGGTCATTTAACCTGTCTCCTGCTTCTTGATGGACAATTCTCAGACCACCTGCAACTGGGTGAAAGCTACATTATTAAGTTACACAAGAGGTGCTATGTCTTCTTATAACTTTTATCCCATTATACCAAAATTATTTCAGTCAGAAAATTTATACCCCACCACACACATGCTAAATTTTTGCTGCTAGTATTTAATATCCTGAAGCTATTTCTTTTTTTCAGATTACAGATCATTTGACCCTCCTCCTCTGTATCAAAATTTCAGCAGCTTAAGTTTCTGTTTTATGTTTCTGTTATGCTTAGAAGAGCTGGAGGCAAAAGCAAGATTTCTATAAACTTCTCAGAACAAGATTACTAAAGCAACCTTATAAGACCCAGCACACTTGTAGCTTGCCTGTTTGACAACCATTCTGCAAGTATTTACAAAGCATCTATTAAACACTGGTTAGTATAGTTTGAACATCAGGAATATAAATGCAGTCTCTGAACTTAAGAAAATCAACACTGAGGTGGGGAAAGGAAGGTGTTAAGGGAGTATACATATGTAACTACCTGTAATACAGCTTGCAGATACACAAGAGAATAGTGGTTAGAAGGGCTGATTCAGAAAGCAAATTCTTGGGTTTGAAAGACGACTCGGCCACTTTAAGAGCTGACTAACTCTGGGAATTTAGACTAACTGTGTAACTCATATTTCTAATGCATAAAAAAGAAGCTAAAGAGTATTAACTTTGTAATAACGAAGTAATAACTTCGTTATTGAGAATTAGCCAAGATAAAGGTAGTGGCTGACAAGTAGTGCATAGCAAACACGTTTTATGATCACAGAGTGTGCTAAATGTGTATAATTAAAGTCATATGGGGACCCAGATAAATGGCCAATCTCTTTGGCCTAGGGGAGAAAGGCAGGCAGCTGGTGTTAAGGAATTCTTTGCAGAATTCTGCCTTGATTGTCCTGTGCCTTGATTTGGTTATATGGAGACAGAATATACTCAAGAGAGAACATAGTCTAGAAAGGGGGAACCACCAAAATAAGAACACAGAGCAAGAGGAATATATGACACACTGGTGAAGCACTCGGGCTCCCAATACGGTGGAGAATGAGGTTTGGGTTAAAATGACATGGGCAAAATGATACATGAAAGGAGAGCTAAGAAAAGATTATAAAGACACATAACAGGAAAGATCAATGTCTGCCAGCAGGAATCCTCAACCTGAGTTACTAGATGCAAAAGAATTCAAGATATCAGACCACAACTCTAAGATCCACTCACTAATTTGCTAAGTTAGAACTGAGACGTGTTCAAATTTAGTGCTTGGTAAATGCCTGTTGAGTAGAATTGATGAAAAAGGAAAATAAGACAACCACGAAGTGATCTAACTTGTTATATAGCTCCTGCTGAATACATTTTGTAAGTAGCAACCGAGTGATAACATCCTACCTTTATTTGATTAATTTTGTCACTAACATCACAATTGTACAATAAGTATATATAAGTTTAAAATTTCATTAGATCAACATGGAGTATGTCATAGGAATTTTTTCAAAACTCTGCATTTGAGATGGGTGTCTACACATTTCTTATGAAAGTATGTCAATCACTTCATTCATTCCGACTAAGTTCATGTGAACTTATCCCCACTCCTCCAAAAAAAAAAAATCAATCTATATATTCTGCTAAAATTCAACACATAAAGTACACCATTAATTTTATAATAAAAATAATATATGCTTATTATCTTAAATTAACTCTGTCCCTCTATATTGACATTGACAATCAAGGTGACTTCTAGGTAATTCATACCATTATAGATAGTCCATTCTGAAGAAGCAGGCTACAACTGTGTACCCCAGTTAATCAAGTATAGTGCACATTACCAGTTAACTCTAGAGTAACTAATCTGAGTGTCAATTTCAAAAGAAATTAGTCCCAAAGGAGATACTATATATCAATGAAATCAGTGGTGACTCATTTTGTTTTATACTCAATGAAAATTATTATATCATAGGTTACTTCAAACATTTAACATTTCTTGACAAAATCAAAAATATTTTTAAAAAGTTCAAGTCCTGTATTTGCAAAAGTCCTATAGGGAATATCTATGACAACATTTCCAACCATTATACTAAAATGAAGTCATATGAAAACTTTTCTAATGCTGCTGCTGCTGCTGCCAAGTCGCTTCAGTCGTGTCCAACTCTGTGCGACCCCATAGACGGCGGCCCACCAGGCTCCCCCGTCCCTGGGATTCTCCAGGCTAGAACACTGGAGTGGGCTGCCATTTCCTTTTCCAGTGCATGAAAGGGAAAAGCGAAGTCGCTCAGTCGTGTCCAACTCTTCGAGACCCCATGGTCTGCAGCCTACCAGGCTCCTCCGTCCATGGGATTTTCCAGGCAAGAGTACTGGAGTGGGATGTCATTGCCTTCTCCATTTCTAATGCTAATGAAACAAAATAAATAATATAATTTTGTACGTATTTGTTAATTTTATAAACTCAAGAACATTATACATGTGAGTTCAGAAGGTTTTAGCATTTAAATCTTACTATATGCTTTTGATTGGAAAAGGAAATGGCAACACACTCCAGTGTTCATGCCTGGGAAATTCCACGGACAGAGGACCCTGGAGGGCTACAGTCTATGGGGTCGCAAGAAGTCAGACATGACTGAGCAATTCAACAATAACAATATGTTTTTGATAAATAAATAATGGTAATAAATAATGTACCATATGTAAGTAAACTCATTATCATAAGTAGCCAATCAATATATCAATATCACTTTCTTCTTATGGATTCTGCTTAAATCATTGAGTATTTTCTGTATTAACTGCTTTGATCAGGTTCTATTATTTGCTACAGGAAACAATGGGACTAGAGATGACTGTACTGAGCAGGTGAGAGTTAAATCATTTTTTAGGAACAAAGAAAACCTCTTTAGTAACCAAACTGGTAGTAGGTGATTTACAAGTGATTAAACTGATTAATATTGTTCTGTGATCAATGTCAATTTCCCATTTCCTGAAGCTGAGCTACTTGTCAGTGTTTTGAATTGCCATCTGTAGCAGACACATCTGAAAGACTGTCTTCACAAATAACTGAATTTATTTTTCTACAGGACACATGTCTTTGCCACAGAGACTTTTGGCAACTTTATGTGACTCACCTGCTTTACTACAACTGCTTTTAAGGATATGTGACTGTAATATATACTGCTTACTCTGAAAGGAGCTGGAAAGCGAAACTTAGAATGCATGTAATATAAACACTCTCTAATAACTGGTAAATACTTAAATTGCACAGATTTGGATTCCACTGGGATAGGAGAATGAAGCTGGTTCCACCGTAATAAAATCTTCAAAGACTGTTAACTAACATTCTCAGCTGTGTATGATATCAGAGTATAACTAAAGCATTTCCCCCAAAGGAAGTCACATGCCAACTCTTCATGACTAATGCGACTAATAAGGTATGCGGATTTGGCCAAGATACTCAAGTTAAACACAGCATATGGAATTTTTATGTGGCACTCTTCCACTACTATTACAGAAGCAGTTGTGCTTTTTAAAATAAATACATTATTCTTTAGAGCAGTTTTAGATTCCCAGGAAAACGGAACTGAAAATCCGGAGTTCCCATATCTCCCCTGCCCCAGCACATGTACACCTCCGCCATCACCCCCATCAACATCCCCAGCCACAGTGGCACATTTGTGACAATCACTGAACTCGTATTGATAAATCATGTCATTATCACTCAAAGTCTGTGGTTTATATTGGGGTTCACTCTTGGTGTTGGACATTCTACGATCTGGATAACTTATAATGCTACGTATCTACCACTACAGTATCACACAGAACAGTTTCACTGCCCTGAAAATGCTCTGTGCTCTGCCTGTTCATCCCTTCCTCCCCTACCCACTGCTAATATGTTCTAGGAGGTTTTTGGTTTTTGGTCATTTCTTTTTTTTAAAATTTTATTTTATTTTTAAACTTTACAATATTGTATTAGTTTTGCCCAACATCGAAATGAATCCGCCACAGGTATACCCATGCTCATTTCTTTTGAATTTTCTACATAGACAATTCTGTCACCTGAAAATAAGACTGTCTTATTTCTTCCTTCCCAGTCTGTACACTCTTTTGTTTCCCTTATCTCACTTCATTAGAATTTCCAGAAAGATGTTCAGAAGTGATGAGAGAGAGCAACTCGGCCTTGTTCTGAGCTTAGTGGGAAAGCTTCAAATTTTTCACCATTAAGTATAATATTAGCTGAAGGATTTTGTAGATGTTCTTTATCAAGCTGAGGAAGTTCCCCTCTGTTCCTCTTTTGCTGAGAGTTTTTAATCATGAATGAGTGTTGGATTTGTTCAATGCTTTTACTGCATCTACTGATAGGATCATGTGTTTCTTCTTTTGCCTGTTAATTTTATGGATTATATTAACTGATTTTCAAATGTTGAAATGTTCTTGCATATCTGAGATAAATGCGACTTGGTTGTGGCATGTAATTTTTTTATATATTGTTGGGTTTGATTTCCTAGTATTTTGTTGAAAATTTTTACATCTATGTTCATGAAAGACATCAGTCTATAGCTTTCTTATAATGTCTTTGGTTTTGGTATTAGAGTAAAGCTGGCCTCATATTAAGAGTTAGGAAGTATTCCCTCTGCTCTTATCTTTTCAAGAGACTATAGGGAATTATTATAACATTGTCCCTCAGTGTTTGATAGAATTCATCAGTGAACCCACCTGGGCCTGATGCTTTCTGTTTTGATGGGTTATTAATTATTTATTCAATTTTTGTTATAGATATATGTCTATTTAGGTTGTCTGTTTTCTCTTTGTGTGAGTTTTGGCAAACTATGTCTTTCAAGGAATTGGTCCATTTCATCTAAGTTATCAAATTTGTGGCTACAGGGTTGTTTACAGTATCCCTTCATTATTCTTTTAATGTCCATGGGATCTGTCTCTACTAATGTCCAGCATCTATACATCTATATTTTATCTATACACCTTGGATTGACTTTAAAAAGCTTAAACTGTGGTACATACACTTGGTAATAGGCACTGTCAATAAAATACAAACAAGGAAAGTATCTACAATATCCACATGAAGCAAGACAAGAAGAAAAAAAAACAAATAGTTATACCAAAATGACATATGGTTTACAGTATGTTTTGAAGTTATTTAGCTCTCTCCAGCTCCTTACTGTCATGTCTAATATCAGTGACTTCTCCAGAAAATCAGGCAATCTGCCCATGAATATAGATTCCCCCCCAAAATCATGTGAAATTTATATATTTTGCCGTTTGACTCCACACATTTTCAAAGCAAAAGTCCAATCATTATCATGACATCTTTACATGAGCTGAGTGCTAGAGAGGGATAAGGCAACACTTGGAACAGATGTGAAAATACCTATGTTGATCAGTAATTTAAAATCAATTGAGTCTTTTGAGCATCAAATATTTCTCTAAATTGGGAAGTGGTGATTGCACCAATGTAATACTATTGACCTATAATGATGAAATTTCTTATCCTATCTGAAAACTGAAGGGTCTGAAAATTATTTTACCCTTTAAATGCAAAGACACTGACAGTGTTTATCATGAATGCAGACTACCTAGAAGAAAGAATATGATGCCTTAAATTTGGTACTTGCATCCAGAAAAAAATTGGAAGATGTAAATTAATTTCATTGGAGGAGGTAAAATAACCATTTTCTGCCATAAAAGGAAAAGCAGATTGGCTAAACATAATCACTTATTCACATATAAAACATATTAAATATTCATGCTAGACACTTTGTAGAATTCTTGATGTACAAAACCTCTAGGAGGGCAGGTATCCTTTTTTATACCTGTAAGCATCATATGCTCCTGTAGTGCCTGACATATATCGCCCTTTGACACTGAATCCTCTTAAAACCGTATAAAGTATGTATAAATATCATTACTTACACATAAAGAGTAGAGGTCAACAAAATGAACCACACACCAAGGATACCAAGCCAGACGTGGGCAGATCTGAGACTATAGCCCAAGTATGCACCTGCCAGATGCACAAAGCCACTCACTCCTATTCTTCAAACTTGCCTACTCCTCCAGCCAGTTCAGGATTGAAATATATTCTGTAAATATGCTTACCATGTATATCATTTAATAAATTATTTCTTAACTTGTCATTTAACACATTTTTGTTGAAGGTCAAATTCAGGATTGTTTCTCTTTAGCATAAATCATAATTCTCAAGTGTTCTGTCAGAAGTAAACCATGGGAAACTTATGGATTTTAAATTCTGTAGTTGCATTAAAAATCTCCACTGTCACATAAATATGATTTCCAACAAATGACCGTAACTTACTGAACTGTAACCATAATCTTATTTTTTAAGTCTTTTCCTGAGTTTGCTTTCTGATCACAGAGGAGGACCCTGTGTCAGATGGTCACTACAAAATACACTATTTACAGCATCTCTAATTCACTTATAAAATGTATGGAGAAAATTGATACGGCAGATCCTGGTGTGAGTCTCCTTTTAACAAATTTTGAGCTCTGATCACAGCATTTACCTGCTGTGACACTGCTTTTTTGGTGAAAAATGCTCTTTGGGTTTCTCAGCAAGTTTAGCAAAAATTTTAGCAAATTTCTTTTTCTATGAACATTGGGGAAATGCTTGTAAATCTTGCTATATTCTCTTCAAGTAAACTTTTCTTGATGCAAAAATATTCTTGTTGATTACAGTACAATTACTTTGACTTTCGTTCCAGACATGCCAATTTCTATGTGTTTTGATCTCTGAGCCTTGATTTTTGCAAGTGGATAGGGAGTGAATGCTCCTCTTTTTCTCATAGAATCTCGAGGAGGAGATGAGGAGGCACAAGTGAAAGCACTTGGAAAGCTATCAGGCTGTGTAGAAATATAAGACGAATACTACCTACAAAAGTTGTGCAAGAGAATATGCAGTCGTGATCTGAGATATAAGAGCCACAATATCCAAAACTGAGGGCATTCATTTTCTCCATCTGCTCCAGTATGTTCCATAATCTTTTTCCTCTCTCCTATAGGACATGCTGCTGCTGCTGCTAAGTCACTTTAGTTGTGTTCGACTCTGTGCGATCCCATAGACGGCAGCCCACCAGGCTCCCCCGTCCCTGGGATTCTCCAGGCAAGAACACTGGAGTGGGTTGCCATTTCCTTCTCCAGGGCATGAAAGTGAAAAGTGGAAGTTAAGTCGCTCAGTCGAGTCCGACTCTTTGCGACCCCAGGGACTGCAGCCTACCAGGCTCCTCTGTCCATGGGATTTTCCAGGCAAGAATACTGGAGTGGGGTGCCATCACCTTCTCCGCCTATAGGACATACCCTCTACACTACTCAATCTAGAAACCTGAGCTCATCTAAACTCACTACATTTACTTCACTCCAGACAAGAAGAGGTGGCAAGAATACACAGAAGAACTATACAAGAAAGGTCTAAATGACTGGTTTAACCACAGTGGTGTGGTCACTCACCGCCAGATATCCTGGAGTGTGAAGTGAGGGGCCTTAGGAAGCATTATTATGAATAAAGCTAGTAGAGGTGATGTAATTACACTTGAGCTATTGAAAATCCTAAAAGATGATGCTGTCAAAGTGCTGCACCCAATATGTCAGCAAACTTGAAAAACTCAGCAGTGGCCACAAGACTGGAAAAGGTCAGTTTTCATTCCAATCCCAAAGAAAAGTAGTGCCAAAAAAGTGTTCAAAGTACTGTGCAATTGTGCTCTTTTCACATGCTAGTAAGGTTATGCTCAAAATCCTTCAAGCTAGTCTTCAGTGGTTTAGGAATTGAGAACTTCAAATGTACAAGGTGGGTTTAGAAAAGGCATTGGAACCAGAGATCAAATTGCCAATATTAGTTGTTGGATCATAGAGAAAGCAAATGAATTCTAGGAAAAAAAAAAATCTGCTTCATCAACCAGGCAAAAGTCTTTGTGTGGAAAACTTTTAGTGATGGGAATACCAGATCACCTTTCCTAAGTCTCCTGGGAAACCTGTATGTGGGTCAAGAAGCAACAGTTAGAAATGGAGTGGTTCAAAATTGGGAAAAGAGTATGTTCAGGCTGTATATTCTCACTCTGCTTATTTAACTTATATGCAGAGTACATCGTATGAAATTCCAGGCTGGATGAATCACAAGTTGGAATCAAGATTGCCAGGAGGAATATCAACAACCTCAGATACACAGATGAAACCACCCTAATGGCAGAAAGTGAAGAGGAATCAAAGAGACTTGATGAAGGTGAAAGAGGAGAGTGAAAAAGCTGGCTTAAAACTCAATATTCAAAAAACTAAGATCATGGCTTCCGGTACCATCCTTTCATGGCAAATAGAAGTGGGAAAACTGGAAGCAATGACAGATTTTGTTTTGTTGGCTCCCAAATTACTGTGGACGGTGATTGCAGCCATGAAATCCAAAGACAGTTGCTCATTGGAAGGAAAACGTTGACAAAACCTAGACAGTGTATTAAAAACCAGAGATATCACTTTGCCAACAAAGGTCGATATAGTCAAAGCTACGGTTTTTCCAGTAGTACTGTATGGATGTGAGAGTTGGACCATAAAGAAGTATGAATGCCGAAGAACTGGTGCTTCTAGAGTGTGATGCTGGAGAGGACCCTTGTGAGTCCCTTGAACTGCAACGAAATCAAACCAGTCAATCCTAAAGGAAATCAACCCTGAATATTCATTGGAACGACTGATGTTGAAGCTGAAGCTCCAATACTTTGGCCACCTGATGCAAAGGGCTGACTCACTGGAAAAGCCTGATGTTGGGAAAGATTGATGGCAAAAGGAGAAGGCGGTGGCAGAGGATGAGATGGTTCGAGAGCATCACCAACTCAAAGAACATGAATTTGAGCAATCTCAAGGAGATAGTGGAGGACAGAGAAGCCTGGTGTGCTGCAGTCCGTGGGTCACCAAGAGTCAGACATAACTTAGTGACTGAACAAGAACAGCAACAAAACAAGCAGCTAGCATGTTTCTGCTCTTTTATGTATCTTTATAGTCACTATTTTAATTTCTGCCTTCCTCATTTTTCCTGCAGATGACTATAATAATCTACCTACTGGGAGCCATGCCATGGCAGCCAAAATGGCTTTCCTAAATGGAAAATCTAACTTCATTACTTCATTGCTTAAAATCTTCAGGTGATCCCTGCTGCTTTCAGGATCACATTCAAACTCTTTATTATGTTTTCTAAGGTCATTTTAGATCTGTCCCCTCCTTAGTGCCCTACTTTTCACACTAAGATGCAGCCATGTTGGAATTCTGTGAAAACACACTTCCAATAACCGTGGGCGCTTTAAAAGTGCCATTAAAGCCACGTCAATTGTAGACCTGATTGTTGTTATGGTCTCCCTTAGATTTCAGGCCTACGAGCACAGTTGAGACAGCTTCCCAGGTGACTCGGCAGGTAAAGAATTAGTCTGCAATGCAGGAGATGCCAGAGATATGGGTTCGATTCCTGGGTCGGGTAGATCATCTGGAGGAGGACATGGCAATCCACTCTTGCCTGGAGGATCCCATGGACAAAGGAGCCTGGCAGGCTACAGTCCATAGGGTTGCAAAGAATTGGACACAACTGAAGTGACTGAGCACAGCACAGCTGAGAAAGGACTTGAAGTTTTGTAATTATTCTCATTTTAGAGACTAAGTTCATTGCTACAGATAATTAAGAACTGGTCCCAACTTGAATGTGACATAGAACAAAAAGGAAAGAGTCACAGACTGTGATAAACATTAATAGATTGATGTGAAATTTATCCATATTAATAACAATCAAAGGGTATTAACTGATGAAAGAATCAGTGCTAAAATAAATTTTATGCCATGAAATTTTAGGAAAATATAGGATATAGAGAAAAATAAAATAGCCATTATTGTCTTCCACTGAAATACATACATAAATATTTACACATATAGTATTTGCTTGTGCTACTGTTGCTAAGTCGCTTCAATTGTGTCCGACTCTGTGTGACCCCCATAGAAGGCAGTCCACCAGGCTCCCCTGTCCATGGGATTTTCCAGGCAAGAACACTGGAGTGGGTTGCCATTTCCTTCTCCAATACATGCATGCATGCTAAGTCACTTCAGTCGTGTCCGACTCTGTGCGACCCCATGGACAGCAGCCCACCAGGCTTCTCTGTCCATGGGATTCTCTAGGCAAGATCTCTACAGTATTTACTGACATTTTTATATTTAAACAGGTAATAATGACTGACAACAATAAAAGACCAGTTAACATTTATTTAGCATAACTCTGTGCCAAGAACTCTATTATATGCTTTACAAGAATTGTTTAGTTAATAGCATATATAATATATATGAAATTAACTTCCTTTTTGGATACAAGTGTTCATATGTTCTACTATGAATTTATTAGGAATTGAAAAAAAAAGTCTTTCTTCCAAATATATTTTTTTCACATTTGGAGATCTTCTCTTATATATATATGAAATAGCTAATATATATGAAAGATATAAGAGTTATTTATTATAGCAATAATTGAAAACTAATAATAACTTTATTTGCATAAATAACTTACTACTTGTTAATATGGGCTGTATATGTTGTATATATGAGGTGTGTAGGTATGTGAATGTAAATTTTTCAATTCTTAACAAAATCAGACTGATTTATATCTTGTAAGATCCTATTCAGATACAAATAATATAGAAAATATAGTATATAGGCTGGCTTACAAGAATTCATTTAATTTTTGGATTCTAAAAACTCCTGACACTGGATCCCTAAACTTGGAAGAATTCTAACGAATTATTAATACCAGCCATTGCTAAGAGCAAGTATTTGCAGCAGGTATGGGAGTTGTTTTCTTCTTCTAAACATTTTAATTCTAATAAAATAGCTTTTTTTTATCCAAAGTTGTATTTATCAACAATGAATAATAAAGGAAGTCCGTAAGGGAAAAATGAACAAGCAAAACCTCATAGAATTATCAATTTACATTATACACAAATACATACTAGAACCAATTATATCTTTTATGTAAATTTATCAGATAAAACAGGATGTATTTGCATTTATATTATTCTGAAATTAAATTGTACACTTACGTCAATAGCTTGTGAAGTAACTGGAAAAAAAGGATCTAGTAAATATCTCATCGCTTCCCTGGTGGCTCAGAGGGTAAAGTGTCTGCCTACAATGTGGGAGACCTGGGTTTGATCCCTGGGTCGGGAAGATCCCCTGGAGAAGGAAATGGCAACCCACTCCAGTATTCTTGCCTGGAAAATCCCATGGACTGAGGAGCCTGGTAGGCTACAGTCCATGGGGTCCAGTATCTCATGGGATAATGTTTTGATTTGCACTGCATTTAGCATATGAATATAGTAGAAAATCAATAATGTCAGAGTTTGAGTAATGTTTCAGATCCAGTCCTTGCCACTCAGTCAAAGTCCAAAATCCAGCTCAGGCTTCCCTTTTTCTCTCACCTCTCAGGGCCACAGTTTGCATCATACCACCCTGATGTCTAAGGCTGGATCATTTCCTTGTGTCTCCAAGTTCCTAAACACCTTTTCCATACCCTTCACTGCACTAGACACTGCTGCTAGTTCTCTCCCATGAGGTCAAGGTCTGGATCATATTTAACTGTCTGATCTATCTGCCTAGCTGTAATCCTCATACAGCTTATCAAGATGGAAGAGGTCAGATTGTTAATGATGACTGTTAACAATATTTAAAAGGAATGAAATTGGGTAGTGATGGGGAGGAACCTAGAGTCTGTCATACAGGGTGAAGTAAGTCAGAAAGAGAAAAACAAATATCCTATATTAATGCATATATATGGAGTCTAGAAAAACGGTACTGATGAACCTGACTGCAGGGCAGGAATAGAGACACAGATGTCGAGAACAAACTGGTAGACCCAGAATGGGGAGGAGAGGGTGGGGCAAACTGAGAGACTAGCTCTGACATATATACACACTACCATGTGTGAAACAGCCCGTGGGAAGCTGTAGATAGCACAGGGAGCTCAGTTCAGGGCTCTGTGATGACCTGGAGGGCTGGGGGCCAGTTGAGGGAGGCTCAAGAGGGAGGGGATATACATACACATAGCTGATTCACAGTGTTATACAGCAGAAACTAACACAGTATTATAAAACAATTATACTCCAAGAAAAAAAAAGTATTTAACGCAAAAATAATTATATTTGATCCAACTGGTATTGTCACCCAACAAAAAAAATCATCCAACATTATCAGACTTATATTTTTTCATCTGACAACAGGATATGTTTTGATTGGATTTTCTAAAGCAAATTCTGATCCTATGGTTTCACACTGCAAATTGGCCTTGAAGAGTCAAAATTTTGATTCTCAGCATTCAGTAACCACTACAATACAAAGATTTACTCTATGACTCTACTAGAAAATTCAACTCAAGTTTACTGAAATGTAGCATATTTTACTAAAAGTATTTTTCCCCTTCCCTTAGTTTCTTTTGCAAAATGTTTCTGCAAAAGAAACAGATTTATGAATAATTACCAAATTCTAGACATAAGGACTATATTTAGACATGCTAAAGATAACACCATTCATTTCTAATAAGAAGCAAAAGCAGAATGTGTTATATAAAAGCAAATCAAATCTTATGTAAAACCTATATAAATGAAATAAGGGTATTTTAGTGAACTAGTAATATAACCTTATTTCATAACGTCTTGTCTAATTCCACCAATCACACATAAAATTGATTTCATTACTATGTAGAAACACCATAGCTTATATTTTCTGCAGTTATATTGGTAAATATAATACATTTCTCAGTCATCAAGTATTCCTTGGCAGATAAAAATCTTTGAAATAGAGCTGCCGAGTAGAAGCAACATGCAGAAGCATCAACATGCAGTACAAATTTTTAAATATTAGGCTAAATAATTTTTTAAGACTAGAAAATTTACTTGATATACCAATGAATAAATAAATTCTTGAAACCAACTGCACTGCAATCCATTTTTAACACTATGGTGGTAAATTACACTGACGTCAGCAAGCTGATTTTTGATAAAAATTTTAGTCTATGAGGCCTCTTGATTTTTCTGAACTTTCTGATAATATGAGATACCTCACAATAGGGTATCAGAAAAAGTGTTAAGAACTCATATTCCCAGAATGTTTATTTAAAAATTTTTTTTCATTTATATAAATGAAGGAAAGTAGATAAAAAGGTGTGAGGGAGGAGGGAGGAGGGTTCGGGATGGGGAACACATGTATACCTGTGGCGGATTCATTTTGATATTTGGCAAAACTAATACAATTATGTAAAGTTTAAAAATAAAATAAAATTAGGGAAAAAAAAAAAAAAGGTGTGCTATAATGGGCCAAGTAAAATGTTTTTGGTAGTTGCTGTCTGTGTGTCCCTGTGCAAAGCTAGATTCAATCAAGAAGGGCCGTTAAGTTCAAGTGCTAAGTATCTTCAGTTTATTTTCTTCCTTTTCCTCTTCTTTTACTTGTTATAATGAGTTTTGCTACAATATAAATTCAAAGACAGTATTTTATAGCTGTTGGAAGATTATAACAAACATTACCAACAGTCTACCTGCATATATAAATTGGAAATTACAAAACAAATATTTAAGATATACAAGAAGAATTTAGTAAAATGTAACATTCAGTTTCATTTAAAAAATCTCTGATCATCAGAAGCATAGGTATATAAAGTGATATTAAAATGTCTTAAAAATATCACTATTAGAAACTTTTAAGCAAAATAATAATGAATAGTGTAACCTGAGTGGATTGAGACCAACAGATCTAAAAGAAATTGTAAGAGACCAACCACTTGCTTCTAAACTTCCAGGAACAAGATAGCTTTTCATGAATGATCTTGAAGCATTTAGCAAATACCTGTGCCAAATCTTACGGTACCTGCAATGTGCAGATAGAGGTTGGGAGAGATGGGAAAATACATCAGCCTAGGTTGACTCAGATAAGATGTCCAGTGGAGGGAACCGCCCTGGAGCCCTGACTCCTCAGAAAACTGCAGAACACTCCTCTTGGACCAGCTTCTCTCTCAAGCAGGTTTCCTGTGGGTGTTAATCTCTATTTCACACCTCTTTAACACTCATGCCCAAGCTTCCTTCCCCTTCCAGATCTGTAATCCCATTCTTCCTCCCCACTACCATCTCTCGCTGAGGACAAAACTGCATCCGTGTGTGCTTTCCACCTGAATATTAATTATTTCCTCTCTGGCCACTGCCTTTAATTTTGCCTTGAGTATTTTCTTCTCCCAGTGACAAGAGAAAGGCAGGTTTCCTGCGTCTCAAGAGGCTGTCACTTTAGGGTAAATTACGCTTTTATTAATACTTTCCAGTGGTATAGGATTAGCAAAATAAATGGCATGCCCAGGACAAGAAGTTTTAAACTGACACAGCCTGTTATCTATTTATATGCCGACTTAGTGGAATTGCTAAGCAGAAAGAAATGGGGCTGGTTACAAGTCAGTAAGCCATATCCTGCTTCAGCTACATGAAAAATTAGAATACAGTTTTTTCAAGTGATCATACTACTAACTAAAAGATGAAAACGTACCCCCCACCCCAACACACACACACAGGGAGCAAAATACACTCTAATTTATATTTTCACATGCAAGACAGAATAGAAATCAAAATTTTAAAATTGCTAGTCATATCTACTTCATACTGAAGAATCTTTCACCAATTCCATCACTAAGTTCTGTCAATATTGACTAATTTGAAGTTGAACAATTTTGATTACCCCCACTGTTAATTCCTGGTAAAGACAAGTAATGAGGAATTAACATAGTAAGAGGAGGAAGGAAAATAATCCAGGATGCACTGTTGTTAAAAATGACAACACAAATAAGAAATGATTTTTAAAAATGAATGGTTAAAGAATTATATTAGAAACACAAGATTTAAGCCTATACTCTCCATTTCACTTGGTTCATAATTGCAAATACCACATAGTCCTCTTTGGTTTGTTAACTAAATGTGTCATAGTTAAGTACACTACTTTCAAAACTGGTGAAAATACTTAATATCATGGGAACTTAAAAAAAGAAAAGAACTTCCTTAGACTAAGATCACAACACCTGAAAGATAGCCCTTCAATTCAGATTTGATTAAGTGTATAGTGTTACACTGTCTGTGTTCAAACCTGGTTTTGACACTTATGAGCTGTGTGGTGGAAGCAAAAGCCGGTCAGTCGTGTCTGACTCTTTGCAACCCCATGGACTATAGAGTTTATGGAATTCTCTAGGCCAGAATACCGAAGTGGGTAACCTTTTCCTTCTCCAGGGGATCTTCCCAAGCCAGGGATCAAACCGAGGTCTCCCGCATTGCAGGCAGATTCTTTACCAGCTGAGCCACCAGGGAAACCCATTAGCTGTGTGACCTTGATCAAATTACTTAACTTCTCTGTCCTGCAAGTTTCTCATCTGTAAAATGGGCTCAATAGTAGAATCTACCCCTAAAGGCTGTAAGATTCAATGAGTTAATATTAGTGACATGTTAACAATAGTGTCTGGGAGGGGAATGACATTTTAATAAGTACTTGTTGATTTAAAAAATAGATTTAACTTCCACTACTATGCAGTGAATTCTTAAGAGATCATTTTTGGCTCAGCCAAATCATGATCAAAAGCAATAAGTGTAAAAGTCTAATAATGAAAAGAATAATCCATTCATGCAGAAAAATACTAAAATGGTTAGTTTTCTATGGGAATGCATGGTTGCTTCACATCTTCAGGGTTGGCCCCATAGCCCAAAACTTTAAGTTTTAAAAAGTCACTGCTTTACAAACTCAGTAAGCAACAAACTATATATATTCTATTCTATATTCAATATATTCTGTTCTCACATTATACATCCTAAATGAAATGGAATTAAGAGGATGGGGCAACAGAGATAAGCCAGATGGGGCATCTATGGGTAACTTACTTTTGACAAAAGAAGCAAGAACATACAATGGAGCAAAGACAGCCTCTTTAAGAAGTGGTG
Organism: Bos taurus; assembly: GCF_002263795.3. Classification (NCBI taxonomy): domain Eukaryota; kingdom Metazoa; phylum Chordata; class Mammalia; order Artiodactyla; family Bovidae; genus Bos; species Bos taurus. The sequence goes on from NC_037336.1 coordinate 27,210,030, forward strand.
CTGGGAAAACTGGACAGCTACGTGTAAAAGAATGAATTAGAACACTTCCTAACACCATATGCAAAGATAAACTCAAAATGGATTAAAGACCTAAACTTAAGACCAGAAACTTTATATCTTAGAGGAAAACATAGGCAGAGCAATGACATAAATTACAGCAAGATCCTCTATGACCCACCTCCTAGAATAATGGAAATAAAACAAAAATAAACCAGTGGGACCTAATTAAATTTAAAAGATTTGCACAGCAAAGGAAACTATAAACAAGGTTAAAAGACAATCCTCGGAATGGGATAAAATAATAGTAAATGAAACAACTGACAAAGCATTAATTTCCAAAATATACAAGTAGCTCATACTAATTAATACCAGAAAAACAAACAACCCAATCAAAAAGTGGAAAAAGACCTAAATAGACATTTATCCAAAGAAGACATACAGATGGATAATAAACACGTGAAAAGATGCTCAACATCACTCATTATTAGAGAAATGCAAATCAAAACTACAATGAGATATCACCTCCAACCATTCAGAATGGCCATCATCAAAATGTCTACAAACAATAAATGCTGGAGACAGCGTGGAGAAAAGGGAACCCTCTTGCACTGCGGTGGGAATGTTAATTGACACAGCCAGTTTGGAAGACAGTATGGAGATTCCTTGAAAAACTAGGAATAAAACCCCCACAGGACCCAGCAATCCCACTCCTAGGCATATACCCTGAGGCAACCAAAATTGAAAAAGACACGTGTACCCCAGTGTTCATTGCAGCACTCTTTCTAATAGCTAGGACATGGAAGCAACCTAGACGTCCATCGACAGATGAATGGATAAAGTAGCTGTGGTACACATAAAATGGAATATTACCCAGCCAACAAAAGGAGCACATTTGAGTCGGTTCTAATAAGGTGGATGAACCTAGAACCTATTATACAGAGTGAATTAAGTCAGAAAGAGAAAAACAAATATCATATGCTAACACATATATATGGAAGTTGAAAGATGACACTGATGAATCTATTTTCAGGGCAGCAATGGAGACACAGACAAAGAGAACAGACGTACGGACACGGTGGGAGTAGGGGAAGAAGGAGAGGGTGGGATGCATGGAAAGAGTAGCATGGAAACATGCATACCATACATAAAACAGACAGCCAATGGGAATTTGCCGTGTGACTCGGGAAACTCCAACTGGGGCTCTGTAACAGCCTAGAGGAGTAGGATGGTGAGCAAGGCTCAAGACGGAAGGGACACTTGTATACTGATTCATGCTGATGCTTGGCAGAAACCAACACAATACTGGAGAGCAATCACCTCTCAGTTAAAAATAAATTAAAGAAAAAGGAGGACAGGGCAAAAATGGATTTGGTGAACACATAGATAAAAATCCAAAATAAAACTTAGTCTCAATGCTGTTATGTCCCATAATTAAACTTACCTTTTATAATGAAATGTAACTGAATTATGAATTTTTAAATATGGCATATGATGTTAATTACACTAGCAATAAGAAAACCAAACTCTGTAATTTTACTTCACTTAGCTCCTGCGTCAATGAGATGTTTTAAATCTATTTTAAAAGGGCACAGAGAGATCCACTAGACATCTTATGGATCATGCACAAAACCTCACCAGCCTGAGTTACAAGGATCCTCTCACCCTTCCTGTGAAACTGCTCATGCTGAGCTGATCTAAATTTCTATCAAGCCTCTTATATGGTTTCTGATCCAAAAGAAGCTTATATAAGCAGCAAAATAGAAGAATGAGAAGATGGATACAAAGGCCTTGACAAAAGTAAAATGCATGTGTGAGAGAATAATCACTGAAAAGATTCAAAGATTCAAAACAGCACAGGGTATGTGTGGGCGTGCATGTACGCTTATGCCTTCACACAAATTCTCCTAATGTATTCTAGCAATACAGAAGGCTCCTGACTGTGTTACAGCACAAAAAACAGAAACTGACACTCAAAATGATGGCTCCATGTCATCAAGGCTTAAGAGGTCTCAAGTACACTCCATTTAACAAAGTAGACAACTTACTATTAATTCTGTACTTACTAAGTGCCTTATGCAGTAAGAGCTTTAAAGGCACTCAATTAGTAAATAGTTACAAGGTGCCCACTAAACCCATACTACATTTGCATGACCATATCAGAGACATGGTTTATGATCCCCAATTTAGGAAGGAGCTCACCAAAAGAGAAAGAGTGCAAAGCGTGCAGGATGACGCTGCAAAGCTGTTAGCCATTGCAAAGCTGGAGCCGAGTCGAAGGGTGAATTCAGATCTCTGTATTCCAGATTTACCCTTACACTGACAGACATTTCAAGGGCCAAGCCTAAAGGCAGAAGGCTCGTTTGTTTGGACTACCATCTCACATGTGAGAACAACTCCACCTAAGTGAGGTCTTAAAGTACTTGAGAAATATCTGTAAAGGAAAAATATCTGTTAATTCCACATTGTAAACGTCAACTACATTAAATGATCCATTTTTTTCATCTTCGGATGTTCTGCCCAAAGCATATACAATACAGGGAGCAGCATGGGGTGGGTTAACTTATTTGCCTTCCTCCACCTCTCCCTTTCTTTTTTGTTTAGTTATCTGCTCATAAACTGCCTAGTGAGACCTTCAATCCAGTAAATATGCCAACAGAAAGCCTTTGAAACAAACACAGATGAAAAGGACCCTCTGGAATGTCAACCACCTCAAATCTCTTTTCCATTCCTCTCCAGCCAAGCAGCTTATAATCTCATGGCCCCCCTTGATGGAGGAGGCACTGCTTCCAGCTAAGATGCATGACAACTGCCTCAACTTTCTAATACCCCGGCTCCTGGGAACTTTCTTGTGCTGCTGCTGCTGAATCCCCATCCTTTCATCATCTCCTTCAGTAAGCAATTCTTTCAGGATGAACCATTTCCAACTGAAACTATAAACAGTAGATCCGAGAAATGTATTTTCAATCCTCATGTTTGCTGGCAGCAAATTTGGGGCGTTAGAGACACTACTCTCTGCAACCCCATCCTCAGCATCTCTCACAGAGTCTGCCTGTGGGGTATCTAACAAATAAATTGTCTTTCTTTCCACCTCTATCTCTTACGTATATGAATGAATACACAAGTATGTGCATGTATTCCCTCTGCCAACAGTGGCAGTTTTAAAGTACCATCAGTTCAGTTCAGCTGCTCAGTCATGTCTGACTCTTTGCAACCCCATGGACTGCAGCACACCAGGCCTCCCAGTCCATCACCATACTTTGGTTTTACAGAAGCAACGCATGACATATATTTGAGTCATAGGATTCTCAGTAGGTCTGCTAGAGTTACAGCAGATCTTGAAATGTGTCTTAAAAGGATGACAACAAAGCTGTTATTAAAATGCCTATTTTAATAACAGGCTTCAGAGCTTTCTGAAAATCTAATAAAATTAACGTACCTCTGATTAATGTCAATTAAGATATCACGCTTATATGCACAGACATTAAGAATAAATGTTACCAAAAAAGAGAATCATCAAGCGGCTTCCTTTCCATGGCCTACTTAAGTTACAAATATCTACCCAAGCTTTTCATTAGCAAGTCTATATGGGTCATATAACTCTCCCCTGACTCTGTTTCTGCTTCTAATTGATTATGTATTGCTAAGGAAGAGTGTCTAGAGGTTTTCCACAAGGTTTAGAGCCTTAAGGACAGAAGTTAGAAGTTACACTGAACTGCTGTTGAACATACATCTCAAAATTTAACCCAAAATTTAAATTAATATCCAATGGAGGGGGACTTCCCTGGTGTCTCAGTGGTAGAGAATTCACCTGCCCATGCAGGGTTCAACCCCTGATCCCGCAAGGTCCTGCATGCTGTAGGGCAACTAAGTCTGTGAGTCTGTGCACCACAACTATTGAGCATGTGCTCTAGAGCCCGGGAACTGCAGCTGAAGCCTCGCACCTTAACTGCTAGACTCCACGCACCCCAGAGCCCGTGCTCAGCAACCAAGAGAAGCCGGTGCGCCACAGCTAGAGAGTAGCTCCTACTTGTCACAACTTGAGAAAACACCCACAGCAATGAAGACCCAGTACGGCCAAATATATACACACACCTCTCCAATGGAGGACTAATTGCATTGCTATGGTCAATATTAGTAACTATATTATTCAACAAATATTAATATAAATCTACTATATGCCAGGTACAGTGCTAGGCATGGGAGTACAAATGAAAAAACAAACAAACAAACAGGCTTAATTCTCAAGAAGCTAAAATCTCATAAGGCATCGAAGGAAGTGATAAAGTAACTATGATACTCTATGCAAAGGATGATGCTAAGGAGAGGACAGTTCCCTCACTGTGGAAGGCACTCTGGCTCACTGTGGAAGGCAATGTAAATCAGAACATGGGGTCTACAAACTTCCAGGACAAGGTGACATATAAACTAAAACTCAAAGAGGAACAGGAGTTTGGTGAAGAAAGGAGAAACAGTGATTCGGGATGAAACACTGGTACATGCAAAGGCCAGCACAGAGCAAAAACTTGGTGAGTTTAGGTACTTAAAGTATTTCAAGTAAGGCTGAAACCAGACAAGCACTTACCACTGCAGATAATGAAGCTTCAGCTTCAAGGGCTCCTCACTTGCACCAGCCCTTTCCAAAACCCTGAAAGTAACCCTATCAATGGATTCAAATGTTTATATGTGTCCAAGAAAGAGTTATCCTGATGGGCCTGAGACCCCTCTCCTTGGAAAGCCCTGCTTGTGAGGTTGGCTTTTGGCTGACATCTGGGAAATTAGATTTCAGGAGAGTTTCCACCATCCCATACACAAGAGTGATTCACTGTACCTAAATTCCTTATAGAGACAAAATGGTTTGTGCTGAACACTTGCTTTCCTTCTGCAAGTTTGGGATTTGGGTACACGCTGGACAGAGGATGTCTACATGACCAGCTTCCAATAAAAAGCTCGGCACTGAGTCTCTAAGAAGCTTGTCTGGTGGGCATATTTCCCACTTGTCACAATCTGTTCCTTGAAGAATTAAGCATGTCCTGTGACTCTACTGGGAGAGAACTCTTGAAAGTTTGCACCTGGTTTCCCTTGGATTTTGCCTAGTGAAACTTTCCTCTTCTTGGATTTTTCCTTGGATACTTTTACTATAATAAATCATAGCAGTGAAGCTGTAAGTCCTTCTAGCATATCATCAAACCTGGAAGTTCTTGGAGACCCCCAACACAAGAAGTTTTATAAAATGATCAAAGATAAAGTGGATTTTTATTCTTTTTTTTTAAAGGAGGGGCCCCAAATTCCCGAGTCTTTTAGTCTCACAAAATCTGGATCCTCTGCTGGATAGGTGGGTGGGGCACCCTAGTGCCAGTGGGGTGTGTAATCAGATATCAGGTTAGTGAGGCAACAGAATAGCCACTGCAAAGGTCAAAACATATGGTAGAAATAAGTATCACTTTCTCTGTAAATGTATCTGTATGATTTGGGACCTAAGTTAGAAATCAAGGAACTGTTGCTATTACATGAAAAATGATACAATACTTCTCATAGGAAAATCACTGTTTGAGAGAGGGAAGGGAGGGCAGAGTAACAGGAGATTGTTTACAGCCTCTGTAGGTCATGGTCAAATTTATGTAAATGAAGTTTGCTTCATAAAGTCCTAGAGCTTCTGGAGCTATGAAGTTCATTATATCAGCCAGCTTAAGAATAACTCAGAAGGGCAGAAACTTGCCAATATAAGTGAAGTAGATAAAATTAATGACTTTAATTTACAAAATATAGGGGTTCAAATACCTATCATGGGAAGGTTAGAGCCTAAAAACTGCTGGCTACAGCTCCTAATCTGGGAGAGAAGCCTGGGGCTCTTTTTAGAACTCGGACCTAGAGTTACTTCAACAAATAGTCATAGCTCAGCAAAACTGTCCCTTGCACTAATCAGGTGCATTAATAAAATCGCCACTACTTTAGCTATTTACATATACTTTATTAGAAGATGTGAGGCTTTTATGAATCACTGTAAACATAATTTGGCAAATATTTACTGACCCTTGGCTCTGAATGTACACGGTTCTACCTAGTGCAGCGATTGCTATCGTTTGCTACAAAGGCCCCTGCATACGTGTGCACGCGAAGTTCCTCAGTTGTGTCTGTGTCTGACTCTTTGTGACCCCAGGGACTGTAGCCCACCAGGCTCCTCTGTCCATGGGATTCTTCAGGCACGAATACTAGAGTAGTTCCCATGCTTTCCTCCAAGGGATCTTCCAGACCCAGGGACTGAATCTGCATCTCTTACATCTCTAGCATGGGCAAGCAGGTTCTTTACCACTAGCGCCACCTGTGAAGCCCCTACACTAAAACACTCATTCCCCCAGTTGCTGTTGGGCATATTGGCTGCTGACAGCTAAGAATGAGGGCCTCCTTAGGAACTGCCCGGGTGAAAGGGATCTGCTTCTTCCTTCCTGGATGCCTGCTGCATCCAATGACCGGTCCACACGGGGGTAGAAAAGTCCAGCCTCACTGCCTCAATCTGGGGAAAACAGTATGTTGTCCAAGCCTCAGAGCTCCTTGTGGGCCCAGCTGAGGCTTTCCACTTCTCCTTCTGCACAGTCCTGCTCTCCACACTCCCTTACAAGTGTTGTTTTCAAGAGGACTAGTCGGCAGCCCACCTTAAGCAAATCTCATTTCAGACTACACTTACTGTGGAAAATGAACTAAGCACAGTCAGTACAAATGGACTAAAGATGACACTGACATTGTCTCATAACTTAAGGAACTTTACAAATTAAATGGGAATCCAAGTATGGCAAGAGTGTCTGCTCCGCAAAAGCAGGGGTAGATAACAAAATGCATGAACAACAAAGCAGCCTATGGTGAGTGTGACGGCAGGAGTTGTTCAGTCGCTCTGTCATGTCCAACTCTTTGCAACCCCACGGACTGCAGCACATCAGGCTTTCCTGTCCTTCACGATCTCCTGGAGTTTGTTCAAACTCATGTCCATTGAGTCAGTGATGCCATCCAACCATCTCATCTTCTGTCACCCCCTTCTCCTCCTGCCATCAATCTTTCCCAGCATCAAGGTCTTTTCCAATGAGTCAGCTCTTTGCATCAGGCGGCTCAAGTCTTGGAGACAACAGTAGTATATAGGTCCAATGAAGAAGAAGTAAAACTTTGTTAGGTGAATAGAGATATTTCATAGGTATATTTTGAAACAGTCCTTGAAAATCTAGAAATTATTGGCATTTTAATAGAGCCAGTGTTTGCCATTCAGGCAGGAGAAACAGTGAAAACATAAGGGGCAGGTGGGGGAAAGAAAGCGTATATGTGGCTAGTGAAAAAGGTAATGACAACATTGTGGAGACTTGTGAATGCCAAGGGAAAATGACATCTCTAATGGTCATTCATGGTGTTTGAACATGGGGGTGATTTACCCAGATTGGGCTTAGAGGAAGACAAAGCTGGAAGCCAAACTGGAGCAGTATGGCTCTAGAGTCTTCTCCAGTACTAACCCATTCCAGGACCACCACTTGGGATAAGAAACCAGGAGACAAATGCCAAGGATTCTTAGTACTGATAACGGCAGGCTAGGGTAGGGCATGGGAGGAAGACCAATCCATACAGGTTGGTGGTGTCCCTATACAAAGCACACTCAGATCGTGAGTGAAGAAACCTATCTAGGTCTGAGCAACAGAAAGCAGGAGTGAAAACAAGTTCAAGGAGTTTAGGACAGGCTAGAGGTCAATGCATGACATACAGGATTACACGCAGTCTCCAGTTCAGGTCAGGGGCCCAGAAGAGCCAGAATAGAGATGATGGGATGATAGAATTAGGGATGGATGAGGGACCGGATGTCATGCTCTGGACAAAAACAAATTCATTAGTTATCAAAACAGTATATATAATGTTAGGGCTCAGAACAGGCTGCTCCAATGTAGGCCACAATGGTATATTGATTATTTTGAACTAAAGTTACTTGAGAAATAGCTGGTGGGGAAAATCACATAAAATACACTCTGAACTCCACCCACCCCGGCCCCTGTCTTCCTCAAAAGTGGGAAATAACTCTCCCATGTGGAAACATCATCTCTGTAGCAGGAAGACAGAATCTCCTGAGTTACGGAATTCAAGACTAAGAAAGCTGTATGAACCACCTTAGTCACGTGTCATGTCTTCATTAGTCTGTTACCTCAAGTACAAGCCCCTTTGTTAAATCTTCACAAACAATTGTTTCTTTGTTGAAAAATAATATATAAACTGCCTGCTTTAGTCACTTCTGGGGTCCCATCTTTAAGAGACCCCTATGCACATAAATTCAGTTTTTTTTTTTTTCCCTTCTGTTAATGTGTCTTGTGTCAATCTGTTTATTAGACCAGACAAAAGAATGTGAAGGGGTTCGGGGGAAGATTTCCCCTCCTTGATAACACAAGTCAATAAAATGAAAGCCCATACGTGGCCAAGCTGAAGGAAAGCAGTGAGCGTTGTGGCTGCTACAGGTGAAAAGATAGAAATCAGATGAAGACTTTCAGCTTCAAAAGAAAGACAGGTTCTCACGATGGTGTGGCTGAAGGTAAAATGTAAGTAGAAACCAATTTATTAAGTTAAACTAAAAATAACTCAATATTATTTTTTTCACTAGGGAATCAACACCCATTAATATGTAGAAAATGCTATAAATTTGACAGAGGCAACCATGACTGGTCACAGCTTAGCTGGGCAGGGAGTTAGGTCAATTTCACAAGCGACTATCTGGAATCTGGCATGAGTGCCAGGAGGGGAAGGGTGCCTCCTATCGGGCTGCTGAGGTACTACAGCCATTCCTGGAGCCCTTCGTCGAGGCAGAAGGCATCTGCCAGCAGGGCTCAGTAAAAATAGCAACATCACCTCTATGCATGGCTCTCTTCCATTCCCCCACACTTGAGCCATCTCTCCACAGGAAAGCTGGGACTGAGCAAGCCACAGACTCAATCTGGACGTGCCGCAGACCACCTGTCTAATCAGACACAGGAGATGCTTTCGTGCTAGAGCCGGTCTTCCTTCTGTCCACACAATTGAAAATTCACACTCCGTTATAAAAATGGAATGGAGTCGCTTCTCTGAATGACTAGAATCCAGGTGGATTTCACATGATCTTGACTGGAGTGACTGCAAAAGCCGGACTACCTGGCCCGTTGCCCCAGGTGGATGACCTTCATTAAGGAGGATGCCAGCATCACAGCCTCATACTCAAAATTATCCTGAAGCTCAGGAGTTTTTAGCCAACAATTCTAATGAAGATATGCTCATATGTGAACATTTTGTCAGGTCACCGCTCCATGGAATTGGGCTGACTGTGAGCAATTTTTAAGATAAAATATTTTTTAAAAAGATAATAAAATGTAATAGAACCTGAGTGATAAAGATGAAATTCCATATGCAGTAAAATAGAGCTTGATGAGGTGATGGTCAAAAGCAGAATGTTTCCTCAGAACTCTGAGATGTTAGAAACAGAGCAATATTGTTTTCAAAGTGCAGTGCTTCCTGTATGTAACCAAATTTTACAAGGAAACAGAAACAAAAAAAAAAAGTGGTGGTCTTGGTTGACAGGAGCTAAAATAAATGAGTTGTTGGAAGAGCAAGTGACTAACTGATCACTGATTCTACTCTATGATTTTCAAAGTTGTGTCACATCACCCCCAGACTCTGGGGACCAGATGACACGGTTTAGAGAAACCAGCATCCCACTTTTCATCTCTCAGAAGACCCTTTCTCAGGGAAGGCTTCCATCTTTCTTCCCTTCTAGACTGCCACCTGAGTTATCCCTCAGAAAACAACAGATGACTTGCTCATGTTATTCCTCTCCCAAATTTATAATTAAATCAAGTTATCCTTCAAAATAAGTTCAAAAGCTCAGTGGACCAGAAAATGTTTCCTCAGACTGAAAAATATTCTTCATCGTTGCCTACATCCACCAACTAATTGACCTGCCAGTCCTACAGGCTCTCCAAGAACTCTCCAAAATGAACAAAGATGAAGCATGAATGGGCCCGAAGTACATGACTGAAATGTGCAATACAGGCTCCAATGTGATGAAAGAAGGAAAGTTAAACTCACTGAGTGATCTCAGCTCACCAGCTGAGATAGACTTAAAATAACTCAGCCAACTCTAGTTTTGTTGACATATGGAATGTTGCATAGAATCTCAAACTCAAGCTCAAAAGCTACCAAACTCAACCTACCAAAAATCAGGGAAAGAGTCTAAAACTGACTGAATACCTACTATATCACTTAGAAATTACACTCTCTCTCAAACTCAAATGCTGCTGTTAGAAACTTCCTTTCTCTTTCTTATTCATTTTCTTCTAGCATAATTTTCCTTATTATTAATACAGTGTTTCAGAGGTTGAGTGGTAGAGCCAGACTGCTTAGGTTTGTATACTAAAATTCCACTTACTCACTGCATAATCTTGATTAAGTCACTAAGACTCCATATGCCTCTGTTTTACCACCTTATAGGTTAAGGAGAATAATGCCTGTGCCTTGAAGTTCTGGATTGCATGAGCTGGGACATAAGGATTCAGAACGGTGTGGAGCACACATCGCTACTGTTCTCTCTTATATTTATTTGCCCCAAAGATTTTTTTGTTCCTAATCATTACGTGACACTTGTATGCCTGTCACAAAATAGGTTCCCAATAAATACTTGGGTAAGTGGATGGATTTAATTTAATCCACATACTAGCTTTGTGAGGTAGGACTCTATTATCATTCTGAAGGTAAATGAGGAATTTATACTTTCAAAAAGAAATATATACGTGAAACATTACAGAGATTACTCAAAAAATTAAAAACTGAACTACCATATGATACAGCAATTCTACTTCAGGGTACATGGCTGAAAAACAAAACATAATCACTATCTCAAAAAAAAAATCATTGAAACATATTTACAATAGCTAAGACATGAACCTTAGCTCATGTAGGGCTACCCAACACAGACGGGTCATGGTGAAGAGTTCTGACAAAACGTGGTCCACTGGAGAAGGGAATGGCAAACCACTTTAGTATTCTTGCCTTAAGAACCCCATGAACAGTATGAAAAGGCAAAAAGATACGATGCTGAAAGATGAACTCCTCAAGTCGGTAGGGGTCCAATATGCTACTGGAGGAGAGTGGAGAAATAACTCCAGAAAGAATTAGGAGATGGAGCCAAAGCGCAATCAGCAGCCAGTTGTGGATGTGACTGGTGATGGAAGTAAAGTTTGATGCTGCAAAGAACAAAATATAGGAACCTGGAATGTTAGGTCCATAAATCAAGGTAAATTGGAATTGGTCAAACAGGAGATGGCAAGAGTGAACATAGACATTTTAGGAATCAGTGAACTAAAATGGACCAGAATGGGTGATTTTAATTCAGATGGCCATTATATCTACTGCTGTGGGCAAGAATCCCTTAGAAGAAATGAAGTAGCCCTAACAGTCAACGAAAGGGTCTGAAATGCAGTACTTGGGTGTAGTCTCCCTAGGCAAACTATTCAGTATCGTAGTAATCCAAGTCTATGCCCCAACCGCTAATGTTGAAGAAGCTGAAGTTGAACAGTTCTATGAAGACCTATAAGACCTTTTAGAACTAACACCAAAAAAAAAAAAAAAAAAAAAGATGTCCTTTTCATCATAGGGGACTCAAATGCAAAAGTAGGAAGTCACGAGATACCTGGAGTAACAGGCAAGATTGGCCTTGGAGTACAGAATGAAGCAGGGCAAAAAGCTAACAGAGTTTTGCCAAGAGAACACACTGGTCATAGCAAACACCTTCTTCCAACAACACAAGAGAAGACTCTACACATGGTCATCAACTGATGGTCAATACCAAAATCAGATTGATTATACTCTTTGCAGTTGAAGACAGAGAAGCTCTATACAGTCAGCAAAACCAAGACCAGGAACTGACTGTGGCTCAGATCATGAACTCCTTATTGCAAAATTCAGACTTAAATTGAAAAAAGTAAGGGAAAACACTAGGCTATTCAGATATAATGAAAATCAAGTCCCTTTTGATTATACAGTAGAAGTTACAAATAGATTCAAGGGATTAGATCTGATAGAATGCCTGAAAAACTATAAATGGAGGTTTGTGACTTTGTATAGGAGGTGATCAAGACCATCCCCAAGAAAAAGAAATGCAAAAAAGGCAAAATGGTTGTCTAAGGAGGCCTTACAAATAGCTGTGAAAAGAAGAGAAGCGAAAAGCAAAAAAGAATAGGAAAGATATATCCATCTGAATGTAGAGTTCCCAAGAATAGCAAGGAGAGATAAGAAAGCCTTCCTAAGGGAACAATGCAAATAGAGGAAAACAATAGAATGGGAACGACTAGACATCTCTTCAAGAAAATTAGAGATACCAAGGGAACATTTCATGCAAACACGAGCACAATAAAGGACAGAAATGGTATGGACCTAACAGAAGCAGAAGATATTAAGAAGAGGTGGCAAGAATGCACAGAAGAACTATACAAAACAGATCTTAATGTCCCAGATAACCATGATGGTGTGATCACCCACCTAGAGCCAAACATCCTGGAATGCGAAGTCAAGTGGGACTTAGGAAGCATCACTATGAACAAAGCTAGTGGAGGTGATAGAATTCTAGTTGAGCTATTTCAAATCCTAAAAGATTTCAAATCCTATTTCAAACCTTAAGATTTCAAAATTCAAATCCTGCACTCGATATGCCAGCAAATTTGGAAAACTCAGCAGTGGCCACCAGGACTGGAAAAGGTCAGTTTTCATTCCAGTTCCAAGGAAAGACAATGACAAAGAACGCTCAGGCTACCTCACAATTGCACTCATCTCACACGGTAGCAAAGTCATGCTCAAAATTCTCCAAGCTGGGCTTCAGCAGCAGAGAAGACAATGGCACCCCACTCCAGTACTCTTGCCTGGAAAATCCCATGGATGGAGGAGCCTGGTGGGCTGCAGTCCATGGGGTCGCTAAGAGTCGGACACGACTGAGAGACTTCACTTTCACTTTTCACTTTCATGCATTGGAGAAGGAAATGGCAACCCACTTCAGTATTCTTGCCTGGAGAATCCCAGGGACAGGGGAGCCTGGTGAGCTGCCGTCTATGGAGTTGCACAGAGTCGGACACAACTGAAGCGACTTCATAGCAGCAGCAGCAGCAGGCTTCAGCAGTACATCAACAGAGAGCTTCCAGATGTTCAAGCTTGATTAAGAAAAGGCAGAGAAACCAGACATCAAATTGCCAACATCTGTGGATCATAGAAAAAGCAAGAGAGTTCCAGAAAAACATCTACTTCTACTTTATTGACTATGGCAAAGCCTTTGACTGTGTGGATGACAACAAACTCTGGAAAATTCTTGAAGAGATGGGAATATCAGACCACTTGACCTTCTTCCTGAGAACTGTGTATACAGGTCAAGAGCCAGAGTTAGAACTGGACATGGAACAACAGACTGGTTCCAAATTGGGAAAGGAATATGTCAAGGCTGTATGTTGTCACCGTGCTTATTTAACTTATATGCAGAGTACCTCATGCAAAATGTTGGGCTGGATGAAGCACAAGCTAGAATCAAAATGCGAGTGGAAATATCAATAACCTCGGATATTAAGATGACACCACCCTTATGGCAGAAAGCAAAGAGGAACTAAAAAGCCTCTTGATGAAAGTGAAAGAGGAGAGTGGAAAAAGTTGGCTTAAAACTCAACATTCAGAAAACTAAGATCATGGCATCTGGTCCCATCACTTCATGGCAAATAGATGCGGAAACAATGAAAGCAGTGACAGATTTTGTTTTCTTGGGCTCTGAAATCACTGCGGATGGTGACTGCAGCCATGAAAATAAAAGACACTTGCTCCTTGGAAGAAAAGCTATGACAAATCTAGACAGTGTATTAAAAAGCAGAGACATTACTTTGTCAACAAAGGTCTGTCCAATCAAAGCTATGGTTTTTCCAGTAGTAATATATGGATGTGAGAGTTGGACCATAGAGAAAGCTGAGCAGCAAAGAATTGATGCTTTCAAACTGTGGTATTGGAGAAGACTCTTGAGAGTCCCTTGGACTGCAAGGAGATCAAGCCAGTCAATCTTGAAATCAGTCCTGAATATTCATTAGAAGGACTGATGCTGAACCTGAAACTCCAATACTTTGACCGCCTTATTGAAGAACTGACTCATCGGGAAAGACCCTGATGCTGGGAAAGATTGAAGGTGGGAGGAGAAGGGGACGTAAGAGGATGAGATGTTTGGATGGCATCACCGACTCAATGGACATGAGTTTGAGCAAGCCCCAGGAGTTGGTGATGGACAGGGAAGTCTGGCGTGCTGCAGTCCGTGGGGTTTCAAAGAGCTGGACATGACTGAGTGACTGAAGATATGAACCTAAGTGTTTAATACACACAGAGAGAAACACTACCCAGCCATAAGAAAGGAATCCTGCCATTTGCAGGTATATGGATGGACCTGAAGGGCATCATGCTAAGTAAAATGAGTCAGAGAAAGACGAATACTCTAAGAACTCAATTATATGTGGAATCAAAGAGTGAAAAATAAATTCCTTGTAGAAACAGAACAAATTGGTAGGTGGCCAGAGGCAGTGGGGTAGGCAGTGGGGAAAGTGGATGAAGAAACCAAAGATGCAAAACTTCCAGGTACAAGATATACAAGTTTTGGCAGTTACTGTACAGCATGGTGACTAGAGTAAACCCTCCTGCTGAGAAAATAGATTTTCAGGTTCTCATCACAAAAAAGGCATAGTCGGTAACTATGTAAAGTGATGGATGTTAACTAAATTTACTGTGGCAATCATTTCAAAATATATACATATATCAAATCATTATGTTGTATACTTTAATATGAAGGTACATGTCAAAGAAAAGAAGAAGAAATGGAGCTAGTCAGCAGAACAGATATTTGAAAGAAAGCGTGCACACTTTTCCACTGAACCACACAGAGAAATGCAAGGCTTTGCTATACAAAAAAACAACTGCACGAAAGCTTCACTTGGGTAAATGTCCAACAGACAGCTCAGTACAAAGTGTCTCTGTGTTCTGTTTCATTTTGGAGAGTCTTATTGTAACTCGGTAATTAGGTATCTCATCCTCAGACTTCTATTTCTAGCGTCTGTTCTGTTGCTATAATGAGTACATCCAAGTGAAGGATGGTGAAAATCAGGGTTTCCCATAACTGGACTGTGGTTGAAAAAAAAAAGGAAAGACTGTGGATTGGAGAGGGAGGGCAGGAACAAAAGGAGCCATAAATACAGACAAACTTGGGAAAATGGTCTTCACAAAGTGGTGAGGAATCATGCTACCCACACCAATGTTTCCCTTTAGAGAGGCTTGAGCAGGAGAGAGCTGTGATTCAAAAATAATAGTATCCATGCTGGGTCTGTTCCCAGCTGTCACACTGAAGTCAAACTGCTCTGTCGGCCCACCTCAGACCCCAGAGAGAAGAACTTGGAAGAGGCTGAAAGGAGCTGCACAGCTGACAAGAAAGCAGATTAAAAATACAGGGAGAAAAGCTGCCACATTATGGTCATGGAAAATGCCTGTTACACGATGCCTCTGTCACCTTCTCACATCGGCCAAAGAGAGGACATTCTCTTCTGGGCCAAGAAATCTGGCTTGTATGGAGAAATAAAGGGCATGTTGTATTGAAGATGCTCTCAAGTTGGGAGTTTATTTGCTGCTTTTAACACCAACAAAAATAGAGCGCAGTAGAAATGCACTTTCAAGATTGCATCAGTGTGTTTTGAGATAGGATCCTTACAGTGTGCTCTGCACTTAAAGGATGATATGCTTTCGTGCTTATTAAAGTGGTGACAGAAGCAAAAGGAGCCCCATGCTAAATAACTAGCTTTTTACATATAAACACATACGGCTAAATCATATGTCATCCTTTCGTCTTTACAATTAAACCTTGCTGTATCTAGTTCTCAACATTCATAATGGTCTTAAGACCTGTTATTGCTGAGGGGTTATTAACATACAATTTTAAAAAATTCTAATTCAAATGTGCATATGCATATATGAGCTATGAATCGAGATCCATAACTCTTTGCTAATAAATCCATAGTGCCTGCTGCAAGTGCACTCTAGGTAAGTACACTTTACTGCTCTGTCGAAGCAATTAATTAGCTAAAGCTGCGCATATTCCTGCCAGAGCAATCAGGAGCCACAGCCAAACAGGAGAGGAGATACAGAAATGGCAGAGGAGAGCCAAAGGGTGATAACATAGCTCAGGACAGAGAAGAATAAAAATAATTACTTGAAGGTCTGCAATATACCTGTAACTCAGAAATCACATTCTTAGAAAGTGAGAGAAACAATAAAGGGTCACACCCTTATACATAGTTCTCACTGAGGCAACTATTTCATACTTGTGGGTACTCAGACCCGGAGAAGACAAAGAGCTGAGACGCTACAGGGTGCAAAGCTCTAGAGCTAAGTCCTTTGTTACTGAAGTTCCTTCTTCCTTGCTTCCTACACCGTCCTCCTCCCCTCTAGACAGTCACTCATACTTACTTTCACAATGCTCAAGAAGTTGTATATATGCAGATGTGCATATATGTAGATTATACATACACACACACACCCACACGCTCAGTCATGTCCAACTCTTTGTGACCCCATGGACTGTAGCCAGCCAGGCTTCTCTCCACAGGATTTTCCAGGCAAGAATACTGGAGTGGGTTGCCATTTCCTTCTGCAGGGGATCTTCCCAACCCAGGGATCAAATCTGTGTCTCTTGCATCTCCTGCGCTGGCAGGCGGAATCTTTACCACTGAGCTACCAGAGAAGCCTCATATATACATACACACATTCACTTGGTTGTATCAAGAAAAAATACGAACGCTTTTTAAATTATGCATTTAGTATTTCAGAACTTAAAAGTATAGGTTTCAAATGAAAAAATAGCCAACTGTGTATAATATGACATGTCAGACAGACAGAAATAATTTAGCAATATATCCAGGACAGAGGCCAGAGCAAGTGAAGTACTTGGTGTGCGTGTGCACTGGTCATCTCAGCAGACCCAGCAAAGTCCCCAGAGCTTCTCAGTCTGAGGGTTCACGTGTGTGCGTGTGTGCGTGTCCACCTGAGAGGAATGGCAGTGAGAAGTGAAGAAGGAGCAGGGCAGTAAAAGATACGAGTGTTAATGGAAATACTACAGAGACGATCACTTTTGTAGAAATAATGAGGGGCTGTGTGCTGTGGAAGATTGTGAGCAAAAGTGCCTAAGGGGAGGGTGAAAATAAGAACACATTAACGTCAGTCTGTGGGATTTTCCTGGTTCACTTTCCAAACCTGGGTCACTTTTCTATTCATGGAAGAGGACAAATGACTCAAGACCAGGGGCTACTCAGCACTGAAGATACGAGCAGACCTCCACACTGATGCCCAGAGATCGCTAGTTGGTCAAAAGCAGGCAGATAATTGAATACACACAACCAACATTCCAAGTGTAATAACACAGATACCACTGTACGTAACCAGAGAGAGCAGAGAGACTATGATAAACCACATAAGAGAATGTTTTTCCTCCTAGGCTGGTAACACTGGAGGTTTTTAAAACATTAGTAATATAATAGCAAACACGTATTTAGCATTTACTAAATGAGTGGCAGGTGGCAGTTATTTCTATGTACTCTACTTGAATTTTGCCCTCAAAACAATCTTGTAGAGTAGGTATCATTATTGCCACTTTACAGGTGTGGAAAATGAATCATTGAGAGGTTAAGTGCTGGGATCCAGGTTCATGGGTGTTCCCTGAGGAGTAGGGATCTGAACCCAGGCAGTCTGACTCCATGCTACATTGCCTATGGCAACAATATCGATGGCTGAGCACTTTACTATGCCCTCAGTTCTGCTCTAAACAATCTACTCATATAATTTAATGTTTTTGTGTAGCCCCATGAGAAAGCTAGGCATCCCAGTGGATCAGAGGTAAAGAATCTGCCTGCCAATGCAGGAGTTACAGGAGATGTGGGTTCGATCCTTGTGTTGGGAATATACCCTGGAGTAGGAAATGACAATCCGCCCCAGTCTTCTTGCCTAGGAAGTTCCATGGACAGAGGAGCCTGGCAGGCTACAGTCCATGGGGTTAAAGAGTCAGATGTGAGTGAGCACACATGCACTTATGAGGATGATACCCCATTTGCACACATATGAAAACTAAGGCCTAAAACATGCCAAGGTAATATACATCTTCTAAATGCCAGAGATTAGACTGAAACCTTGGCCTGTGATATGTTCAAGGACCAGGTGGCAACAGAGGTCCAAGTCCTTTTATAATTTATAAATAAGGATTATAATCTATACATCTATATAAGCTATAATCTATAAATATAGGTTATAAATATAAAATAAACCCCTGCTTTATTTACACTTTTACATGAACTACTGACATCTTCTTCAGTTCAGTTCAGTCACTCAGTCATGTCCAACTCTTTGCAACCCCATGAAGGGCAGCATGCCAGGCCTCCCTGTCTATCACCAACTCCTGGAGTCCACCCAAACCCATGTCCATTGAGTCGATGATGCCATCCAGCCATCTCATCCTCTGTCGTCCCCTTCTCCTCCTGCCCTCAATCTTTGCCAGCATCAGGGTCTTTTCCAATGAGTCAGTTCTTTGCATCAGGTGGCCAACGTATTGGAGTATCAGCCTCAACATCAGTCCTTCCAATGACATCCTCTTAATCTCATGTAAAGCCTTTGGTTCCACCCTGAGCTCTCACACCATTCAAATGATTATGCCACCCCAATCATATACCCATTGAAGCTCATATGCTTGAGCTTATGAAAGAAGGTATACAGCTATTTTATTAAATGGCATATGTTTAAATACTACATGCTTCCCTCTTGATCTCCACCCTTTATTTAAATGAACTTATATTTAAAATATCTATATCTAAATTATCATTTTACTGGCACATCTGTCAAATGTCACCTCCTAGTGATATCTTTTTTTTTTTTTCAATTTCTTTTTTTTTTTTCTCTAATTTTATTTTATTTTTTAAACTTTACATAATTGTATTAGTTTTGCCAAATATCAAAATGAATCCGCCACAGGTATACATGTGCTCCCCATCCCGAACCCTCCTCCCTCCTCCCTCCCCATACCATCCCTCTGGGCCGTCCCAGTGCACCAGCCCCCAGCATCCAGCATCATGCATCGAACCTGGACTGGCAACTCGTTTCCTACATGATATTTTACATGTTTCATTGCCATTCTCCCAAATCTTCCCACCCTCTACCTCTCCCACAGAGTCCATAAGACTGTTCTATACATCAGTGTCTCTTTTGCTGTCTCGTACACCCGGTTATTGTTACCATCTTTCTAAATTCCATATATATGCGTTAGTATACTGTATTTATGTTTTTCCTTCTGGCTTACTTCACTCTGTATAATAGGCTCCAGTTTCATCCACCTAATTAGAACTGATTCAAATGTATTCTTTTTAATGGCTGAGTAATACTCCATTGTGTATATGTACCACAGCTTTCTTATCCATTCATCTGCTGATGGACATCTAGGTTGCTTCCATGTCTTGGCTATTATAAACAGTGCTGCGATGAACATTGGGGTACACGTGTCTCTTTCCCTTCTGGTTTCCTCAGTGTGTATGCCCAGCAGTGGGGTTGCTGGATCATAAGGCAGTTCTATTTCCAGTTTTTTAAGGAATCTCCACACTGTTCTCCATAGTGGCTGTACTAGTTTGCATTCCCACCAACAGTGTAAAAGGGTTCCCTTTTCTCCACACCCTCTCCAGCATTTATTATTTGTAGACTTTTGGATCGCAGCCATTCTGACTGGTGTGAAATGGTACCTCATAGTGGTTTTGATTTGCATTTCTCTGATAATGAGTGATGTTGAGCATCTTTTCATGTGTTTGTTAGCCATCTGTATGTCTTTTTTGGAGAAATGTCTATTTAGTTCTTTGGCCCATTTTTTGATTGGGTCGTTTATTTTTCTGGAGTTGAGTTTCCTAGAGTCTAGAATATTTTGACATCTTTCCATTCACTAACGCTGGGAGACATGAATTTGGAGATTTCACTTTCTAGCTTAACTAACCCCACACTCAAAATGGCCTCAACTACTTCAGAAAAGAAACCCACAGATTGCAAGAAATAAAGGTAAAGCAAGTAAAAGCAAATAATTTTCAATAATCAATCTGGTAGGAGTTTCTTGCTTGACAGAATATGAACATGAAGTAAAATTTATAATATATAACCATTTCTAATATGGCTCTTTTAAAATATATTTATAATTTTTAGAAAAACAAATATTGTGATATTGGAAAAGACAGAATGATTTAAAATATGAATTCACATATGAAATTCTATGTATTTCATATGTAATCTCTTTATTATAAATCCTTTTGTGTTTATAAGTATATAATACGCTGCTGCTGCTTCTAAGTCGCTTCAATTGTGTCCAGCTCTGTGCGACCCCATAGGCGGCAGCCCACCAGGCTCCCCCGTCCCTGGGATTCTCCAGGCAAGAACACTGGAGTGGGTTGCCATTTCCTTCTCCAATGCATGAAAGTGAAAAGTGAAAGTGAAGTCGCTCAGTCGTGTCCGACTCTTAGCGACCCCATGGACTGTAGCCTACCAGGCTCTTCCATCCATGGGATTTTCCAGGCAAGAGCACTGGAGTGGGGTGCCATTGCCTTCTCCATATAATATGCTAGTACAGTATAAAAGCTACAAATAAATCTGTAGTACATGCTAAATATATTTTATTACTAGGGATGAAAGATCAAAAGAGTTTATAATACTTTATTCTATTCCAGTAAGTGTCTCAGACAGTAGAGTGTCTGCCTGCAATGCAGGAGACCCGGGTTCAATCCCTGGGTCGGGAAGATCACTGGAGCAGGAAATGGCAACCCACTCCAGTATTCTTGCCTGGAAAATTCCGTGGACTGAGGAGCCTGGTGGGCTACAGTCCACAGGGTCGCAAAGAGTCGGACACGACTGAGCGACTTTGCTTCGCTTCGCTTGACACATTATCTTAATTTTGGGAGCTATTGTATATAAAATACTAACTAAGACTGAATTCCTTTTAATAAGTAAACCAGTTATATAAAAAAATAGTGAACTAGATCACATGGTTCTGACATTTTGTCCTACTTCCGCCAGTTGCTAGCTAAAAATGGCACTGGAAGTCACTGTTTAATGAATAAAGCTATGACCATGCTTGACACTCTCTAGTCTTCATATACGTTAATTTTATTCTTCACAACAATCCCATGAAATAAGTGACTAATCCAGTAGGAAAAATAACTGGAAGAAAAAAATGAGTTGTCACTAAGGAAAGAAATGATAGTCAAACAACACAAAGCTATTATTTTGCCCATTACCATTACTTTGCAAAAATAGATTGTAATATATTTCACCCAATATCAAGGAAGACATAGAAGCCAGTATTCTTATTATTACTCATTAACAGTGCATCCTTGGGCAAGTTAATTAACATCTCAGGAGTACAATTTCTTCAAATTCAATTCTTCAATTTCTTTTGTATAATGAGAACAATAATACCATATATCTTAAGGACTGTTGTGAGAATTAAGTATGCTAATTCATGTAAAAGTTTATTCACAAGAGTCCATGGCACATAAGAACCCAATAAGTGTTAACTATCCTACATTGCTGATGACAAAAATTCTGTTAGAATATAAATTGGAAGTATGTATCAAAAGCCATAGAGAGAAACCACCCCTGAATAAGCCACCCCTGAAACTCATTCTACCCTAAAGAAAATATACAATATTTTGGAAAAATAGAAACATATAGACACAAAGCTACGCACTGTCAGCGTATTTATAATAGCAATAAAATGTGGGAAAAGGAAACGCCGTACATGGGAAGGATTGCCTAACAATATATGATATGTTTCCCATTACAGGAATATACTAAAACTTCAAAGGGATCTTAGAGTCTGGATCTTAGACTGTGTAAAATATGGAAACATTTTGTCGCAATCTTATATGAACACTCCAGTGTTCTTGCCTGGAGAATCCCAGGAACGGGGGAGCCTGGTGGGCTTCCGTCTATGGGGTTGCACAGAGTTGGACACGACTGAAGTGACTTAGCAGCAGTGTATATATGTTAATCCCAATCTCCCAATTCATTCAACCTCTCCTTACCCTCTTTGTGTCCATAAGTCTGTTCTCTACATCTGTGTCTCTATTTCTGATTTGCAAATAAGTTCATCTGTACCAATTTTTTAGATTTCACACGTAAGCAGTGTTATATGGTTTTGTTTTTCTCCTTTTGATGTACTTAACTCTGTATGACAGTCTCTAGATCTATCCATGTTTCTGCAAATGGTATCATTCTCTTCCTTTTTATGACTAAGTAGTATTCCATTGTATATATGTACACATCTTTTTTATCCACTCATCTGTTGATGGATATTTAGGCTACTTTCATGACCTGGCTATTGTAAATACTATTTCAGAGAACATTGGGGTGATGTATCTTTTTGGTATTCTCCAGGCAACATAGATTTTTATTTGGTTCTTTGCTTACTCTCATCTTTGTCCCCATGTTTATTTCTGCATGTTTATTTCCATAGCAGTCGGACAGGGGGAACAATACAAAGAATTCAGACTCTGAAGACTTCATTTTCGAACATGGCTCTGCTATTTACTAGCTGTGTGGATCCTTCTCAGACTGGTCCCTGAGCTTCTTTGAGAATGGTGATAAAAGTACTTGCCCGGCCTCCCTTACCAGGGTGATTATTGTGAAGAACATATTTTTAAAAGGCCTGGATTAACTACACACAAAAGTTTTAAATCTTTTTTTAACTGAATGCATATTATTTGTAAAAGATCTGAAAGCAATCTTTGGTATTTTATGTATTTATGAACTTACTTCTGAGGTTTTTCCAATAGATCTCTTCTTTGGCAATAGCTCTTATTGCTTAAGGCTGCTAAGTGGTATGAGCATGAATAGTCTGTACACATGTTTTGGGACAGTACATCTCCTAACACTTAAATCACCTTAAAAAAAAAAAAAAAAAAAAACTATTAAAACACAAAGGGATCCAAAGAGTAGGAAGGGAAGGAATATTGAAACAATTCTCCATTTACTTTCTTTGAATACCAAGCTTGCTTGTCTTTTCATAAAAGACATTAATAGTGTAAGAAAGGTTTTCTTCATTTAAATTACATCTCAGTTAATGGAGCCCCCCCCCCACTACAGAATCACATGCATTATCTAATTTTTGAGAGAAAGATTAAAGACTTTTTGAAAAAGTTTTGAAAGGCTGTCTTGCTTCTACCTTCCCCATAAAATAGCTATGAAGGTTAATGAAAATGTAATAACATTTTAAACTATTTAAGAACCAACCATAATAACATCTCGAAGAATGTCATTACCTACTGAGACTATTTCCCCCTGGCCCCATCTCTAGCATTTAAAAAAGTATTGGATTTCCACTAGTCTTCAAGATGCATGTGTCATTCGGATTTGTTGTGTCACTACCTAAAAGCTGTAGCAATTTGTGAACAATCTTAGCCAATCAGAGAAATAAACATTTGAAGCAATTTTCTAAGTACTGTATTATTTACTATCTTTAAAAGGTTGGAGCTCTTTAATCAAATCACATGAACTTTTATCTTCAAAATGTTATATATGCTGAAAGCTTTCTCCTAAACTGCATGAACTTACAATAAAAAAAGCCATATTTTCATTAATCATTACAGCAATGCTCTTTTTCTCAAGCAAGTTTTTTCTTATATTGCAGCTTTTTTTCATTGCTGGATGACATTTTGCTTTCAGTGGATGGATATTTTCATGCCAAAGCATTTGAACATCCCAGAGAGAACCCTGTGTTTCATATTGTCTGGTTCTTCTATTGTTTAGTTGCATATTTTTAAAACTCTGCATTGAAGAATTTTATAGTTGAACATTGAGGATAAAATTTTAATTTTTACCTACACAGTCTGCTAAACTTAACCAGATGAGTAATCAGCAAGGAAAGCCATTCTTTAATGCAATAAATATTTATTGATTTCCCAACTGTTTTAGGCACTACAGTTATAACAAATTATATGTTAAATGAGGGAGACATACTTCCTCTCATGCAACTTACATTCTGGTGAGTGGTGTCCGGTTCTCTTTGGGGAGCTCGAAAGTTTGGTGCACTTCTAAATGTCTAGAAAATGAGCTATGGGCTTTCTTCTTGCCTCTGTCTGAGTTAGAGGAGACTTCACTATTCTAAGTGCATTTCTTTTTGCTTTTCCTCTTTTCTATGTAGCCTTAACAAGGGAAGGGACTTGGGGTGTTGCTGAAAGCCAGTGTTGAAGGAAATCATCAAGAGGATTTCTGGCTGACCTGTGAGCAGAATCAAGCAATTCAGAGGCTCCTCACCCCCAACCTTGTCATTGAAACATATGTTCTGCCCAACATTCCCACCTTAGAAACTTCAAGGACACAGCCTTGAGAAAAATAATGTCTTATAGAGACCACCTGGGCTTCCGTGATGGCACAGTGGCAAAGAATCTGCCTGCCAATGCAAGAGATGTGGGTTCGATTCACGGGTTGGGAAGATCCCCTGAGTAGGAAATGGCAACCCACTCTAGTATTCTTGCCTGGAAAATCCATAGATAGAGGAGCTGGTGGGCTATAGTCCACGGGGTAGCAAACAGCTGGACACGGCTGAGCATGTGCATGCATGCACACACACACACAACCTGAATGACATATGAACTGAACCCAGTTAAGGCCCCTATATACAGTTTCAAGATTCTGATGGATGGATACAGAGATCTCCCATTGCAGCTACCCAAGACAAGTAAATTACCTTGTTTATTGAAACTGCCACCTGCTAACATGGAATGGTCAGCCTCTTTCTTACATCTCTCCTTATATCTCTGTGTGCAGAGGCTAGTTTGCAAATCAAGAAACAGGGGACATTTCCCCCTCTTTTCTTAAACTCTGCTGTTAGGCTCAACTGCATATAGAGGCTCCTGTGGAGAAGGCAATGGCAACCCACTCCAGTACTCTTGCCTGGCAAATCCCATGGACAGAGGAGCCTGGTAGGCTGCAGTCCATGGGGTCGCTAGGAGTTGGACACGACTGAGCGATTTCACTTTCACTTTTCACTTTCATGCATTGGAGAAGGAAATGGCAACCCACTCCAGTGTTCTTGCCTGGAGAATCCCAGGGACGGGGGAGCCTGGTGGGCTACTGTCTATGGGGTCGCATGGGGTCGGACACGACTGAAGCGACTTAGCAGCAGCAGCAGCATGATGTAAGGCTAACTTCCATGACTCAGACAGTACAAGCTGATCACTGACTCCACAAAAAATGCACATAAGAGGAACTTGTGATTGGCACAAGGGCTGGGTCAGCAGGGTCAAAGAATGTCTCTGAAAGCCATATTATTTCAATATTATTATCTACTATGACTTTTTACTGATGCTTATTGCATTAGCGTAGAGAGTAAATTGTGGAGAAGGCAATGGCACCCCAGTCCAGTCCTCTTGCCTGGAAAATCCCATGGATGCCGGAGCCTGGTGGGCTGCAGTCCATGGGGTCGCTAAGAGTCGGACATGACTGAGCGACTTCACTTTAACTTCTCAACTTTCATGCATTGGAGAAGGAAATGGCAACCCACTCCAGTGTTCTTGCCTGGAGAATCCCAGGGACGGGGGAGCCTGGTGGGCTACTGTCTATGGGGTCGCACGGGGTCGGACATGACTGAAGGGACTCAGCAGCAGCAGAGAGTAAATTGAGAGTTAACCATTCTCTTCATTTATATATATATCCATGAACACATACTCCTGCTTGTTATAATATTGTGATGGATGCAAAGAAATACAGTTGAAAAGTTGTAGCCTCTGCCTATAAGTAGTTTATATCCCAATCTTGGAAACTCTTGTAGACCAAGAAATAAGGTGCTGGCTTCTCTCTATTCTGTGAGGGATATAAATGATGAACAAATAGGGGCCATGGAAACACCATGACAAAAAAGGGTTGATGAGAGCTATACATAAATTAGCACAAATAACACAGTAAAATATGAAAATGGCCAAAATAAAGCAATGAAAGAGATATTCTGTGCCCAGAGAGTGCATCTAGACCAGTGACTTCTGCTTAAACTTGTGTGAATTCCAAACTACTCATCTAGAGCCAAAGACCAGGAAGAGAAAGAGAAGTGGGTGGAACCACTTATGTGCTCAGCACAGGAGGAGTAGCAACAATGCAGGCAGAGCCAGAAGGATGCATTCATACAGCATGTCCAGTCTATGCCAGGAGCTGTGGAGGGCACAGGAGCAAGCCACAGAGGCCAGGGAGACAGGACAATCCCTACTATCATGGAGCTCCTGCCCCAGGTTTCTGACAGTGACTGTCTGAGGAGCTGAAATGAAATTATTGAATGGAGGATGATGTCAGGTTAGATGGCCAGGTGAAGGGCCAGATCTGCAAAAATCTGAAACAGTATTCCAGGCAGAGAGCATTGCAAAAGCCCTAAGATTGTGACTGACTCATCATTTTATTGGAAGAGAAAAGTGACCATGGCCAGTGCACAGTGAACAAAGGGGGGACCTGTTGGAAAACGTCTGATGACAAATTGAAAATCTAATGATCATTGTTCAAGCATACAAAAATGAAGTCTGCTGGCAATTGAGGACCTGATCTCAGACATAACCCTGTACCGCTGAGAACCTGACCTTTCTGTAAACTGCGCCTAACTCCAGCAATTTTTAAAACAAAGATGCAACCTTATGTCTTTGCTCCCCTTTGTAACTATGCAACCATTTCAGACATCAAGAAATTGTTACTTAACATGCATCCATACTTCTTGCCATCTTCAACTATAATTCCTGATAAATAGTCGATGGAACTATTAACCAATTTTGAGGGTTTTGCCTTTGTAAATCTCCATTTCATAGTCTGGTGGAACACGATTCAAGTGCTTCTCAAATCTGTATCTCCCAGACTAGTCTTAAATCCCAAATCAACACCCTTTTATTTCAATCAGATATCCAGTTCTGAAATTTTAGTTAACATGTCCAAGAGGTAAGTGGAGACCAGATTATATAAATCCTTGCACAGAGTCTGGATACTATTCTACTTGGAAGAGTTGATGGATTTAATAGAAGGAGAGAAACAGTAAGATTTACACTTTAATAACTTAGCCTTGTTGAAATTACCTGCATAAAATATGCTATCTCCTTTCAGTTTTTTTTTTTTCCACCACTCATAATTTTCATGTTTATTTCTTATGGCACACAATAAATGTATTTAAGGTGACTGTACTTACTGGCTGACTTATTATTAACAGTACCCTCATTTACTCTGAAAAGTGTCCAAGTTTAGACCAGGGTTGTCAACCTTTTCCTATAAAGGGCCCAAGTGCAAGTGTTTCTGGCTGTGTAGATCAGATGGCAATGAAACTCTGTCACAACAGCACAAAAGCAAGCCACAGACGATATGTAAACTAAAGGGGGTGGTTGTGTTCC
This sequence comes from Bos taurus, assembly GCF_002263795.3. Lineage (NCBI taxonomy): Eukaryota > Metazoa > Chordata > Mammalia > Artiodactyla > Bovidae > Bos > Bos taurus. Next base: position 27,237,488 of record NC_037336.1, read on the forward strand.
AATAAACCTTTATTTATGGATACATTAAAATTATACATAAAGTTCAGTTTTAGTATCGTAAGTCTTTTGACTTTTCCAATTGTTTAAAAATATAAAACCCAGTTTTAGCTCACAGGCCATATAAGAACAGGTGGGTGAATTTAGTCCAGGGCTTCACTAATCTCCTGTAAGATTATAAATTAGATGGTGACCCTTACTGTCATTTATTGAGGGCCTACTATGTGCCAGGCAGTCATCACAACAAGCCTATGAGGTACGTACCAGCTGTAAATGTGTTTTGTAATAATAAACAGAGTCATAAACAAAGGCAAGTCTAAGGAACTCACCACCCAAGGTCTCCATGCTAAGAGGTGGCAGAAAGCCTAGCTGAAGGGTCCACATCGGTAACCACATGGCTAAATAATATCACAATACACTTCCATTCCCTCCCTCCTGATGTACATTTCTCCTCCATCATCTTTTTAGTTCTTGCCTAGTTTCAATCTCCTTTTATCCATTAATCGCCTTCACTTTCTTTGTCCATAGTCTATCAAAATTATAATTACAATCTAGTTATATGCCTAGGACTGGGGGGCAGGGGTTGGGGGGAAGCCAAAAATCAGATTACATAGAACAAAGAACAGTCCTTTCAACCTTTATAGTCAAATATTTCTAGTTTCCTTTAAAATTTTCTAAACATAAATATTCCCTTCATAATCCTAAAAAGAAACCAGTTCTCCTCCTAAGCACTAGCTTTCTAGGTAAAATATGCCTATTATCTAATTTCATTGTATTTCTCTTATAACAACCAGTTAAATAACAGTGATAGCAGTACTTTTCTTCGCAATTGTCTTGTGAGTAAATCCCTAATTCTCACTTCCTTGTATCTATAAGAAAATGGTGTCAAGTTAAATAAGATCCAGATAAGTTACTTCCATTCTTAAATCTATGATACACCATAGTTCTAATGCATTAAGGTAGGAATTTTGCCACCATATTGAGGATTTGTTGTTCTATATTTCAAACAACTCTCTTTACAAGTGAATTTTTGGAACACAGGTTGTTCTTTGAATTGGGGGCTTTCAGGACATGCTGTCAAACCCTTCGTGATTTTAAAGCATTTTGCAAGTGTTTATTTAATGGTGATTGTCTGTTTTGATAGTAAAAAAGGAGGTTACTTAATTCCAGGACCACTTTCACTATTGAAGCTTCTTGCCAACAAAAGGCAGCAGTAAAACTCAAATAGTTTATAAATGTCAGCAAAATCCTATGAACAAATTACTGCCCAAGTCATTTTGTTTTAGTGTCTTTTATTTGGAAAAACATACTTTTTAAGGGAGGAGAAAAAGATGCCATTTGATTGTTGAGATACACTACCATTTTCCACTAAATTGTTGTTAAAGACTTAAAAAAAATCAAGTTGAAGCTGCTGATTTAAGTTGCTCACTTCATGTCAATTTCTGAAAATGTTAAGCGTGGCATTAAAATCAAAGATGCATTTAAGGAGAAACATACACTTAGTTTGGAGGGATAAATGAGAACAACCTGTTTGGTTCACATTAAGCTTGCAGATTTATCAACACTGGGTACACATGGGAAAGACAGAGCGAGTGTTTATGAGCTCTCAGAAAGGATTGATTTCTACAAGTCCCTGATTTAGCTGGAAGGGGTGCCTATATATTTAGTTACCAAAAGGGTTAATGGACTTAACCTTTTGAAAAATGTATTTTTTCATGTGCATATAACATGATGGATAGTTTACTGAATGCACATAGGTAAACATAGGTGAAAACAAATTAATTGGAAGGTATAAGGTGTTTCTGTTTTGTTTTTTTTTTTCTTGATAGATGGATCTCATTATTTTCCTTGGGCAGACAAAGCCATAACAGTTTCCAGAGAAAGGAGAGTGACAGTTCCAGGAAACTGCTTACAGATGGACAGCCAGCAGGCTAAAAATATTATTGTGTCCACCTCATCAATAAGCTGGCTCCATGAAGAGTGGCAATTATTCTTTTCCTGCTTATGCTGCCTTTGAAAGGCATGAAGACAATTATTGATAGCTGGGTATGCAGAACGAAATATATACAGTAACACAAACCCATTTACTATGGCAAATCCATATCAGAGAGACCACTGCCTTTCATGCCAGTATTTAAAGCAGCAACATGTACCCATCGATGTCTTAAGAGGATTATGCTGATACTGCGTTTTGTTGCATTCCTATTAATTATTAATGACGCATGTTTATTAGTCACCTATATTTAGAAAGTCTGTATTATCTACTGAAAAGAGGGAGAGAAACATCACTGAGTTGGAGGAGGTGTTTTCAATCTTCCACACACACAAATGTCACAACTGGCCTTTATCTACCACAGAGGTTCTTTAAGCTCTGTGTGACAATTTTATCAAAAGAAATGAATGAAAATAAAATTTTATATAAAATCACAAACTATCAATGCTTGTTAGCCATCAGGAAACAAGATACACAGCTTATTTTTTTTAACATGAGAAAAAAATTGGAGTACCAATTACTGTGTAGAATTAAAAAAAAAAAACCCTCAACTAAAGGCACAACAAAATAAATGACAGATTCCAAGCCTCAGCATAGAGCTAAAGGGATTTCAATGGGCTCATTACTTTTATTATCCTGCATTGCTCAGCCAAGCCTACAGTAAGGCTGTGTTTAGACACAAGATGTGCTGTGTACTTGCAAAAATGTGGGCAATGGATCAGCTCACCTGAAACCAGTAGAGCAGACATGCAAAATCAGGGCATAGCAAATGCTAAACTTATTCAGCTGAATGCAGAGAGGAGAAAGGTATTAACCAGGAAAGGAGTTAAGAGAAAAATGGCAGACAGTTTCAACCATAGTAGTCAAACCTCGCCATATTCAATCATATAAAGTACTGTGGATATCCTCATGGCTTTTGTTTTTAGGATGTCCCTTTTCCTGGCATTTATATGCTAAGATAGATGAAAAGGATTCACATTGTTAACAAACTGCAGAATAGCAAAAGGGCCATTTTTTTTTAAAGTCAGTCTAAATGAGAGAACATGACTTATACACTGCAACATTTTTCAGATTGTTCCTGGGCTTGAAGGTCATAGTGATTAACTGTGCTGCCTTATTCTAGAGTTGAACAGTTATCCAATAATCAGGGATTCCATCCAGAGCTGCCATGACTACACTAAAGAGACCCTTGTTCCCAGTTTTCCTAAATGTCTAATCTCTGAGGACTAGAGAGAGGGGTTCATTCAAAGGTGAACTGTCTTTCTGGGTGTAAAAAAGTAGTGGATAATTAGAACAAGCAGCAACTAAATATCCTCCACCTAATTCCCAAGTCAGCTGCCCATTTGTAACTGCAATCTTGAAAAACTATAGGTTTTTCAGTCTATGAAACAATTACTGTTTTTTATTTAAAAGATTCCCAGTGTGTTGGTATCTGAAAAGAAAATATTATTCATTCAATAGTGACACAATGTGTTATATTTTAAATTATACATTCTTTTTATGCTGCTTTTTGGAATTTCATGAGATAGCAACTAAATGTAGTTGTAAGGGGAAAAAGCATACTGAAACCCTTGTGAGACTGAGACAAGTTATTTCTTAACCTCCCTATATCTGTTCAGGTGACAGGATTTTTTTTTAATTTAAATTTATTTTAATTATAGGCTAATTACTTTACAATATTGTATTGGTTTTGCCATACATCAACATGAATCTGCCACAGGTATACACGTGTTCCCAATCCTGAACCCCCCTCCCACCTCCCTCCCCATACCATCCCTCTGGGTCATCCTGGTGCACCAGCCCCAAGCATCCTGTATCCTGCATCAAGCCTGCACTGGCAATTCGTTTCTTATATGATATTATACATGTTTCAATGCCATTCTCCCAAATCATCCCCCCACTCCCTCTCCCACAGAGTCCAAAAGACTGTTCTATACATCAGTGTCTCTTTTGCTATCTCGCATACAGGGTTATTGTTACCATCTTCCTAAATTCCATATATATGCATTAGTATACTGTATTGCTATTTTTCTTTCTGGCTTACTTCACTCTGTATAATCGGCTCCAGTTTCATCCACCTCATTAGAACTGATTCAAATGTATTCTTTTTAATGGCTGAGTAATTATCCATTGTGTATATGTACCACAGCTTTCTTATCCATTCATCTGCTGATGGACATGTAGGTTGCTTCCATGTTCTGGCTCTGCGATGAACACTGGGGTACACATGTCTCTTTTTTAAAATGGGCAACATATTCAATAGTCTAAGGCTCCTCAGGTGGCTCAGTGGTAAAGAATCCGTCTGCTGAACAAGAGACAGGTGTTTGATCCCTGGGTTGGGAAGATCACTGGAGAAGTAATTAGCAACCCTCTCCAGTATTCTTGCCTGGGAAATGCCATGGACAGATGAGCCTGGCAGGTTATAGTCCATGGGGTCGCAAAAGAGGCAAACAGCACTTAATGACTAAAACAACCACCACAAGATAATCCAGGTGAAATCATATTTGAAACACATTTCACCTGAATTTAAAATAAATTTGTAAATTATTTATTCCAGCTAAAAAAACTAATGTCCAATGACATACAATAAAGATTATTTGCTTCTGAATTCGGAGAAGGCACTGGCACCCCACTCCAGTACTCTTGCCTGGAAACTCCCATGGACGGAGGAGCCTGGTAGGCTGCCGTCCATGGGGTCGCACAGAGTCGGACACGACTGAAGCAACTTAGCAGCAGCAGCAGCTTCTGAATTATATTGAAATAGTCCATCAAGAAAATTCTTTGACTATTATCTTACGACATTTTAAAGTAAAACTGACAACAACACACAGGAGGGGAAACCACTGGTTCTTCTAATTAAGCCATAAAGGAGGGCAGTGATGGAGCCACTCGCTTCACCCAAGGACCAGGGTCCTGAACGCAGTCAGGATCCCTTTTCCACATTCCCCCGCCCCGCTTCTCAGAGCCTGAAAGGAAAGCCCTGTGTGTTGTGTGGATGAGAGTGTGTGTTTCCAGGAGGCACCCACTGGAAGTCAAGAGCCCATTCCCTCCTTGATCTCTGTGAGCAGGGATCCGGGTCATAGGGAATCACATTTGCTTAGAAAGGAAGTCAGGCATTCTGACCGTTTGGCTAGGGGAGGGCAAGGGAGGAAACTGTCCAAAACTCAGAGAGTGTATTTCCAGAAGTCTTGGGCAGAGAAAGCACTACCTGAAATGCTTCCCAGATTTCACCAATGGATTAAAGGCAGTCCATGTTGGTATTTTAGACTTCTTCTATGTCTAGGGTATCTGTAGCAGCTGGATTGTTTATCCTAGTAACATCAAGTACATGATTAGAAGAACCCAGGAATATTCTTGTAACATAGTCACCAATTTGGAGAAGGCAATGGCACCCCACTCCAGTACTCTTGCCTGGCAAATCCCATGGGCGGAGGAGCCTGATAGGCTGCAGTCCATGCAGTCGTGAAGAGTTGGACACGACTGAGCGACTTCACTTTCACTTTTCACTTTCATGCATTGGAGGAGATGGCAATCCACTCCAGTGTTCTTGCCTGGGGAATTCCAGGGATGGGGGAGTCTGGTGGGCTGCCGTCTAGGGGATTGCACAGAGTCAGACATGACTGAAGCGACTCAGGAGCAGCAGCAGTCACCAATTTGTAATAAGTACTATTTAATAAAATGGATAAAATGATATTTGTGTGCCTGAACACGTTCCTCCTGTACTACAAAGCCCCCATGGTCTCGTGCTTGATGCTGTTTCTCTGTCTGTTGTTACCATAGCCCTTAGGCACAAACCTACTGTTTCCAAGGACTCATTCTCATTGACTGTGTCCTGATGCCCTGGGTGTCCTCTACCAGAGACGGGTCCACAGACCCAGAAATCTCTCACTGATCTCTCATCTGTGCTCTTTTTGTAACTTTTCCTTAAGAGACAAGGTAAAATTACAGGAAGAACCAGCTTTGACTCAAAAGTGCCTTGAAACTCATCTTTACATCTTTCTTTGATGTGATTTTATCCAAATCCCCATAATTATCAAAGTTTGACTTCTCTTTAGAATACTTTTGTGAAGACAGGCAAATATATCTAAGCTCCCTTACCAAATATAAATACTATTTCTATTCATGCCATCAATTACACTACTTTCTTTCCTTTTAAACACACTGAAACTTCTTACAACACTCTTACACTTGGAAGAATCAGCCCCACTGTTGTTTCCTCCATCTTTACATACTTTGAAATCTGGAAGGATAACAATCCTAACAATAGAATCACTGTTCCTAGAATCTTGTAACTGCTAGATTAATCCAGATTAACACTCATGATTCTTGGACATATTTTTTCTCTTCAAGCCCTATAGTAGATACACCCTCCTAAGCTCATCCCTGCACGTATTTCAATCCTTACCACAGACAGGAGACCATTTTCTCAAAAAAAAAAAAAAAAAGAGCTAATGAATAGGTGGACTGAATCCACTCCTTAGAAAACAGGTCTTCATTATGCATTGCTAAGCTATGCTATGCTAAGTCACTTCAGTTGTGTCCGACTCTGTGTGACCCCAGAGATGGCAGCACACCAGGCTCCTCCATCCCTGGGATTCTCCAGGCAAGAACACTGGAGTGGGTTGCCATTTCCTTCTCCAATGCATGAAAGTGAAAAGAGAAAGTGAAGTCACTCAGTCATGTCCGACTCCTAGTGACCCCATGGACTGCAGCCCACCAGGCTCCTCCATCCATGGGATTTTCCAGGCAAGAGTACTGGAGTGGGGTGCCATTGCCTTCTCCATCATTATGCATTAAGAGCACACAAAGGGTCAAGCGGTGAGCATTGTTTAAATAACAGCACTGCCTGCCCTTGGGGAACTGTCTGGATCATAAACTGTCTTTGATAAGGACTTTAGGAACTTAATACTGTAACAATCCTGCCTACACCTATGCAGGTATAGCACATGGCCCATTGCCAAGAGTTCTGGTCTAGGACAGGCATATTCAGTGGCCGGTGAAATGCTGACGTCAGAGATTTTTGAAAAAAGAAAAGAGGTATGACTAAAAAGATTCAGTCTCTGGCTTTCAACCATTATTCCACCTCACACGAGCTACCAGCATTCTCCCCTGATTTGACATTTTTACCTGCTATTGGATATCATATATATGTTGGCCAGCACCCTAGATGTTAAATTTAAGACACTAATAATTGTTGCTCGTTCCCAAACCTCTTTCCTTCAACTTCTTTCTGTCCTCTCTCCTGCTCCCTCACTCTCCCCCGCCCTTCCCCCATCCCTGTCCCATCCTCATCTCTTTCTCATGTGTCTCCCTAATTTCCTAGTCTTCCCTGGTTTAGCCTTTTCTCTTTCCTACATTCGAACCAGTGGAGTCCGAGATCAATCAAAGGAGTTAAGCCCCAGATGTGAAGGCCACTTCACACATGCCTTCTATCATTAATATGACTTCTCTTCTGACTTTTTTCATCCTCACGTTAACTGAAAATGATAGTTAACATCCCTTGGAAGCCTCTATACATTTTGGTGGATCATTTTGTACAACTGCCATATTCTGCCATCTATTACAATTTCTCATGTAAATGGCTTATCAATTTTTTACAGCTTATCTTGTAAAGCATGTATCTTTGTATTTTTTAGGCAAAAGTGTTTTATTAATATGTTTTTAAAACTTCTGTAACTTTTGTGTTAGGCCATCCTTTATTGAAACTATTTCTTTTGGTTAATCATTTAATAAGCAGTCCAAATATAGTTTCCACTCTCCAAGCACGTTTGCTTTCTAACATTAAAAAGCATTCAGGTTAAAACACTTAGACATTTTATATATAATCTATGCTCCTCCACACTGTTCTCTTAGTAGGGCATGCTTTTTCACACTTGTGAAGTACTGGCAAAAGGCCTGGGTCATTTGACTGCAAGCATCAAATACAAATAGACTGTGACAATCAAATACAAAAAAAGTAGTTTGGGGAGTTAGGCACAAAGGTATGAACCGTTTTTTATGAAATCAGTATACCTATGACTTGTGACTTTCTGGTTAAAGACCTGTTGTTTTAACAGATGATAAAAATACTTATCCAAGCGGCTATCAGTATGGTTACACAGACTCAGCCTTACTGTTTATGAGTCAAATATCCATGTTTAGATTTGGGTATTGCCCACAAATTATATACACAGCACTGTATACTCAGTCAAGTAAACACTCAATGACACAATGTCATCATATATTAAAATAAGCACTTCCTTTTCCTTTACCTCTGGATTCTCAGTTCCACAAACAGTTACTTTATGTTCTTGGTGTCTGCCCAAACCACCTTCTTGGTCTACTTATATTTACCTATAAAAATGCATACATATTGTTTTATATATGTTTTTGGTATATGTATTTTTGTATGCATCTTTGAAACTACAGAGTTTAGCAGTTTACATATTCTTGTGAAATTTTCTATTTTTACTAAAACTTGTATACCATCCAAGCATACTGATAAAATATGGCTGTCATGAATCTCTTTTTACTCTTGCATGTTATTATGATTCATCACATTTTACCGCTCCATTCACCAAAGGATGACATGCAGGGTGGACATTTCACTGTTACAGACAATCCTGAAGTGAACATCCATGGCATAGGTTTGTGTATAATGTTTTCTTCGTGAAATTTTATTCAGTTTCAAATTTTTATTCAAGGGTCATTTTTTACAATAGTTCATGCTCTAAAGGGCAAAATATTCATTCAAGATAAACTGTGAAAATGAGAATACACCACTTAATGCTACCTATCATCATATAAAACTGACGTTTAAAGCATTTAGCATCTGAAAATACATGTGGGGGAAAAATTAACTTTTTTCATTGAAAAAGGACTATAAACTTAATAGTCACCTCAAAGAGAGCCTGACTGCATCTTCTATCATGTGATGATATGTAAATCATTTAGAACGCAAGACAAACATAACCTAACACTTGCCACAGTGGTATCTTCAAGATAAAATAACTTAATTTTTTTCTATGAATGACCTTCAGAGTAAAATAATGGGGTATCATTGAGTCAATATGTCTCAAAGGTAATGGATTACACTTGGAAAGTAAGGCTTTCTTGCAAACTCCAGGTTTGGAAATTAATATCAGGAGGAAGTTGGTGAAAATCAACAGATAATAAGCAGCTTAAAGCTCAACATTCAGAAAACGAAGATCTTGGCATCTGGTCCCATTACTTCATGGGAAATAGATGGGAAAACAGTGGAAACAGTGTCAGACTGTATTTTTCTGGGCTCCAAAATCACTGCAGATGGTGACTGCAGCCATGAAATTAAAAGACGCTTACTCCTTGGAAGGAAAGTTATGACCAACCTAGATGGCATATTCAAAAGCAGAGACATTACTTTGCCAACAAAGGTTCACCTAGTCAAGGCTATGGTTTTTCCTGTGGTCATGTATGGATGTGAGAGTTGGACTGTGAAGGCTGAGCACCGAAGAATTGATGCTTTTGAACTGTGGTGTTGGAGAAGACTCTTGAGAGTCCCTTGGACTTCTAGGAGATCCAACCAGTCCATTCTGAAGGAGATCAACCCTGGGATTTCTTTGGAAGGAATGATGCTAAAGCTGAAACTCCAGTACTTTGGCCATCTCATGCGAAGAGTTGACTCATTGGAAAAGACTCTGATGCTGGGAGGGATTGGGGGCAGGAGGAGAAGGGGAAGACAGAGGATGAGATGGCTGGATGGCATCACTGACTCGATGGACGTGAGTCTGAGTGAACTCTGGGCGTTGGTGATGGACAGGGAGGCCTGGCGTGCTGCGATTCATGGGGTCACAAAGAGTTGGACACAACTGAGTGACTGATCTGATCTGATCTGATCTGAAATCACTGTGGCTGGTGACTGCAGCCATTAAATTAAAATACGCTTACACCTTGAAAGGAAAGCTATGACAAACGTAGACAGCATATTAAAAAATGAAGACATCACTTTGTGAACAAAAGTGTGTATAGTCAAAGCTATGGTTTTTCCAGTAGTCATGTACCAATGTGAGAATTGGACCATAAAGAAGGCTGAGTGCTGAAGAATTGATGCTTTTGATTTTTGGTGTTAGAGAAGACTCTTGAGAATCCCTTGGACAGCAGGGAGATCAAACCAATCAATCCTAGAGGGAATCAATCTGAAATATTCATTGGAAGGACTGATGCTGAAGCTCCAATACTTTGGCCACCTGATGAGGAGAGCCGACTTCCTGGAAAAGACCTTGATGCTGGGAAAGATCGAGGGTGAGAGGAGAAGGGGGTGAGCGAGGATGAGAAGGTTAGATAGCATTATCGACTCAATGAACATGAATTTGAGCAAACTCTTGGAGAAAGTTAAGGAAAGGGGAGCCTAGCATGCTGCAATCCATTGGGTTCCAAAGAGTTGGACACCACTTAGCAACTGAACAACAAACAAATGTTGCTAGATAAAAGCCTCACATTACTACTTGTTCCAGTGTGAGTGACTCTCCTATAACTGAGCATTGGGATGAGCACTCCACTGGAATTAGAAAAGCTAGGTTCCAACCCCACCTGTGTCTCTTACAAATCACCTATATACGGAAAGATATAAACTATTTGAGGCTCAGATTCATCTTTAAAATGGACCTAACAGTACCCCTTCACAGAGCCGTTCTGTATGTTGAAATTAGGTGTGAAAGTTCTGTAAAGTTCAAAGCACTCTACAGATTACTTAAATCATTTTTACTGCCACATTTTAAATATGCATTAGAGCAATGTGGACTATAACCACCACTCTGCCTGGTTGTCTGCTCACCCATCCCAAGCAGTCACAAGGATCTGGGAATGACATTGTCATGGGCCACTTTTGACTGTTTCACACTTTCTCCTTTAGAGACACAACTTCCACTTCCCTGTAACAAGCTAAATTATGTAAGCTTTATCTTCTTTCAGTCTTTTATTGAATGCCACTAAAGCACTGCTTCCAGGGAGGCCAAGGCTAAAGTCATTCTGTTCCCCTAAATGAACTTAACCAATGTGACCAAATCATTTTGGTCCACTTCACGGCTTCCCATTCAGTGTCTTAGTAGCACAAACTCCGAGTTTCTTCCCCAAAATAGCTAACAGAGAAGGAAAAGATGACTGGCTTGTTAATAAATAAATGGCCATTTATAACATCACACAATGCTGTTTCTGAATGGCATTTATGAGTTGCTATTAATAAAAAATTATTCTTTCTGAACTCCCATACAGCTGTCTTTGAAGTCACTAATAATCATTTTAACACAAAGCTTCATTCCTTTTCTCCAAAAAGCTCTAAGCACCTGGGAGACATTATCTAATTAACCCTAATGCATGCAGAGAGGCTCTGACGGGGTGTTTCAGAAGACAGAAAGTGTCTATAAAGTTAACCATAACTATCATTAAAATATTATCTGTTCAAATGCATGTATAAAACACAAGTCTTTAGCCACAGGAATTCACTTCATTTAAATTGCTTGTAAAATAAAATGGATTTCTATTGACAAGTATTATGTGCTATAAACTTAACCTGTTAAAACAGATTACTTCAAAGGCATATCCTTAAGTTATTTTGACTCACATGTATTTCTCTTTCTCCCTACAAAAAGGATAAAATTATAAATATTTTAAGATCTTAATCATCTCCAAAATTCCTAAAATGTCTTGCTGACTCATAGGTACAACTGATTTTACACAACCCTGGTCTTAATTTTTAGAATTTGTGTCACTTGAAACACAACTTTTAGAAAAATAGGAAAAACTGAAATGTTTTTTTTTTCTGAAGTAGATTTAAGAATTGGGTTTAAGTGGATGAATAGCCCTACCTAAACTGAGGAACAAAGATGACTATGAAAACAAATTTAGTTTGGCTTCTTTGTGTGAAGCACAAGGACACAGAGTGACCATAATTTAACTTAGTTAACCACATTGGCGGAAACAGGTCAGGCTAAAGAACACAAATGACTTTGCTTGTCAATCTCTTTGTCTGGTGGAGTTTTCAAGGAAACTCACTGAGCCCCAAGCCAGGCTGACCCATGTACCTCTGTAATGTAGTGAGTAGGGTGATAAAGATACTCACCAGCTCATCATGCAGCTAGAAGATGTGACCCAAGATCTTTAACCTCACTGAAGGCAAAATCATGTATCTTCCTTCTTCTGTAGACACCTACCTTAAGCAGTGCCCTGATCAGTTGAAAAGTGAAAGTCACTCAGTCATATCTGACTCTTTGCAACTCCATGGACTGTAGCCCACCTGTCTCCTCTGTCCATGGAATTCTCCAGGCAAGAATATTGGGTGGCTAGCCGTTTCCTTCTCCAGGGGATCTCCCCAACCCAGGGATCAAACCTGGGTCTCCTGCAATACGGGCAGATTCTTTAACCAACTGAGCTATCAGGGAAGCCTGCCCTGATGAGTTACACTAAGTGAAATCCCCTTGTTCTATGGTCCATTAGTAAACTGCCACCATGAATTTCTTTGGCAAGACTCATCATCTTTATAGCTACTCTGCTTCTATGTATAAATGGTCCAAAAATCTATATATTCAGTGAAATCAAGGATAGCACTTCACTCTTCAGTCCCAATATAGCACACTGTTAGGCATATTATTTAATATATTCTGACTGAGGGATGGATGGAGGCTTTGATGGAGAGATAAAGCAGCTACACTTACTGACTACATCCCCTAGGTCTTCTGAATCCCAATGGGGCTTTGAAATATCTGGAAGAGATCTGGAAGAATCAGAGAGGAGTGGTCATTAGAACCACTGAACCTCTCTTGCATTTTAGGGAATATATTGGGGAATGTTCCCATACATTGTTTTCAGTTGAGAATGCAGAAGGCCTTACTTTTTAGAATCATTTACTGTTCATTTTGTAACACCTGCTATATGCAAGAAACTATGGTGGGCCATGTGTGAATTAGCATATGACTCAAATGAGCAATGTAAAAGTCCTTCCCTTTAATTTTAAATACAATTTTAAATTGGGACTTCTACAATTATGAAAATAAAATATGAGAGTTGACTAAAAAACTGTCAAGGCCATGACAACTCAAAAGTCAATATTGGATATAATTAAGTGAGCTTTAAAGGTTTTGTCATCTTATAAATGGAACTAGAGCCTAAACAATAAGCACAATAAAAATACGTTTTCAAACAGATTCTACTTCTGCTCTTCAAGAACATTTGCTAAATTCATACTATAAGTCATGCTCAGTTCATTAAGTGTTTCAGCTTTTAACGATCAATAAAGTCCAGAATAGGGACCTACTGTGATTGAGAGATACACTTAGGAAAATTACTCTAAGAGCATTAAACAGTTTCCGTGTGTCTCTTAAAACACATTGTTTTTCCTTTGTTTATTTTCCTATTGACAGCTGAACTTTTCAATTCTTCATATCAAACATGAACATAACTTTCAATTAATTGATAAACATCACAGAGACTCAAAAATATCCCCTACAATTTAGAGCCTAGAATGCATTTTATTCTCTTGCACATTCTCAAAAGTAACTGTCAGTTTTGTGTAGATGCTGGCATATTTTCCCTACTAGAGGGAAAGACTGATCAGTCAGAAAGGGAGGTTTACTGATGCTGTCTTAACAGTAGTCAGTGCAGAAAAGTCTTTCTGAAATATTTAAATCTTCCTCACTGTCTTTATATCAATTATACAGAAGCCTATTTAACTGTTTAGTTGTGCACAAATCAGGTGATCACCAAGCTCTGTCTTGCCTCTCTTCTAATTTACTACATTAATGGAACCCTTCTCAGTCACCGTAATAGCTTCTTCTCTCATCTAGATGATTACTTTCAATGCTGTAACTCTAGCCCAGGTCTCTTTCTCTTCCCAACATAATTCTATCAGAATACATGGTCTCCAAGCAAAATTCTGACCACATTTTTTCCCCCTATTCAAAATCCTGCATTGGCTCCTCACTGAATACTGGAAAGTCCAAACTCCATGAGGTTGTTTGTTGCTTGTGTGCTCAGTTCAATTCACTCGCTCATTTATGTCCGACTCTTTGCAACCCCTTGGACTCCAGCACTCCAGGCCTACCTCTCCATCACCAACTCCCGGAGTTCACTCAAACTTATGTCCACTGAGTCAGTGATGCCATCCAACCATCTCATCCTCTGTCTTCCCCTTCTCCTACTGCCTTCAATCTTTCCCAGCATCAGGGTCTTTTCCAATGAGTCAGTTCTTCACATCAGGGGGCCAAAGTATTGGAGTTTCAGCTTTACCATCAGTCCTTCCAGTGAACACCCAGGACTGATCTCCTTTATGTTGGACTGGTGATCTCCTTGCAGTCCAAGGGACTCTCAAGAGTCTTCTCCAACACCACAGTTCAAAAGCACCAATTCTTTGGTGCTCAGCTTTCTTTATAGTCCAACTCTCACATCCATACATGACTACTGGAAAAACCATAGCTTTGACTAGACAGAACTTTATTAGCTCTTTGCAGCCTAACGACTGTAGCCCACCAGGCTCCACGGGATTTTCCAGGCAAGACTGGAGTGGGTTGCCATTTCTCCTCCAGGGGATCTTCCCAACCCAGGTATCGAACTCATATCTCCTACATACCTCCAATAGCATCTCATATAAAAGCCTCTATTAACCCGAGTCCAGGTGCTTTTGGGCATGACTACTATGCCTACTTTACCTTCCCAAATCGAGGTATTTCAACTGCTTCCAATTCCCACAAAACACAGGCTGCTATGTCTTTGCTTTTCTCATGCATTGTCCCCTCCTGGAATGTATCCTCCCACCCCATCCAACTAGCACGCACACACTCATCTTTATAAGAGTCAATTCCTCTTTTAAGGAGGGTCTCCTCATGAGCATATCAAGATTAAATCAGCCACTCACAAAGTCAATTTTTCATTCTATTTCTTCATCAAGATGCCAGATAATACAAATGTTTTCATTCATCACACATCCTCCTTTCTCCCTTCAGTTTCACTTTCCTGCATCTCAGAAAATAACACCAAATCATACTATTTTTCCCTTCCCACCTCTATCTTTTTTCACATCCCTTCAATACTCCTCAGTGAATGTTATCATGCCATGAAGTAAAAGGGCTTGTGGATGAAGTTGTAATGGAAGTTGGGCCTATCAGAATTCTAAAAATGTGTAAGGAGTGATGAAAAAAATCAATTTTTCACTCAAAACTCAAGTCCTTAAATTGTAAATAATTTCTTCTTTCTGTAATATTTTGAATGACTATTCCAATATATTTTCCTGGATTTACAGATCTCACTTTGTCATAAATTGATTGAAAACATCATAAAGATTTTGTTTTCAGCTACAGAAGTACACATAGGTCAATCTGAATATTTCGCACATCTTTTCTGACATTTCTGCTGATGTTTTCCTAAGTTTCAGACATCTGTCTGTTCCTACCATATAAATATATTAGGTTGGTGCAAAAGTAATCATGGTTTTGCACTGTTGAACTTTGTCATTTAATACTGGAATATCATCTTAAATAAATGTGGTTATGTTATACATCATTTTAATGTGCATTTCTCACTTTATGTTTTATGCTAATCAATTACTTGCTATTTGTTTTATATTTATTTTAGACTACGGAAATGATGTTAGACTATAAGCAAAGTCAAGTGATTTTCTTACTTGAGCTCAAAATGGGTCATAACACAGCAGAGACAACTCACAACATCAACGCATCTGGCCCAGGAACTGCTAAGGAATGTACAGGGCAGTGGTGGTTCAAGAAATTTTGCAAAGGAGATGAGAGCCTTGCAGATGAGGACAACAGTGGCCATCCGCCGGAAGGTGACAACAACCAACTGAAAGCATCATCGAAGCCGATCCTCTTACAACTACGTGAAAAGTTGACAAAGAACTCAACGTCGGCCATTCTATGGTCATTCAGCATTTGAAGCAAATTGGAAAGGTGAAAAAGCACAATAAGAGGGTGCCTCATGAGCTAACCGAAAATCTACAATAACTGTCATTTAGAAGGATCATCTTCCCTTATTCTAGGCAACCACAATGAACCATTTCTTGATTGGATTGTGATGTGCGATGAAAAGTGGATTGTATATGACAACTGATGACTACCAACTCAGTGGATCGACTGAGAATAAGCTCCAAAGCCCTTCCCAAAGCCAAACCTGCACCAAAAAAACAGTCATGGTCACTACTTGGTGGTCTGCTGCCCATCTGATACACTATAGCTTTCTCAGTTCAGTTGCTCAGTTGTGTCTGGCTCTTTGCGACCCCATGGACCTCAGCACACCAGGCCTCCCTGTCCATCACCAACTCCTGAAGTTTACCCAAACTCATGTCCATCGAGTCGGTAATGCCATCCAACCATCTCATAGCTCTCTGAATCCCAGCAAAACCATTACATCTGAGAAATACGCTCAGCAAATCAATCAGATGCACTGAAAACAGCAACACCTGCAGCCAGCACTGGTCAACAGAAAGGGTCCAACGATACTCAACCACACATCGCACAACCCATACTTCAAAGGGTAAATGGACTGAGTTATGATGTTTTGCCTCACCCGCCATATTCACCTGACCTCTCACCAACTGACCACCACTTCAAGCATCTCAGCAACCTTTTACAGGGAAAATGCTTCCACAACCGGCAGGAGGCAGAAAATGTTTTTCAAGAGTTCGTCGAATCCCAAGGCACAGATTTTTATGCTATAGTAATATACAAACTTATTTCTCATGGAAAAAATGTGTTGATTGTAATGGTTCCTATTTTGATTGATAAAGATGTGTTTGAGCCTAGTTATAATGATTTAAAATTCACTGTCCAAAATTGCAATTACATTTGCACCAATCTATTATCCTATGTATTCTTGTCTTCATAAATTAATGAAATTCATTATTTGTTCAGGAATTAATTAGTAGAGATCTATTGAATTGTATATACATGTTTGTTTGTTTTTTTCCTGCAAAGTAACAGTGAATTAAGTACCACAGAGTTTGAGACTGTCCCATTTTCTTTTCTATAATCAGTACAAAATTAGAGATAATTTAAGGAAACATCAATTTTAGATATTTTTTTTAGTGAAAATCAATCATCTTGAATTTCAAGATTTCAAAAATATGTTAATATTTTTTAAAAAACAATTTATTGTTGTCAAATCTTTAAAGTGTTTACAATCCAAGTAGTCATTAAACCTACACAAATCCACAAAATGTTTTGAACATCGATAGGAACTGAGGACTTGGCCAAGTCTCTAATTGTATATGGGTGTATCATTTAGTTATCAAATATGCTACTTAGATATGCAACTTAGTATATTTAATATGACTTACAAAGAGATGAAAAACACAGATATTATTAAATACAATCTATTCTTTGATGATTTAGCAGATTCTTTAGGATCACACAGCACTTCACAGACATCATTAATGCTAATGCTAAGTCACTTCAGTCATGTCCGACTCTGTGCGACCCCAGAGATGGCAGCCCACCAGGCTTCCCCGTCCCTGGGATTCTCCAGGCAAGAACACTGGAGTGGGTTGCCATTTCCTTCTCCAATGCATGAAAGTGAAAAGTGAAAGTGAAGTCACTCAGTCGTGTTCGACTCTTAGTGACCCCATGGACTGCAGCCTTCCAGGCTCCTCCATCCATGGGATTTTCCAGGCAAGAGTACAGACATCATTAGGAGCATCAATTAACACTGAAATTCATTCATATGGTGAGGATGATAGAGACAGTGAAGATTTCAACCACATATTTTTCAATGTATGAGAAAACAAGCAATGCATAATATTAGGCAAAACTAGTAGAATACCCATCTGAATATCATTAAAACATGTAAATTGTGTTTGTGTGCACATGGGAAAATAGAAAGAAAAATAGCACAAATGGTGTTAATTTCTGGACAATGAAAGTACAAGCTATAAAAGATATTTTCTCTAGCTCTGCAAAAGGAGCAATTGAAGAATCGGGTTTGCTTATGAAAATATGAGGTAAACATAAGGACAGTATAGGCCACAAAATTAATTTGATTCCTACAGTTAGGGGAGTGTGGCTTGATATTCTTAATATTTAATATTCTTAAACTAAGGAAATACTCCCCTTTAAAAGCAAAAAAAAAAAAAAAGCATGTATAAATCACAGACAGATGGTAAAGAAGTGCTCCAATGGGGCAGAAAGGTCAGAAGAGGACACTGGAATCTGAGACAAACCATGTCAGAAAGTCTGATGTCCAGTCCTACAAAGATATCAAGGGTGCCCAAGACTAAAGCAATATAATTGATAACTGGTATTCACGGCCATATCACTGAGAGTGCTTAACCACACAGCACAAAGTCAAGAGCAGCTACTTTTCGATTCACAGGTCTGGGATCCTGAGATCTGGGAGAAGGGTTCTGGGGGGCTACCAAAGTGAGAAGTAACACCCCTTCCTAGGAAGACCACTGCTTTGATCCTTTATATAGCAATACGGTAAATTTAGCTGGGTGCTAACAGACAGACTAACCATTCTCTCTTTACCTTTGTTGAATCCAGTGCCAAGAATTAGCCAGATAATTTACACACTGGGCTTGCTCTCTGCTTAAGGAAGGAATTGGTCACCTGTGGCGGATTCATTTCGATATTTGGCAAAACTAATACAATATTGTAAAGTTTAAAAATAAAATAAAATTAAAAAAAATATCTTGGGTACCAGAGCTAATATCATTCACTGAGTCTTTAAGAGTGGATGACAAACTGGGTGTCTGTAATTACAGCTGTTGCTGCTGCTGCTAAATCACTTCAGTCATGTCCGACTCTGTGCGACCCCATAGACGGCAGCACACTAGACTTCCCCATGCCTGGGATTCTCCAGGCAAGAACCCTGGAGTGGGTTGCCATTTCCTTCTTCAATGCATGAAAGTGAAAAGTGAAAGTGAAGTTGCTCAGTCGTGTCCAACTCTAGTGACCCCACGGACTGCAGCCTAGCAGGCTCCTCCATCCATGCGATTTTCCAGGCAAGAGTACTGGAGTGGGGTGCTATTGCCTTCTCCGGTAATTACAGCAGAGCCTCTTAAAGCACTGCCTGATTGCTGGGGAAGAAGCTTCATTTCCTATATTGCTTTCCTCAGTGTGATACTGCAGGACACATGACAACACCTTTACCTCATTAAGATCGTGCAACTTGCCCTTTAATTACACATTTGTAGACTAGATTCCCACCCCCACTTTATTCCAATCTGTATGTTACTCTCCCCACATCACTGTAGATACGTGAAAAACAAGCTGAGATGAACTTTCAACAAAGGGTCAAATCCATGGGATTTAGAGATGACACTTAAGTACACACACACACACACACCTGTTGCTGCAAATATATCCTGCTTTTAGGAGAACACAGGGATCTAGCTGTTGAGTGGTGCACTCTCAGTCTTGCTAAAATCAAAATATGTCACAAGACAAGTGCAAAGACCTCCCGACTCACACCCTGTATGTATCTGAAGGTCTTCCATGACAGAAACCAGATTGTACAGGGTTAACCAGAAAGTATGTCATGAGGAAGGGGAAGAAGGACAGATACTGACCTTTTGCTCCAAACCTAAGATTGGTCATATTAGCTCTCTTGTCTGACATAGGGGCTTTTTGTAAGCACAGATCAGATCAGGAAGGAATGATGCTAAAGCTGAAACTCCAGTACTTTGGCCACCTCATGCGAAGAGTTGACTCATTGGAAAAGACTCTGATGCTGGGAGGGATTGGGGGCAGGAGGAGAAGGGGACGACAGAGGATGAGATGGCTGGATGGCATCACTGACTCAATGGATGTGAGTCTGAGTGAACTCCGGGAGTTGGTGATGGACAGGGAGGCCTGGCGTGCTGTGATTCACGGGGTCGCAAAGAGTCGGACCGATGGCATTTTAAATCGCTTGATACACCCTTCATCATCATGACAGATACCACAGAATCACCCTGCTCTACTCCTTGACAGCTCTTCAACAAGCACCTCAAAGATCAGGTGGCAGAGCCCACTCATCACAAGGAGAAGCTTGAGATCTCAAAGTCTACACTCCCACGCTCAGGGTGAGGAATCTCTTCTCCCAGCTTCCACATGTTCATCCATCAGAATCACCTGGACAACTGATTAAAGCTCAGCTCATTGGGCACATCCCCAGAGGCTGATTCTGTAGATCTGGGATTCTAAAATTTCAGCAAGATCCCCAGTGATTCTCCTGCTGCTGGTCCAGAGAGCTTATCAAGTGCTGCTAGAGACTGGGTTTGAAACGTATTTTCTGATTCAGTGACTACATGACCCTCACTTTACCTTTACCTCCATTTCTTCTTTCCTTTCCTCTTTCTCTCCATAAAATATGTTTTTATTTGGAAGCTCTGTTCATGGCACAAAGTTGAATTTAAAACATCTTTCTACTCTTAGTGCAATGAAAATGCCCTGTGCTCTGTGCTCAGTCCTGTCTGACTCTTTGCAACCCTATGGACTGTAGCCCACCAGGCTCCTCTGTCCATGGGGATTTTCCAGGCAAGAATGCTGGAGTGGGTTGCCATTTCCACCTCCAGGGGATCATCCCAATCCACGGATTGAACCGGTGTCTGTTGTGTCTCCTGTGCTGGTAGACATTTTCTTTCCCACTATGCCACCTGGGAAGAGCCTATGATACCATAATAATGAACAACGCATACATGTGTCCAAGCTCATGGAAAGTACATCACCAAGAGTGAATTCTAAGCTAAGCTACAGACTTTGGATACTTATGGTAACCACTCTGATGAGGGATGGCTGATGATGGGGAGGGTTGCATATTAAGGAGGGAGCAGGGAAAGCTCTGCCTTGCCTCTCAATGTTGCTCTAAACCCAAAAGTTCTCTAAAAAAATAAAATACCCCCTTATATTTGAAGGGCACTTTTTTTCTCTACCAAATAGGGGGAAACTAAGTAAATGAATTTGTAAGCTAAATTCTTTATCATTTAATTTGAATTCTCCTCCTCTGAAATCTACTATCATAGGAAATGGTCAAGGGGCTAATGCAGAATCAAGTGATCCAGAGAGGTTTAGAAAACTCTGGGTTAAGCAAATGTAAAGTTTCTTTGTTGGAGAACTATTCAGAGTGTTAAATGAGCTAATACATATTAGGACTCTCCAAGAAGTTTGTTTTGTTTAAATCATTTACAGAGCTTGATTCATTAGGGAATACTTGCTGGGTGGAATACCAGTGTTCTGGGAATACAATTTGTGAAATAGTATACTTTTCCCCAAAACACTCAGATAAATGACTGATTTAAAATAGGCAGCATCATTTTTATTTTAAATCACTTCATAAAGAAAGTGATTTCTTTATGAAGTATGATTTATAGATGAGTAGATTAGGACACTGTACACGTGTGTAAAAGGATTGCTTGTAAGATAACTTCACTCTAATTGGTATAAGCTCACAACTGAAATTTGGTTTTACTAGACTTATCATTGAATCCAAATTCCTAAAAACCTGCAGGAAAAAAAAAAAGTGAAATACCCTTCTTTTCCCTCTTTGGAACTGGGTAGTTATTAGAACACCTGCTAATTAATGTTTCCTGTACTTAATGGGAAAATAGAGATCACAAAAGACGTTTCAATTTTCAGATCCAACTATTAAGTCAAGTTTGTGGATTTCATAATCATTTCAATTTAAACTCACACAAGTCTATAATACTATATCAAAATATCATTAAGCTATTAAGTTAAACATTGGATATTTACTGAAAGGGTCAGAGATTGATAAGGATTACTGTTAGTAACCTTTTGAAACCATAATGTATCAATTTCAAATTACAGAAAATGGTTTAAATGTCACTTATACATTGGGATAAGCTGAAAACACGTAATCACCGTCTCCATGAATCACCACTTAGCCTCATTTCTAATCCTCTGATGCAGACAAAGGTTACTAGGCTACAGTCTGTGTTTTCTATTTGATAAGCATTAAGTGCTTAATTTTTAGGATTTCACTGATCTTGAGAGACAGGGCAGACACAAATTGCTTCCTAAACAAGAGTAAAAACTGTGTTTTTATAACCACATCCATAAAGATTTCCTCTTCCCAAGAATGTATTTAATATAAAACTACAAGTATAAAACCAAGAAATTCTTATCTCTATATGTCACTACATAAATTCCATAAAACCTTTCTATTTTTCCATGGCCAAGAGAGCATGCCATTTTCTTCATTCATTCACTCATTCATTCAAAGAGTATGTATTCAGCTCCAGTGATATGCAAGGATGATATCACAACAGAGAATTTTTTTAAAATGAATCAGTAATGTACTAGAATATACATATATATGTGATATATAAATATATTTTTCTAGCAGGGTGGTTTGACTTAAAGAAATAACTATATACAAAGCTGAATTATGCCATAAAGAGTTTCAATGATGGTAAGACAGCTTTTTGATGAGCCCACAAAATTAACTCAGCTGGGTAATTCCAGGCACGAAGGCAAAAGTTCTAACTCTTCCAAAAAAAATCAGAAAACCCAGTTTAGGCTGCTTGAGGGAGTCAAGGCGGGGTGAAGAACAAAAAGACTTACTTGTTTCCCTTACAGTGATTATGTATACTCAACTTCAGCTCTACTGATTAAAAGGAACTTTTCTTCTGATTTCATTTCTCTACTGCAGGTAAGAAAATTCCACTTTTAACATCTTTCAATGATAATTGGAGGATGTTGCAGAAAATACAGATAACTGATCAGCACTTGGGAGGAAGGTTAGTACTCTGCCAAAGCAATTGACCTGCCAAGTAGGAGGTCAAAAAATACCATTTAAATTCTTTCTAGGCGACTGACCTTGCTTAATGCACAGGGAAAGAGGAAAGGGCTCTGAGAGAATCCTACAGGAGCCTGGAGCCCCAGGAGTGTGAGGAATCACAGCAGGTGTGCAGTGAGACGAATGGGTACAATACTCAAGGGAATTTCCAGGCTTGGGAACTGGTCACTCAGTTCTGGTACTCGAGCATCCATATTCAAGCACCTGCAGTTATGACTGGAGAACTACTTCAAGCGGCAGTCCTTGATGGACCTGGAGTAAACTGGGCATTTTCAGAGATCCAAGAGCAGTAAAGGGTAGTCCGGAATAACCCCAATCCTATGTCTGTAGAAACCATTTCCACAGTTTTTATATTTTGGGACTGTTACTACCTTTTCTTATGAATGCCTTCAAATGTCCCTATGGTTGAAAATGACTACTTTTGCTTTCCTTCTAAAATCAATTCCAACATAAATGGTGTCTATTTAAAATACCTGGACATCTTGCAAAAGTCTACTGCATAGTAATGAGTTGTAACTCTGCTGGTTAATGCAATAATAAAGAATCTGAATGTTTTACAAGAAGCCCTAGAGATATTAACTTCTTCCTTTGTAAAACAAGATAGTAGGACTGAAAAATAATGACTTTATAAAAGTGGTGGGATTTCCTTGTGGCTCAGCTGGTAAAGAATCCGCCTGCAATGCGGGAGACCTGGGTTCAGCCCCTGAGTTGGAAAGATCCTCTGCAGAAGAGAAAGGCTACCCACTCCAGTATTCTGGCCTGGAGAATTCTATGGACTATACAGTCCATGGGGTCGCAAGGAGTTGGACATGATTGAGTGACCTTCACTTTCTCTTATAAAGGTGGTAGATAAACAGCAGAAAGCAGAGTCTTGATTGCCAATGTCTCTACCATCCCATGGCAACTCAATAACGTTTTAAGTCTAGAATACTTATCTAGACATAAGTCCTAGATGAACAAAAAACTATTTACATTTCCTGACTTTCGCAGTAAACTATAGGCTGTCTTGTTTTCCATTCCCCAGTTAACTCAGTGTTTAATGAGGTGTATGACCCACAGTTGTACAACACCCCAGAGGCACTGTCTTCAAGGGAAGAACACCTCATTCTTCTTATATCATCACTGTCTGATACAGTGTCCTGTACAACCTAGATACTCAAAATAGATTTGTCTGAAAGCTGAGCATTCAAGGAATACATGACAATCTGCTAGGAATCTTCTTCAAACTCCATAATATTTAAAAGACATAATTTTGAAGACATATGATCTCAGCTACCATCTGGCTGTTTGGTCTGCCAGGTGTGGTAGCATGTTCTAAGAAGTATTATTTTAAATATTCTCAAAATGGATCTTGACTGACAAAAGACTATAGGACACCTTGCACATTTTAAGTTTATAAAGAAAGTTGGATTTTTTTTCACTTTTTAAAGAACTTTGAAATCTGTAGAAAATACAAATTTTAGATTAGTTGCTGTCATATACAGTAGAAGTTAGATGGTGGACTACTGGAAAGGTTTCTAAATTAGCCGTGCCTTCAAATAAATCTCCTTTAGCAATCTGCCTAGTATTTTAGTAGAGGTGATTAAAAAACATTCTATTAAAAATGTTTAATACTCCATCATAATAAGGGAATTATTATATGTGCTAAATACATCAAAGCAAGTTATTCTATCTGGAATTAACTTCATTTCACAGACTTTTTTCCCCCCATCCATCTAAACTAAATGACAAATTCCTCTCAAAAGGAAAAATCTACTTTGTATAGATGTGATTACAAAATCTTTTTCAAAATATGTTTTTTTTTGCTTTCACTTGGACACTCTAGGTATTTCAGTTCATTTTAGAAGGTTATTCTGACTCTGAATCATTTAAGAACTTAAAAATTTAGAAAATAGCATATAGAATTTATTCCCATTAACTAGCTCTACACCATGCATAACAGTTCTGTGGGCTTAAACTGCCAAATTCAGTTGCTTGTGTGCTATAATGTTCAGAATTAGTACAGAGCCTGTATTTTGCACCATTAGATGGACAGGCTGTAAATGCACTTCAGAGACAGGTGTGTGGATTTTTCTTCCTCTACATGAGTGGAGTGAATATTGAAACTAATTTACATTTCTCAAGTTATGTAAAGAGTAAAGTGAAGCTATACATTAACCGAGCTTACATTTTCTAACTAATACAGTGATGTTTTGGAGCCCTGAGCAGCAAACAGCCGAGCCACCCATCAGTGTGGTCCTGTTGTCATATGTGTTAGAACCTTAGGAACCATATGACCAGTCAGGAGAGGTGTCACTATCTCTGCCGAATGCCACCTTGTTGGTTTCTCTGAATACGCTCCTCTCTATCCTGGCTTCCAACTCTGGGGTCAACCTCTCTGCTTCCAAGCTCATAAGGAAGGGCACAAGCACATACTGGGGGACAAGTGAAGTGCCTTTATGTTTCATTTAATACATATACTGGTCCAATTAAGCCACAAGCGAGTCCAAGGTTTCCTTGGGAGTGTGTGCTCAGTCATGTCAGACTCCCTGCAAGCCCAAAGACCATAGCCTGTCGGGTTCCTCTGTCCATGGGATTCTCCAGGCAAGACTGGAGTGAGTTCCCATTTCCTCCTCCAGGTGATTTTCCCAACCCAGGGAAGGAATCTGCATCTCCTGCATAGGCAGGCACTTTACCACTTTACCAAGGCTCTTTACCACTGTGGCACTAAAATCCCATATAATCAAAGCTGTCCCCTCCGTTACCATGGTGGAATTTCCAAATAGCATTTGCCTAGTGAAAACAAAAATTTCATTCAATTTATTTAGAACTGAGAAATAGCTAGAATATATATTTTCCCTGTTTGTCCAAGTGAGGAAAAACATGGACACCTTAAAAATGATTTAAGCAATCAACTAAAAAAAGAGTCAATATTCAGAAAACAAATTGGACTTTGGGGAATCATATCAATGAATACTTACATATCAGATAAAAATTCAGTTTTACAAAATAAATGAATATATATACACACACACACTTACATTTCATATATTAAACTTCAATGACTTGATGTTTATCCCAATTTGAAAGACTGTGAAAGTGATGAATATATTTATATGCTGTTCTCTTTCCCTTTTTTATTCATTCTCTGCATAGACAGCCAACATTTCTTCTTTATTAATAGCAACAAAAATGTTATTTTATATGATTCAGTGTAAATATTTTTTTTTTTGCAAAACAATAAAATAAACAAACTCAAGTCACAAATACAGGGAATTTCAACCTCTGAACTATAATAACACCCTACTTAATTTAAGCTGGTATGAGACTAATCTATTAGAAATAATATTTGCATTTCAAAGCAAGAAAGCAGTGTTAAAATGTTCAGTGATAAAAAAATCCAAAAGAAAGTCAATATAATAAAATTAACAAAATTAAGTACTTGCATTTGGGTTGAGCAAACTCAATTTTGCCTCAAGTTTTCACAGTTTCTGCTTATCCAACATGGTTTTAAAAGGCAGAAGTCTCCTTTATTGTTTCAGTTTCTATGCCCATAAGGCAGTGGTACTCTAACAAGGGTATGAGATAGTATGCAGATAATTACCATTAAATGTACAAGCCATTCACAGTTGTTAATATTGACAAGAGTGATGATTAGACTTACGAATCAAAGGCTAATGAAGCCTCAATAGTTACTGAAACAATAAACTAGAGTATACTCTTAAATGATAGTTCAATGAAAAATATATTCATATGACTTCCTGAAATGTAGCCTGCTAATGTGCAGTTACAAATTCACCTCCCAATTTGTGAACTATCCAAATGAATTAAGGTACACAAAATAGCCAACTGGAAATAGTATCCATTAGGAGTGGAGTGTAAGGCCTGGAACATTAGAATCAGACTCTGATCCTCGCTGCCACTCACTGCCTCTTTGATCTTAGACAAATGTAATAATAATAATAATGTTAATAGTAATAGTGTCTACGGCATTTACTTGCATTATATTGTTTGATTTTCATCTCATTAAATTAAGTGCAAATTTCATATCCTTTTTAGAGATGAGAACACTGACATTAATGATGTTAATTAATTTGTTCCTGGTAAGTTTAGCTATGATGGATCCATGTGCTTAACCACAAATGCCATATAAGGAGCCCCAGAATCTCTAGCTGAAAACAGCTATATCACAGCTGTATCAGTGCTACTCATAAAATAGCAAATATAATTATACAATATATTTGAAGAATAACAAAACATGATCAAGTGAGGTTCATTTAAGACTTTTAGGGATGACCCTCCATTAGGAAATCTGTTAATAAATGACATATTAGCCCCAGATAGGTCCTGATAAAGAGAACAAACTTCGTTTACTGTGGGAATAAATGCATACTTAATCCAGATCGTAAACACATGTGTGCTATATGCACATGTGTTGGAGAGAAAGCTAAGCCTGGAGATGTATATATGTGTATCTCAAAGCAAAAGCCAGAGTCATGCCTTGTGAGCAATAGGAAACATTCTCTTCTCTAGAATTGCTTTCTGGAAGATGCTCAAAAGATGTTAGTTGAATAAACAAGTAAATGAGTGATTGAATATAAGCAAAACCAGAAAATATATCAATGATAGCAACCCCAAACAGAACATACATTGAATTAACTCAAGAAATGTATCTAGTCGATTAAGACATGCAAGAACAATTGAACAAATGACCAATATTATGAAGATGCATAATATAAATATACATACATACAGGTGAACATATTGACCACATAATGCCTTGCCAGTAATCAAAGAGAATTTTTTTTGTAATTCCCAAAATGAAAGAGCTCTTGATAAATGAAATAGAAGATTGTTGAGGGCTACTTGCCCTATCACATACTAGATAATATTATAAAGCCACAATAATAAAAACAGTATGAGCCTATGCTGCAATAGAACCTACATATAAGCCTATCTACATAGGTATTTCCAGGTGCTGGCATTTCAAAGTATTTTTTATTTTATTGATAATATTTAGCAACCGTGTATGTATTTTTAAAATAAGCATGCATCAATAAATACTCAACATTAATAGATGTTTAAAAACTTATGAGTGTCCTTTTCATATAAGAAACACTTTATAGGAGAATAAAGAAGCTCCCAACTGTTATTCATCACCATGAAAACTTGTCTGAAAGGAGACTTTGATTTAAATTTGCCAGAGCCGTCAGCAATCTCCTGAGGGAGGGAAGACAGTGCTAGTTAAACACCCTGGATTCTAAGTGCAACAACTTATAAAATATTGAACTCTTCTGTTAAATTTGTTTTTGATGAAACTGGAAAGAATCAATGTGTACACAGTCCTAAATAAAAGTGCCAAGATTTTATGTACCCTACCCATCAAAATGAAACTTCCTGGGTGCATTTCATTAAAGTTATATATCAAGAGAAATTGCCTCTGAATCTAGCCTCATCTGAGCCAGTTACAGAATAGGCACTATGAATGGGATTCATAGAGGGGCACACATGCGTGTGTATGTATATTTGAGCATGTACATGTGTGTGTTGTAAAGAGGAGGAGAGAGGGAGGAGACAGAGCAGAAAATTCATTTTTAATATATTTTGCTAAAAATCTGGATTCTGGATCCACCAGTGATTTTACCTCAAATCTTGTAGTATAAAATATAAAGTAATTAAATTTCCAATACTTAGATCCATCATTCTTGGGCCTCATATTTCCTTTTGGGAGTATACAGTTTAAGTATCCGGGTCAATTCCAGGTGGAAGCTAGTCTATGACTAAAAACCAAGTAAAAAATGAAACTTCTCAGACAGCTGAACAGTCATCTATTTCAGTGCCCACCATGTTTCATATTTCAGTCACATTTAATTAATGCAAAATTTGTGGCAAGCTTGGTTGATTCATGGATCATAAAGAGAAGTGATCTCTTAAAACTTCATTTTCACTGTCCTCAGTTCAATAATGCAAGCGATTCTTGTTCCTTCAGGCGACACACTCAAAGTCTCAGGCTCACCAGGCAGCTCGGAAATCATATGACCCTGACTTTCACAAAACAGCTCTGCTTTAAAGTACATCCTATGATCCTGTGCCGCTTCTAACTTCTACCCACCAGCGGACCTTTCATACGCTGCCATGCTCGCTGAACACAGGGCTCACGCACTTGCTTCCCTCTGTTCTACTACTGCTGCTGTTAGGCATTACGGCTGGTTTGTGCTCCCATCACTCTACAGGTATTTACCCATCTCACCATAACCCCAGAAAATTACAGAATTTCAAAATCCAATCTGCTATTCTTATCTTTGGATAAATGTCACTATAGTGAGACATCCAAGGATCAACAAATCTTTAAGTAAGGTCTTTAAGTAAAATCATGCAGTTTCCAACTCTGCCTCAAAATGCTGTTTGGTGCACTCAGGAGATAACACTGGTTTAATCTGATTTCACTCCATGATTAAATTTAATGTGTCTCAATTTTCAGAAGGAGATAACTTCTAAGAAATTCCAAAGTACACAAATTTTCAGGAGCCAATAACCATGGGGATTTGAAGAAAAAATGACATCTGTGAAACATATGAAAGCAAAATTCACTGGTGTTAACTTCTGACATCAAAGACAAGACAAACTATTAACTGAAATTATCACTGGCATGTTTTGTTGTTGTTCAGTCACTCAGTTGTGCCTGACTATTTGTGACCCCATGGACTACAGCACACCAGGCTTCCCTGTCCTTCACTATCTCACAGAGTTTGCTCAAACTCAGGTCCATTGAGTCAATGATGCCATCCAACAATCTCATCCTCTATTGTCCCCTTCTCCTCCTGCCCTCAACCTTTCCCAGCATCAAGGTTTTTTCCAATGAGTCAGTTCTTTGCATCAGGTGGCCAAAGTATTAGTGCTTCAACTTCAGTCCTTCCAATGAATATTCAGGGTTGCCTGGTTTGATCTCTGTGCTGTCCAAGGGACTCTGGAGAGTCTTCTCTTGCACCACATTTTGAAAGTAACACTTCTTCCATGCTCAACCTTCTTTATGGTCCACCTCTCACATCCATACGGATTACTGGAAAAACCTCCAGAATTTTCCATATCAGAAATAAATTAAAAAATTTAAGCCTCCTTCTTTAGGCAATAGTGTAATACTGAAAAAAGACTCCCAATATCCTGAGTTTTGTGAATCTCCTCATGTCATCCTGTATCTCTCCCTGCTGATCATTTCTGTGTGACTCTTTTCCATTGCATCAAGGGCTGAAGTGGCTCTTGTGCTTTTTGGAAGTGAACACGGCCTCCCTTATCATCCCATTGTGGACGCCTCTTGCCCTGCATGGCAGCAGAAGAGTTAACCAATCCAGGTACAAGGGCCCATGGCTGGGAAGGGAGCACATTCTAGTTTGAAAGGACCAGACATAGGCTTGTCAATTCTAACCTGACGAGTATTCTCTCAGGAATACTGAGCTGCAAGATAAGAATGAAGCTTTGATAATCCAAATGCACTTTGATAGAACATCAACTGAACTTAGCGCTGAAGAGTAGCATTTTTAAGGTTCTAAATTTTAGCTGGAGGCAGAGGGAATACCAGAAGGAAAATAAATGAAAGCTGCTCACCACTTCAAAAGCTAATCTTTGTAATGCTTTCATTAGCAGTTAGAAAAAAAAAAAAAAAATTCACACTTCAGAAGTAGAAAAGAAATTATTTTGATGCCTGATCGCTATGGGGTATAGTTTAACTCCCCAGTCTTTCAAAAACAGGCAAGGTCAGGAATTCCCTTTACCACTGTTGAGCTTGTAAAATATTTTGTTTGTAAAGGAACCAAAATAGATGTATAAGAAAGAGATTAGCTGATGAACTGCTCATTTTGTTCCTGCAATAAAAGATAAGGATCTGTTATACTCAGAGTCAAAAAGGTTCTTCTTTCTAAAGAAACTACCCCCTTAGGCTGGACATAAAGGCCCTATTTTCACTTTTAAGCAAATACAGTATAAAAATATTTGGACTAGACTATAGAGAAGTTGCAGTGGGACTGGTAACTAGGAGAATCTACAATCAATCTCCCTTAAACCTTAGGAACGGGGGGAGGGGAGGGAAAAAAGTGAAAATATTGTTAGTTGAGTCTAATGGGAAAATGTGTGTTTCAAACCAAAATACATAACTCGAAGGCCATGCAAGTTCATAAACAGGAGGAAAACAGGTAAAGTTAAGATCATGTTTGTAACATCTATACTCGAAGAGATTTCCTACCTGAAGATCTAGCCTCAAGGAAAGTCCTGCCTGCCAGATACCATGTGGGTTTTGTGGTTAATGGATCAATGATATTATGGATATAACATGTGGGCTGAGGCATAATAGAGAATTCCTAATTACACAGTATCTGCATAATATCAATCTTAAGGAAGAGACAATAACCATTATTTATTCTTTCAATACTAAGCAATTCTAAGCTCTTTTATATCATTACAAGGGTGTGCTTTTCAAAACCCACTTCCAGCACGCTTGTTATTTTCCCTCTCGTACGCCATCAAAAACTCATGGTTGACAGATTGTCTTGGGGATTCCTGGCCTGTCCTCTATGCTATCACAGGGGACCCCATTATTTCCAATTCACATGAAACACTAAAGTGCAGTGAGTTTCCAATCTTGATACATACCATCAAAAATATAGAATTGAATTTCTGGTACACAATGTTAAATAAAATGTTCTACTAGTTACTTAAATAAGGTACAGGGAAACTAGAGAAGAGCTGGAATGATATTGTGGGGCACTGATGTAGGGTGCTGAATCCCAAGAGAAGAAGAAAATCACACATTTATTTTACAAGGATTAGAAATATCAAAGGACTGCTTAAGCGAGCTAAGGAAAAAGGTATTCAAGACTAATTTGCTGTATCTACAAGACATGCTATAATGTAACATCAAGGCTTTCTGAGCTAGTGTGCATTGCTCTGAGACCCATAATTTAAAGATTTAACTGTTTATGGTCAGATTATTGGTATGGTTTGGGAAAGAGCAAATCCTAATGTGTGAACAACTGTTTTACAGCACTCTCTCATTTTAGGTTTTATTAGAGTCTCTTGCAGGAGAGGCCCTATTTCTCTTTTTTGAATTTCTACAGATGTGAATCATAAGTATTTGTGATAATGCATTACAAGTTGTTCATCTTCATGTTTCTGCCCTATTGGGGATCCAATCATTCCATCAGAAAGTTGGCTTTTCTCAGAGACAATACATTGGATATGGACTCTCCCAGGATGCTTTTTAAAAAAGCAGTGATTAGAAAAAGAGCCCTGAGAATGTGAATGTGGCAGACTTTAATACAAACCCTCAAACAACTACTAGAAAAATCAAATCACCATAAAAAATAGGTCAGTGATATCATTATCACAAATGAGTAAGTAACACAGTGGTATGAATTATCAAAACATAAATTTCAAACTTTGTGAAAAAAAAATTTTCCGTTTAGATCACAAGCATAATACAAATATTTCTGTAGGTAAAGAGTATTCCTGCTATATCAAAAGAGGCATATGTAATTAAACTAGAAAAATATGTTCTTCTCCATTAATGCTACTTTTAGAAATTCCACAATGGCTATTAGGCAATCAAAAGTAGCAATGCTAAAGCCATTTCTTCAAGAAGACTATGCATTCAGTTGCTTTATTCCCGTTTCCCTGACAACCTGCCAGTATTCATGACCCAACCAAATTCCCAACAGTATTACAGAACAGGCTTTTAATAATGCAAAGGCCTTTCTTTCTTTTGATGGGATGATGTCCTCTTAGTGAGAATAGAATCAGCCATTAACAATCTGTTCATCAGTTTTCCTTTCAATGTCCCAAATGTGATTTAACCTTTGTTAACCAATTCTCAGTTTATTTTACACTGGATGCTAGTTAGGAAGTACATTTATAACTATGATTCAATTGATGTCCAAGGGCTTGGAATAAGCAGCTGCTTAAAACACAATGGTTGGCTTTCTTCCACCTACTTGTACATAATTAATTTATTTTAAATACCTTTTAAGTGTTATAACTAACATGAGAAGGGCAAAATAATCTTTACTGAGAGATGTTCTAACAGATTTTTAAAAACTAAACTGGTTTTTAACATAATCATTGAAGTTATTTTAAGGCATTAATGCAATGCATTTAACTCTGCATAATAGAACACTCATCTCCAACCTTTTTCAAGTCCCTGAAACCAGACAATATGCTCCTCCTGCATACTGGTAAATGACTAATGCCTCAAATGATTTCCAATTTTTCTTTTTAACTTTTTGTGTTGTTAGTCACTTTCCTCTTTATTCTCTACATTTTTGATAAAAGAGACACACCTGCTTTCCTTCAGCTAAGCATTTTCTATTAAAGTGGATCTATCATGCCAGCAATAGGCAAAGTGGTTCAGTTTACTGAAACACGTAGGCTGGGTGTTGTTAATCAATGACATTTTATTGATTTCCTTTTCTAGAGTACAAACTAACACAAAGTATTATATACAAAAATAGGGCACTAGGCAAAAAATCATTACCTGAAAGGAAATATTGTTATACTATGGCTGTGTAACCTTCATTGGTTTGCAGCCATGACAATACAATGAAAGAATAGCGATGAATAAATTGATGTGTTTCAGGAAAGAAAATCTTGCCTTGATTTTGAGTGTTCCATTATTTTATATACTTTTATTATTTTTAATTGAGAAAGTCAAATGATGTTAAAATATTATTCCACTAGTACTGATTATATTGATGTGTAGTCCCCATCTTTAAATTTAATAAACAGTGCCTTTTGCCCCAGTTTTTACTGAAGATTCCAAAATGAATGATTTATCTACCTACCTGCCTACTTTATCAAATAGCAAAAACGACACCACCAAACTGAAAGTTATATGGAAAGATAAAGAGTTTCAGTAGATGAAGTTTTAGAACTCAAGAGGCACATAATCAATCTCTTCCTAAAATATCCTTAAAAAGATGGCACCAGCATTCTGTTTAGACAGATTAGTGAAGATCACAGTGGAATGATTACTTCCTGCCTATTTCCTGTTGTACTGAAACATATGTATCAGTATAGTCACACTCATCCCCTAGAATTCTAAATATTTGACATTATGGTTGTACTTCAAGAGTCTTTTTTACTTTTTTTTAAATCCATCCACAGCTTCCCACATCCCCACTATGACCCTCAGCCATAGCTCAGATTCATTGTTTTTGCTTTCTATTCAGAAAACGAAGATCATGGCATCTGGTCCCATCACTTCATGGGAAATAGATGGGGAAACAGTGGAAACAGTGGCTGACTTTATTTTTGGGGGCTCCAAAATCACTGCAGATGGTGACTGCAGCCATGAAATTAAAAGACACTTACTCCTTGGAAGGAAAGTTATGACCCACCTAGATAACATATTCAAAAGCAGAGACATTACTTTGCCAACAAAGGTCCGTGTAGTCAAGGCTATGGTTTTTCCAGTGGTCATGTATGGATATGAGAGTTGGACTGTGAAGAAAGCTGAGCACCGAAGAATTGATGCTTTTGGACTGTGGTGTCGGAGAAGACTCTTGAGAGTCCCTTGGACTGCAAGGAGATCCAACCAGTCCATTCTAAAGGAGATCAGCCCTGGGTGTTCTTTGGAAGGAATGATGCTAAAGCTGAAACTCCAGTACTTTGGCCACCTCATGTGAAGAGTTGACTTATTGGAAAAGACTCTGATGCTGGGAGGGATTGGGGGCAGGAGGAGAAGGGGAGGACAGAGGATGAGATGGCTGGATGGCATCACCGACTCGATGGACGTGAGTTTGAGTGACCTCCGGGAGTTTGTGATGGACAGGGAGGCCTGGCATGTTGAGATTCACGGGGTCGCAAAGAGTCGGACAGGACTGAGCGACTGAACTGAATTGAAAAGATTGTAAAAGTGCTGCTTCTTTTTGTCCTGGCCCTCCTTCTGTCAGCTGTCATCACACACACTGGAGAACATGGCTGGTTCCTCTTGAGAAATAAGACCACCCAACTTGAAACAATGCGTGAATCACTGTGTGGTTAACAATCAAGAAAACAGCAAAGGGGGCTCTTCTCCATTTGGGGTCCTAATAGCATTGACCTCCACTTCAGTTCTGTTGAACAAAGAGTTACTGAGCCCATAATTCATTCCAGGTACTAGACTGCCTATCAGGGTACAGAACTATGTGAGACTAAGTTCACAGACTCTAGGAACACACTGTAAAATGTGTATGAAGTTGTCTGCCCCAAAGCTAGCCTTCTCAGTGAACAAGAGCTATAGTTTAGTTGGCATCCCAGCTCAAGTGAGATCAGTTCCTAAAGAAAGCACAGTCGGTACACAAAGACAAAATTATCCTTTAATTTCCTTAAATCATCCACGAAATGCAGTGTACAACATCTTGTACACCATCCCTGTCCTAATGATTGTGCATTGAACACTGTGAGAACCACGGACTAAGACCCAAGAAAGCAACAAAAACAAGTTTTGCGAAATATAACTGGATAGTCGGCAGCCTCTTATTATTAAACTATTAAAAGGATGGAAAGACAGATTTTAAAGAATCTCTATTTGCCTACATGCTTGATCAATTCCACTTTAATATAAAAATCTCATGTCTTTTAACAAAGATTGATTTTGCTTTTCTAAGGTTTCAAATGTGACAGTGTATCTAAAAGCATCTAGATCTGGCACACAGCATATACCAACAAATGTTTCCTGAATTTAATCTAAATTTTCATCTTCAACTTTTTAAAATATGAATGAAGAACTGGCCATTCCAAACTGGTGTTGCTTACTGTGACTCCACGTACTAACTATTACTCTCTCTTTCTTGAAAACTGGGTGAGTCAGGTCAGGTCCTATTTAGGGTTAGATTCTGAAATTGGCAGCTTTAGTTCTACATGAGTATGATGCAACCTACTGTGAGAAAAAAAAAAAAAAAGTGCCACGGAGGTTTAAAGAAGAGGATTTTAGGCTATACTGAGACCTCAGCAAAGGCTTCATAGAGCTGAGGAGGCATATATGGAATCCTAGAATAAGTGAAAGCCTAATTGGCAAAACAGGAGAGTGCATTCTAAAGAGTGCTAAGTGTAAAGATACAAACTCATGAAACCCTATGATTTGTGCAGAGAACACATCTTCCAGGGCCATCATAGCCTAAGACCAAAAAATACAGGTAGGTACAAATTGGATCAGAGCTGTTTGTTCTAGGCTAAGGAGACTGGCCTTTATTTTATAGCAATTGGGGAGGCATTTAAAGATATCAATTAGGTAAATGTCATGGTTGAGATTTCATTTGAGATACGTTCTTTAGGTAAGGAAGAAGCCTAAGAGAAGCAGAATGAGAAGTTAAGAGACTAGTTAGGGGGTTATACACCTTGACAGGGCAGTGGGGGTGAGACATGGAAAGCGGGAACAGAATGAAGAACTACTTGGAGCTCACCTAAAACTTGACAGCTGACTCAGCTGAGGTGAAGGTGTGTGAGAGTGCTGGACAATGCCTGTGCTCCACAAACCAGGCTCACCTGCATGAGGATGCACTTCTCCAAAAGGCGGACTAGAGGCAGCAGCAATGTCATAGGGCTTCCCTGGGGGTTATCTGAGAAGACGGCCACCACAGACTTTGATCCACAAGACTAAAGATCAGAGAGGAGGCCAAGTTAGGGGCCAGAGATCTGAGTTAATAATAAAAACACTGAGAGATCGACAGACCTTTAGAAAGGGACACCTACAATGGGTCAAAGCCCTCCTAGAGAAACTTTTTTTTTTTTAATTTTATTTAATTTTTAAACTTTACATAATTGTATTAGTTTTGCCAAATATCAAAATGAATCCACCACAGGTATACATGTGTTCCCCATCCTGAACCCTCCTCCCTCCTCCCTCCCCATACCATCCCTCTGGGTCGTCCCAGTGCACTAGCCCCAAGCATCTAGTATCGTGCATAGAACCTGGACTGGCATCTCGTTTCATACATGATATTTTACATGTTTCAATGCCATTCTCTCAACTTTTTAAGGAGAGGGCAGCTCAGGAGTTATCAGAAGACAAACCAGAAGAGGAATGAAGGGACAGTAGGAGGGAGCTGAGGAAGAGAGCTTGATGAATAAATGCAGTGGCAAGAAGATAACTGAACAGACAACTAGAAAAGATGAATGGCGGGGCAGCCTCAGAATGGCCTGAGGCCTACAGTGCAGTGGTACTGGGGCAGTGGATACAGACAGTGGGCCACCGGGGCCTGAGCGGGGAGAGTGAGGTGAGCATGCTGGGAAAGCTAGTGTAGACGCTCTTTGAAGCAGTTGAGCTAAGGAAGGAAGAGATTAATAGAGAGGAACCAGAGCTCAAGAGGACTCAGGGTTTGGCTTAGCTTGGTTTTAGGATGAGGACATTTAACATGTGTACAGAAAAGGGATATGAAACAGCTTTTCATGCATGCTGGCAACACTGATGAGTGGTGACTGTCTGAACACAGGTCAAGAACAACTGACACGCCTGTAGGGTTCAAGGGGGAAAAAAAGGCAGTGACTAAAGATGAGCGCCTGCTACAAACAGGAGAGGGGAGTACTGGGATAGATACCCTGGACTTTCTCTTCCTTTACAGGCTTTCTCCAAATGATTACCTATTCACAGATGAGATGCACTTTGTACATGTTGGTAAACATCGTCGTTGTTTAGTCACTAAGTCGTCTCCAGCTGTTTGTGGCTCCATGGGCTGTAGCCTGCCAGGCTCCTCTGTCCATGGGATTTCCCAGGCAAGAATACTGGAGTGGGTTGCCATTTCCTTCTCCAGGGGATCTTCCCAAACCAGGGATCAAACCTGATTTTTCTGCTTGGCAGGTGAATTCTTTAGTGCTGAGCCACTGGAGATGCTGGTAATCATCACAGTTTTCTAATTATGAAGGGAAAGGGAACTGAAGAACATGGTAATCTTGGTAAGGAGTTATAGGGAACAGCCTACCCAACTGCTATAGAAATAAACTTCCCTAGAATCCACTAAATTGGCTACTAGAATGTTAGAGAAACCCAAACATGAAGGCATTGTTTTCCCAATTAACAATGTGTTTGAAGGACTGCCCTTAAAAACAATTAAAAGCAAAAAAGGTTTAAAAAATGAAAAAGAGATGACACTGATTTAGGATATTCACTCTTTCTCGGTTTTTCATTTTGTCTTGTTTCATATGCATGTTGCTTCTTATCTAGACTTTGCTGCTGAGAACCTGGGGAAAGGGTTCTCTTCGCAGTGTGACCTCACTCTGCTGCCACAGAGCTGTACAAGAACAGATACTCATGGATCACAGATCTGAATCTCCAGTCACATCTGTTACATGTCCCAGCAGATCAATACTTCACAGGATATATGAGGAAGTACAGGGAAAAAAAAATGATTACCTCAAACCCTTAACCTCAAAAACAAAGAGTAGAGAGAAAAAAGGTGTTAGTAACTTAGGAACAAAATCCCTACCAAGAAATTGGCCTTGGATTAGCCAAAGCAAAACCCATTTTCCTGTATTCTAGATCTTCTATACACACAGATTCAAGACGGCTTATCCTGAACACGGGCTATTTTGAAAATGGATGGCAAATGAATCATAAAAGATATGTAAGTGATTTAGTTAGGAAAAGCACTCTATTAAAATGGCAGAGTTGTAATTTTAAAAAAAATTTCATAGTTAAAGTTTGATAATCCTGTATAATATCACATAAACAACCGATCATCTTAAAGCCTTTTTTTAATACTGATCATTTAAGTATGGAAATAAGTCAGTGAGTATATATTAAATGAGTCCATATGTTATTTCATAGATCTCCTTGCATTAGTTTGTTAAATGCTTATTTTTTCCCTTCTTATTTTTAAAAGATTCACTCTCCAGTACAAAAGGACTTGTTTTAACTATGCAACCTAGCAATGGGAGATGCCCACGTACAGATGTTTTCAACAATTCGCTCTGTGTATTATAATTCATTACATGTCATTTTATAAAAGTCACTCAATAATGGTAAAATGTAAGTGAGCTACATGTATAAACTATCATAGCTACTAATCTCTTTGAGGGCTTACCTGATAGACTTGATTTAATATACATATTAAATGATATATTTATTAATTCATGAGTCAGGGGAATATAACCTATTGACTAAAACAAATGATGTTTTCATGTATGTTAGTCACTCGGTTGTGTCTGGCTATTAGAGACCCCATGGACTGTAGCCCACCAGGCTCCTCTGTCTATGGAATTTCCCAGGCAAGAATACTGGAGCTGGTAGCCATTCCCTTTCTCCAGGCAATCTCCCCGACCCAGGGACTGAACCTGGGTCCCTAGTGCAGGCAGATTCTTTACCACTGAGCCACCGGGGGGAGAAAATAATAAAACTGGACATTCTCTTCTGATCACAAAAGTAGCCAGCATTTAAATCCTGGACATAGTTTCTCTCATTACCAAATCATCACTGTCCCATTAAAAACAAACAATGCTAACTATACATCATAGTCCCATTTTTGTTTTTTAACATGACACTTTATTTCCTAACAAATCTTAAGGATATTATACTGTGTTCGACTGTATCTCTAATCACTTCAGATGGCTTTTTTGTATCGATGTTTTCCTCTCCTTGTCCCGTCTGAAACTTTATTACTAGAGGTTGCTTCTAAACTTTAGAAAGCACATTTACTCAGTTTTTTTCCAATAATGCCCAGCCCAAATCCCTCAACTATTTGCCTTTACATCCTGTAACTTTTCAGTTTCAGAACTGTGATATAAACGTTAAGTGTCTTCTTTGAGCCCTACAGTGCTTGGCAGAATGCTATTTGTATTTTAGCAGAGCGAAGAAAAATGTAAAGTTAATCTATCCTGCAATAATGAGAAAAATCTCTAGAATCTCAAGTTCTTTTAAGTATATTTTTACTTATAACACCAGCAGTCTTAAATAACATAACGATGTATTATTAACATTAATGAGTTAACATTTCAGAGCTATATACGTTGACATAAAAATGAACAAAGTTACATTAAAAAAAAAAAAAAAAGCAAGGCCCAGAGCAAGATGTCAACAAACTGGGAAAAGTGTGACTTGAAGGGGTCTTTAGGGAAAGGTAAGTCAGAGAGGTGAGACAGGAGAGCAAGCAATCACAGCACTGTTTGGGACATAGTTGTATGTGTATGTACATTCACACGCAGGTTATATTACACACACACGTTATATGATACATATGTATACATACTATACATTACACAAATACGCACTTTACATGATATACATACATGACTATACACACACGTGTGTTTGTACACATATATATTTTAACTAAAATTTACAGATGCACACGTTTACATGTATGGGCAGCAGAACCCATATGGCTACAGCAGGTGTAATAAATGTGATTGTGTTTCCCTTAAAAATGTGCCTGCCCTACAAACCTCCCCGCTGCTTCCAGGAATTCATGCAAGGCACTCACCCTCTGAAGCCTGTGGGAGGGCAAGAGAAAGAAAGGATAGGCAAATTAGCCATAATTGGATCTTATTAACTTAAGTCATTTAAATTGCTAATCTGTTTCCAAGTAGGCTCATTTGTAGATAACTCATCTTTAGCTGACTGAACTTGGCTTTTCTAACCCGTGTTTGTAATTGGGAAAGAAGAGAATAACTTGTCATTTATCTTCCTTTTTCTTCATTTCAAAAATAAATAAATGGTCAAAAATGTCAAAACCGCTAGAATTTGGGTAGAATTTATATCTACACAGTTAAAGAGTATGATCATGAAATGACTAGATTTTACATGTGTTCAATTATCTTCTGATCTCATGCAAACCTAGATGATGTAATTAAAGGTATAAAATGGGGAGGAGGGGAAATTATTGAATTAATTTCTCAGCAAAGGCATATAAAATACATGCTTATACAGAAAAAATCTATTTTCTTTTTAAAATAAATTTTATGTCATTTCACAACTTATCCAAATGACAAATTACTGTTGTACACCTGAAAATAATGTTGTATATCAGTTGTACCTCAATTTAAAAAATAATCCTTTTAAGATTCAAAATTTCATAGAAAATGTAAGTTAAGTGAGTATAAAATTTGCATTTTTTGTCATTTTTAGAAGAGAAAATTGCTGATGATTTTAGAGGATAGTATTCACAGTGTATAATATTGAAATATTAAGAAATGTAATTGGGCTTCCCTGATAGATCAGTTGGTAAAGAATTCGCCTGTATTGCAGGAGACCCAGGTTCAATTCCTAGGTTGGAAAGATCCCCTGGAGAAGGGATAGGCTACCCACTCCAGTATTCTTGCACTTCCTTTGTGGCTCAGCTGGTAAAGAATCTGCCTTCAATGTGGGAGACCTGGGTTCAGTTCCTGGGTTGGGAAGATTCCCCGGAGAAGGAAAAGGCTACCCACTCCAATATTCTGGCTGGAGAATTCAATGGACTCTATAGTCCCTGGGGTCACAAAGAGTCGGACACAACTGAGTGACTTTCACTTTCAAGAAATGTAATATGGGACATTTATGTTATATAAATTGAAATGACATAAAATAATTCAGGGTAGATGTTAAGCTTATGAGAGAAAAGACTGTCTTTTTTTAAAGCTTTGTCTTTAGGACTTAAACTCTATCCAGAATATAGTAGGTGCTCAACAAATACTGGCTCAATGAATACACTTAATTCATTAATTCATTTAAGAGCCAGTACAGGATACCTGTTTTTATGTTGGTTTTTATTTCCCTTCAAAAATTAAATACTGACTTTTTATATCAATATACTATATACCAAATCATTTCTGAAACATACAGTAGTTGGCACAGAAAACTTAGTTTTCATGTTACTTCCATTTTAGCCTATTCTCAAGATGCAAACACACAAAAGTTAGAATACCAGGGATAGTTTTCCCTGATTGCCAACTCTAGATAACTTTCATAGGGAGAAATGATCCTAAGAGAATGGACCCAATAAAAGTTTCAAAACTCTAATATTAATATGCAAAAGGGATTGAACAATTATATAATATAGACTAATTTTATTGGAGAAGGAAATGGCAACCCACTCCAGTATTCTTGCCTGAAGAATCCCAGGGACAGGGGAGCATGGTGGGCTGCTGTCTATGGGGTCCCACAGAGTCGGACACGACTGAAGCGACTTAGCAGCAGCAGCAGACTAATTTTGGCAGGAACGATACTGCTCCTTCACCAAGAGTGAGTGATCCATTTTCACACTGGCTTTTGGAAACACAAAGAATAAGTATAGACAGCCTCAGTACAGATGT
The DNA here is from genome assembly GCF_002263795.3 of Bos taurus. Classification (NCBI taxonomy): domain Eukaryota; kingdom Metazoa; phylum Chordata; class Mammalia; order Artiodactyla; family Bovidae; genus Bos; species Bos taurus. The sequence goes on from NC_037336.1 coordinate 27,279,456, forward strand.
GTACTTCACAAGACCTCAGGGGAAAAAAAATCCTCTCTGCTTCCCACTGCCTTTTATTTGAATATTAAGAGGAATAGAGAGATCACTTAAAGTACTGATATTATTTCAAGTTGAGGTGAACAACAGCATTAAAAAGAATGGCTGAATAAGCAATAATATGCCTATCTGCAATATCAGCTAGATCATTCAAGTTCACTAACAAAAAAAGTCCACTAATAACTTATATTTTAACAGCTTCCATTGAACATTGTTTCTATAGAGTATCTAGATGTAATACCTCTACTAGTTTACAGTTGCCTCCATATAGACATGCTTATCGGAGAAGGCAATGGCACCCCACTCCAGTACTCTTGACTGGAAAATCCCATGGATGGAGGAGCTTGGTGGGCTACAGTCCATGGGGTCGCTAAGAGTCGGACACGACTGAGCAACTTCACTTTCACTTTTCACTTTCATGCACTGGAGAAGGAAATGGCAACCCACTCCAGTGTTCTTGCCTTGAGAATCCCAGCGATGGGGGAGCCTGGTGGGCTGCCATCTATGGGGTCGCACAGAGTCGGACACGACTGAAGTGACTTAGCAGCAGCAGCAGCAGACACCCTTATAATGATATTGATCTAAAGTCTTTATCCTTTCTATAAGATGATCCATTATCATCTATAAGATGATCCATTATCATCTATAAGATGATCCATTTTATTAAAATATCCTTTTTACAAAAAGGATGACATTAGGTATAAGGTGACCAAGATGAGTTCATTACTCTAGAAAATACTCATAAAGTCTTTAAAAAAAAAATCCTTATATTTTCAAAACTATTTAAACTGAACTTCAAGATCAAAAACACATAAGACAAAAAAAAATTCAGAGACTTTTATTATTCAAATGCCAAACAATATTTACCTCCAGGATGTCAAAGCCTTTGACTGTGTGGATCACAATAAACTGTGGAAAATTCTGAAAGAGATGGGAATACCAGACCACCTGATCTACCTCTTGAGAAACCTGTATGCAGGTCAGGAAGCAACAGTTAGAACTGGACATGGAACTAACAGACTGGTTCCAAATAGGAAAAGGAGTACGTCAAGGCTGTATATTGTCACCCTGCTTATTTAACTTCTATGCAGAGTACATCATGAGAAACGCTGGGCTGGAAGAAGCACAAGCTGGAATCAAGATTGCCGGGAGAAATATCAATAACTCAGATATGCAGATGACACCACCCTTATGGCAGAAAGTGAAGAGAACTAAAAAGCCTCTTGATGAAAGTGAAAGTGGAGAGTGAAAAAGTTGGCTCAACATTCAAAAAACTAAGATCATGGCATCTGATCCCATCACATCATGACAAATAGATGGGGAAACAGTGGCTGGGCTCCACTGTTTATTTTTCTGGGCTCCAATATCACTGCAGATCGTGACTGCAGCCATCAAATTAAAAGACGCTTGCTCCTTGGAAGGAAAGTTATGACCAACCTAGATACATATTGAAAAGCAGAGACATTACTTTGTCAACAAAGGTCCATCTAGTCAAGGCTATGTTTTTTCCAGTAGTCATGTATGGATGTGAGAGTTGGACTATGAAGAAAGCTGAGTGCCAAAGAATTGATGCTTTTGAACTGTGGTGTTGGAGAAGACTCTTGAGGGTCACTTGGACTGCAAGGAGATCCAACCAGCCCATCCTAAAGGAGATCAGTCCTGGGTGTTCATTGGAAGGACTGATGTTGAAGCTGAAACTCCAATACTTTGGCCACCTGATGCAAAGAGCTGACTCATTTGAAAAGACCCTGATGCTGGGAAAGATTGAGGGTGGGAAGAGAAGGGGACGACAGAGAATGAGATGGTTGGATGGCACCACCGACTCAATGGACATGGATTTGGGTGGCCTCCGGGAGTTGGTGATGGACAGGGAGGCCTGGCGTGCTGCGGTTCATGGGGTTGCAAAGAGTTGGACACAACTAAGCGACTGAACTGAACTGAAAGTGAGGGAGGTAGGAATTAAGCTCTGAAAAAAGTCAAGGCAATCTCACTTTAATACCATGTTTTAAAAGTTGCACATTGAAGCAGGAATGTTAAGAGAAAGGCCCCTAAGTGGTTACATTTTATGATGACAGACTGCAGCAGAATGTGCAGGTACGTCATTTTGATAGGCGTGTGGAAAGTCTAGCTATGTCATTTAACTGATGAAAGCACTGGGCATTTGACAGATCTCAGACCTGGATTCAAATACTTGCTCCAATGTGTACCTTAGGCAGGCAAATTAAGATATCTAGCCTTTGGTTATTTAAGTTGTAAAATATAAATAATAAAAGAAACAACCTCACACAGACACTGTAGGTACTAAGAGAAAATGTGTATGAAGAAGGTTAAACTCTACTGGAGCAAAACAGATGGCAATTAAGTTATCAGTATAGTGAAATTCAAATCAAAACTACAATGAGATATCACCTCACACCAGTAAGAATGGGCATGATTAAGATGTCTACAAATAAAAAATGCTGGAGAAGTTATAGAGAAAAGGAAACCTTCCTACACTGTAGGTTGGAATGTAAATTGGTAAAGTCACTATGGAGAACAGTATGGAGGTTACTTAAAATAGAGCTATTGTATGATCCAACAATCCCATTCCTGGTCATATATCCAGAGAAACTCACAATTCAAAAATACACATGCAACCCAGTGTCCACTGCAGCAATATTTACAATAGCCCAGACATGGAAGCAACTTAGATGTCCATCAACAGAGGAAAGGATAAAAATGAAGTGGTACATATAAACAGTGGAATATTACTTAGCCATAAAAAAGAATTGAAAATAATGTCATTTGCGGCAACATGAATACCTCGATCCTGTCATACGGAGTGAATTACGGCAGACAGAGAAAGACGAATATCACATGTTATCACTCATATGTTGAATCGAAAAAAAGGGTACAAACAAACCTATCTACAAAATAGAAACAGAGTTATAAATGTAGAAAACAAACTTACAGTTACCAGGGGTAAAAAGACAGAAAGTAAAGAGGGCGTGGGTAAATTGGGATTGACATATACTGACTGCTATATATAAAACAGATAACCTACATGGATCTACCGTATCACAAAGGGAACCCTACTCAGTCCTCTGTGATGACCTATATGGGAAAAAGAGTGGATATATGTAGATGTATAATTGATTCATTTTGCTGAACACCTGAAACTCACCCATTGCAAATCAATTACATGCCAATAAAAATGGAAAGAAAAAATACTTTGCCTCCACAGTAGCGTGGGTTGTGGCTGTTGTTGGGGTGGCTAATTTATATATGTAAAAGAAGGCTGGGGTCCAGGGAAGTAGCCTCAGAAATCAGTATTATTTAAGAGAAGAAAGCTTAGCAAAGAAATTTTATTTCACAGCCAAGTTAAAAATGCAATGTCATCTTCTTCAAAACTGATCAGCATTGTGGACTGTGGCATGAATTCCTACAGCAGCTCAATCTATTTTAAGCCAAAACGATCACTGCTTTTGGGAGGAAACCATGCACTAAACTGCCAAGTTAATCAAGGTACAAACACTGCATATAAATGCTTTTTTTTCAAAATTCAGAAATTCAATTATGTTTATAATTAACTAGTTCTTAACAGTACAATTTCTTGAAGTTTTAATAAATTTCCTCAGGAGTTTTAATTTTGCAATTTTTTCACCAAAACCTGCCCATGATTCCTTGGCCTTTTGTTAACAACGGAATACTTGGTTTCTTTTGCACATGTAAATTTTGTCAAAGAGAGGCCTACTGTTGGCAGTTTTTAATCTATTAAATAGTAAGTAATATTCTTCAAATTGTTGCCTTAAAATTTTAAGATATAAAATTCAAAATGTAGACACTGGAAAGATCTAAACAGTCTTATGTAGATTTTCTTAAATTTTCAACTTGCTGTATAAATTGATCACTGAATCCACAGATCAAAGTTGAAAATATCTGGAAAGAAAAAGAAAATCTTAGACTTACAAATAATTAGAAAGATACAAGATGTTGACTGGGGGAATTTTAGCAGTATAGATTGAGTGCACACTGAGATGGGATGGGGTCCATTGCAGGGGCCAAGTTGGGGGAGTTGAGACAGAGAGGGAGACAATGTCTACAAGGTTTATTCCAGGAGAGAAATTCTACAATCGCATCAACTCATAATGCTGGTCACTAGCGATGGTAGACCATCACTCAGCACACTTAGGCGGATGATTCAAAGCACACCTGGAGTGGTACTCTCTCAAGAAAACAACTCTTAAATAGTGATTCTTCTAGAGATGCATAGGGCAAAATAAACTGAACATCTTTGGACTGATGTATGTTATCAGAGGAGATGTTATCATTACTAATGACCCAGTCACAGCTAATGATTTTACAGCTAACCAGAGACCTGGGTAGCTATGCTAAACTTACAGAACAGCTTTGCAGCATCTCATGGTGGTTTTTATTCCCAGCTGAAGCATTTAAAATGTGGTTCATTTAATGAACTATGAAGTGATCCAATAAGATCCTCTCAAGCATGAGGCATGCTATGTGACTTCATGGTGATAGAATTTAAGAAGCCAGGACTCAATTAAAAAAAAAAATTAAGGAATGGAGTTAAAATTTAAAACCGTGCAAAACCTATCAGAAATATTGATTAATGTACTTTGGGAAAGGAAAGAGTTCACTCTATCTCTCAGTAAGACAAAGAGAAAAAAAAGTGCTGTGTTTTTTGGTTTTTTAAAGATTTTTCCCCCAAAATGGATTGTAGCCCCACTTCTAAAGCACTCACTGACAAAGGAAAGGGGATTAACCATGTAACTGTGGTTGGCTCATACCACTCAGAATTTACCCTCAAGAAAGGTTCGGGATCCCTTTCCCTGAGTGGCCAAAATCCAACTGTAACATGCACTCTGTAAGCAAACAAAATGGGAGAGATGATATTTGAGTGGGCAGACAGCATACCACTTCCGTACTTTGCTAGTCACGATCCACAGTAAAATTTCTTTGAAGACAATCTGATAATATAAGTCTAAGTCCTGCTGATTACACATTCCACTGGAAAAGGAAATTTATTTCAATTTTTTTTTTATCCTAAGAAAATGATTTTTTTTTTCATTTAAATTTATTTATTTTAATTAGAGGCTAATTACTTTATAATATTGTATTGGTTTTGCCATACATCAACATGAATCCACCATGGGTGTACACGATCAGAAAAGTATAAATATGTGTACATAAGACTTGATTTCAGGAATATTTAAAATATCAAAATAATGGGAAAATGTGTCCCTTAGAAGGTGGTATGGAGAAGGCAATGGCACCCCACTCTATACTCTTGCCTGGAAAATCCCATGGACAGAGGAGCCTGGTAGGCTGTAGTCCATGGGGTCGCTAAAAATCGGACACGACTGAGCGACTTCACTTTCACTTTTCACTTTCATGCATTGGAGAAGGAAATGGCAACCCACTCCAGTGTTCTTGCCTGGAGAATCCCAGAGACGGGGGAGCCTGGTGGGCTGCCGTATATGGGGTCGCACAGAGTCAGACATGACTGAAGCGACTTAGCAGCAGGAGGAGGTATGTTAAACAAACAATGAGATGTTTATATTGTTAAATAATATGTAGTCCTTGAAAGTAATGATATAAAAATGCTAAACAACACTAAAACTTTTTTCTATAAACATATGCTCTAAAATAAAAACCTAAGATGTGATATCAAAATAACAAAAACCATAGGTAACTTATTTTCTTATCTATACTTTTAAAATTTTTCTAAAGTATTTCAATAAACATTTTTAAGATGGTAACAAACAAAGCAAGGAAGGAAGGGAAACAAAGAAACTCCTAAACATTAAAGAAAGTAAATTTATATATTTTTTATACTAGCAGGAAGTTGTAAATAAGTTGTCCATGTTCACCATTAGAAAACTTGTTAAGAAAATGTATAGAAATGTTATTGACACAGAAAGATATTACTCAATGAAAAGAGCAGGTTATAATACTGTATACTTTGTACACTGGCATTTTTGTTTTATACTTAATAGAGGCATCCTCTCTAGGTGTCAGGATACCCATGCATGCTTGCTAAGTCGCTTAAGTCATGTAGACTCTGTGCAACCCTATGAACTGTAGCTCACCAGGTTTCTCTGGCCATGGGATTCTCCAGCCAAGAATACTGGAGTGGGTTGTGGTGCCCTCCTCCAGGGTATGTTCCTGATCCAGGGATCAAACTGTGTCCCTTACATAAAACCTGCATTGGCAGGCAGGTTCATTACCACCTGAGAAGCCAGAATATCCATGTGGTCTAATTTATTGTTTAAATTTTTATCCTCATTCTTTAATTTTTGTACAATTAATATTTATTTTGTTCTCTATTATTCAATTTTTTAAAATTTGCTAAATAAAAAAAAAGGTTTTTGCTTGTTCATCAGAAAGAACAGTTTAGAAAGGAGAATATGCAAATTGCATTAGTTTTCCATTGCTGCTGCAGCAAAATATCATAAATTTAGTGGCTTAAAAAATACAAATTTATTATCTTGTACTTCTGTACAATGTTAGGAACTTCTGTCCATAGCTCTTCAGGCACTCTCTCAGATGTTCATAACATTGTACAGATGTACATGGCATTAAAACAGCCCCAAGAAAAAGAAATGCAAAAGAGAAAATGGTTGTCTGAGAAGGCCTTACAAATAGCTGAGAAAGGAAGAGAAGTAAAAGGCAAAGGAGAAAAGGAAAGATACCACTCTGAATGCAGAGTTCCTGAGAATAGCAAGGAGAGATAAGAAAGCCTTCCTAAGTGAACAGTGCAAAGAAATAGAGGAAAACAATAGAATGGGAAACACTAGAGATCTCTTCAAGAAAATTAGAGACACCAAGCGAACATTTCATGCAACGATGGGCACCATAAACGACAGAAATGGTATGGACCTCAAAGAAGCGGAGATGTTAAGGAGGGGCAAGAATACATAGAAGAACTACACGAAAAAGATCTTAATGACCTGGATAATGATGATGGTGTGATCATTCACCTAGGACTAGACATCCGGGAATGTGAAGTCAAGTGGGCCTTAGAAAGCATCACAATGAACAAAGCTAGTGGAGGTGATGGAATTCCAGCTGAGCTATTTCAAATCCTGAAGGATGATGCTGTGAAAGTGCTGCACTCAATATGCCAGCAAATTTGGAAAACTCAGCAGTGGCCACAGGACTTGAAAAGGTCAGTCTTCATTCCAATCCCAAAGAAGGGCAAGGCCAAAGAATGTTCAAATTACCGCACAATCACACTCATCTCATACGCTAGAGAAGTAATGCTCAGAATTCTTCAAGCTAGGCTTCAATAGTATGTGAACCAAGACTTCCCAGAAGTACAAGCTGGATTTAGAAAGGGCAGAGGAACCAGAGATCAAACTGCCAACATTCACTGGATCACAGAAAAAGCAAGAGAATTCCAGAAAAACATCTACTTCTGCTTCATTGACATCATTAAAGCCTTTGACTGTGTGGATCAAAACAAACCAGAAAATTCTTAAAGAGATGGAAATACCAGACCACCTTACCTGCCTCCTGAGAAATCTGTATGCAGGTCAAGAAACAACAGTTAGAACTGGACAGAAAACAAGGAACTGGATCCAAATAGGGAAAGGAGTATGTCAAGGCTATATATTGTCACCCTGCTTATTTAACTTATATGCAGAGTACATCATGCAAAATGCCAAGCTGGATGACTCACAAGATGGTATCAAAATTGTTGGGAGAAATATCAATAACTTCAGATATGCAGTGGACACCTTCCTTATGGCAAAAAGCGAAAAGAAATTAAAGAGCCTCTTGATGAAGGTGAAAGAGGAAAATGAAAAGCTAGCTTAAAATTAAACATTAAAAAAATGAAGATCCTGGCATCTGGTCCCATCACTTCATGGCAAATAGATGGGTGAAATGATGGAAACAGTGACAGACTTTATTTTCTGCTCCAAAATTTTGGGCTCCAAAATCACTGTAAATGGTGACTCCAGCCATGAAATTAAAAGATGCTTGCTCCTTGGAAGAAAAGCTGCAACCAACCTAGACAGCATATTAAAAAGTAGACATCAATTTGCCTAGAAAGGTCCATCTAATCAAAGCTATGGTTTTTTCCAGTAGTCATGTATGGTTCTGAGAGTTGGACCATAAAGAAGGATGAACACTGAAGAATCAATGCTTTTGAACTGTGGCGCTGGACAAGACTCTCAAGAGTCCCTTCGACTGCAAGATCAAACCAGTCAATCCTAAAGGAAATCAACCCTGAATATTTATTGGCAGGACTGATACTGAAGCTCCAATACTTTGGCCACCTGATATGAAGAGTTGACTCAGGGAAAAAGACTATGATGCTGGGAAAGACTGAAGGCAGGAAGAAAAGGGGATGACAGGGGATGAGATTGTTGGATGGCATCAGTGACTCAATGGACATGAGTTTGAGTGGACTCTAGGAAATGGTTAAGGACAGGGAAGTCTGCCATGCTGCATTCCATGGGGTCACAAAGAGTCAGACATGACTGAGCAACTCAACAATTACCTTGTACTTGTACAGGTCAGAGACCAACAAAGATTCCATAGACTATAAGACGGTGTCAGTAGGGCTGCATTCCTTTTTTGGAGGCTATGGGAGAAGCCCTTTCCTTGCCTTTTCCAGCTTCTAGAAGCCATCTGCATTCACTGATTTGAAGCCCTTCTACTTTCAAAGACAGCAAGGTCACAGCTCTCTGATCTTTTTTCTGTGATTTTCTGTCTCTCACCTTAGCTGGAAAAGGTCCTCAGTCCTTAAGGGCTCGTTTGATTAGACTGGGCCCACAGGATAATTTTCCCATCTCAAATCCTAGAAACATCACTGCATCTGTAAATTTCTCCTTGGTTTATAAGAACCATCTTTGCAGTTTCTGAAGATTAGAAATTGGACAGGTTTTGGGGGACTACTGTTCACCCTACTACCCAACATTATCAGAGATGCCTGTTATAAATGGTACTAATGAAATTTTAATTTACAAAGAAAAGAATTTACTCACTAATGCCTCACCTTACCTCACCTCAGGATTCATCCTACCTTAATAATATGCAAAAGATGTGCAAACATATATGTAAATCTTAGAACCAAAAGACTTCTAGGCAAAAACATAGGCTAAAACCTTGGTGATTTTAGCCTAGACAAAGATTTCTTGAATAGTCAACAACAAAAAAAATATTTAAGAGTAAAATTGATAAATTATATTTCATAAAGTTAAATACTTGTTCTTCACAAATACTATTCAGAGAATGAAAGATTTAATATTTGCAAATGCATGCATCATAGAAGACCTGGATGTAGAACATATGAAGAATACTGAGTTTCAAAAGAAAATTTCCAGTTAAAAATGGACAACAGATTTGAACAGACAGTTCACCAAATAAGATATACAGTAACACATAAAAGATATTCTATTCAACCCAGGTCTCCTGCATTGCAGACAGATTCTTTACCATCTGAACCACCAGGGAAGCCCGTAACATCATTCAGTTCAGTTCAGTTCAGTCACTCAGTTGTGTCCGACTCTTTGCGACCCCATGAATCGCAGCACGCCAGGCCTCCCTGTCCATCACCAACTCCCGGAGTTCACTCAGACTCACGTACATAGAGTCAGTGATGCCATCCAGCCATCTCATCCTCTGTCGTTCCCTTCTCCTCCTGCCCCCAATCCCTCCCAACATCAGAGTTTTTTCCAATGAGTCAACTCTTCGCATGAGGTGGCCAAAGTACTGGAGTTTCAGCTTTAGCATCATTCCTTCCAAAGAAATCCCAGGGCTGATCTCCTTTAGAATGGACTGGTTGGATCTCCTTGCAGTCCAAGGGACTCTCAAGAGTCTTCTCCAACGTAACATCATTAGTCATTAGCAAAATGGAAATGAAACCACAGTAAGATCTACTACGGACCTATTTCAAATGCTAGAAATTAATAAGACAACATTCTGGCAAGACGTCAGTAGCTAGAATGCTTATGTACTGCTCAGAATATAACTGCTGCGAACACTTTGAAAAGCAATGATAATAATTTCATAAAAAATAAAACAACTATTATATGGCCCAGCCTATCATTTCGCTATTCAAGAGAAAGGACAGGTTTTGGGGGAATACTGTTCATATTTCTTTATTCAAGAAAACAGAAGGCATACACCCATTAAAATAATTGTATACAAATATTCACAAAAGCTTTATTTTTGAAATCCCCAGACTGAAAACAACGCAAATGTCCATCAGCAGGTAAATGGATAAATTGTGGTATATCTATAAAACAGAATACTATTCAACAATGAAAAGGGAGTGGACTGTTAATATGGACAACAATGTAAGTATGCTTTCATCATTTTGTTGAGTGAAAGAACCCAGACAAAAGTAGGAGAAACATTTTATGATTCCATTTGTGTAAATTTCTACAATGGAAACTCCCATGTGGTCTCAGAAAGGATATCAGTTGTTATATACGGGAGTACAAAGGAGCACAAGGAAACTTTTGGAAGTGATGAGTTGGGTTCCTTATGTTCATTGTGCTCATTGTTTCAATGCTGCATATATATGTGAAAACATATCAGAAGTACACTTATGTTTAGTCTGTCGTGAATTAAGTATACTTACAAATTGTTTAAAAACAAATTTAAAAAAGACAGGTTGCCTATATGAAAAGAAAGAAAAATAGGTGATAAAGCTGGACAGGTAAGATTGGGCTCAGAGGGTCAAAGAATTTGTCACAGGTTTAAATTCCATCCTGAGCATAATAGGGAGCCAACTGGGACTCATAGCAACAAAAATACAGGAATGATCTTATCAGAGCAGCAAGGAATATACCCTGAAGTCAGCAGAGAGAATCCTCTGCTATTGAACTTGAATGGCAAGAGTCTGGTAACAGAAACATACTAGTTATAAAGGCTGTACAGTTCTTTAAACTTTAATGAATTCTAAGCTAAAGCAGGGACAATAGGAAAAAGAGGAAACTGATTTGAGATATAGACATAAAGTATAAGGATTCAGTCTCTAAAAAATGATGACCCATGAAACCCACAGGCATTATCAGAGTGTTAGATCAAAGATGAACTAAGTTTGGGAAGTTTAGTACATGATGAGGCCACATGACTGAAGTATAAAACAAGGCTGAGGAAGGACGACAATGATTTAGGTTTTGTACATGTTGACTATGAGGTAAATAGATGACACTCAGATGGAGACAAGCCTTCAGTTAAAAATAGAAGCTGGGACAGATAATGTAGATTGTGGAATAAATACTTGATAATCATTTGGACAATGATAGATGGGGAAACAATGGAAACAGTGACAGACTATTTTCTTGGGCTCCAAAATCACTGCAGATGGTGACTGTGAAAGTCACTCAGTCATGTCCAGCTCTTTGCAGCCCCATGGACTATATGGTCCATGGAATTCTCCAGACCAGAATACTGGAGTGGGCAGCCATTCCCTTCTCTGGGGCATCTTCCCAACCCAGGGATCGAAGCTAGGTCCCCTGCATTGCAGGTGGATTCTTTATCAGGTGAGCCACCAGGGAAGCCCATGGTGGCTGCAGCCATGAAATTAAGACACTTGCTCCTTGGAAGAAAAGCTATGACTAATCTACACAGCATATTAAAAAGCATAGGCACTACTTTGCCGACAAAGATCCATCTAGTCAAAGCTATGGTTTTTCCAATAGTCATGTATGGATGTGAGCGTTGGACAATAAAGAAAGCTGAGCACCGAAGAACTGATGCTTTTGAACTGTGGTGTTGGAGAAGACTCTTGAGAGTCACTTGGATTGCAAGGAGATCAAACAAGTTAATCCTAAAGGAAATCAGTTCTGACCATTCATTGCAAGGGCTGATGCTGAAAACTCCAATACCTTGGCCACCTGATGGGAAGAACTGACTTATTAGAAAAGACTCTGATACTGGGAAAGATTGAAGGCAGGAGGAGAAGGGGACGACAGGATGAGACAGTTGGATGGCATCACTGACTTGAAAGACATGAGTCTGAGCAAGTTCCGGGAGTTGGTGATAGACAGAGAAGCCTGGTGTGCTGCAATCCATGGGGTCACAAAGAGTCGGACATGACAGAGTGACTGAAATGAACTGACTGAATCATTCAGAATAAATGCATAGATGGTGGTATCACTAAAGTAGAGCATATAAAAAACAGTAACGAAAAGTGACTTCAGTTGAATCTCCAGAAAATATCATCAAGGGTTGCGTGAGCTTGAGTGGAGAAAAACTTCACCCAACCTAATGCGGACCAAAGGAGGAAGTTCAGTTCAGTTCAATTGCTTAGTCGTGTCCAACTCTTTGTGACCCCATGGACTGCAGCACGCCAGGCCTCCCTGTCCATCACCAACTCCCGGAGTTTACTCAAACTCAAAGGAGGAAGAGATGCACAATATGGGCAGAAGAAAGTCAAATGGTTCCGAATCAAAGTCAAAGTAGTTTTGCAATTCTGCAATGAGGTGGTCAGTAAGAACTTCGTGAAAGCAGTAGCCATACAGCCTTAAGAGAAGAATTTGGTCAAAAATAATTTGACCAATGAATTACATTTAAGGAAACAGAAAAAAAAAAAAAAAAAAAAAGAGTGGAGATAATGACTGGGGTTTACTCCTTAAGAATTTATCAGTAGGTAGGCCAATAAAAATTATATGTGAGTAAAAGAAATCATGATCATCATTTTGACGATTAAAACTGTATGACAGAAAACTGAAAAAGTTGTAGACATTTTCCATTTTTAAAACAATTTCTAAGAACATAGAGAATCATCATAAATGCTATCACTGTAGTAATAACTAACTAAAATTGACTAATCCCTTATGCTCCAATAACTACTATAAGCAAACACAAATTTTAATCCTCAAATACCCTCTATATGTACAAACTATTCTTATTCCTATTTTACAGATAAAGGAACCGGGGTCAAGAGAGGTTAAGCACCTGGCCCACCGTAAGTGTCACAGCTAGTGGTGGAGTCCAGATAACACTCTTCGCTAAGGTATAATGACAACTCTAAAGGGCTCTGATATGACACAACCAGCTTTCTCAGGAGTTTGTCTCTGAGATTCTCTTAGTTCTATAATGAAAGCACAGAAAATAGTTATGTCACCTACAATGTTAAAATATGAAGAAAGACATATAAAACTCCACCAAGGCCATAGCTATGAGCTACTGAAGTGATGATCATTCAATTACTATTTCACACTTACCTTTACTTTTTGACCACTAGTATGGAGAGTAGGTTGGGAGAAGGCAATGGCACCCCACTCCAGTACTGTTGCCTGGAAAATCCCATGGACAGAGGAGCCTGGTGGGCTGCAGTCCATGGGGTCGCTAAGAGTCGGACACGACTGAGCGACTTCACTTTCACTTTTCACTTTCATGCACTGCAGAAGGAAATGGCAACCCACTCCAGTGTTCTTGCCTGGAGAATCCCATGGACGGAGAAGCCTGGTAGGCTGCAGTCCATGGGTTCACATAGAGTCGGACACAACTGAAGCGACTTAGCTACAGTAGGTTAGACCCTTGTCAGTTAAGAAGTGCCCAAGGGCTACTTTGATCTGTTCCCAGTGGAGAGTGAGGTCATTTTACAAAGTCTTTGGTTCCTTTAATTCTTCAGATAGCAAGCTCTCAATTAGAAATGCAAGTGGTCATACCAGATATTTGGATGGAAATGTCTCTCACCAAAGGAACTGCACTTCCTTGAATATTTAAGGAACAGATTGTGTAGTCTGAGCTCTGTAAGAGGCTCAATCAAAACTACTTTAAAAATTAAGACCATGGTATACTTCAGAGGCCAGAGTTTTGTTTCTTTGACATACTCTGACTTGGGAATGAAAAGGCAAACTGTATTAAGAGGCTGATGTTCTGCCTTGGATGAGGACATTGTTTTGAAGAGATTTTGCATAGTAAGACTAGGGCAAGATATTATTGATAACGTTCATAGATTATCAGACTTTGTGTATTCCTGTTAAATCAACTTAATTTCTTGGCTGATTGTGTCTCAGTTATCATGCTTTACAATTCTATGTGTGGTTGAAAAAAATATCAGTTACTTAAATATGAAAATGGTAGACCAGGTGTTCAAAATTATTTTGTCTCAGAACACTTTTATAGTGTTAGGGGAAAATAAAAAAAGCAGCACTGAGGATACCAAAGTGGTTTCAGTTATACATATTTTTATTTACCATATCAGAAGTTAGAAAATTTTAAATATTTAATAAAATAAGACTATTATATATTAATATACTTTACAAAAAGTAACTGTTTTCCAAAACAGGTGAGAAGTATAATTTAACATTTTGCATACATTAAAGAGGCAAGTTTTAATGAAAGAAAGCCTGATTTTCATATTTGATTGACCGTTCTATGTCATTTTGTTTGAAGAATAGGTAGGAAATCTAGTTTCACTTGTGGTTGGAAAGAAGAGGAGTATTCAAATAGCCTTTTAATATTGTTTGATACTACACCAAAAATTATACTAGTTTAAAAGTTAAGTTACAATGTGGATCTGAAATAATATTAAATAACATTTTATAACATTAAAAGCAGTTAGTACATCTTATACTTTGAATGGATTTTTCTGTCCATGAATAATTTTGTAATATCCTGCATTAGTAACTGAAAAATAATGGTTTGCTAAATTGTGTAGATTTTCTAATGAAGATTCATTTCATTAAACAATATTTAAAACTCATACTTTATTAATATCACTATCCATCTTATCAGAAGAATCTTCAAAAGCTGTTAAACTAGTGGCAGAAAATCATTTTCCAAATCTCAAAAATCAGATTTTATCATAAATACGGTGAGCAGTCTTCCTTGAAGCAACAAGCTCACTTTGCCCATTTCCAAAAGAAAAAAAAAGAAAAAAAAAAGCTGAAAATACCCAAGTCTACATAACCGTAGTTTGTAAATTGTTTTTCAAGCAAAAACTGATGACATGGAAAAAAAATAAAACTTTTTGTTCCGTTTGAAACTCAAACAACTGCACAAGTATTTCCTTAAGACATCAAAAATACTTCAGTACACAAAGTGCTTTTTGCATCCATTCTATTTTGTCAGAGAATATTAAAAAGATGTTAGATGTTTACTCAAGGGTTAAAGATTAACAAAATGTATAAATTTTACTACTTCAAGAATTTAACTGAAACTTTTTTTTTTTAACTACACAGCTTGTGAATGCATGGTGATAAACAACTCAATGGCCAGTACAGTTTGGTGTCATTGCCTTGATTCATGCTAAGGTGACTAAACCATCATTACTTTCTGCACCATCAGGACAAATGTCAAAGTGAACAAGGTAAATTATGTCTTGGTACTATTAGGAAAATAGTTTGACCCTCTGACTTCCTGAAAGAACATAAATCATACTTTGAGAACTGCCATGAGAAATAACAAGTAAATGAGTGTACATTTAGATAGCATTTCTCATACCTTATATTATGGCTCTGATCTTAAATTATTGATTATTGAGAAGAGATATGAAAACACTATCTCCTTTAAATTACACATACCTATTTGTTAGGACACATTGACCGTTGGCAAAAACAGATGGAAGGATTTATGGGTAAATGCTCACAGTGTGTGTGCAAGCATGAGAAAGGAAGAGAGACGGGGGGAGAGGGGTGGGGGAGAGAGAGAGACGGGTAAATGCTCACAGTGTGTATGCAAGCATGAGAAAGGAAGAGAGACAGGGGGAGAGGGGTGGGGGAGAGACAGATAGATGAGGAGAGAGAGAAGGAGACTGAGAGAGATGGCAAAAGAGGGAGATAAGGAGAGAGAGATACAGATAGAGACACACACACACAGAAACACACAGAGACAGACACAGAGAGAGACAGAATAAGAGAGACAGAGACAGCGAGAGCGATAGCAAGAGATACAGAGAGAGACACACACAGAGACACAGAGAGAGAGGAACACAGAGGGAATAGAGAGAGAAAGACACAGAGAGAGCTAGAGAGAGATTGCAAACAACTTAAAATGGATTAAAGATCTAAGTGTAAGACCGTAAACTGTAAAACTCTTACAGTAAAGTATAGGCACAATACTGACATAAATCATAGCAAAATTCTCTATGACCCACCTCCTAGGATAATGGGAGTAAAAACAAAAATAAACAAGAGAGATCTCATTAAACTTAAAAGCTTTTCCACAGCAAAGGAAACTATAAACGAGATGAAAAGACAACCCTCAGAATGGGAGAAAATAACAACAAATGAAACAACTGACAGAAGAATTAATTTCCAAAATAGATAAGCAGCTGATGCATCTCAATACCAGAAAAACAAACCACCCACTCAAAAAGTGGGCAGAAGACCTCAGTAGACATTTCTCCAAAGAAGACATACAAATGGCTAAAAAACACGTGAGAAGATGCTCAACATTGCTCATTATCAGAGAAATGCAAATCAAAACTACAATGAAATATCACCTCACACTGGTCAGAATAGCCATCTTCAAAAACCTACAAGCAATAAACGCTGGAGAGGGCGTGGAGAAAACCCTCTTACACTGTTCATGGGAATGTAAATGATACAGCCACTATGGAGCACAGTATGGAGATTCCTTAAAAAATTTGGAATAAAACTGCCTTATGACCCAACAACCCCACTACTGAGGATATATCCTAAGAAAACCATAACTGAAAAGATACATGTACCCCAATGTTCATTGCAGCACTATTTACAATAGTTAGGACATGAAAGCAACCTAGATGTCCACTGACAGATGAATGGATAAAGAAGCTGTGGTACAAATATGGGCTTCCCTGGTAGCTCAGCTGGTAAAGAATCCCCCTGCAATACAGGAGACCCCAGTTTGATTCCTGGTTGAGAAGATCCCCCTGAAGATGGGATAAGCTACCCACTCTAGTATTCTTGTGTTTCCCTGGTGGCCCAGATGGTAAAGAATCTGCCTGCAATGTGGGAGACCTGGGTTCAGTCCCTGGGTTGGGAAGATTCCCTGGAGGAAGGCATGGTAACCACTCCAACATTCTTCCATTGACAGATAAATGGATGAAGAAGTTGTGGTTCATATATACAATGGAATATTACTCAGCCATAAAACGGAATGCATTTGAGTCAGTTCTAGTGAGACAGATGAACCTAGACAGACATGGCAAACAGATTGTGGACACAGGGCAGGGAAGGAGAGGGTGGGACGAATGGAGAGGGTGGCCTGGAAACATACACTACCATATTTAAAACAGATAGCCAGTGGGCATTTGCTGTGTGATGCAGGGAGCTCACACTGGGGCCCCGTGACAACCTGGAGAGGTGAAATGGGGTAGGAGATGGGAGGGAGATTCAAGAGGGAGGGGACACACATATACCTATAGCTGATTCATGTTGATGCACAGCTGAAACCAACACAGTACTGTAAAGCAATTATCCTTCAATTAAAAATAAAATGATAAAAAAAGAGACTGCAGACAACACAATGGATGATTTTTAAAAACCACTCAGTACCATTAAAAAAAATAATAATACCTTTTGAATTAAAAAGCCCACACATAAAGCAACTGCACCTAACCATAAGCTAATTGCTGTTTTCAGAGGTATAAAGAAGTGTGGAAATAGAGGGAAAGTCTGGAGTACCCGTTTGGCAATATAACAATCTGTAGGTCTCAACGCAGAGGGAGAGGGAAGTGCATCACAAGGTGTGGAGTGGCAGGAGCAGCTGGTCCTCTTGAGCTGCCACCTAGCATTGCTTCTGTGCCTCTGTGAAGGGAACACCCGTTTGGTAGTAGGGTGAGCGGTTGAAGCAGACAACTCAAGACTTAGAATTTTCCTTAGAGTGTAATAATCACTTCTGATGACTGCTTGCCATTTATGCATACAAAACATAAGTTCTCGATATCAGCTGAAAATGTAAGGCCACTAGATAGCTACATGCCTTCCCAGGTGGTGTTAGTGGTAAAGAACCTGCCTGTCAATGCAGAAGACACAAGAGATGTGGGTTCAATCCTTGGGTTGGGAAGATCCCCTGGAGTAGGAAATGGCACCCCACTCCAGTGTTCTTGCCTGCAGAATCTGATGGACAGAGGAGTCTGGTGGGCTACAGTCCATAGGGTTGCAAAAAGTTGGATATGACTGAAGCAACTTAGCACCCATACACAGATAGCTACAAAAATAAGTAGATTGGGCAATATTTAGAGAGAGACAGAGAAGAGAGAAAGGCCCAGAGACAAGGGAAGCCCAGAGAGAATATGAGGAATAGGTACTTCAAATTTAACCAGAGAAGGCAAATAAAGCTTTCCATTTCAGAATTACAACTGTTCAGAGTAAGTTTGTGATCATCGTTAAGTTGATATATCCAGTGGAGTCCAATAATGTAAATATTTTAATTCTTTAAAATTTTATTGAAAATTTTTCTTTCATATGCAGAAATATGAAAAGCATCTCTTTTACATTTATTTTAATTGGAGGATAATTACTTTACAATATTGTAGTGGGCTCTGCCATACAGAAACATGAATTGGCCATAAAAGTACATGCACAAATCTCATGACAAGCTTATCACCTTTTCTCGAAGAAGAGTCACAGCAATTGGCCAATGTCAATGTGACATTTGTTGGAGTTACATATACAGGCTAGGCCCTTGAAGGGTCCATCTGAGCATCACCCTGCTATTATTCCCCTGGCCTGCATTGAGTTCACCTGATCTGACTGGTCAAGTGTCAGTTTTAACGTTGCCAAGACAGCCATTTAGCAGGGTCACTTTTCAGGATGACAAACACGAGACTTAAAGCTTGACCCAATTTCTACTTACTGATCATCTCCTTTAGAAGCAAGGGGATAAGCAAGAGTTTTTATAAACATGCATCCAAGCAAACACGCTTTGCCACAGTCCCCAAGACCTCTAAAATTACTGACTGGAGGTTGGTCCTCATAATGGGATTTGTGCTGATTCTCTGAAACTGCTTCACACAAGCCATTTCCTCTCTTACCCAAGGGCTCTAGGGCAAACTGAGTTCTTTAGGGAATCAAAAATACAATGCCTTTCACATTTACTATGATTCTCAAATACTTTACAAAGAGACATACATAATATTGAGCTCTATTTTTCTAAAAGAAGTCAGGACCTATGACTACCAGCTTCCCTTTGAACAAAAGTGTTTACATTTTGTCTGGTTTGTACACTGGTTGTACTCTTTGGTCGTTAAGAAAAAAAGGAACTGAAGCTTGTAAACATACGCTGGGCTGGCAGGCAGCGGCAACCGAGTGCAGAGGAAAGATGAGCGGGCGTGAGATGAAAGATCGCATTTCCCAGTTGACACCGTTCAAAGCATCTGACCAAAGCAGAGCCATTGGAGAGCTCAAGTTAAAAAAAAAAAAAGAAAGAAAGAAAGAAAGAAAACAGTATTCTTCACCCTGGGTATACCTTCTGCCCTGGACTGACCTGTGGGTCATCACTGGGTCAGCACGGCCAGCAGGACGTGATGGACAGGGGGTTTTAAATAGGGTATGGTCCTATGCACCATTGTCTATTTGCTCTTTATTGAATTATCAGGTGCACAACTCCCTTTCAGTCTTTCTCTATTCATTTCTTTTTAACCTATAAACCCCAAATTCAAAGCCCCAGAGACACGAGGACATGGAGTTGGCAGGTCAATGGAATGGAGACTCTCCAGTGCCCTTCTTTCCTGTGTTCCCTGTGTTCGGACAAATAGATTCAAAAGTCACTGGTACACTGATCCAACTTGCTCTTCTGAATCTGAACAAAAAAGTCAATAAAGATGACAGGCTCTAGAGTCAAACTGTCTGGTTCAACTTCCAGTTGGTTCACATACTTACTAACTAGGTAACCTTAGAAGAGCTACAGTCAAGTTTGTAAAGCCTAATGGCCCCATCTGTAAAATGGGGATAATGAATAGCTTGGGGCAGAGGATTACATGAGTTACTGTAAGTGCTTAACTTGCCAATTATTGTTAGTTAAGAAAGAAAGAGGAGAGGGAGGAGGGTGAGGAACAGGAACAGGGAGTGGGAGAGAGGACAAGCACATTCTACCAAACAGCCTTTAATTGCAATATGGTAAAATGAATTCAATTTCCCACTTATTCTATGATAAATTCAGAGATACACTTTGTATATAATGTGTGTGTGTGCTCAGTCCCATCCAATTCTATGACCCCATGGACTATAGCCTTCCAGGCTCCTCTGTCCATGGAATTGTCCAGGTAAGAATACTGGAGTGGGTTGCCATTTCCTACACCAGGGGATCGTCTCAACTCGGGGATCAAACCATGTCTCTGGAGTCTCCTGGATTGACAGTGGATTCTTTATCACTGTACCACCTGGGAAGCCCTGTATGTATATACATATATTATATATTATATATACACACACACACAATAAAGACACACTCAAATATAACTTTAAAAAGCACATATTGCAAAATAGCTATGATAAAACCTAAATATTTACTAAACTCCAACCAGAAGCTATGCCAATAACCAAGTAGAAGGGATAATGCCCACATGCTTTAAGTTAGTGGTTTTCACAATTTTTTTTTAATGAAAGTCCACCAAATATAGACTTTTTATGAACAAGAATTTTAAAACATGAAAACGAAGTTTCAAAAACCATTACATTTGTTTAATGTTTCATTCTAAAACATATCATTCGGTCTACTTTGATAGTTTTCAGTTTCATTTCAAAAAATGTGGTTATGACTCAATGAATTGATACTATGATTATCAATCACAATTCATGATATGTATATTTTAACTTTAATCCATATTCTCAGAGTGGTTAGAATTCTTAGACATGGCCTAAACAGGAATAAACCCTAAGGCAGTAAAACTTACTAACATTGATGCCAGAGATTTTAAGGGATACCAAAAACCCTCTTTTGTTGGTGAAATAACAATTGTCCAGTATAAGTGGTTGGGAGATGCCCTGCCCTTCCATCAGTCTGGCAGTGTATAGATCTCCATTAGTCCTGGGTCCAAGTCAACAATGATTTTTCACAACATACACTGCTTTGCAAGCACTGCAGTTGGCTCTTCTTTTCATAATGCAAGTGTTTAACTTAAGCTTTGATTGCCAAGGCATCCACATCAAAGAGGCACCCACTTCAAAGATGGCTATCTTGAACACAGTCTCAGCTCTGGACTAGATAACGAGACAGGCTACCCACCCAAGTGGTCCAAATTTGCTCAGGACAATTAACTATAGCTACTTTGCATGCTAAGTCACTACAGTCAGGTCCAACTCTTTGCGAGCCTATGGGCTGTAGCCCACCAGGCTCTTCTGCCTATGGGATTCTCCAGGCAAAAATACTGGAGTGGGTTGCCATGCCCTCCTCCAGGGGATCTTCCCAACCTAAGTATCAAATCCACATCTCCTCCATTTCTGGAGATCCACTGCAGGTGGATATTTTACCACTGAGCCACCAGTGAAGCCCGA
The DNA here is from genome assembly GCF_002263795.3 of Bos taurus. Lineage (NCBI taxonomy): Eukaryota > Metazoa > Chordata > Mammalia > Artiodactyla > Bovidae > Bos > Bos taurus. The sequence continues at coordinate 27,300,884 of NC_037336.1, forward strand.
CAGTTTTACTGACAACATTTTGTTGAGAACCTTGGAATGACTTCTGGTTTCTACTGCCCACACCTTCTTCTGATAACTGAACTTTTTCCTTACAGGGAGCCGAGTCCTGCTCTCATTAGTCCATTCAGTTGAGAGAGCCTGACCCCACTCTCAGCTTCAGGCAGGTGTGTGCACACTGGAGCACTTCATTCTGCCAGGTCCCATTAGTGGCAACCATAGTACTTTTGCAAAAACAATTAGAAAAAGATAGCCCTGGCTTTGCGGGTACTAAGGACATAACTCTGCTGGGTCTTAGAGGAAAGGACAGTAAAGGGGAAGAAGAGTGATTTCTAATATTCTTTCATACAGCTTTACTGCATACAGCTTTACTGCCTCAGCAGGACCTAATGCCAATTTTCCTCTTAAACTTCTTAGTTTGTGAGCCAATAAAAATTTTGCCTTTTACATTTTCAGCTAAATTTGAGCTGTGTTTCTATCACTGGAAACTGAAGGAGTACTAACACAACCCGTCTGTATCGTGCTCCCTATGGCTTATAAAATGAAATTCCAAAATTGTTGTGACAATCCTTGCCCTGCTCAATCTAGATTAGAGCCCCTCAACCACTATCTCACACAAATTCTGGGACCTCCATCTCAGTTTGCTCACCACTGCTTGAAAAAAAAACTGTGCTGAAAACATGCTCAAGAGATTGCTCTTCCTGGGATATTTGTTGTGGCTGCTGTTTAGTCACTCAATTTGTGACCCCAGGGACTGTAGCCCGCCGGGCTCCTCTGACCATGGAATTTCCCAGGCAAGGATACCGGCGTCATTTGCCATTCCCTTCTCCAGGGGATCTTCTCAACCCAGGGATCAAACCCGTGTGCCCTGCATTGGCATACGGATTCTTTACCACTGAGCCGCCAGGGAAGCCCCCTCCCTGGGATATGTTCCTGTGTAAATTCCAGCTGTTCTGAAAGTCCATGCAAAATGTGCACCTCCTTTGTAAAACTCTCAGCCACTCTTGCCCTAGGGAGCACCCTAGAGCTTCCTCCTTAAACACTGTTAGGTTTTTACAGCCTACAGAGGGACAACCTAAAGTAAATTCTACACAAACAACACATAAGAGCAGCATTTCTAACAGATTAATCTTTTGGGAGTGTTAGGATGGATGAGCGGGGAAAGAAAAAGGGGAACTTTTAGGAGTCTATCACAGGGGTCTTGGTGTGAGAGGGCAAAGGCTTGTCTCAAAGAGTGACAGCAAGGGCAAAGAGGAAACAGTTGTAAGGGTGCAACGCCAATGAAGAGATGTAAGAGATGTGAGTTCAATACCTGGGTGGGGAAGATCCCCTAGAGAACGGCATGGCAACCCACTCCAGTATTTTTGCCTGGAGAATCCCATGGACAAAGGAGCCTGGCACGCTATGGTCCATGGTGTTGCACAGAGTAGGACACGACTGAAGTGACTTAGCACACATGCGTGTATATATCATTTTTAAATAATGTTTAAACATGCTAACTGGTTCCTAAGAAAGACATTTATAGTAGTATGCTTTAGATATTTGCTAATATTCCACATGTGATCATTCCATACATTTTTTTTTTCCAGAAATGTTAGCAAGGGTATTCAGGGAAGAATTCGTCTAAATCAGGTAAGTGGAAACATGTTATTCTGTTTTTCTGAACATTCTTTTCATCTTTGTTGACTTTAACAGACTGGTTGATCAATTTCAGTTCTTTCACTCCCTCTCCCTCTTCTGTCTGTCTTCCTTTTTAGTTTTCTTTCCTCCTTTTGAACTTCCCTCCTGTTTTGGGTTTTATTTCTAGCAAGTACTCAAGTAAGTGCTTTTCTTTCTCAAATGCATATTTGAGTGCACTTGGGGTTTCTTTCTCTTCACTAAAGATCAATCACATAACCAGATATTTGGAGATAAAAAGACATTCTCATTGGTTCTTCATGCATCTGAACAGAACCACAACTATACTATCCAGGTGGCTACAACAGGCCCTTGAAGGAAACTTGAGATGGGCATAGCAACCAAAAAGTCCTTTCCAAGCCCACTCCAGTTGCCCGGAAAATCCCATGGATGGAGGAGCCTGGTAGGCTGCAGTCCGTGGGGTCGCTAAGAGTCAGACGAGACTGAGCGACTTCACTTTCACTTTCCACTTTCATGCATTGGAGAAGGAAATGGCAACCCACTCCAGTGTTCTTGCTGGGAGAATCCCATGGATGGAGAAGCCTGGTAGGCTGCAGTCCATGGCGTCTCACAGAGTCAGACATGACTGAAGCGACTTAGCAGCAGCAGCAAGATATTAAAGGTGGCTCATATCCCCAGTCTGAAAAATCATTTACCTAACAAAGGTAGTGACTAAGAAATTAGCAGATATTACTACATGCTTGAGAATTAGCTCAATATTTTAGTCAAAATTAAGGACATGCATGCAAAAACTCCACACACTTTCTCCATGAACTTTCAGCTCTAGTCAGAATTAGAATTTCCTATCTCAATTTCCAGTCTAGATCTCTATGCTGTCTTTGAAGTCTAAAGCGCTGGCCAAAGCCTGATCATGACTGGCTCCCTCACTGATATCTAGGCATCATAGTATGTCCCATTGCTGGCATCCATAGACTTGCTGGAACCCCTGTAGCTGTACTGCTGCTCTGAGATGGGGTGCCCTTTGTACACTGTCTGAGTCACTCTTGTGCTCCTCTGAAATCTGTAGGCAGAGGCTGCAGGCACTTACCTTCCCCACAAAACTCATCTGCTTTGACCTACAGAGTATATTTTGAGTCATCCCCATGCAGTCTGCCCCATCTATCTGGTCTTAGTCACATGTCTTGTCAGTGTCCATAGGGATAGGACACCTAGATCAGCAAAACAATACCAGACACATATTGGGTAATTCACAGAAAAATATTTGGTAAATAATTGCATTCCATCAGAAAGTTCTGAACAAGCTTGATGTTACCAAAGATGAGAATGTCAACTGATAGCAGATGGTGGTATTTGGGCTCTTTCATGTCGAGCACATATTAATAATCTGTATGCATATATAGCCATGGCAAGAATACATTAATTTGGAATATATAGAGTCATTCCAAATTACTCAGAAACCATAACACACGTAAGTGTCCAAACTTGTGCCATCAATTAATAAGTCTATGAAAATTTGACTCTGGATCTCTATTTACATCTCTGATATCACCACCTTTTCAGAGATGACAATGAAACAAATTTTTGTGCTTCATGTTGTTCTTTTAAATAGTAAAGGGTCATTTCTGTAAGAAGAGTGGGATTTGTCTGCCTTGGATCAAGAAAAGATATCAAAATAATTCTGAAAGAAGTGTGGAGAGAAAGTCTAACCATGAATTCATTTTACCTACTTGGCTAACACAAAGCTCCAAACAGAGCCACTCATCCTTATGTTCTTTATAACTCATATCAGAGCTTAAGTTGGTTCAGCATGCCAGCAAAGCCCTGTTCAAATCTTAGAATGCCATGTGGGCAGTTCAAAGCCTGCCAAAGCCTATTTATAATCCATCTGAAGGCTTGTCTCATTCTCAGTGGATTTGCAAATTCAAACACAGTATAATACTGCAAAGGTCGTCAATTCTCTCACTGTTTTTCATGATAATTCTTTTTTTTTTGCAATAAGCAGAAAAAAGAAACTTAGCACTTCTGAGCAAAACAGCAGTAAATGAAAATGAGAATTGTACTCAGGCCAGGTTTTGAACCACCTGAAAGTACTTTGGCCACCTCATGCGAAGAGTTGACTCATTGGAAAAGACTCTGATGCTAGGAGGGATTGGGGGCACGAGGAGAAGGGGACGACAGAAGATGAGATGGCTGGATGGCATCACTGACTTGATGGACGTGAGTCTGAGTGAACTCCGGGAGTTGGTGATGGACAGGGAGGCCTGGCGTGCTGTGATTCATGGGGTCGCAAAGAGTCAGACATGACTGAGCAACTGAACTGAACTGCCAAAGTAACACGGGTAGAACCTAAATTATAGGGCCAAAGCATATTTACAGAAGACTCATTTTGTAATGATATGCAAGAATGGATTATGGGCGGGGGTAACATTTTAAAAAATAAATAAGTCTGTACAGTCAAAGCTATGGTTTTTCCAGTAGTCATGTACAGATGTGAGAGCCTGAACATAAAGAAAGCTAAGTGCCGAATAAACTGCTTTTGTTTTTTGTTTTTTGTTTTAATTTTATTTTATTTTTAAACTTTACATAATTGTATTAGTTTTGCCAAATATCAAAATGAATCCGCTTTTGAATTGTGGCGCTGGAGAAGACTCTTGAGAGTCTCTTGGATTGCGAGGAGATCAAATCAATCAATCCTAAAAGGAAATCAACCTTGAATATTCATCGGAAGTGCTGATGCTGAAGCTGCAATACTTTGGCCACCTGATGTGAAGACCTGACTCATTGGAAAAGACTTTGATGCTGGGAAAGATTGAGGGCAAGAGGAGAAGGGGGCGACAGTGGATGAGATGGCTGCATGACATCAGTGACTCAACAGACATGAGTCTGAGCAAACTCAGAGAGAGAGTGAAGACAGGGAATCCTGGCATGCTTCAGTCCATTGAGTAGCAAAGAGTGGGTCATGATTCAGCAACTGAACAACAATGTAGAAATAGATTCAGTCACAGTTATCAGAATTAGTTATTTAATCTCTAATGTAACACTCAAGAGCCACTCCTTTCAATGAATAAAAATGAAGGAAAAATAAAGTCTATAAAACATTACTTCAAAAGCAACAACAACCAAAAACAAATTATAGTGGAAGTTTTTCAGCATCTCTATATGGCATCTCCAATTGGCCACATGCAGATCATTCTGAAAAGATGTTTTATCACATGTCAATGCTATTGAAACCAAACCATGTCACATTTTAATATTCTGATTATTTATTATGTGCCAGGCTTTGTGCTAAGTGCTGGTGATTTAGTATTTACTTCAATGATGAACGAGTATTTTACCTTCATAGACTTTACAGTTTATTAGAGCAGAAAAACAATTAAATAAGGAATCACACTATATCGAGGCAAAGGACACCTCATAGCAATGCCAGTAATTAACTGTAATTGTTTTTAACTAACAATAATTGTAGTTCTGGTGTAATTTTGTCCACCTTTCCTCATAAACCACAACATCAGGTAACAGGATTGTTTGCCAATGTGAAAGAAATTTGTGGGCAATTCAGAGATGTTTCAGTTAAAGAGTGCAACCTAACATGTAGTGAGAATAACATGCTCACTATCTTGATATTTAATGGCTAAAAAATCCTGCAGAGAACTTCCAGTAGATGATTTTAAAACCCAGATTCCTAAACACATTGGGGTGGGGGGAAGCCAGTATCCATGGAGTTGAAATGGAGAAGAGATGACAAGGCTTCTTCTTCCTCTGGTTTCATGGAAGTTATATTGTTCCCCACACTAAAATTCAAAGAATTTATGGAGTATATTTGTTAGTTGTCAAACTCCTGGAACAATTTTTTTTTTTAAATCTTCTCCTGAGGTTTCCGCTATCGCTGAGTAAAAGCTGATGAATTTCATGGTAAATACAAGACAAACATTTTATCCTGGAACTTTAGCTGACTATTCTCACTTTTGGCTCATTTGCATTTATTAAAATTCAGGTTTGGGACACTACATTTTATCTGTGGACTTTTTGCTTTAATTAACAGGGTAGATATATGTGTGGCAAGAATTGAAATTCTGAGTTTCCTTAAATATGGAGAAGTTAGTCCTTGTTACCATATCCTTACCAAGCCATCAACTGTCAGTTTAACGTTGCTAAGAAAGGAGCTTTTGGGAACAGAATGAGATGTTAAGCAGATGAAGGTTTTTGCTGGTTTTGTTCATTAACTAGTTTCCTAGAAATACATCTTTTTATGGCATTCTACTAAGAATGTCTGGACTGTTTTTTTAATTTAAGCAAATATACAATAATTATATTAATAAATAATAGTATATGAAACACTGCTGATGTGCTCTTATGCCTGTTTGTATCTTACTAAAACCCACTGGAAGGAATCAAGTATAAGAATACATAGATACAGAGACAGAATTCCCAAGGACCCTACCAGATGAAGCTCTAATACTCTCTAATCTGCTAATGGGAGAGCTCCTGTGACAGACAAAGTGACAATGTGCTGACCTCTCCTTCTCCAAAGGGAATGTCCATCTCTACCCGAAATAGCCCTCTGAAAGCAACATGTAAGCTTTACCTCCAAGTTAGTGAGCACTTTTGACATAAAGCAGTATTGTACTTCAACTCTGAGGTGACTTTTTATCTTTCACATTTTCCCATCGTTGAAATTGGGATGAATCTTCAGTTTGTGAAAAGTCATCCTTTAACTGGAAGTACTTTTCCTTTCTTAGTGGTATACTGAGCATAATAATGCACCTTTACATTGATGACACCTTAGAATGGATGAAATATGATTGCTCTCAACCTGTAGGGGTTTCAGATATGGCAGCAATAAATATTGGAAATATACTAGGTCAAATGAAAGCCCTGTGGATTTCCTCTGAATAAAGATGCAGCAGAACGGCTACTTCCCCACATGTGAGGCTGAACCTCAGCCCCCTTTGACCTTTCTAGTACACCTGCACAGATAGGTAGCTCTATCTTCTGTAATAGCAGCTCGGAATATAAATGCCGGGATCTTGTTTTCATAAATAATGCAGGCCCGAGGGCTATTTTACCTTGATTGCTTATTCTCCATTCTCCAAAGCTTATAACTTATACCCAAATGATGTAACCTTACCATTTGCATTAATTCATGAATTTGAAACCAACCCTCTACAGGTTCCCTGGGGTGGTTTCCTTTCATTGGTATGCATGTAAATAGCACCAAAGCTGGCATAAAAATTAATGAACTATTTACTTTAGGAGCTTATGCATAGCTCTGAAAAAAATCAAGCAAATGCTTAAGTTTATTAAAATAAAATTAAAGCTATAAAGTCTTAAATACTGAAGATAGTGTCTAAAATTGGTGGTGCTTAAGTTTGAAAAATATAAACTCAAAGCAAACTGAAGATGGGAAGAAATAACTATGTAGCACTTTTTGATGGTACTGCCCACCAACTAAAATATAGTCCGATTCTGGTACCACTATGGAGTTTAGGAGACAAACTAGTAAGAACTCAAACCAATCAGGAAAACGGTAGTTCCAAGCATCTGGGGTTTAGGCCAGAGATGAATATACATTTTAAACCTGACTTCAGTTAGTGACAATACCTGTTCCCATTTTTATAGCACTGAGTATAGTTGCCTTATATATGAACAGTTTCACATTTTATACATTTTGATAATAGACTCCTCAAAAAACAGTAACTGTCCAATTTGACCATGTCTCTTTGAAGTACCTTCCAACAGATGTCTCTGCCAACAGCCCCATAAGAATTAACCCTAGATTCACCAATCTTACCCATGAGAATTCTGTAGAACTTCCCACATTGCTCCTTCAATGCAGCTCATTGCAGTTTTAATTGCAACTATTCCTTATCTTGTAGAATGCTGATCTTACCAAATACATGTCAATTTCAGGGTCTAGATTTGCTCCTAATTTTGAAGCTGTTGTGGTTTCTGCTTAAGTTTTTCATTTTTCAGACATACAATACAGCATAGCTTTCTTTCTCCATGTTTCAGTTGCTTTACAGAACCAAACTGAAAGATTCAGTTTTAAATAATCTATTTTAGCAAGCTTTATCTTCTGACAAGTTGCCTTTTTTCCCTCCCTGTATGTCTTTGCTGTATCAAAATATCAAACTCAAACCAATGTGAGTTATTTAAGGAGGGAAATTCACAATTCTAATTAACATAAAATTGGACTTGATCCAAAAAAGTAGCAAAAGAGAGAACTGAAGAGTGGACTATTAAAGAGAGTGGCCTGAAGGACTAGGGGATCTCTATACAACTGTTTTCATCATTCCATTTGAAAAAACCTACAGAGGCCAAAAAGCAAATTATTCTTTCAACAAAAAACTGCAGCTAGCAACACTTTCTGTTCTGATTCACAGATAGAAGAACTTCGAAATAGCTGCTTTGCAGAATCCTATATTGTTCCACATAAGATCATCCACTGCCTCAAAGTGATTTGCTAAGTGGTACTGGTGGAAGGACCACTGTGACTGGCACTGGGCCAAGACACTTGGCCGTGCCTATCACCTGGAGGCCTCTTGAATGTTACAAGAACAGCAGACCTGATGTTTCTGGATTCCTACCACATGGTGCAGCCATAAATGGGTAGCAATGAAATAGATGAAACGTGTTTTATGGGATAGTTCCATTTGGCCATGACTGCATGAGAAAAGGCTTGAAAGAGACTGTATTTAACACACAGTACTTATGAAAGCTAGAGTTATTAAAAGCACATCAGCCTAAAACAGAATTTTATTCAAATGCCTCAACACACACATTACATTGGATTGGTCAAAAAGTTCATTTGGGTTTTTCCATTCCATCTTCCAAAATACCCAAATGGACTTTTTGGCCAACCCAATATTAGATTTATTGATACAGATGACAGAATTGTTGGCATATGCTGAAAGTTACTACACAGAGATGCATAGCTCATTTATATCAACTTTCTAATGTCCTTTCAAGAAAAAGACTACGTAATTTGGAACAAAATATAAGTCTGTATTTCTAAATAACTCATTCAATGATGTTACCTATATAACCACAACTAAAGTGCTCCATTGCCATTCATAAAAGGTTCATATGTACTTTACCATTTACTAAGGTAAAATTTAGTTTGCCAACAAAGGTCCGTCTAGTCAAGGCTATGGTTTTTCCTGTGGTCATGTATGGATGTGAGAGTTCGACTGCGAAGAAAGCTGAGCACCAAAGAATTGATGCTTTTGAACTGTGGTGTTGGAGAAGACTCTTGAGAGTCCCTTGGACTACAAGGAGATCCAACCAGTCCATCCTAAAGGAGACCAGTCCTGGGTTATCATTGGAAGGACTGATGCTGAAGCTGAAACTCCAATACTTTGACCACCTCATGTGAAGAGTTGACTCATTGGAAAAGACCCTGATGCTCGGAGGGATTGGGGGCAGGAGGAGAAGGGGACGACAGAGGATGAGATGGCTGGATGGCATCACCGACTCGATGGACACGAATTTGGGTAAACTCCGGGAGTTGGTGATGGACAGGGAGGCCTGGCGTGCTGTGGTTCATGGGGTCGCAAAGAGTCGGACACAACTGAGCAACTGAACTGAACTGAAGGTAAAATTATCTGTCAAACTAAGTAGCCATATGCTGAAACAAAGTTCAAAGGAACTCTAAACCTGAATATCTTTCTTTTATGAAAGATTTTCAAAGATTTGACAATATATACATTTTAAGAAATGTCTCATATATGCTAATCTCAAATTATCAAATTTATAGAAACAATCCATAATCTATGTCAGTAAGTGCAAAGTATTTTCAGATATCCCACACAAATAAGGAAAAAGTACTAATCACTAAAATATGGGGAAATTATATTTAAGACTTTACTAGTTGACAATTTGAAGTTCTTTAAGAAAACGTAACTTTTGAACTTTAAGCATTTAAAGTAAAATAGAAAATTTGCTATTGTGTGTTCTTCTTTGCACACTAACACAGTATAAGTTTGTTAGCTAACTTTAATTTCCAACTACCAAGAAAAACACTTTATTGATTGCAAAATAATCTACTAAAAATATAATGGCAAAGTGTAGACTTGAAATTTGAGAATAGTGGGCTACGGTGGACATTAACAATGAAAATCTGGGGGTCCCTTACCAGGAAAAAAGAAAAAGCTTTATTATTTACACTTGTTAATAGACCTGAGATTTATTCTATCTTTCAGTAGAAAAGAATACAAGTCAATGCAGGTAAGGACAGAAAGTGGAAGGAAGGAGGAAAGAAGGATTTACACATAACTGAGCATTGGTGAAAGACATCTATATTGTAAATGTTGACTGTTTTCCCTTCTCATACACTCTTCTGTTGCTTCAAATATTGTTAAAATACAAGCTTTTAGATTTTACACCTAGATCTTACTGAGTCATCAAGATCAAAATCAAAAGGAAAATCTTCCCATTTATCAAGATCACAAACTAATCTGAAGAATCAAAATAAATTTGAGTATGTTTGGTACTTGACTCCAACCATAAACATTACTAATGCTTTGTTAAAATAACAATGACAACAACAATAATGAATGACAGAGACAACATATACTCAGCTAAGCGCCTATGCTGGAGGCTTCCAGTTTTTGTTCTTTTTTAATAACCAACTCTTGGGAGATTTAGTAACTATTAAAGCATCTACCAATAAAATCTCAAAAGAGGCTTATAATTCAAAAAACATGGCTATTTGGGGCTTTTATCTGAAGAAGTTCACTGCATCAGAAAAGGGCTGATTCATCTGAATACTCATTTCTGATTACATTTAAACTGCATCATCTTTAAAATGATGAGCTCACTATTAAGGGACTGGATAGGGAGATACAAAAGAATTTACCTCTTGAGTAATTCTGTAGCAAGCTTTGTGTCTTACATAAATTTTACTTATCCCTCAGGTAGACAAACATTAACTCTGTTTTTACTTATTAGGAGACTAGTGCACACAATTTAATCATGAAAAGGGATTCTGTATATTTCTCAAGTCCAGGTTCTCGCTTACTCTCCTCCTTTTCTAAATATTTTGCCTGGAACCATCTTGGCACCTTACATCATTTGGCTGGCTCTTTGTCATCCTTGGGGTCTGTGATGCCTACCTCCATCGGTCCATTTGCTGAAGTCATTTTATCTCATCTTCCCCCATAGACTGTGACATCCTAAAGGACAGGGTTCTTGCCTTTCTTCCTTCAGGTTCCCAGCCTTGCTAACAGTTTCTGGCACACTGTAAACATTCACCAAGTGTTAACAGATCCCTTCCCCATCCTGAGTTTTTATTTTAGAGAACTAAAGTTAAAATTTACATTTTTAAAAAAGTCAGGCTTTGAACTCATTATCAAGCTGATCTTTCATTATGTTGGGCTTTCACCTAAAAAGTGAGTGTAACATTTAGTCCTCACAAATACACCATAATATAAAACAATGGGAAAACTGTAAAGTTTCTCAAAACCATGTTAGGACAACAAGAGAGACTAGTGCAGTTCACTGGTTTTGAATTTTCTACAAAAAGTAACACAGATACACACATAACAACATGCTGCTGCTGCTAAGTCACTTCAGTCGTGTCCGACTCTGTGTGACCCCATAGACAGCAGCCCACTAGGCTCCTCTGTCCCTGGGATTCTCCAGGCAAGAATACTGGAGTGGGTTGCCATTTCTTTCTCCAATGCATGAAAGTGAAAAGTGAAAGGGAAGTCGCTCAGTCGTGCCCGACTCTTAGCGACCCCATGGACTGCAGCCTACCACGCTCCTCCGTCCATGGGATTTTCCAGGCAAGAGTACTGGAGTGGAGTGCCATTGCCTTCTCCACATAACAACATACATCTCTGTAAAAAGTGTGGATCCTTAATGTATATAGAGGGAAATCACACTAACAGTTAATCAAAAAGTTAATGCGTAGAAAAACTAGCATGCTATATTTAATTAAGGCAACAAACAAGACGAGGAAGAAGACAGATTCCTGGAGTTTATTTGGGACAGCCCATTGGAAGTTCGCTAGTAGCTCAGACAGTAAAGAATCTGCCCACACTGTGAAAAAAGAGAGTTCAATGCCTGGGTCGGGATGATCCCCTGGAGAAGGAAATGGCAACCCACTCCAGTATTCTTGCCTGGAGAATTCTGTGGACAGAGGAGCCCGTCGCAAAGAGTAGGACACGGCTGAGTGGCTACCACTTTGACTTCACTGGAGGTTGGGTGGGAGGGGCACTGAGAGGACAGTGCTGTTGTAACTGGATTATGCTTGGCTCCCTGGTAAGAGGACCCCTGGGGAAGATGCCCCTGGGGAAATATTTGCTTATGGAGCATCTGAGCATGACCTGCAATAAAGTGGCAAATTATGCCTAGATCAGACACACTAATACCCACTCTTTCTTTTGGATTAGAGAGCACAGAAATGCTTCCTCCCCTAGGGCAAAACTGAGAGCAAAAAAATGTTTTTCCTTCCACCTACAGTAAATATTTGAGGAAGTTTAGGAGCAAATTGATTTTCAAAATAAAAACAAAACAGCCTTTCTATGCACTATTCAGGGTCTCTAGAGGTACACTGGGCCGGTTAGAGGATGCTGCCTCAGAATTTGAAAAAAAAAAAAAAATTGGTTTCTTTGTCCTTCTGGCTTTTCCAAACTAAAATTTATTTCAGGGAGCCCTATAGGCAGAACTACCAAACAGGCAACTGCTTCTTGCCCAAAGACATCTTGTCTCAACAGAAAATCTCCCAATAATTTAAGCCCTCCCTGGGGAAGCAGCAGAGATGACCGTGGGCAATCTGGCTCTGCACCTATAATCTATATTGGCCAAGACAAAGTGAGCAATATTAGTCACTTTAATACTATGGAAGGTCACCCAAATTATGATTTTTACTACAATTAGCTTACAGCACAGTCATGATATATCTCAGCTGCAGCACAGTTCTACTGGAAAGGGAATGAAATTCTTTCATAATTCAGAAATGTCATAAAAACTACTTTCAATGTGATCTTTAATACAAAATGGACAGTTACCAATATAACTGAGGGCAGGAACATGGACATAAAGGATGTCCTTTGGAAAAATATTGGAACATAAAACCTTATATGAATCATAAATAAAATTTACAAGCAATGTAACTCTGGGGAGAATGCACACTGGATATGGATCTCCCTATAAGCACTGATTCTCAAAATAACTACTTGGTTGGCTCTAGTTTAATCTGATATTAGTATTATCAACAGCAAGAGTCAATCTTTTAATTCTCTTTTTAAGGATAGCAAGTAAGCAAATTAGATGACAATATACCCATACATATCTTGAGGCCTGGAAAAAAGTGTCCTTTGCAATATATTAGATAACATATTAAACAACAATGTATTAAAAAACAACAATTTATTAAATAACATTAAATGTATCAACTTGTTTTGTAAAATTTTTAAATGCATAGACTACAGTTGATCTTCATCTAAGCTGGTCAGACTGAACTGAATAGCTATTACCATATCGATTCCCTTATAACTATCAAAATGAGCTTTTCATACCCCAGCTGTTTTATCACTTATAATAAAATGAATTAGATTAACTAACACAGTATAGGAGAAGGCAATGGCACCCCACTCCAGTACTCTTGCCTGGAAAATCCCATGGGTGGAGGAGCCTGGTGGGCTACAGTCCATGGGGTCGCTGAGGGTCGGATACGACTGAGCGACTTCACTTTCACTGTTCACTTTCATGCATTGGAGGAGGAAATGGCAACCCACTCCAGTGTTCTTGCCTGGAGAATCCCAGGGATGGGGGAGCCTGGTGGGCTGCCGTCTCTGGGGTCACACAGAGTCGGACACAACTGAAGCGACTTAGCAGTTATCAGCAACCTGCAGACAGTTAGGCTTTTTCCTCCCCCGCCCCCCACTGACTTTTTTTATGACCTTAGAAATATTTTCCGTTTAACAAGTTCCAGTGGATATAGCCACTCCTCATTTTAATTGTTCAGCATTACACAGCGCTGTCTCTTCCTGTTGCTTTGAAAACCCCCCAAACTCCAGGTTTTCTTCTCTAAAGATCCTTCAAGATCTTTTCAAGCTTTCTTCTCCTCCCCAACCATTATTTACTATTAGAGGACCTCTTTTCTATTCTCACAGCGCACTCCTTGCCTACTTTATCCCATTCCTGCCTGTGACTTCAAATATCATCTCTATGCCACCAAATTCAAATGGCACAACTAGTCTGAAAGAGCAGAGCCATTCAGCGAACACGAGAGTCAGCATGTATGTACGCATTGCTTATGTTAACCAAAATGATAACTGTAGAGTTTTAAACTCTATTAAGTCACACACGAATAAAAATGAACATTTTCTTGGATAAAAATTGGTCCAAATTAACCTTTTAGGAAAAATGAAGAACTCTGTTGCATTTCTTTACTATATACTATTTGTATCATCTATTTTCACTTTGTTATTAAAACACACAATATGGGGCTTCCCTAGTGGTCCAGTGGTTAAGAATCCACCTTGCAACGCAAGGGACACTGGTTCAATCCCTGGTCTTGGAAGATCTCACGTGCCATGAAGCAACTAAGCCCATGTACCACGACTACTGAGCCTGCACTCTGGAGACTGAGGGCCCTGGAGCCCAAGCTTCTCAGCAAGAAGCCGCCAGCAACGAGAAGCCCGCCCACCACAATGAAGAGGAACCTTACCTGCCGCAACTACAAAAAGCCTGCGTGCAGCAAGGAGGACCCGGGGCAGCCAAAAATAAACAAATAAACCTTCCTTAAAAAAACACACTATGTATGTCCATGAAAGCATTCTAGGGATATCCATGATCATTTCCTTAAGTCTATGACTTGGAAGATACTGTATTTACATTTTTTGAGACATTTTATTTTACTATTTCAAGTCCAACTGGCTAATTATTTCACAGAAATCAACTATGACCTTGTAGTCATGGTGTATGAAGAGATTGTCCAAAGTGCAACTAATATCCAGTCTAACATATGAGCAAAGTTTTCTGAGACAGTCACATAACAAGCATCAAATGTTTGGATGAGCAACGAGGGGGTTCAGAGAAAGGCGAGCTGATGTCAATGTCTGAGCCAGTTGGGGCCTTATCTCCTGTACTAAATCCTTCATTGTAGCATTGAGAAAGCTGATAGTTGTATGGAGAATCCTTTCCTCAACAGCCATGGTCCTCAAACTTAATGTACCCTTTTAAAGTAATTTTAAAAAACCATGTACCCCTCACAGAGGGGTATATTTAATTTATTAAATGTAAGTTTAAAATTTTAATTTTGAGATGAACATTTAATTTTTCATGGTGCATTTAAATAGCAAGGACTATGAGCTGTGCCACATTAAAAATAATGTTTTGGAATAAAACTCACATAAGCATTTTAATTAATCCAGAGTTATGTAAATACTAGAGAGAATGACATGAACAAGATTTTATTTACAGCTTTAAGTTTTACTTTATTCCTATTTGTTTCTGAAAGCCTAATTTCTATCCTATTCTCACTGAATTTTACACTACTGCAATAAGTTTTATGCCTGAAAGTCTTTCTATTGATATTTCTCTGCAATAAAAATATGCAGAAACGACTTTAAAAACTCCTCAAGACCATATAAGTAAGTGTAAAAATAACTGTCTTCTGGATTTAATTGCAATTAAAATTATTTGAAGGGCACAATTATCAAAACAAAACGTATCTGAAGTTGTGATTATTAAACAGATCACAATTACTAGAAGTTAATCTCTTAATGAAATGGATAGCTTGGCCTTTTTCCATTATTTCATGGATTCCATGGGTGACCATGACTTAGTGCTAAAATAAGACAGGACCCAGCATCAACTTCCTTCCATTTTCAGTTTTTTATTGTCTTTTTTACTGTAACTGTGGAGATTCTTTGTTTACATAAATAAATAGATGGAGATGGAAGAAACGCCTTCCATTATAGCAGTGTCACTCAAATCCTTGAACTCCTCAGCTAAATGCCAGAAGTCAGTGATCTTTCATCAAAAATTATTTTAATCATATATTGGCTGACAACTCAATTAGGCCCTTCTGCAACTTTGCTTAAATAGAGAATTGTAGACCACTTGACTTGCTAATAGATTTGTTACACAGTCGGAGCCATGTCACGTGTCAATACTAAAACCAAATTGTCTCTTACTTTATTATGGTGGTGGAGGGTGACGGGTGGAGGCAGGTGGGTATCGTCAAAGTTCTGAGTCTATATACCAGTGGGAAAGCCTCATACAACCCAGGGAATACAGTTTAAAGTCCACTACCCAATAGTGTGATGGCAATTTATACTACATGTATATATGTTCACTTCTCCTGATAGTATACTACGGAGTAAAACTAGAGCACACCAATTTGAATCAAATGACTTCAACTGAAGATCTCCCAAGGATCTTCCTTTATTATCAGCAAATAAACATACACACATTAATGGTTCAAATATCTATTGCAATTCAGTGTTAAGACAAGTTATGCAGAAATCTTCCAAAGAACGCCAGGACTTATTTTTATATGCCCAAGAAGATTGTATCAGCCAAATAAGGCAATGCATTATTAGTAATACTCATTCATCCATTCAGCTATGATTTTTGGAAAGCAACTAGATGTATTTCCTTAGTTGGTTTCTGAGAAATAGAAAATTGGCTCAAACCTAAACAATGTTTTTTGGCTCCAAACACCATTTCTCAGAGTTACGAGGACTTATTAAGAAAGCAGCCAAGTACTTAGAGCAGTGTTGAGCAGTGTTTCAGCTTTAGGAGACTACAAGCTGAGGCTCTCCTTGTTCCGTGGTAAATCCATGGAACCCACAACCAAATAAACACAGCGCAGCTGAGAATGCCGACAGCACAACCTCTAAAAAACCAAGCGTGTGTCAATTTTTATTAGTAAAATATAGTTCCTTCAGAACTTATTCTTTGGTTTGTATTTTTAGCATATATTTGCCATGAGATGAAACTGTAGAAATTTTACTTACTAAGAATGAAAAGGAAGAAAACAAAAAGCAAGAGCACATGGCCTTCGGTCGGCACTGAAATCATAAGCAAAATGTTTACATTTGTAATTTATAGATAATTTAACACCTGTGTTTTTTTTTCCTTTATTTTTCCTGTAGGAACTATATTGAAGCAGATCTCACCCCTCCAGGAAAGCCAAAGGAAAAATAATACTCACTGAAAAAGTGGGATTGCGATAGCTCTCCTTACTTACTCCTTGCCTTAAAGTCACCTTAACAAATGGCGCTGTCCACGCACCCTTTTTATAATGTGTGTGTAGGCGAGGGGGTTGGGGGGCAGGCCGCTTTCTAAGATGATTCTCTATGACGCACACCCTTGTCAAATCATCTCCATCTCTGATATGAGAGGCACCTGTGATATGATGGGCAGCCCTCCTGTGGTGAGGTTACTTGCTGCAGCTGACTTGAAGAAAACATGCATCTCTTCACTGGGCCTTAGCCAATCACACGAGCCCTTAAAATCTGCCTGGGGACATCAAGTCAGAGATGTGAAGCATGAGAAGGAAATTCTGTCACAGCTTTTGAAGATGGAGGGGAGGGGAAGCGAGGGGAGGGGACTCCCCCCACCCCGCCCCGCCCCGCCCCGCCCCGCCCAGCCTGATGTGAACGCAGATTGCCTCTAAAAGCCGAGAGCAGTCAGAAAAGAAAGAAAAATCTCAGCCCTTGTGTGTCAGGAACTGAACTCTGCCAAAATCACGAGAGACTGGAAGAGGACTCCGAGTTCAGCTGATAATGCAGCCCAGCTGACCCCTCGCTTTTAGCTTCCTGGATCTTTAGTAGAAAATCAGCCCAGGCTTCTCACCTACAGGACTGTGAGCTAATAGGTGTTTGTTTTCTTTTTTTTTTTTTTTAATTTTATTTTTAAACTTTACAATATTGTATTAGTTTTGCCAAATATCGAAATAGGTGTTTTTAAGGCACTGTTGGCTGGAAAACTGGCCCTCATACCTGGAGGGACGGCAAGGAGAAACTGAAGAAAGAAGCAAGTGGTATGTTTAATAAGTAAAGGAACTTACATGGGAAGCTTGTCTTGGGTGGCCGCAAGATGAATTGATTTCAGGACCGCCTGCCAGAATCTTAAACGTTTATATAGAGCTCTTAACAGGGTCAGCCACATACACAGACCAGATGGTCTCAACAATACTCTCTCAAGGATAAACCTTGGAACAGTTCCTAGCACGGGAATGGTGGGTGGAGAGTACATTCCAAGGACAGGGAAAGGGAAGAGGTACCTCCAATTGTCTGGGTCCAGCCTGTGGCCAACCATGGTCATGTCTTCCTGACGATCACCTCCAACAGGCACTCACTAAGTTTGTGGGAGCTTGTTCTACAACAACAGGAGACTAATATCCATGCATTCTGCACACGGACTGTGAGGGAAGTTGGAGTACCTTCAAAAAGTCTGGAAGGGTGCTACCCTGCTACCCGTCCAGAATAATCTGGACGCAGTCTATCTACTGGTTTGGGCTCTGTACTGCGAACAAAAGCCCACTAGTGTCCACTAAAAGGAAAATAAATTTGCTTGATGGAAACCAAGAATCGAAGCCATAATTATTTGAAAACTATAATATGAAAGAGATTGATTCTCTACTTCTCTAATTCTCATTCTTTTATTAAGCATCCAAACAATGAATGGACTACACTTTGCTTACATAAATACTCTCATTTAACAGTCACAACTCCATGAAGCAGTTACATTCCAATGAGAAACCAGAGTCCTAAATTTATCTTTAATGTATTTGGTGTTTTCTTAATCTTGTATCTCTCCTATATTTTATACCTTTTAAACAGCCACACCACACACAACCTCACCACCAAACCAGTTATTGAAGTCTGAGACCTCTCACTTTTAGTTCTAGACTCAGTTCTTTGGAATTACCCATTTGAGTATATTGTTCCCAGAGTTTGCTGCAGGTTCACTTTATTTATACACATAAGGTATATAGTTTAATCCTTCCTAAAGCTGTGAATTTTTTCAGCCCCAGTTGCCTAGGAGAACCACCCAGGAGCATTAACCATCCACTGCTTGGGTCCCTGCATCAGAGATAATGATTTAACTGATCTGAAGTGGGGCCTGAGCTTGAAATTTTTGAATCTGCCCTGGAGATTCTACAATGGAGCCAAGGTTTAGACCTCTGATGCAGAGTTGGTTCATACTTTGGAAAGAATTTACAGGGAATATTACCTGGACTGAAAGCAGTGGGGAAAGGGAAACACCAACAGGCTGCAGGGTCCTGCTTTTGCCCCAAGATAACTGTCTGGGCAACCGAGGACTTAAATTCCACACTGAAAAGAAGGTGTGTTAAATGTGCTAAATGTTTCACAGCTACGTTGATACAAATAGTCCTGTGGGCCTTTCTACAGTAGGAGTGTAATTTCAAAAAATTTACACTGTTGCTTTATTTAATGTTTCTATTTAAGCCTATTTAAAAGAAGTATCTTCATTTTCTAAAAATCACTGCTTGTATTCCTCTTATTCATCTCCTTCCATTCAGCTTAGTATGTAATGTGATCCTTTTGTTTCAGGCTTCAACTTGATTGTTTGCAACTTCTTTTATTTATTTATTTTTGGTATTTATATAAACAGGGTATATAAATGTATCTCATTTACCCTATTTAAATATATTCTATTTATCCCATAAATATAACTATTTCTATAAATAGGATACTTTTGGTATCCTATTTAAAGTCTTTCATTAACTTTTTATTTGTGCTAATTTAAGCCTGTTTTTTAATTATTTGTGTTTTAATGGGAACATCTTTGTTAACAAACACAGAAATGTATAAAACAGAAAGCATATTTGCATGTGTAATACTAACCCCAAAGGTGAATCTCTCTTACACTCTACAATTCAGTCATACCTGATGTATTTAGCTCCTTGAATATATTAAATATCTCTGACCTGTAGGCTTTCTTAGGTATTATTTCCTTTGCCTTAAATAAATTTTCCTGGTAAACTCTTCCTTCTCTTTCTGGTTTCAGTTAAACAGCTTTCTGCTTTTTTTAAGATGGAGTGTATCTTTCCAGACTTTGAATGTATATAAATATATATATAAATGGGATCACTCCATTTCAGTTCAGTTCAGTTCAGTCGCTCAGTCGTGTCCGACTATTTGTGACCCCATGAATCGCAGCACGCCAGGCCTCCCTGTCCATCACGAACCCCTGCAGTTCACTCAAACTCATGTCCATCGAGTCGGTGATGCCATCCAGCTATCTCATCCTCTGTCATCCCCTTCTCCTCCTGCCCCCAATCCCTCCCAGCATCAGAGTCTTTTCCAATGAGTCAACTCTTCGCATGAGGTGGCCAAAGTATTGGAGTTTCAGCTTTAGCATCAGTCCTTCCAAAGAACACCCAGGACTGATCTCCTTCAGAATGGACTGGTTGGATCTCCTTGCAGTCCAAGGGACTCTCAAGAGTCTTCTCCAACACCACAGTTCAAAACCATCAATTCTTTGGTGCTCAGCTTTCTTCGCAGTTCAACTCTCACATCCATACATACATGACCACTGGAAAAACCATAGCCTTGACTAGACGGACTGTTGTTGGCAAAGTAATGTCTCTGCTTTTGAATATGCTATCTAGGTTGGTCATAACTTTCCCTCCAAGGAGTAAGCGTCTTTTAATTTCATGGCTGCAGTCACCATCTGCAGTGATTTTGGAGCCCAAAAAATAAAGTCTGACACTGTTTCCACTGTTTCCCCATCTATTTCCCATGAAGTGATGGGACCAGATGCCATGATCTTCATTTTCTGAATGTTGAGCTTTAAGCCAACTTTTTCACTCTCCACTTTCACTTTCATCAAGAGGCTTTTTAGTTCCTCTTCACTTTCTGCCATAAGGGTGATGTCATCTGCATATCTGAGGTTATTGATATTTCTCCCTGCAATCTTGATTCCAGCTTGTGCTTCTTCCAGCCCAGCATTTCTCATGATGTACTCTGCATATAAGTTAAATAAGCAGGGTGACAATATACAGCCTTGACGTACTCCTTTTCCTATTTGGAACCAGTCTGTTGTTCCATGTCCGGTTCTAACTGTTGCTTCCTGACCTGCATATAGGTTTCTCAAGAGGCAGGTCAGGTGGTCTGGTATTCCCATCTCTTTCAGTTATATTGTGTTTATTTTCATTCAAAATAATGTTATAAAATTTTCTATGTCACTATATGTAGATCTAACTTATTATTTAACATTACAGAATTTCATTTTTTTCTTTATACTTCTTTCCTATTTACCAATTATTTTGATACAGATTTTTAGCAGTGAAACTTATGTTACAGTCAAGATTCTTGTACATACATATTAGTTCACCTATATATTTATTTGCATAGATTTCATCTGGTTGGATTACTGAGTCAAAAAATTCTTCATTTAAATTTAATTTTGACACATTTTGCTGAATTTTTCTCCATAAGTTTTCTTCCCAATTTAATTTCCATCAACAGTGTTATTCTTTTAAAGTTTACCATTTTATTTTATTTGTTAAATGTTAACTCATTATCATTTTATTATAAAAAGCCATTTATATTTACCTTAATCAATGCATGTATCAACTGCTATAAATATTTCAGTAATGATCAAAGTGATTTATTTCACAAAACTGTGAGAGTTGAATAGTGCAAAACAAGTCTCTAGGTCAAAATTTTAAATCTTAACTCATCTATGGAATTCATAAAAGGTAACAGCTTTCCTAAGTTTAATCTTGTTTAATGCAAACCTAATAGAGTAAATATTTCACAGATAAAATTAATTTTCATGTGTAGCAGAAAATCTGTTTCAGAAGTATATGCACACACTAAAACTATGATGGCAGACCCAGTATCATTTTTCTGTTTTTGATATTAGTGTGAGTAATATATTTTAGATTCTCATATGTCAGTTGTATTTATACATATGTTGAAGTTATGAATAGCAAACAATTTTACACATTTTCCAAAGTCTTGGGAGTCCATAGAAGTATAGGTAAAATTTTTAATACAATTCCTATTTAAAAAGCAGGAATGAAAGAATTAATAAGAGCAACAAGAACAACAACAGAAACAGCAGCAGCAACAACCACCACCTAAGACTTCACTTTAGAGAATGGAGAATCTCTGACAAAATATTGGTTTACCCTTATTTCTTCCTAATAGCAAATTTACCAAAATAATAATAATAATAACTACTACATAAAATTCCCAGAGTTTTAACTTGTAACAGACTATCCTAACGCTTAACGTTGTGAATGGAAAGTATATCCGTGACTGTTTACCGTAATTTGGTTAAGAATATGAAGCAGCACATGCTATTCAGGTTGCAGAAAATACCATGAATATCTGCTAATTAGACAAGAAGTAAGTGGCTAATGGGAAAATAGGGGATATCAGAATATCCTTTCTAGCCCAGTCATCATTCAGTGCCAAAGTTAAGAAGAAAAGTGATGTGGAAAATTTCAACAGATATATTTATGATAATGCTTATGATACCAGATACGGTAAGAGACAAGAAAAAGAAGCTACAAGGGGTGTGTGTGTGTGTGTGTGTGTGTGTGTGTGTGTTTGTGTCTTTCTTTCTTGCTATCTCCTTCAATCTCTTCCTCAGAGATTGCCCACTGTCTTATAAATTTGTAGGGCTGGAAGGACATTGTATCCCATTATGTTCCGAGATCACTAATAATCCCTCATCAGAGTTTCATCTAACATCTCTGACCCAAGGCCACCTGGCCAAGTCGTGCCCCTTCCTAGAGATGGGTGTTCGTGGGCTCATCAGGAAGACCATTCATTCCACAGGCCACAGTAATGTCAGGGAGCTTTTCAGCTCTTTACTGGATATCTCAGAAAGAAAGTCTCACACGCATTTCCCAATCAATCTGTCCAAATTCATTTTATTCCCTGCTGAAAACTGTTTTCTAAATTTTGCCCCCATCACAGTTAACAGTCTTACTGTCAGCTGTACCACACTAGAGCCTATGGCCTTCTCTCTGACCCACTCCCTTCCCCATGCCCAAGGCCTGGCTCATAGCGCGTACTGAGGAACAGCATGTAAATGAAAAAGAAACAAAGAAGGGATGGAAGAAAGGAAGAAGGAAAAGAATAGGTAGGGAGAGAAAAAGAATGGAAAGGAGGTAGTTTCTTTTAATTGAGGAATATATTGAGGTCCAAGTGCATTGTTTTTCCACACTGATAACCCTTGGTCAGGCACTTCCATCTTTTTTAATTGCATTATTACAACTGGCTACTAATTTGTCTCCTGCCACCTGTCCATCACTCCCTTATCTCTCAAAATTGTTCCATCACAATAGTAATGGTTTGCTGTTGTTCAGTCACTCAGTCCTCTCTGACTTTCTATGACCCCATAAATTGCAGCACACCAGGCTTCCCTGTCCTTCACTATCTCCCAGAGTTTGCTCAAACTCATGTCCATGGAGTTGGTGATGCCATCCCACCATCTCATTCTCTATCATCCCCTTCTCCTCCTGCCTTCAATCTTTCCCAGAATTAGGGTCTTTTTCCAATGAGTTGGTTGTTAGCATCAGGTGGCCAAAGCACCAGTACAATGGATATTTAGGGTTGATTCTGTTTAGGATTGACTGGCTTGATCTCCTTGCAGTCCAAGGGAGTCTCAAGAGTCTTCCAGCACTACGGTTGGAAAGCATCAGTTCTTCGACACTCAGCCTTCTTTATGTTTCAACTCTCCCATCTGTAACATCACATCTGTAATGGTTACCTCTGGTTTAAAACATATTTAATGAATCCCACTATTTATAACTATATTCTTCCCTGATGGCTCAGCAGTAATGAATCTGCCTGCAGTGCAGGGGACACGAGTTCCATCCCTGGGTCAGGAAGATCCCCTGAAGAAGGAAAGAGCAACCCACTCCAGTATTCTTGCCTTAAAAACCCACCAGACAGAGTCTGGTGGGCTACAGTCCAAGGGTTCACGAAGAGCAGACATGACTGAGCACACACACACACACACACACACATATTATTTATAAATTATGTTCAAATTTCTTACCTTAATCTGGGCCTTCAAATACAATTATTAGTGGGCTTTTATAGCTCCCTCTTAGGAGCCCCAAACCCAAGCCCCCTCCTACTCCCATCTATATCAAGGTCATAAGAGGGTACAGGTGACACAGAACTGTCACACTTGCCACCTTTCTGCATGCAGTGTTCACAAAGTGAAATAATATAACCTGAATCCTTCTCTTCTAAACCCCATACAGCTAATCTCTCCTTAGAGAGACTGTCAACCTGAAAGTCACATCTATAAACCCTTTGACATCTTCCGAATGAAAAAGTCCTACCCTCTTTGTGTGTCTACAAAATTTGGTTAAATCTATTACAGTATTCATTTTAGTGTAAAAGGGATAAGTACAGCAATAATAAAGAGCACATAATTTTATAGTCCAGGAACCCTTAGGGTGTCAGCTCCTCTGAAGCCTAACCAGGCTCTGCCATTTATGCATCTTTTTTTTAATATAAATGTATTTATTTTAATTGGAGGCTAATTACTTTACAATATTGTATTGGTTTTGCCATACATCAACATGAATCTGCCATGGGTGTACATGTCTTCCCCATCCTGAACCCCCCTCCCACCTCCCTTCCCATACCAACCCTCTGGGTCATCCCAGTGCACCAGCCCCGAGCATCTTTGCATCTCTAGCACCCAAGGCAGAGCCAACAACAGCTATGCAAATGTCAGCCTACTTAGTGGACAGCAACCTGTAGAATTTTTTCCAGACTAAAAAAAAAAGTTAGGTCACATGACATTTATATTTTTTACAGACCCAACCTAAAGAAATTATTTCCACTTATCAAAAAGGTTTATGTGTTAAGTTCACCTTTCATAAATGGACTTACCAGGTGGTTCAGTCAGTAAAGAGTCTGCCTGCAATGCAGGAGACCCAGGTTCAATCCCTGGGTTGGGAAGATCCCCTGAAGAAGGAAATGGCAACCCACTCCAGTATGCTTGCCTGGGGAATCCCACGGACAGAGAAGCCTCACGGGCTAGAGTCCATGGAGGCACAAAGAGTCAGACATGACTGAGGGACTAACACTTTCACTTTCTGTCATGTATATCACAGTGCTCCAGTGTTCCTCACATTTGAATCTGCACCCCCAGATCACTCTGATATTGACCCACTTCAATAAATATGAACCAAGTAAGATACACTGATCTTGATGCCCCCAAACAAACACCCTCTTCCTACCATCTCCCTCCTCTGTTTGGTCTAGCTCTCACTTTTGTTCTCTCTCTCTCTCTCCCTCTTTCTTTCTTCCTCTTCTTCTTCTCTCTCTCTTTCTCTCTCACACACACACACACACACACACACACACACACACACACTTTGGGAAAATTACGGTGTTTTGGACTTAACCCTCTCCATTAGGTTCAGTCCTCTCCCAACAGCCAGTGCTTTCTTTTCAGTAAATCAATTTCAACGAACAGGTTTGGACTATATTTCACTTTCCTGTAATTTTAGTCCTTTTGCCACCGAATGAAATACCAGCAAGTCATATAAGAGATATATAAGTTAAGGCTGTATATGGTCACCCTGCTTATTTAACTTATATTCAGAGTACATCATGTGAACTGCCAGGCTGGATGAAGCACAAGCTGGAATCAAGATTGCCAGGAGAAATATCAATAACCTCAGACACGCAGATGATACCACCCTTGGGGCAGAAAGTGAAGAGGAAGAGAAAAGCCTCTTGGTGAAAGTGAAAGAGGAGAGTGAAAAAAATTGGCTTAAAGCTCAACATTCAAAAAACTAAGATCATGGCATCTGGTCCCATCAGTTCACTTCATGGCAAATAGATGGGGAAACAATGGAAACAGTTACAAACTTTATTTTCTTGGGCTTCAAAATCACTGCAGATGGTGACTGCAGCCATGAAATTAAAAGATGCTTGCTCCTTGGAAGAAAAGCTATAACCAACCTAGACAGCATATTAAAAAGCAGAGACATTACTTTGCCAACAAAGTTCCATCTAGTCAAAGCTATGGTTTTTCCAGTAGTCATGTATGGATATGAGAGTTGGACCATAAGGAAGGCTGAGCACTTAAGAATTGATGCTTTTGAATTGTCTTGTTGGAGAAGACTCTTGAGAGTCCCTTGGACTGCAAGGAGATCCAACCAGTCCATCCTAAAGGAAATCAGTCCTGAATATTCATTGGAAGGACTGATGCTGAAGCTGTTCCAATACTTTGGCCACCTGATAGGAAGAAGTGACTCATTGGAAAAGACTCTGACGCTGGGAAAGATTGAAGGCAGGAGGAGAAGGGGACGATAGCAGATGAGATGGTTGGATGGGATCACCAACTTGATGGACATGAGTTTGAGCAAGCTCTGGGAGTTGATGATAGACAGGGAAGCCCTGTGTGCTGCAGTCCATGGGGTCACAAAGAGTCGGACATGACTGAGTGACTGAACTGAACTGAAAAATAAAGACATATTGTCAACTTCAAAATAAATAAATAAATAAATAAACTCTGTATAGGAGTTTTGCCTGTTCTCCCTCTCCTGAGGACATTAAGATTGATTTCCATATTTGATGGAGCCAAAGTCACTGGGAAAAGAAGGTGGCCAACAGGAAAATCTGCCTTTAGGAAGGACCTATGCTAAGCCTGAACTCAGCATCATCAGGCGTGCAGAAGTACATAAACTTTCACACCTGGAAAACGCCCTGTTTTTCTGGTCAGAAAGGCTCTCTAAGTGATCAGGACTATTCTGATCTAGGTATAACCCTTGCTATTAGATGACACAATTCCTTTAGCACTGCTTAAGCAACCTACATAAATTAAAACATTTGTACACATATTATCAGACTCATACAATAAAGGGTTCTTCACCATTAAAGTCTCTCCCCAGTTTACAGGGCTTCCTGTGTAGCTCAGTTGGCAAAGAATCTGCTTGTGATGCTGGAGACCTGGGTTCAATTCCTGGGTTGGGAAGATCCCCTGGAGAAGGAAATGGCAACCCACTCCAGTATTCTTGCTTAGAAGATCCCAAGGACAGAGGAGCCTGGCAGGCTACAGTCCATAGGGTCATAAGAGTCAGACACAACAGAGCTATCTTGGTTTTTCCAGTTTACTTAGCATCAACCATGTGTATGAAATGTTGCTAACAGAAGCAGAAGATATTAAGAAGAGGTGGCAAAAATGCACAGAACTGTATAAAAAAGGTCTGGACCCAGATAGCCACAATGGTGTGATCACTTACCTACAGCCAGACATCCTGGAATGTGAAGTTAAGTGTGAAGCATTACTATAAACAAAGCTAGTGGAGGTGATGGAATTTCAGCTGAGCTATTTCAAATCCTAAAAGATGACACAGTGAAAATGCTGCAGTAAACATGCCAGAAAATCTGGGAAACTCATAAGTGTCCACTGGACTGGAAAAGGTCAGTTCTCATTCCAATCCCAAAGAAGGGTGATGCCAAAGAATGTTCAAATTACCACACAATTGTGCTAATTTCACAGGCTGGCAAGGTAATGCTCAAAATCCTTCAAGCTAGGGTGCAACGGGACCTGAACAAAGAACTTCCAGATGTATAAGCTGGATTTAGAAAAGCCAGAGAAATCAGTGATCAAATTGGCAACATCCACTGGATCATAGAAAAAGCAAGGGAATTGCAGAAAAACATCTGCTTAATATACTATGCTAAAATCTTTGACTGTGTGGATCACAACACACTGGAAAGTTCTTCAAGAGATGGGAATACCAGACCACCTGACCTGCCTCCTGCGAAATCTGTATGTAGGTCAAGAAGCAACAGTTAGAACTGGACATAGAACAACATACTGGTTCCAAATAGGAAAAGGAGTACATCAAGGCTGTATATTGTCACCCTGCTTATTTAACTTATATGCAGAGTACATCATGCAAAATGCCAGGCTGGATGAATTACCAGCTGGAATCAAGATTGCTGAGAGAAATATCAATAACCTCCAGATACACAGATGATACCACCCTAATGGAAGGAACCAAAGAAACTAAAGAGCTTCTTGATAAAGGTGAAAGAGGAAAGTGAAAAAGCTGGTTTAAAACTCAAGATTCAAAAGCTAAGGATCATGGCCTCTGGTCCCCTAATTTCATGGCAGATAGATGGGGGGAAAATGGAAACAATGAGAGAATTTATTTTCCTGGGCTCCAAAATAACTGAGGATGGTCTCTGCAGCCATGAAATTAGAAAATGCTTGCTCCTTGGAAGAAAAACTATGACAAAGAAGACAGCATATTAAAAAGCAGAGACATCACCTTGCTGACAAAGGTCTGTATAGTCAAAACTATGGTTTTTCCAGTACTTGTGTACAGATAGTTGGGCTGTAAAGAAGGCTGAGTGCTGAAGAAATGATGCTTTTGAACTGTGATGCTGGAGAAGATTCTTGAGAGTCCCTTGGACAGCAAAAAGATCAAACCAGTCAATCCTAGAGAAAATCAACCCTGAATATTCATTGGAAGGACTGATGCTGAAGCTGAAGCTCCAATACTTTGGCCACCTAATGGGAAGAGCTGACTCACTGAAAGACTCTGATGCTGGGAAACATTGGGGGCAGGAGGAGAAGGGGGTCAACAGTGGATGAGATAGTTGGATGGTATTATCGACTCAATGGACGTGAGTTTGAGCAAACTCCGGGAGACAGTGAAGCGATGTTTGGTGTGCTGCTGCCTATGGGGTCACAAAGAATCAGAGACCTCTGAGTGAGTGAACAACAACAAAAATTGTATGAAAAGAGATATGAAGGGAAGGATAAGCACACACACACACTCAAAAGGTAACTTAAAGAAGAATAGACCACCCCGCTTAATCCCAGCATCTCTCTTTCGTTCCATTCTTCTTGGCTCCCAATTCAGCTTTATGAAAGTCCACTGAAGGGTCAGAAACTCTATAGTCAGTATCCTCTAAGCATCACTTAAATAATTAAACAGAAACAAGGTTCATTCCAAAGCTTTTCCTTCTCAAAGATGACATTCACTTTAGTATTCATATCTCATCTGGAAGTTAACTCTGCTGCTCGGACTGCAGAATGCCTTCCGTTTTGTGATTCTAACGTGGCGTTACTCTTGGGCATTGGTGACACGCTGTAAAATGCTGGCATTTTCAGAGTACTTAGCAGCGATGCCAGTAAATCAAGAAGACGTTTCAGTAATGCCTAGGTATTAAACTTCTACCTCACTCACCCTCTGTCCCAGCCATTGGTGATGTATAATTGAAATCTTAATTCTAACTGACTTAGGCAGAGTCAAGCCACTTCAGGAAACAATAATGCTATCTGACACACATGACCTTTTTGATTAAAATAGCTTGTCTCTTTTAGAAAATGCCTCTTCCATATCGCATTAACAGCTTCACAGAAACCTCCAATATTCGAAAAAGACATGTATTTCAGGAGATGCCTAGAAAATATGCTTTACTTTTGGAGGTATTACTAGAATAACAAAGTATTTATCTATGTTATTATTAGCAAGAAGGATTTTGGCTTCTGTAATGAAACATATGAAAAAACTTAAGAGCAAATATCAGAGCATCTCCAAGGATACAAGTGGTCTATAGGAACATCAAATTTAAAAAAATTCCCAATTTATTGAGAGCTCTCTGAATATACAAATATTCACAGAACTAATTAGACCAATCACTGTCTAATACCTGTATCATAATGTTGACTAATGAACAATTCTGTAGATAGCTGCAAGAGATAATTGGATGACATTTAATTTACAGAAAGAGAGACAAGGGGAAAAAAAAAAACAACACCACCATAAACACAAGCAAGAGCTTATTCCTCTGCTCAGGTTTCACTGTCATATCCCTATTACCCAATTCTAACCAGGGTGAGCTCAGAAGGCATTAAGGAGATACCAAGAACTAAAACCTCATTCTATAAAGCATCCCTTAGACAATCTTACTTATCAAACAGAAATAGAGACACAGACATGGAGAACAAAACACACAGATACCAAGGGTGGTAGATGGGATGGGATGAATTGGGAGATTGGAGTTAACATATATACACTATTGATACTATGTACTAAAAAAAAAATAACTACTTTATAGCACAGGGGACTCTGCTCAATGCTCTATAGTGACTTAAATGGAAAGGAAATTAAAAAAAGAGGGGATATATGTACATGTACAGCTGATTTATTTTGTTGAACAGAAGGAACTACCACAACATTGTAAAGCAACTATACTCCATTCATCTTTTTTCTAAAGTATCTCTTGCAGTAACTGAACTTTCCAAAAGGCATAGGGCACTGACTACCATAACTTGACCCAGAGCACAGATGAAGAACAAAACAATACCATACAATAAGATTTTATTTTTTAACAATATTTGTATTTGGTCCTAGTCAGGTAAGCGGGTTTCCTTCTGAAATGGAAATCAACTAGATAGCTAAAGAGGGAATTCTTGGGTGACACAACAACTGCATTTACAGAGGATTTGGGCTCTGACATCACTTAGTGTCTAACAGAGCCAAAGACTTGCAAATGTCTCAGAATACCTGGGAAGCCCAAGAAGTCTCAAAGCTGGTCCCATAGAGCAAGAGATAATTTGAGTCAGAAATATATTGTTTGTGCATATGTGCATACCCATGCCACCTGCCCCTGACACTGACCTGAAAGACGAGCTCAATCATGTGCTGACAAATGTCACCACCCTGCCAGAACTTAGCAGAATATACTTAAAAATCATAGTTTTCTAATGACAAGGTTTTAAATTTGTATTAAAAGTAATAGTTTTAAATGCATAAGCTTTTCAGAAAGTTTGACATTGCCTGCCACTAATCAGAATTGATGTTTGAGTCTTCTTTAAAAAAATATGAGAGAGAGAGATGGAGAATATGAAATAACTTTTTAGATAGTAATATTGGGCAACAGTCAAAAACAGCTTTGCTCAGAATTTATGTTTGGAAGTGATAAATAATTATATTTATTTCATCTGACAAAGGAGAAGGTGGGGCTCAGTCCATATTTAAATCTTTGCTAAAATGCAATGTTTCACTGTACCTATAGGATAAAACCTTAATCAGTTAATACATATGCTTGGTGATATGAAGTTTTAAAACTTTTTAAAAACTTGATGATGTGAAAGTTTAAAGACTAAAAATGTGTCACCTTTTATTGAGAAAGCAATTAGTACACAGCTATTTAACCACCAAGCTAATTGGCCTGATAAATCTTGAACTCTTGAATTTATTGACAATAGACTCTGCCCTATTGAAGCAAGTCATTCAGTTGAGAACAAACCTTAATGATGTATATGAATACATGTAATATATGTGTGTTTCCTTACTCATACAGAGACATATGTATATTTGAACTTTAGAAATTAAAAACCAAACAGGGAAAAAAAACTTCATGTTACTTTTTGTTTTGTCTTTAATGTTCAATAACGCATTCATTTTCTGGGAGACTATGATTAAAACAGTTACACATTTGACACTATGTATCAACACAAGCAGTTAAGACTAACCTGACTGTTTTGATGTTTGGATATGCATGGATATGACATTAATAATTGTTAACAGGCTACAGTATTTCCACTGTGCCCCAAAGTAGGACATCTGACAACTCGAAAGATATTTAAAGTTGCAAATTCTAATGTTTTTACAGAACCATAATTTAATAGGGAAATTGGTATACATATAGTAATTCATTTAATTTCTACTTTAACCACCACTGAAAAACAAAGTATTTGGAATCCAGCAAGCTTCTTGAACTCTTCACATTACTGATCTGAATATAATATGGGAAAATCAACAAACTCCAATTGCAACAGAACAAGTAAATTCAAGATCTTATTTGGTATGTATCCCACATTAACAAACAAATAAAAAATAATAATTTCTATAATTATACTTTTTAAATGAATGTACAACGGAGATTTAAGTAAATTTTTTTAATGATAATACCAAAAAGTCCCAATAAGTAATAAAGAAAAGTAGCATTTTATATTTTAAATGGATGCACATATTTTTTCTATTTCCTTATCATGCTATTTAGTATTGCATGTTCTTCCTCAAAATACATGCACTACACTCTGCAACAGTTCCTATAATACTGTCCATTTGTGAAATTTGAGAGTTTGTTTGAATAAATTCAAATAAAAATATGCTTTATTCCAATAGGAGTTAAGATAAAAGAAAAACAAATGATTGATGTCCTTGACAGAGATATATGAATGATCCAAGTTTTTTTCTATACAAAGGATGTACATATTGAATATAGGAAAAATATATTCACAACTAATTATTTCCGTAACTGATGACTCACAGAAAACTAATCAAACTGATCATATGGACCACAGCCTTGTCTAACTCAATGAAACCATGAGCCATGCCGTGTAGGGCCATCCAAGACACACGGTTCATGGTGGAGAGTTCTGGCAAAACATGGTCCACTGAAGAAGGGAATGACAAAACACTTCAGTATTCTTCCCCTGAAAACCCCATGAACAGTATGAAAAGGCAAGAAGATATGATGCTGAAAGATGAACTCCCCAGGTCAATAGGTCCCCGATATATTACTGGAGAAGAGTGGAGAAATAACCCCGGAAAATATGAAGAGACGGAGGCAAAGTGAAAACAACGCCGAGCTGTGGATGTGACTGGTGATGGAAGTAAAGTCCCATGCTGTAAAGACCACTATTAAATACGAACGTGGAATGTTAGGTCCATGAATCAAGGCAAATTAGAAGTGCTCAAACAGGAGATGGCAAGAGTGAACATCAATATTTTAGGAATCAGTGAACTAAAATGGACTGGAATGGGCAAATTTAATTCAGATGACCATTATATCCACCACTGTGGGCAAGAATCCCTTAGAAGGAATGCAGTAGACCTCAGAGGAAACAAGAGTCTGATGCAGTACCTGGGTGCAATCTCAAAAATGACAGAATGATCTCTTTTGTTTCCAAGGCAAACCATGCAATATCACAGTAATCCAAGTCTATGCCTCAACCAGTAATGCTGAAGAAGCTGAAATTGAATGGTTCTATGAAGACCTACAAGACCTTCTAGAACTAACACCCCCAAAAAAGATGTCCTTTTCATCATAGGGGACTGGAATGCAAAAGTAGGAAGTCAAGAGATACGTGGAGTAATAGGTGAATTTGGCCGTGGAGTACAAAACAAAGCAGGGCAAAGGCTAACAGATATTTGCCAAGAGAATGCACTGGTCACAGCAAACACCCTCTTCCAACAACACAAGAGACGACTTTATACATGGATATCACCAGATGGTCAACATCGAAATCAGATTGATTATATTCTTTGCAGCCAAAAATGGAGAAGCTCTATACAGTCTGCAAAAACAAGACTGGGAGCTGACTGCGGCTCAGATCATGAACTCCTTATTGCCAAATTCAGACTTAAATTGAAGAAAGTAGGGAAAACCACTAGACGATTCAGGTATGACCTAAATCAAATCCCTTACAATTATACAGTACAAGTGACAAATGGATTTAAGGGATTAGATCAGATAGACAGGTTGCCTGAAGAACTATGGACGGAGGTTCGTGGCATTGTACAGGAGGCAGTGATCAAGACCATCGCCAAGAAAAAGAAATGGAAACATCAAAATGGTTGTCTGAGGAGGCCTTACAAATAGCCGAGAAAAGAAGAGAAATGAAAGGCAAAGGAGAAAAGGAAAGATATACCCATTTGAATGCAGAGTGCCAAAGAATAGCAAGGAGAGATAAGAAATCCTTCCTGAGTGATGAATGCAAAAAAATAGAGGAAAATAATAGAATGGGAAAGACTAGAGATCTCTTCAAGAAAATTAGAGATACCAAGGGAACATTTCATGCAAAGATGGGCACAATAAAAGAGAAATGGTTATGGGCCTAATAGAAACAGAAGATATTAAGAAGAGGTGGCAAGAATACACAGAAAAACTATACAAGAAAGATCTTCATGACCCAGATAACCACAGTGGTGTGATTACTCACCTAGAGCCAGACATCCTGGAATGTGAAGTCAAGTGGGCCTTAGGAAGCATCACTATGAAAAAACTTAGTGGAGGTGATGGAATTCCAGCTAAGCTATTTCAAATCCTAAAAGATAATGCTGTTGAAGGGCTGCACTCAACATGCCAGCAAATTTGGAAAACTCAGCAGTGGCTACAGAACTGCAAAAGGTTAGTTTTCATTTCAATCCCAAAGAAAGGCAATGCCAAAGAATGCTTAAACTACTGCACAATTGCATTCATCTCACACACTAACAAAGTGATGCTCAAAATTCTCCAAGCCAGGCTTCAACAGTACGTGAACTGTGAACTTCTAGACATTCAAGCTAGATTTAGAAAAGGCAGAGGAACCAAAGATCTAATTGCCAACATCCATTGGATAATAGAAAAAGCAAGATAATTCCAGAAAAAACATCTACTTCTGCTTTCTTTAATAGGCCAAAACCTTTGACTTTGTAGATCACAACAAACTGTGGAAAATTTTTCAAAAGTTGGGAATACCAAACCACCTGATCTGCCTCCTTAGAAATCTGTATGCAACTCAAGAAGCAACAGTTAGAGCTGGACATGGAACAACAGACGGATTCCAAATTGGGAAAGGAGTACATCAAGATTGTATATTGTCACCCTGCTTATTTAACTTATATGCAGAGTATATCATATGAAATGCCAGGCTGGATAAAGCACAAGCTGGAATCAAGACTGCCAGGAGAAATATCAATAACCTAAGATACGCAGATGATATCACCTTTATGGCAGAAAAAGAAAAGGAACTAAAGAGCCTCTTGATGAAAATGAAAGAGTGGAAAAGTTGGCTTAGAACTCGACATTCAGAAAACTAAGATCATGGCATCCAGTTCCATCACTTCATGGCAAAAAATGGGGAAACAATGGAAACAGTGAAAGACTTTATTTTCTTGGGCTCCAAAATCACTGCAGATGGTGACTGCAGCCATGAAACTAAAGGAGACTTTCTCTTGGGAAGAAAAGCTATGACTAACCTAGACAGCATATTCAAAAGCAGAGACATTACTTTGCCAACAAATGTCCGTCTAGTCAAAGCTATGGTTTTTCCAGTGGTCATGTATGGATGTGAGAGTTGGACTATAAAGAAAGCTGAGCACTGAAGAATTGATGCTTTTGAACTGTGGTGTTGTAGAAGACTCTTGAGAGTCCCTTGAACTGCAGGGAGATCCAACCAGTCCATCCTAAAGGAAATCAGTACTGAATATTGACTGGAAGGACTGATGTTGAAGCTGAAACTCCAAAACCTTGGGCACCTGATGCAAAGAACTGACTCACTGGAAAAGACCCTGATGCTGGGAAAGACTGAAGGTGGGAGGAGAAGGGGGCAACAGAGGATGAGATGGTTGGATGGCATCACTGACCTGATGGACATGAGTCTGAACAAGCTCCAGGAATTGGTAATGGACAGAGAAGCCTGGCGTGCTGCAATCCATAGTGTCACAAAAAGTCGGACACAACTGGGTTACTGAACTGAACTGAACTGAACTGAAGTCATTACTATTCTTTCTCTGACTACCCAAGGATGTCTGAAGCACAAACAAGACCCAGATAACAGAAAAAAGACTCCCTAGCTCACTTTCACTTTTCATTTTCATGCAGTGGAGAAGAAAATGGCAACCAACTCCAGTACTCTTGCCTGGAGAATTCCAGGGACAGAGGAGCCTGGTAGGCTGCCGTCTATGGGGTCGCACAGAGTCGGACACGACTGAAGCGACTTAGCAGCAGCAGCAGCAGCATTCATTAAATCAACTGCTGGAGAAAGGCCTTTGGAAGAGATAATGTAATTAGCAGGAGACTTAATCTTATATGTTAGCAGATTTTTTAAAATGAGATATATCTAACAACTCCACTACTGAGTTATAACCTTCCCCTTGATTATGAGAATCATTTGATTAAAATGTATCTCATGGGCTTCTCTGATAGCTCAGTTGGTAAAGAATCCACCTGCAATGCAGGAGACCCTGGTTCGATTCCTGGGTCGGGCAGATCTGCTGGAGAATGGAAAGGCTACCCACTCCAGTATTCTGGCCTAGAGAACTCCATGGGCTGTATAGTCCATAGGGGCACAAAGAGTTGGACAGGACTGAGTGACTTTGATTTCACTGACATATATAGTCCTCCTAGGCTTGAGCTAGTTTTATCTCTTCAAATCCCTAACAGAAAACTGTCCGGGTTTTAAGTCAACATTAATGTTCATGTTAAAGCACATTTGTAAAGGAAATATTAATACCCCCAGTCTGTATCTGGTTTTTTTTTGTTTTGTTGTTCTAAACTGGAAAAAGTCAGACCAAATCAGTCTAACAGATAGGCGTGAGCACCACCACTGACCTTGCTACTTTCTGATCTATTCTTATAAACACCTGAACACTCAGGAACTGAAATGTTCTAGTAGTGACAGTGCATGATGAAAGGGGGGAAATTCAGAACTTTATATACTCTGCACACTTTGATTTTTAACTCATTCATCTTGTAGAAAATTTTGCTTCAGACGCAGTTGACATGGCAAGGTAGTGCACTCTAATTCTTAGTCACTTATGGGTATATGTTGATGATGAGTAATTTCATCCATTAATTGGCGGGTGATTTGGGATGAGATTAACATTTAAATCAGTGAATTTGGGTAGTGCAAGACTGTTCTCCATGATGTGGGTGGGCCTCATCCAATCAGTTGAAGGCCTGAACAGAAAAAAGAATAGCTTCCCCAGCAAGAGGGAATTCTCCAGCAAACTTCTGGTGGATTATAACTGCACCTCTGGCAGTCCTGGGTCTCCAGCCTCTCAGCCCAGCAGATTTTCCCCAGATGGTGCTAGTGGTAAAGAACCCACCTGCCAATTCAGGAGATGTAAGAGATGAGGGGTCAGTCCCTGGGTTGCAGAGATCCTCTGGAGGAGGGTGTAGCAACCCATTCCAGTATTCTTGCCTGGATAATCCCATGGACAGAGGAGCCTGACGGGCTACGGTCCATGGGATGGCAAAGACTCCAACATGACTGAAGCGACTTAGCATAGAGCAAGTCTCATAATCATGTGAGCTATTATAATGAGTCTCTCTAAGATAGATAGATATAAAATAAAGAGTGCATAGATCAGTAGCTTTTTTTTTTTTAACAGTTCTTTCCATTAAAGAATTTTGAATCCATTATTAAGTTTCAGTCCTTCAGAAAGCTCTCCTGGTACATGAGAATATCTTTTAGCTGTGATGTGATTCACGTACTTTCATAACCACATAGAAATAAGAAAATTCTGTACTTTTTTTCCACATTCAGGTGAAAAACGGATAACATAAATTGAGTAATGGATTCCCTGAGAATTTCTATTCTTTTTAAAAAATCTATTATAACATTTCCTCAAAACTCAGTTTATTCACTATTTGTTACTTCTTTGAAGTATATTACTCTTTCATCTATTTAACCTTATAGAAAGAATGTCCAAGGTGTAATTCAATGTTTTCTGTATGACATTGAATGGGTTGTCGGTGAGACTGGTCAAACTTTATTTCAGCTTCAATTTTTAAAGTTTCTTTCTCTCTTCCTCTTAAACACCTCAACCTAAGCTAAGATGAGAAAATAAATGGATCCAGGTTCAGAAAATTAATTATTTAATGATGGGTAGCTGCAGAGGTCAAGCACATTAACATTTCATTATTATAAGCATTACTATCACTTCATCTTCTTTTACCTTCTGTAGGACATACTCTCTGAGAATCAAGACAAAATGCTAATAAGAGGTGTACAGGCAATAAACTTAGGCTTCTGCAAGTCCTTTAAGAGTTCTTCGTTAGACAGTAGAAGATAATGTCTTCCATAATATCAATTCCCTTTCAAGGTTCCTGGCTGATGCCTCCACCTCAACCACATTATCTTACCTCTAAGTCAGCTGACCTTTGCCTAGAAAGAACTGATTACTCTGAAAAGCACATGCTTCAGTTCAATGGCCAACCTTTATTGCCTACACAAGCAGAAAACTCCCAAACCCATGTGCCAGTATAGTAGGCTTACATTTTGACACTGAGTTTCTGTCTTCTGCTATTCACAGAAACTGATATTTATATATACGGCCTACAGTTTCCATTGAAAACTTCACAACCTCTATCGAAACCACTAAAAATGATGCATGGGAAGAGCCATTCTAATTTTTTAACAGATACAGTCATTTTTCCTTGAACAGACACAGTTTTAACCTAAAGGAAAAAGAAATACCAAGGGACCCTTATAAGTTTATTTCTATCCTTACTTCAAGGTCTCCTCCCGAAAAGACCTCACTTCCTAACTTTTTTCTTCTTTAAGGGAAAATACCCTTTTTGGAAGAATTACCATTTTACTAATTTGGAAAGTTATAATGGCACTCAACTCAGCCAGCGGTAGAAGATCAAACCATTCTGTGTGCATCTTGTAATGCTTCATAACACACCTATTCAATCTCCCACCTTCAGGAGGATGTCCTCATTCTGACCTAAGAACATTCTCTATAGATGAATGGACAGGTATTACAGGTGCATTTTCATCATTCATATGAAAGCACTTCTACTTTCACTTTTCTTTCCTTTTTATTACAATGTTACAGTTTCTTGACTTTCAGCCATAGCATCAAAATTTTCCATGATTTTTTTCCCCTAACTTGATTTTTAGTATAAGCCTCATTTCTTAAAAAAAAAAAAAAAAAAAGGTTCGGGGCACTTCTTTTTTAGTTTCTCTTTATTTTGAAGTCGCTGAAGCTATCATGATGTGGAGTTACATAGGGAAAGTCCTGTCCTTTAATAATTCTTCAAATATTTCTGGCTAAGAATCTAACAGAATCAGTCAGGTCAGTTCAGTCGCTCAGTCGTGTCTGACTCTTTGTGACCCCATGAATCGCAGCATGCCAGGCCTCCTTGTCTATCACCAACTCCTGGAATTCACTCAGACTCACGTCCATCGAGTCAGTGATGCCATCCAGCCATCTCATCCTCTGTCATCCCCTTTTCCTCCTGCCTCCAATCCGTCCCAGCATCAGAGTCTTTTCCAATGAGTCAACTCTTCGCATGAGGTGGCCAAAGTACTGGAGTTTCAGCTTTAGCATCACTCCATCCAAAGAAATCCCAGGGCTGATCTCCTTCAGAATGGACTGGTTGGATCTCCTTGCAGTCCAAGGGACTCTCAAGAGTCTTCTCCAACACCACAGTTCAAAAGCATCAATTCTTTGGTGATCAGCCTTCTTCACAGTCCAACTCTCACATCCATATGTGACCACTGGAAAAACCATAGCCTTGACTAGATGGACCTTGTTGGCAAAGTAATATCTCTGCTTTTCAATATGCTATCTAGCTTGGTCATAATGTTCCTTCCAAGGAGTAAGCATCTTTTAATTTAATAGCTGCAGTCATCATCTAACAGAATAGCTGGATGAATAAACATAGTGAACAACTCATAGTACTTGTGACTAAAAACTGAGCCAGGAGTTATGAATACATAGAAACCCAGGAGGCAAACTGTACTTCTACTGTGGTGATAAACTTGAATTTACCATCAGTGCAAAGTTTAGACATCTTCGACTTGAATCATCCATTGGTAATTGGTAACATTTTCTTCTGTGGAGACTGGCCAGGCCTAGCTCCAGACACAAGTGAGATGTTCGCTAGACAGGCTCAGAGATTTTACTTCTGCCCTCTTAGTGTATCCTCTCTCTCCCCTAGTGTTTTCCCCTCCCAAAATCTGCTTCATCTCTCAAATCCTAGCCTGTCTCTCATTCTTTCAGGATTACCTTACTTAACTTGCTCTCTTTACCAATAATAGTCATTAGCTTTTAAGGGTTCGTATAGTTTAATTCCATGTATGCAGAGACAGAAAACATGAAGTTTCGATGGTGCAGTTAGACTTCAAGTTTTCCAGCAAGAATGATGTATTCGGGAGAGAACAGCCTTCTGCCTAAAGTTACAGCACCAAAAAAGAGCTTATAGATGAAGCCCAGAACTCTGCTGGGTCAATTTTTTACATGTTAGATTTTTCAAACAGACAATAGTTGTTATCTGAGGAGTAAAGAAAATCTGGCAGCAAATATAAAAGGAATAAAAAATATCAATCTCTGACTTTGATTGTATTGAGCTCCTGATTTGATTAATAATATAAATTTCATTGATAA
This sequence comes from Bos taurus, assembly GCF_002263795.3. Taxonomy (NCBI): domain Eukaryota; kingdom Metazoa; phylum Chordata; class Mammalia; order Artiodactyla; family Bovidae; genus Bos; species Bos taurus. Next base: position 27,340,632 of record NC_037336.1, read on the forward strand.
TTGTGTGCTTATCAGGCACTATTCGAACCACTGTATGTATATTTGATCATCTATGGAGGCCCCACAACAACCATGTATCTGTTGATATCTACAATAGAAAATCTACAGTCCCCATCTGCACAGCAGGCACTTCTGTCTAGAAGGACTATCTATCTAGAAGGTAAAAAGTAAATGATGCAGGCTTATCAAAATGTTTGTGGGTTTTAACATTGATGATATTTTCCAAGTAAGGAAAAAGTTGTGACAATACTAACAGGTCAAGGGGGACTTACTCAAAGCTAACATTGTGTTTTGTGTCTCAGAGCTTTCTACAACATCCAGAGAGTCCCATGGTTCGATGACAGAGGGTTTTCTTTCCATCATTCAATAATATCCATGTTCCAGACACTGGGCTGAGTGGCAGTATTCTCGGTTACTCAGATTGCTAAAGCTTAGCTCCTATTGCTAATTTTCACGTTAAATTAAGACCTTTTCATTTTGCAATTAACCTTCCACTATGCTATTTGTCACAAGAACCCCTTGAGTGCTGTGATGACCTAAAATCAAAGACATACTAAAAATTCACATTGACCAACTCTGGATAATAATTTTTATTAGTTGTCTGATCGCATTCCAGAATACAATTAACTTTTAAACCCCTTTTTAACCTTTTTAAAGCCTTTTTAGGAATATGTCAACTTCCAACCCATATCAATCTATATACACAATAGCTAAAATTTCAAGTGAAAAGGGGACATATAACCTGTCTGGATCTAATTACGTTTCACTCATCCAGGAGGCAAGAGACAACTGATAAAAAAATTTTCCAGACCTTATTAGCCAACACTCTATATCCAATGACTGCTTAATACAGATGTGATGAGGGCAACAAGCTTTCCTAAAGAGGATACTTCACCATAGTACTACAGGAACATCAGCCTCGAATGCTAAATGAATGAGGACAGAACCACAGGTTTCCATCCACACCGACATGAAGAGATTGACTAGAAAGTAAGAGTGTGTGTCCATCCCACCTGAACAGGAATACTTGTAAGAGAAGGACTGTGTGTGTAATAAGAAAGAGCAAATTCCAATGAAGCACACATAATCCTGTATTAAAATACAAGGCAGTGAGGGGACATCTCTGCCAGTCCAATAATTAAGACTGCTCTTCACCTGCAGGGGGTGAGGGTTCCAACCCTGGTCAAGGAACTAAGATCCTGCAGGCCACATGGTGTGGCCATTTTCTTAAATTTAATAAATATATATTCAATATATAATTTTATTAATTTATTTTATTAATATAAAATTTGCATTTATATATATATATATATCCCTGGTGGCTCAGATGGTAAAGATTCTTCCTACAATGCAGGAGACCCAGGTTTGATCCCTGGGTCTGGAAGATCCCCTGGAGAAGGGAATGGCTATCCACTCCAGTATTCTTGCCTGGAGAATTCTATGGACAGAGGCTACAGACCATGGAGTCGCAAAGAGTTAGACACAACTGAACAACTAACACTTTCACTTTTCACTTTCGTATATATATGAACGAAATATATATATATATGAAATACACACACACACATATATAGGGTATTGACAATTACTATAATCAACCTATATAATATATGACACAAACATATGATTAAAACCATCCCTCCCAAATATTACTTAGGAAAATGTTTTACTTTTATATTATTTTGATGCTAAATATTGCCTTGTCAGGAAAACCCCACCTAAGATAACATTAACTTTAGTCACCTTGTCCTGAGGACTTCCCTGGTGGCTCAGATGGTAAAGCGTCTGCCTACAATGCGGGAGACCCGGGTTCAATCCCTGGGTTGGGAAGATCCCCTGAAGAAGGAAATGGCAACCCACTCCAGTATTCTTGCCTGGAAAATCCCATGGACGGAAGAGCCTGGTGGGCTACAGTCCATGGGGTCCCAAAGAGTTGGACACTACTGAGCGACTTTCTTTCTTTCTTTCACCTTGTCCTGAGCACCCTCTAATACTGCTACATTTTTGCTTTTTGAATTTAACACCACTTATCAACCTGGTATGTGCTTATCATCTATCATCTCAACTAGGAAGTTATCTTCATCAGAACAAGGAATTTTTATTTGTTTATGCCAATTTCCAGTGCTGAAACAGCATATAGTAGGCACTTAATAAATATGAATCAAATCAATGAATAATTTAATACTTTATAAAACCTATGACACCCACAGCTTATTACTTAACAGTAAATATTTTAAAATCATGTCTTATCACAACATGACTAACATTCTTTTTTTTAATGATGTATTTTATTTTTTTTAATTTTTTTAATTTAAATTTATTTCTTTTAATTAGAGGCTAATTACTTTACAATATTGTATTGGTTTTGCCATACATGACTAACATTCTTAAATGATCAATATTGCTGAGGAGTGGAGAAAAAAAATAAACCTAACACATAACCCTCATCTTGCAAATAAGAGTATTGAATTTCAAAAGGAGTAAGTTAAAAAATAAGTCAAGGGCTGATTTGAGCCTTCCTCTTCATGTTTCTGTGTCCTAGGTTCGTGGCAATGAGAGTCCCCCATAAAATAAAAATGTGGGCATATCCACTTCAGTCGTGTCCAACTCTTTGCGACCCTATGACCATAGCCTGCCAGGCTTCTCTGTCCATGGGATTCTCTAGGCAAGAATACTGGAGTGGGTTGCCATGCTCACCTCTAGGGGATCTTCCTGACCCAGGGATCAGATTGAACCCACCCACATCTCTTACGTCTCCTGCATTGGCAGGCAGGGTCTTTACCATTAGTGCCACCTGGGGATACCATCTTCATATTATGTTCCTTTAAATTCATTTGCAATAACATGACTCTATTTTAACTCTTACTTCTTTTTGTTTTTCTTAACAACACATTAAAATGTAGCACATACAAAAAACCACCATGTACATACCAGCCATATGCTTTAAGAAAATAAAAGATGAGAAACTCTGCAAATACAGTTGAAATCCCATTCAGTGCTCCCCATTCCATTACCCTCGTCCTTCCCAAAGAAGGCAAACACTTGGCTGAATTTGCTGTGTAGCTTCCAGTCTGCCATCTATACTTTGACACCTAAGCAGATCAGTATTGTTTTGTGTGTTTTTAATTATATGAGTAGTATAATGTACATATCTAATTTCTTATCACTTTACATTTTGTTTTTGATATTATATATTTTCAATAGATAAATAATACATTTTAATCAATACATGTAGATTCATCATACGATGGAATTATTCATTTTTCTCGTATATCCCTCCATGAGTTAATGTCTTCTTTCCATCATTTCCTTTGGTCAATTCATTTTATCTACCTGATATTTTATGAGGCAGACACTGTTGGTTGGGTAGTCCCAAGCCCAATCCAAATCCTCTTTTCTTGTACTTCTCTCCACTACAGAGTCTGAAAAAGCAAAATCTTCCTGTTTTCTAGCTTCCTTCGCATCTGGGAGAAGCCATGTGACATGAATCTGTCCCTCTAGACACTGGCAGCTATTTGAAGAGTGGACTCTGGTAAAGTTTTTGCTTTCCTGAGACACAGGGTAAAGATCCTTGGGCACCTTTCTTTCCTCCATTTCCTTTTGAATATGAGCCTATTACCTGGAACTTTGGCAGGTATCTCAAAACCATGAGGGAAAAAATATAAACAAACAAAAAACTGCATGGATGCTGGCTTTCACATCTTTGAGCTAGTGCAAACATGCCATCATTGATGTATATATAAATAAGTTCTCTTATTTGTGAGAAAATTCAAACTCTGCCATTATGATGTTTCTGTATACTTGGAACTGAAAATATCATTAACCCACAGCCTTTTCTTCACCATTATATTTACTTCCATGTCATTATATTATCCCTTCACTTCAATAGATCTCACTTTTTAATTGTGCCCCCTCCTACTTAGAAAATATGTGTTCTACTTCACATCATCTTATAAAGGCAAAATTCTAATCATGCATAAATCTTTGAAGGAGGAAAGAGAATGGTTGCTATTTTTAATAGAGTAGTAATCACAGTAAGCCTCACTGAAAAGTGAGCAAAACCTGAAGATGATTGATAATTTTGAAAACCGTATCTTATTTTTTCGGAAGATATTGAGATACTCTTAAAGTTACTTTGTAGTGGTACTTCACCTATAGGTGAAGGCAAGCCAATCTTTTTCAGATCAGACACTATTTATTTATGTATTCAGACACTATTCAGTGAGAGACCAAGAGCTAGCAGAAAGGAGACTTACAAAAGAGTAGAAATGGGGCTTCCCTTGGGAGTTCACAGCCAAGGAGAGAGGGGGAGAGGAGGTCCTAGGACCTTGCAAGGTGCCAGGCACGACACAGATGAATGTGCAAGCCCTATGACTTTGAGGAGAATGAAGGTGCATGGCTCCCTAGGACAATAACCGATTGCATCCTAGCGGATTTAACCCCTTACTTGACATTTCATGATGAGCAGAAAATCAAGAAGCAGGTAGGAGCATTCCAGAGAGAAAGAAAGGCATGATAAAAGATAAGAAGCACCCAAGCACCTAAAACGACTAGTTTTAGGCAACTAGTCGTCACTCATCATGAAGGAATCAGCCTCAGTGTGAGCCACAGTGTACAGAAGATGCAGGCTGTGCTGATTGACAAGGGAAAACCTCCTGGGGAAGCTGGGACCCAATTCCATAGGCACAAATAAATGAAGAATCTTAAGCATTAAAAAAAACAATCAAATGTCCTCCAAAGTAGTTTTAAATGTGTTCAGATAATACAAAAAGGTAAATGTATATATTTAATATTCTGCAGATACGAAGAAACATGTTTAATTTCTGAGGAACTAAGTATATACTAGCTTCAAACATCAATTTTTAAGTTGCCCTGCCCAGACTTGTGGTTAGCAGATGCAAACCATGACATATAGAATGGATAAGCAACAAGGTCCTACTACTGTACACTCCAGGGAACTATATTCAATCCTGTGATAAACCATAACAGAACAGAATATGAAACCATAACAGAGTCACTCTGCTGTGCAGTGACTTAGGTAAACGATGTCCTTAATATTTTAATTGTTAAAGCATAAAATCATAATCCAATTCACATTGAAAAATTTCACAAGATCTAGAACTGTGCAATGTCACTGAAGTAGTCCTAAAACCCAGAAATTAACACAACATTGTAAGTTAACTATACTTCAATAAAATAAAAAAAAATGTCATGTCCAGATGGAATCATTGGGATCACTATAAGTAATCGTGTGCCTGGCTCCCCTTTTTGCACATGTGATTTGATTAATCAGAAGCCAGAAGCCAGAGAAGCTTCACCCACTGGCTTTCCCCTTGTCTCACAGGGAAGATTCTTCATTTCCTGTTCACAATGCTCAGCTTCTTTTCCCTCTCTTTTGCCTCACAATAATGATATTCAGAACACATCTGAAAACAAAGGGCTGGGCGAGAATTCCAACAGGTGTAATTAATGTCAAGTGCTCCTGCAAGTGGCGTTGCTTTCCTGCTGCCTCTTCCACCTGCTGCCTTTCGTGGCTGCCTTCATAATGCCGAGTCCATCTGTTGAAAATGTGCATCCAGAATTCATCATTTTATATCCTGAGAGGCACCTGAACCCTCTTGTCCTCTCTTGAAGTGAGCTCTCAGAGAGTCACTTGATAGGCACAATTAGTTAAGTGTTGTGATGCCACGGGGATCAAGCACAATGGTTACACACAGTACTCTTAGTATTTCAAGGTGGATTGTTCATATTCAGAGAGTTGGCTCAATAAAAAAAGAGAAAAGCACCCCAATCCTGTAGTTAACTATTTTGCTTATAAGGCTGAGAAAGTAAAGAATCTGCCCACAATTCAGGAGATCTGGGTTTGATCCCTGGGTTGAGAAGATCCCCTGGAGAAGGGAATGACAACCCACTCCAGTATTCTTGCCTGGGGAATGACATGGACAGAGGAGCCTGGAGGGCTATGGTCCATGGTGTCACAAAGAGTTGGACATGACTGAGCAACTAACATTTTCACTTATGAGTAGAAAGTATGTACTAGGGATTAATTTTATATTTGTTTATATATGTGTATATGTATATAATTCCCACATACATGTTTATGTCTGTGTGTATACACACACACACACACATATTTTATACACAGATACTTTTGTCACCATCGTATGTAACATGGGTGATGATACACTGCCCATGTTAAACTGCTATGTTCACAAAGTGGAAGTGAAAAGCCAGTTAGGATTCTTCCAGTGCTGCTGCTGCTAAGTCACTTCAGTCGTGTCCGACTCTGTGCGACCCCAGAGACGGCAGCCCACCAGGCTCCCCCGTCCCTTGGATTCTCCAGGCAAGAACACTGGAATGGGTTGCCATTTCCTTCTCCAATGCAGGAAAGGGAAAAGGGAAAGTGAAGTCGCTCAGTCGTGTCCGACTCTTCGTGACCCCATGGACTGCAGCCTACCAGGCTCCTCCGCCCATGGGATTTTCCAGGCAAGAGTACTGGAGTGGGGTGCCATTGCCTTCTCCATCTTCCAGTGCTATTTCTGACCAAATGTGCTTCAAACATGAATGAGGACATTAAAAAATAAAATTCTGATAGTACAAGGCGACAAAAAATAAGATAGAGACTAGTAGAGTAAAAAATAGGGTAACAAGGGTCTTAACTATAGAAATGGCATCCCTCCTCACTTCCCACCCACAGGGCTTCGTACTTACTAGCTGGCTACCCAGTGATCTCAGCTAGGCACCATGACGTGAATCAAGAAATGAATTATATTCATAGCTGATGATAATGTATGACTTTTATCCTTAAAGAGTATTTGCAATTTCAGAAAATTCCTTGAGTTGCAAGGGCTTAAAATTTATACACGTACTCAAAAGCATTCAATGTACTTCTGATAGTGGAGCTGGAGTTGGCCGGGAAGGTAGATAATACAGTTATTTGAGGGAAGTTATGAGGAAGGTATTCCAGTGCTTCTTAAAACATTTACAGCAAAAGTGCAGCCTCTTCTAGTTACACATAAGAGGAGTGTTGACTCCTAGCTGGACAAATACTCTTTGGTGAAAGGGAATATAACATATTGAGTTCACCAAAAAGGTCAGTCAAGTTTTTCCATAAGTTCTTTAAAAAAATCCAAATGAACTTTTTAGCCAAGCCAAAAGATTGTCCTAAAATGATCACTCCTAAAGGTCAGGGGATTTTTTTTTAATTCTTGCAGACTAGAGGGATTTTTATAATACTTATGTAAACTATGTGTTTACTATTTTAATTGTTAAAGCATAAAATAATGATTCAATTTCACATTGAAACTTTTCATAAGATCTAGAACTGTGTCCGTAATTTTCACTGAAGTATTCCTAAAAACCAGCACTTAGAATATGATATGTGATCAATAAATATATGTTGAGTGAGCAACAACCTTCTGTGGTAGGTATTACTATCAGCATTTTAAAGATGAAGGTCTTGAGGTTCAAAGTTGAGTGAATTGCTCAACTATTTTTGGTGATTTTGCTAGAGAAACAATGAACTGTGGCAGCTTGCTTCTTTGACATCTTCCTAAAAAAAAAAAAATCCACCTAAAAAAAAAAATCCACCATCTATCAATTCTCCTGCTTGGAGAGCCCAATCAGTCTCAGTCTCAATCCGAATAACAAACAACTGACCACAAAGCGTATTCAGACGTTGTACTACCTGCTGATGAATGACTAAGGCAACCCCCTGACCTTGTGAGGCAAAGGATACATATGTAATAAAATCCTATAAAAAATTTGTTGTTGTTGTTGTTGTTCGGGCGCTAAGTCATGTCTGACTCTTTATGACCCTGTAGACTGTAGCATGCCAGGCTCCTCTGTCCTCCACTATCTCCCAGAGTTTGCTCAAATCCATGCCACTGAGTTGGTGATGCTATCTAACCATCTCATCCTCTGCCACCCCCTTCTCCTTTGAAAAGGTATGAAAAGGTACCTTTGCATTAAAGCAGTTTAACCATTTAAAATAACTGCAGTTGTCTCCTACACATTGCCTAGGCACTTTCCTCAAACTTGTAGGGGGAAACTTGGTTAGAATTTAAATTCTTCTCTTCTGTGGTGATGGACTACATGTGGAGCAGAAGGAGAAGACCAGTCAGAATATAGCAAACACCTGAGTTTCAGGTAAAGAGCGAGCAGATGGTCCTCCTGCATTCCCAGGATTTTCCCATCCAGTGTTCTCTGGGTCAGGCTGACGAAAGGACTATTTACCAAAGAGAAGCCTCCTTAGATTGCCATCATGGTCCTAGAAACTCCAGCCAACCACAGGACCCTGAATAATTCTCATTGATATTTAAGCTTTTAGGGGCCAAAACCATAGCCAAGATCAGGAAGGGGTTATTTTAGCAGCTAGCCCTTCCTTGAGAACTACCAGCCAACTAGCTTACCTGGGCTTGCCTGGTAAAACGTGTGCTAACATTTTAAGCATTTTACAATTTGAGAATGTTTTGAGCCGCTCTAATTAATTAAACTGTGTTTCACTGTGTACCAATAATACAAGACAAATTTAAGAACAGATTCAATAAAAGATGCCAAAACAAATGATTATGTGAATTCAAAGGAGGAGAGCTCATCTGATTTGGAGAAGAGAGGAAATGAATCATGGACAAAGCAGCACTTGAAGTTTGCCTTAAAAACTAGATAGTGTTCTGATAGACAGAAATAAGGGGATAATTCTAAGTACAGGCAACAAACTGAACAAAGGCACCAAAGTAGCTACTGTTAGGAATTGCGGGATAAAGCAGTACTTTACTAGATCACAGGATAGGAGTAGGAAATGAAGCATGCAGGAGTTTAAGGAAAGGAATACTGATTACAGACAGTCTTGAATACTCTGATAAGAACTACGAGCAAAATGTTGGTAGAACTGAGAGACCCCAAAAGGTTTTGACCATGGAGTAAGGGGACTAAGTATGATAGGATAAATGCGGTGATTCCCAAACCTAAGTTTTGAATTCTAATCTCTTAATCAAGTTAAAGCTTCAAAGGCTTTAAGATATCAAACCTTGCATTTCACTATGAACTAAAAGTCCCCTATTACTGACACATGTTGTTGTCTCTACTTCTTGATAACCAAGTCTAAGCTATGAGTCCAGCTTTGATTTTCAGCATCAGGTTATCAATCACTATGTAACTGGATTTAGTAACTATATAAGTGATGAGGATAGAACAGAGAAGGATCTCACATCAGCATGTTCTGTGGCAAGGGGTGGAGGGATCCCTCAAAAAAAGACCACAACGTATCATCAAGATGCTCCAAGGGCTAAGTGAAGTGGAAACTAAGACACAGATATCCTGCATACAAGAAAGACAGGCAGCAGAAAACAGAGACACAATAACTATAAACAATAAAATCCAAGAAGGGAGCAGGGAGTGGTCACCTGGTCAATAAGTTTTAAGGACATAAAATCAGACAAAAAGATAGGAGACTGGTGTTAGGTACAAGGTGAGAACAGGAGCAAAGGAATAAAACAAGAGACCAGATAATAGCACCAGGAAACATGTTTAGCGTCGATCTGTTAGGTAAGAAATGGCTGCAGGGCTCATTGAGTTTTCAATGTGGGCTGGCCTGGTTCCAGAAACAGGAGTGAAGCTGAGCTTCCAGATGGGGTAAAGAGAACTCGATGGATGTTGGATGAATGTGGGGGCAGAGAGGTAGCTGGGCAACCCTCCAAATCCATTTGACATTTTCACTTAAGAGTTATTTTTCAAACCTCTCATCTTTTTGGAACTTTTTATATATGCCCTTTCTACATCCCCGTGTCCTTTCTGTAATGAAATGAAGAAATTGAGATATGATATAGAGATGAGAGGGAGCTTGTCTTTATAGCAGAAACCACTTTTAAGTAAAGTTTTTCTACATCTGAGCTGGGATGACTAGGATTTACATTAAAGCCATCAGAGGCCATTCATATAGCCTCGTGAAGTACTGCAGTGTTGCTGACACTAGAAATTGATACTAATTAAATCTGATGAAACTAGAGGAGGTTCAACAAAAGGCAACCGAAGAATCAAGGGATGAATGGACAGCTGCATAAGAATGATGACATGCTGACATATATTAAATTCTAGGCTTCTATAACAAAGAAGGTAAAACTTAAAGGCAGAGATGGTTTTCTAATAAATAAAAGAAAGCAAAATTGATGTAGGTAATTTCTACTTTACACCACAATGCATTCTTGGAAATCACACCATAAAACAGCTTGTATTTTCCCTCAGGAGTAATTTTGTAATTGGATATTGTGTTCCTGAATAAGGATTTGTTTTTCAAATAAATCAGAGATATGATCAACAATATGCTATAAAGGCGAGGCTAGAACAATGTTAGGCCTGTGTAATAATTTAAAATATCATCATTATATTCCTTGTCCTATAAAATGGACATAAATGAACAGCACATGTTGATTATACAAGGGGCCCAAATGCACTATAAAACTGTACACACCACACATAATATTACAACTTTGCTGCCTCATAAATTTGACCTATCTAAAAATGAATACATGACTAGCTATCACAAACATAATTTAAATATTTAATCAACAATATTGAGTCCCTTCTTAGAATTCAGATAGAATATTTTGGAAAGCTAGTATTGGAACTTCAAAGTGAGGTATAAAGATAGGATGTGATACTCCTTGAATATTTGTGGGATTTTTTTTTTGTTACTTTCTATTGCTATCTATTTAACTTACATGTAGCTGATTCTATTCTAAGCATATTATAAGTACTAATTTATTTAACCCTCATAATGAAACTGTAACATTGGCACAATTATTACACTCATTATAACTGAGAGTTGAGGCAACGTGTCTAAAATCAAACACCTGTTAAGGGATAAAGCCAGGATTGGAAGCCAGAATCCAAATGACTAGTCTATGCTACCTCTCCATATGTGGCTTTTTCTCTCAAAACGTCCTTGTAACAAGTAAAAGCATTATAATGACGTTTGAGTTATATATATGTATATGCATATATAATATTTACAAACGTGCATATTAGGTATAATGGCTTTTGACTATAAATAGGGCTTCCCTGATGGTTCCATGGTAAGGAATCTGTCTGCAATGCCGGAGACCTGGATTCAATATCTGTATAGGGAAGCTCCGCTGGAGAAGTGAATGACTATCCACTCCAGGATTCTTGCTCAGAGAATTCATGAACTGAGGAGCCTAGCAGGCTACAGTCCATGGGGTCCCAAAGAGTCAGACACAGCTAGGTGATTAACTAATGCATGTGACTATAAATCAGAGAAGGCAATGGCAACCTACTCCAGTATTCTTGCCTGGAAAATCCCATGGATGGAGCCTGGTAGGCTGCAGTCCATGGGGTTGCTAAGAGTTGGGCACGACTGAGCAACTTCACTTTCACTTTTCCCTTTCATGCATTGGAGAAGGAAATGGCAACCCACTCCAGTGTTCTTGCCTGGAGAATCCCAGGGACAGCAGAGCCTGGTGGGCTGGCATCTATGGGGTTGCACAGAGTCGGACACGACTGAAGTGACTTAGCAGCAGTGACTATAAATAACTATTAAATATATATCATGTCATATTTATATATAATATAGCAACTGAATGCTGGACAATTATATTACCATAAATAATACTAGTTAGCCAATTTCTGAGGAACATGCAAATATGAATATGAAAAAGTTATACTGGATCTGCCAATTTGATATACACACATGTAAACATACACACAATAAATATGCATAAGGATATGCTTATTTTTGTTGGGAAAATAACTAAGCCTCCATTTTAATACAAGAGTAAGATTTCAATATATATATCACTGAATAAAGACAAAGTTGATAGCTCCAGGGATAACCAATTAAAGGCAAAGTTTTCAGTTTATTTCCTGTGTAATAATGCATGGTCTAAATATCCTATTGCTGAGACAGAATGCAATTATAAGGACTAGGAATGTTTTAATGTGTTCCTTCCATCTTCTCCTATGAAACTTCAAGGATAATAAATCTAATCATCCTTTCAGTAAGATTACTCCCATTATTTTTTTTGTACCGACTACCTATTAAGTTGTTCAAAAAGTAGGAACCATTATAATCAACATATTTTTGCCAATGACAAATAGGTTGGTTTATTCCAGTAATGTAAAAATCCATGCTTTGGGATTCAACAAACCCTTGGAAAGCATTTTCTGCTTCCTGCTGGTGTTAGAAGTGTTTTCCCTGCAAAAAGTTGTTGAGATGCTTGACGAAGAGATAGTTGGTTGGTGAGAGGTTAGGTGAATATGGCGGATGAGGCCAAATTTTGAAGCCCAACTTGTTCAACCTTTGAAGTGTTGGTTGTATGATGTGTGGTTGGGCATTGTGGTGAAGAGGAATTGGCCCCATTCTGTTGACCAATACCAGCCGCAGGCAAGGCAGTTTTTGGTGTATCTACTGGAAGAAGCACAAGCTGGAATCAAGATTGCCGGGAGAAATATCAATAACCTCAGCTATGCAGATGACACCACTCTTATGGCAGATAGTGAAGAGGAACTAAAAAGCCTCTTGATGAAAGTGAAAGAGGAGAGTGAAAAAGTTGGATTAAAGCTCAACATTCAGAAAACGAAGATCATGGCATCCGGTCCCATCACTTCATGGCAAATAGATGGGGAAACAGTGGAAACAGTGTCAGACTTTATTTTTGGGGGCTCCAAAATCACTGCAGATGGTGACTGCAGCCATGAAATTAAAAGATACTTACGCCTTGGAAGGAAAGTTATGACCAACCTAGATAGCATATTGAAAAGCAGAGACATTACTTTGCCAACAAAGGTCCGTCTAGTCAAGGCTATGGTTTTTCCTGTGGTCATGTATGGAAGTGAGAGTCGGACTGTGAAGAAGGCTGAGCGCCAAAGAATTGATGCTTTTGAACTGTGGTGGAGAAGACTCTTGAGAGTCCCTTGGACTGCAAGGAGATCCAACCAGTCCATTCTGAAGGAGATCAGCCCTGGGATTTCTTTGGAAGGAATGACGCTAAAGCTGAAACTCCAGTACTTTGGCCATCTCATGCGAAGAGTTGACTCATTGGAAAAGACTCTGATGCTGGGAGGGATTGGGGGCAGGAGGAGAAGGGGACGACAGAGGATGAGATGGCTGGATGGCATCACTGACTCGATGGACGTGAGTCTGGGTGAACTCCGGGAGTTTGTGATGGACAGGGAGGCCTGGTGTGCTGTGATTCACGGGGTCGCAAAGAGTTGGACACGACTGAGCGACTGAACTGAACTGAACTGAATTGATTTGCTGAGCATACTTCTCAGACGTAATGGTTCTGCAGAGATTCAGAAAGCTGTAGTGGATGAGACTGGCAGCAGACCACCAAATAGTGACCATGATTTTTCTGGTTCAAGTTTAGCTTTGGGAAGCGCTTTGAAACTTCTTGGTCCAGTCACTGAGCTGGTCATCACTGGCTGTCATATACAAACCACTTTTCATTGCATATCACAATCCCATTGAGAAACAGTTCGCTGCTGCTGTGTAGAAGAGAGAAAATTACACTTCAAAACGATGATTTTTTGGTTTGTGCTCAGCTCATGAGGCACCCACTTATGAAGCTTTTTTACCTTTCCAATTCGCTTCAAACGTCAAATCACCACAGAAGGGTCCATGTTGAGTTCTTTGGCAACTACAGATTCACTGTCCTTGTGTAGTTGTAAGAGTATCAGCTTCAACGATCCTCTCAATTAGTCATTGTCAATATCAGATGGCCAGCAACTGCACTCCTCAGCTTCAAATCTCTCGTCTCTTTTGCAAAACTTCTTGAACCACCACTGCACTCTATGTTCATTAGCAGTTCTGAGCCAAAAATGTTGTTGAAGTTGTGAGCTGTCTCCATTGCTTTATGACCCGTTTTGAACCCAAATAAGAAAATCTCCTGAATTTGCTTTTTGTTTAACATCATTTCCCTAGTCTAAAATAAATATAAAATGCACAGCAAGTAAGTCCTTAGCAATAAAAAGATTAAGTGAGAAATGCATACTAAAATGATGCATAACATAATCACATTTATTTAAGAATGTATTCCAATATCAAATGGCAAAGTTCATCAATGCAAAACCATAGTTACTTTTGCACCAATCTAAATATTTAAAATTAAATCTTTATGCCCTTTCTTCCTCTGTATCTCTTTAAGGAATCTACATTTCTATTTTCAGGCAGCAGACTAGCTGTGACTTGCAGAACTTTACCATAAGTTAGCCTGGCTTAGTGGGTGTTGCCACCCATTGTTGTTGGAGAGTTTAAATATGTTCTCAAATAGGGTCCCTAACTTACTGTAAAGCTTCAAGAGTCGGTTTTTTCTTCAACAGTTGTTCTTGTAGAAATTTTATGTCGGGATTATGCAAACAGAATTTTCAAAGGTTTGTTTTCTCATATGTGTGTGGACATTTGGATATTGGTAAAGAGGATGGAATGGAATAGGATCAGATAGGATAGGATAGGATAGGATAGGATACTGTGGGGTAAAGATGGGCAAGAACAAGGTTTGCAATCACATTCACTCTCCTTGATGTTTGGATTGGTATAAAGCTGGTGAACTATCATTACAGTCTTTAACTGCAGAAGTTCAATGGTGACATTTATTAACATCACAATATAAGCAGGTGTAGAAAGTGGGAAAACCTTTAAACATGAGTTAAATGAGTCCTTATCTATTATCAAACAGAGAAAAGAGATCACAACATCTTACCAACACTAAGTAGCACCAGTCTTTCGTTAAGACTTTTTTTTCCAATGTGGACCATTTTTAAGGTCTTTATTGACTTTTTCACAGTATTGTTTCTGTGTGATGTTATTGTTTTTTGGCCACTAGGCATGTAGGACCTTAGCTACCCAAACAAGGACTGAGCCCGCACTCCCCACATTGGAGGGCAAAACCTTAAGCACTGGACCCCCAGGGAAGCCCCCGCAGCGGTCATTCTTGATTCAAACCATTGTTTCTCCAAAACAATCTCAGTCATAAAAATAAAATGGCTTTCACAAGGCACCTAATATTATGAATATTCTGGCAAGTAAATACAGCCCCAGTGCTGAGATAATAAGAATTCTATTAGGGGTTTGCATTTGTATATGCCTTCAGACATAAAAACGTTCAGAAAGGGGAGTAGACTGAACAGAAACTGCATTATGCTGAAAAATACCAATAATAATACGCTGGCAAGTGTGCTTTGATTGCTCACATTTCTTCTAAAGTGTTTTTCTGGTCCATGAGCATGTGAGCTTTAAACAAGTTTGATTACAGCTGAAAAAGTATTTAATGAATCAAGAATAATAGTAGTATACGACGAGGAAGGCTTTATGTACAGTTTTAAGACTTTTGTTGTTGAGAAAATGGGACACGGGAGGCCATTGGTGCATTTATGGCACTAGGTTGGTTTGTTTGTTTTCTTCTGCTTGGTCATTTTTTCTAGAATGTCACTTCCAGATTCACAGATGCCACATGTGTTTCACTTCCGATCTTCAAGAGTAATGGCTACAATTGCAAGCTACTAGATTGTACAAGGAGTAAGATACACACACACACAAATACACGCACATCTCTGGCTTTGCATCAGTCACAGTACATGCCTCTGATCCCACCAGTGCAGTGTTTTGAAAAGAGGATCAAGTTAGGTTATGTTACTCACAACATTTTTTTTTCATTTTTGAAATATAAACTAAAGTTCAAGACATATTACTCTGCCTTGACTCCAAAAGATTTTGACATTGTTACCTAGGGTTGCAATCTCTGAAAAGAATAAACAAGGCCTAGAATAACCCATGAAGAATATGAAGGACCCATGCACACAGTATGAAAAGGCAGTTCTTTCATCTAGAGTCAGACAGCTTAGAGTGCAAAGTCAAGTGGGCTTTAGGAAGCATCACTAGGAACAAAGCTAGTAGAGAAATTCCAGCTGAGTTATTTCAAATCTTCAAAGATGATGCTATTA
Source organism: Bos taurus (assembly GCF_002263795.3). Classification (NCBI taxonomy): domain Eukaryota; kingdom Metazoa; phylum Chordata; class Mammalia; order Artiodactyla; family Bovidae; genus Bos; species Bos taurus. Next base: position 27,356,589 of record NC_037336.1, read on the forward strand.
AAGTTTTGCACTCAATATGATAGCAAATTTGGAAAACTCAGCAGTGGCCACCTGAGAAGGCAATGGCACCCCACTCCAGTACTCTTGCCTGGAAAATCCCATGGACGGAGGAGCCTGGTGGGCTGCAGTCCATGGGATTGCTACACAAGTCAGACATGACTGAAGCGACTTAGCAGCAGCAGCAGCAGCAGCAGCAGTGGCCACAGGACTGGAAAAGGTCAGTTTTCATTCCAATGCCAAAGAAAGGCAATGCCAAAGAATATTCAAACTAACATACAATTGTACTCATTTCACAAGGTAGCAAAGTAATTCTCAAAATTCTCCAAGCTAGGCTTCAACAGTACGTGAATTGAGAATTCAAGATGTTCAACCCAGATTTAGGAAAGGCAGAGGAACCAGAGGTCAAACTGCCAACATCGGTTGGATCATAGAAAAAGCAAGAGAATTCCAGAAAAACATCTACTTAATCTTCATTGACTATGCTAAAGTTTTTGACTGTGTGGATCACAACAAACCGCAGAAAATTCTTTAAGAGATGGGAATTCCAGACCACCTTACCTGCCTCCTGCGAAATCTGTATGCAGGTCAAGAAGCAACAGTTAGAACTGGACATGGAACAATGAACTTGTTTCAAATGAGGAAAGGAGTACATCAAGACTATATATTGTCACCCTGCTTATTTAACTTATATGAAGAGTACATCATATGAAATGCCAGGCTGGATGAAGCACAAGCTGGAATCAAGATTGCAGAGAGAAATATCAATACGCAGATATGGAAATGACACCAACCTTATGGTAGAAAGAGGAACTAAAGAGCCTCTTGATGAAAGTTAAAGAGAGTGAAAAATCTGGCTTAAAACTCAACATTCAAAAAACGAAGGTCATAGCATCCGGTCCCATCACTTTATGGTAAGTAGATGGGGAAACCATGGAGACAGTGAGAAATTATTTTCTTGGGCTCCAAAATCACTGCAGATGGTGACTGCAGCCATGAACCTAAAAGACGTTTGCTCCTTGGAAGAGAAGCTATGACCAACCTAGACAGCATATTAAAGAGCAGAGATATAACTTTACCAACAAAGGTCCATATATTCAAAGCTATGGTTTTTCCAGTAGTCATGTATGGATGTGAGAGTTGGACCATAAAGAAAGCTGAGCACTGAATAATTGGTGCTTTTCAACTGTGGTGTTGGAGAAGACTGTTGAGAGTCCATTGGACAGCACGGAGATCAAATCAGTCAATCCTAAAGGAAATCAGTCCTGAATATTCATTGGAAGGGCTGATGCTGAAGCTCCAATACTCTGGCCACCTGATTCGAAGAACTGACTCATTGGAAAAGACCATGATGCTGGCGAAGACTGAAGGCAGGAGGTGAAGGGGATGACGGAGGTTGAGATGGTTGGATGTCATCACTGACTTGATGGACATGAGTTTGAGCAAACTCCAGGAGTTGGTGATGGACAGGTGTGCTGCAGTCCATGGAGTCACCAAGAGTCAGGCACAACTGAGTGACTGAACTGAACTGAGAATAACCAACCCTCACCACCACTTAACAGAGAAGTGCACTTTGAGGGTGTTCACTCATCTAGAATCTAAAGAGTGTCCATTCAGTAATAGGGCTTAGTCCCTTGTGTGGGCCCTTATACATGGTGAAACACAAACTTTCGCCTGGTAAGGCTGGAATACTGCTTCAACCTAACAAATACATATGACAACCACCTATGTCCCAGGCACTGGAGCTGGGGAGAGAACATAATGGATCAGGGTGGGGAGAAGAAGAGCTGTTCAAATGGCCATCTTAGGAGGACTTTGGAATTTTAATTATGTAAAGCTCTCATTTCAAGAATGGCTCAAGGAGGCATACACTCATGGCAGGACTTAGATACGCGCCCACCCGATCCAGTTGAGCACTCTGAAAAAGGTATTCTCTGGATTGAAAGTTAGAGGCTCTAAGAAACATCCAGTCTAGTGATGCAGACCTTGATGTGTGTTTCAGGGAAAAAGAACAGAGAAAATCTGGAAGCAGAGTGGTTCTGCCATGAGGTAAATGACAACAGCAAGGGTTTATCAGAACATATATGATGGTGGGGATGCAGAAGGGACCAACAGCTGCCTGTCCAGTAGATTTCATTCAAATTATGAAATGATGGTCATAAGCCAATCATAGTTCATAGGTGTCTTTAACCTCATCTGCTGCATGATGTAGGTCTGCAAACATTTTCTTAAAATATAGAATTAGATGCCCACAGTAAAATTTAAAAATTTAAAAAATTTAAAATTTAAAATTTAAAAAAAATTTAAAAAAACCAGAAGGGAAAGAGACACGTGTACCCCAATGTTCATCGCAGCACTGTTTATAATAGCCAGGACATGGAAGCAACCTAGATGTCCATCAGCAGATGAATGGATAAGAAAGCTGTGGTACATATACACAATGGATTATTACTCAGCCATTAAAAAGAATACATTTGAATCAGTTCTAATGAGGTGGATGAAACTGGAGCCTATTATACAGAGTGAAGTAAGCCAGAAGGACAAACACCAATACAGTATACTAATGCATATATATGGAATTTAGAAAGATGGTAACGATAACCCTGTATACGAGACAGCAAAAGAGACACTGATGTATAGAACAGGCTTATGGACTCTGTGGGAGAGGGAGAGGGTGGCAAGATTTGGGAGAATGGCATTGAAACATGTGAAATGTCATGTATGAAACAAGATGCCGGTCCAGGTTCAATGCATGATGCTGGATGCTTGGGACTGGTGCACTGGGACGACCCAGAGGGAGGGTATGGGGAGGGAGGAGGGAGGAGGGTTCAGGATGGATTTTATTTTAAAAATTTAGAAAAAAAAAAAGAATTAAAAAGAAATATTTCCCATAAAAAAAAATAAATAAATAAATTATATTTACAGTTAATTTTTAAAATAATTTAATTTGCATTACAGCAAACTTACATGACAATAACCAGCTGGGGCCTGCAGTGTTTATCTCTTAGAAAATGCATGTTCTCAGTTCCTCTGTGTGTGTCTGAGTTAAGTTGCTTCAGTCATGTCTGATTCTTTGCGACCCTATGGATGGCAGCCCACCAGGCTTCTCTGTCCATAGGATTCTCTAGGCAAGAATACTGGAATGGATTTCCATGTCCTCCTCCAGGGGATCTTTCCAACCCAGGGATTGAATCCACATCTTTTATGTCTCCTACATTGGCAAGCAGGTTCTTTACAACTAGGGCCACTTGGGAAGCCCCTCTCAGTTCCAAGATTTCCACAACTCCCAAATATGAACCGTGCTTTATGTTTTATCCCTGCCTATAATATAAAACATAAGGGGCAAAGATAAACCAAGGAAGATATATTCAATAGACTGAATGCCTGTGCCCTCCCCCAAATTCATATATTGAAATCCTACCCCTGCAATGAGATGGGGAGTGGAGCCTTTGGGAAGTAATTCAGTCATGCAGGTAGAGCCCTCGTGAATGATGTTAGTGCACTTATAAAAGAGACCACAGAGAGACCCTTTCCTCTCCCACCCTGTGCGATGTGTTCACGGCAAGGAGATGGCCACTGGAGAACCAGGAAGTCAGTCCTCACATGACATCAGATCAGCCAGCAACTTGATCTTAAACTTCCCAGCCTCCAGAACTTTGGGAAATCACTTCTGTTCCTTTTATAACACCTAGTTTCGGGTATCTTATTTTAGCCACCTGAACTAAGACAATATGTCTTTGGGGGAAAAAAGAAATTCTTATTTCCATAGCCACTGTAATAATTTGAAACCTGAGTTAGACAATGAGTTAGCAAGTATTTCTGTAGTTCTATTAATATATTTCTGCTCTCTGCATGATGCTAACAGGTTTAAGAAACACAAAACCCAATTTGAAATGGAGAATCTCTTTCTTCACTTGGAAAGGAGAATGAATATACTCATTTGGCAATCACACTAGAAACTGAACAAAATATCATGTTCAAGGACACGTAAGTAAGTGTTTTTTACAACAACAGCTTTCTGAAAATAAGCACTGTAAAATGAATACAGCAGCTGAGGAGTGAAAGCTTTTCGGGGGTAGGTCTCAACGAAAATGCCTCATTAATATCAGTTACATGTTCAAGAACAATGACCAAAAATCGCCAAGGAAACTACTATTTGGAATTTCTTTTCTTATTTGTAAGTTTCTTTCCTTCTGCTTTATGAAGAATAAGCATGTATTCATTCGCTCCACAAATATTTACTGATGTGCTGATTACACAACAGGCATTATTTGTCATCTCTGAGGGTAAGTACACAATTCAGTCCACATTCCTACTTTCAAGAAGCTTTTACTCAAGACAAAAACATAGATGAGAAAAGTCTGGCAAAGGCTTTAAAGAGGACTAAAAGGTTTAAGGTGGCAATGTTTTAAAGTAGAGTAAAATAAGGTAAGTGATTCAGGCTGATAGGGTTGTTTTGGAGGGCCTTTTTTTGAGAAGACATCTGAGTAGACAGCAGAGTCAAAATCAACCCTGAATATTCATTGGAAGGACTGACGCTGAAGCTGAAGCTCCAATACTCTGGCCACCTGATGCGACGAGCCGATCTGACTCTGGGAAAGATTGAAGGTAGAAGGAGAAGAGGGTGACAGATGATGAGACGGTTGGATGGCACCATCGATTCAATGGCTATGAGTCTGAGCAAACTCTGGGAGATAGTGAGGGACAGAGAAGCCTAGCGTGCTGCTATCCATGGGGTCGCAGAGTCAGACATGACTGAGTGACTAAACAACAACAAAGTGTCAGGGTAAGAATATTCTAGTCAAAAGGAACAACATTTGGGAAGTTCCCATGGCGAGAATGGCCAAGACCACCTGGCTGGACTGCAGTGAGTGACAGGGAATGTTAGTAGGTGCGAGCAGAAGGCAGCGACAAAGTCTTCCAGGATCCCGCAGGCTGCAAGGAACAGTTACATACAATTAGAAACCACAGGGGGCCCTCATCAAATGCATGACATGATCTGATCATGTTTCTAAAAGATGATTTCTTCTACACTGTGGAAGTCACAGTAGAAAGAGAGCCTGGAAACATGGCTATTGCATAAATCTGGGAGAAAAACAGAGAGAGTGGCTTGCACCAAGCACTGTGCGTATAGAAAGCAACAGTTGGCCCTGCGAAATATTTTGAGATAGAGCCAGTAGGATAGGTTATCTGATAGGCAAATGCATTTAGAGTTATCATCAAATAAATCTGTGCAATGTAATATGCTACTTGATTTTCTGTTTACATTCTATTTTCTGCTGGAGCACAGTAAAAACTTGGAGAAGGCATTGGGGCAGGAGCTGGTGGACAACGGAGGGATTGTTCAAATGCATCGACCTTTCATAATAATTAATTGTTACTCATGAAGCAAGAACCAAACACTAGGTCTCTCTTCTTCCTTTCTTTCCTTCCTTCCTTCCAGTGAAGCATTCAAGTATATTTAAAGAAATATATACAGCAATTTATATTTACTTATAGTCAGGTTTATGAATGAAATAATGCTTTTAAATACAAAAGTTCAATTTAACTCCACTGAAATTTTAAAGGAAAAACATGATTAGGTGATGTTTTGCAGCTTTCATCAGTACTCTTTACCTAGTTATTTCAGTAAAGAAGAATTTGAAAAAGAAATGAATGGCATCTCATGCCAACTGCTCTACATATTTAAGTTCTGAGCACCTGAGCATGAAAGTTGAAGTACTGAATAGATTGAGTATATTATGAATGGAGTTTAGTGTAACAATCAAATAAATTACATTCATGATATCCATAATCACTAGTCTGTGGCATGACAATTAGCTACAAATGATAAACAATTCTCATTAATTAATATGATCAGTTCTACGTTTACATAGCCATACAAAGTTTCTAACTTTTTTTTTAATTCTTCAATATCTCCTTGAGTTTCAGCTAAGTCTTTTCTACTCCATAACCACATATGTCATACAATAAACATTTGCTCTAATATGCTAACTGAATTAATATCAATATGTTTAATCAACTCTATGTTTATCTCTCTTCTCTTTTCTTTCCCCCTCTCTCTCTTTTTCACTCTTTGCTGTAATTTTCCCCACTCAGTACACCTTCCAGATCACAGATCACAGGTCTCAGACCAGACTTCTCCCAAATCACTAGCTTCTCCTCTGCTTCCAGATTGCTTCACCAGAAAAGTTCTTAATTATTCTCCTGCTCCCTGTTCCCTGATCAGAAAGTTTAGCTCCTGGGTATCAAAGAGCTCAAATGCTGACGTGGAAGGTTAGCAAAGGACAATGCAGCATGATACCCAACAAAGAACACAAGCCAGAGAGATGTTGAACTCAGCCTCTGGGAGCTGTGGGGAAAAGGGAATAGATGGGAGAGGATAAAGAGCTATTAAATGCTGAAAGTGTTGAAAGTGTTAATTGCTCAGTCTTGCCCAACTCTTTGCAACCTCATAGACTACAGCCCACAAGGCTCCTCTCTCCATGGAATTCTCCAGGCAAGAATACTGGAATGGGTGGCCATTCTCTTCTCCAGGCGATCTTCCCGACCCAGAGATAGAAACTGAGTCTCCTGCATTGCAGGCAAATTCTTTACTGTCTGAGCCACCAGGGAGCCCAAAGAGCTATCAAAGCCCTACCAACTCATGACTGTGATTCTCTGGCTATGGCTTAGAGAAGTAGATGATGCCAGATATGTGCTCTTAAATTCTTAAGAGCATCGTGATGGATTACAAAATACATCCATCTTGTGGATACACAGGACCTACGTAACATTCTAGTGCTGTACAGAGAGAGAAAGAAGAAGAGACAAGAAAGACTACTGGAGGGGAATAAACATAAGTTAGCTTTACACAAGAACATTTGAAATGCATTCTCTCTCTCCCATGTGAATTTCTTTTCATGTAATCTGGTTTTTCATGGATAAATATGGACACGTATGTTCAGTTTATCTGAAAGGGGTCATAATCAGGTCAAGAAAAAGTCCTAGTACTGTGTGAAACTTGATACATATTAGCTATAACATGCTTCCTAGATTAGGGCTTTGACCTTGAAGACAAAGAGCTAGAATAACTGAATCATGCAGACTTCTTGCTTTTTCTCATCAGTCAGGGTATTGACCCCTAAAGGCACTGAGGTACAGGGTGAAGGTGACTCTTAAGGTCTGAGATTCCATTCTGTTTTTGAGTGCAAGAAAACAAGCTCGGAGAGACAAAATACAAAACTTAGTAAAGGCTTCAGCATGAAAAGCTTTCTTTACTAGGTATAACCACCTCCAGTGTTGGCACTTGAATGATCATTTCTCAGGGTGATAAGTTGCTTCAGTGGTATCTGACTATGGACCATAGCCTGCCAGGCTCCTCTGTCCATGGGATTCTCCAGGCAAGAACACTGGAGGGGGTTGCTATGCCCTCCTCCGGGGGACCTTCCGACCTGGGCATCGAGCCTGCCTCTCTTAAGTCTCTGCATTGGCAGAGGGTTTGTAACCACTAGCGCCACCTGGGAAGGCTCCTCCCTTTGATGCCAGAACACAAGCACAGCTGGCTTGAATTTCTATGTTTACCAAACAAGAAAGGGAGTAAAAAAGGATATCTACATAGAGATTTCTTAATAATATAACCAATTTGTCAGGTTATTACAGAATTTAAAGAGTTTATCACAGTTCTTTAGAGTCAGCCATAATTCAGCAGGTTGCTCTCAATTCCAGCTGGTTTTCATTGCACAATACAATCAATGATATAATCATCAGATGTAAGTGACAGAGTTCACTTTTTTTTTAGGGAAAATCATCTGAAAATGGTGAAAATATTTCAAGTTCCTTTAGGAAGACATGTTGAAAATTTCCATAGTGATAATGTTATTAACACAATGAGAGTTTTGAAGCTTCCTGTAAAATTAGATTTAAAAAATTAAAATGTAAATTTCATTTAAGGCACATCTATCATCATAGGAGAAGGCAGTGGCACCCCACTCCAGTACTCTTGCCTGGAAAATCCCATGGATGGAGGAGCCTGGTAGGCTGCAGTCCATGGGGTTGTGAAGAGTCAGACATGACTGAGCGACTTCACTTTCACTTTTCACTTTCATGCATTGAAGGAGGAAATGGCAACCCACTCCAGTGTTCTTGCCTGGAGAATCCCAGGGACAGCGGGGCCTGGTGGGCTGCCGTCTATGGGGCTGCACAGAGTTGGACACGACTGAAGTGACTTAGCAGCAGCAGCAGCAGCAGCAGCATCTCATCATACACATTTAAAGAAAAGTATTAAAAAGAAACACACTTTAATAGTACTCTATACAGTCAACATGTAAGGGAAAAACATAGACAACAAATAAAATTTCAGGGAAATTAGTGATGCATGCCTCCGAAATTATAGGGATTTAGTTTTAAAATCATTATTTAAGTGTAGATTCTTTTCAATTCCAAGAGAAATACTTTACTTTTCTCTACTCATCAACTAAATTCCTCATTAACCTAAAAGAACACAGCAACACTGTTGTACAGTTGATAACCCTCCCTTTTTATTATGCAAATAAGACTATACAGGTGGTTACAGATTTTGAAATAACTGTTACTAATTATACACTATTCTCCAATGCCATAATAAAAAGTGAATGAACTTGATACTGACATAAGGAAAATATGCAGTTTAAAGAAATGACATGGTATCTAAAACAGATGTTATCGTAAATTATAGTCTAATAATTTAAGGGTGAAATTGTGCTGAAGGCTCAGTCATCCATAATGGATTCCTTTATGACTTACCCAACAGGAATCAGGGTTAAACATTCTAAATATGGTTTAATCTGGCTTGAACTACATGTGATTAAAAGTTTCGATTTGACACAACCGGCTAATTATCTCTAAAATTCAACTGTGTAGAAATAGTTCATTTCCAAGGATTGCTCATGGCAACACAAGTCGTGAAAGTCTACACAAGGAGACAAAGGAAGGACGTGAATCACACATACTGAAACAGGATGTGCCAAACCAGGGCTGCGGTTGGACAGTTTCCAAGCTGAAAACAGGCAGACTCGTGGAAACAGCAAAAACCAAAATGTGCATATATACAGTCACACAATCACTGTGGTAAAAGCTGGGGGGGGTGGGGCGCGGGGTGGAGTGCCTAACCCTGAGAGGAGCTGAGAGAGCCATTTAGCCTGGGCCTCAGTTCAGTTCAGTTCAGTTGCTCAGTCGTGTCCGATTCTTTGCAACCCCATGAACCGCAGCACGCCAGGCCTCCCTGTCCATCACCAACTCCCGGAGTCCACCCAAACCCATGTCCGTTGAGTCGGTGATGCCATCCAACCATCTCATCTTCTGTCATCCCCTTCTCCAACAGAAGAGGGTATTTTAGCAAAGTAACTATTTTATCAAATATAAGCAGTTATACTGACCCAGGATAAAATAAGTGAGGAAGAAAGAAGCTAGAGTTCAATGAGAGTACTTGATTATCTTAAGCGTTATCAATATCTTCAATTAATGAAACACCATTATTTTACCCATTCTTTATAACTGTGCAAATATTGAAAACATGGTTCATAAATCTTGAGGTTTCCACATACAAAATTTATATATGCATGTGCCTATGTGTGTGATGTGACAGTTTCAAAAACACGTTTGACATTGCTCTTATTCCTTAAATATCAGGGTGGCAGAAATATAAACATAATAAACTCCAAGATACTAAAGCAAAGTTCTGTCCAAATCTTGAAATATGACCTAAGTTTAAGAGTTCAGTGAAAGAGTTTTGAAGATACAGGTATGGTAAATAACCCAGTTCAGTTCAGTCGCTCAGCCATGCCCAACTCTTTGCGACCCCATGGACTGCAGCATGCCAGGCTTCCCTGTCCATCACCAACTCCTGGAGCTTACTCAAACTCATGTCCGTCAAGTCAGTGATGCCATCCAACCATCTCATCCTCTGTCACCCCCTTCTCCTCCTGCCTTCAATCTTCCCCAGCATCACGGGCTTTTCCAGTGAGTCAGTTCTTCGCATCAGGTGGCCAAAGTATTAGAGTTTCAACCTCAGCATCAGTCCTTCCAGTGAATATTCAGGACTGATTTCCTTTAGGACTGACTGGTTTGATCTTGTAGTCCACGGGACTCTGATAATAACCCAGAGAAGTTGCTATTTACTGCACTGTATCTACATAAACACCAATTCCAAGTGATTGCTTCATAGTTTCTCTTTATCCAGAAGTAAATGTCTTATTAATCAAGAGCCTAATTTCTCAGGTTTTATGTCTTTCCTTATCAAAGTCTTTGCTACTGAGACTGAGTGGATCTGGCATAGGCATATGCTTCTTTATTAGGTATCTGTAAGAGTAGGGCATAGGATAAGACTACAGCAATAGCCCAAAGGAGACTTGTGAGTAAGGCTTTATGATGATGAAGATATGACTCTAGACAACTGTCCTGGGAAATAAGAGACCAAATCGTAAGGTTACTGGTGGGGAGACGGCACCAAAATGATAGCATGGGGACTCAAGGAGAAGGCTGGGGGTAATCTTGAGGTCAAAAGACAAGGTCTAAAGTCTAATTAGGAGTTAAAATGGGAATCTCATAATTCTCACAGTTCAAGCTACAGTGTCTACCATTCTGGAAGTGATTTAATTCAAAATCCTACCATGGTGAGGATGAACTGGAATGGAGATGGGATGTTAAGGCTGCTTGCATCAGAAACTGGGGAAAATGCACCCCATAAGTGAAGAGCTAGAAGAATGCACAAGTGTGGGAAAACAAGAAAGGACTGATGCTTGGTTTTGTTTTGTTTTTTGCTTTAGGCCTAGCAAATTTTGAAAGGAACTGGAATTATCCCATAGGACCACACAAAGAACTTCAAAGAATCCCTTTGAAATCAATTAGTGCATACAAATATTTATCTAAGAAGTCACTCAAAGATATTTGACAGGTAAATACTTAAATTCAATGATTCAAATAACACAGCCCTGTGAACAGAGTATTTGTTTGTTTGTTTGTTTTAAACTCTTACAACACTAAGCATTTGATAAATGTATGAAAATGGTATTATCAAGCTAGAGTGTTATGACATCCATAAAGCATAACCAAATTATTCTTCCAGCTATTTAATTCAAGTGCACTGGAATAACCAATGAAGCTAAGTTATATTAGTCTAATTTTCAATGAGGTGGAGATAATTATTAAAGTCACATTGATTCTTTTCATGGGGAAAAACTAATAGCTATAATATGCCCACTTTGAGTGATACCCATTCCATATATTTTATGCTGAAACCTTCCCTACAACCCAATTAAGGTGGGCATTATTTCCATTTTACAGATTAGAACACTAAGAATGAGCTAAGGATGGAGTTAAGAATTAGGCCCAATATATACACAAAGCAATGGAAATCAGAATGTCCTAGAGATATCAGCAATGCCAGGTTCACTGCAGCATTATTTATGAGTGTGCGTATGTGTGCATGCATGTGTATGCTTGTGTAATAGGCAAGATATAGAAACAGCTGTAATATGTCATTGTATTATATATATATATACACACACTCTCATATATATAGTACTCGGTACAGAAACAACCTAAGTGTCTATCAATGGATGAGTGAATAAAGATGTGATCAGATCAGATCAGTGGCTCAGTCGTGTCCAACTCTTTGTGACCCCATGAATCGCAGCATGCCAGGCCTCCCTGTCCATCTCCAACTCCCGGAGTTCACTCAGATGCACGTCCATCGAGTCAGTGATGCCATCCAGCCATCTCATCCTCTGTCGTCCCCTTCTCCTCCTGCCCCCAATCCCTCCCAGCATCAGAGTCTTTTCCAATAAGTCAACTCTTCGCATGAGGTGGCCAAAGTCCTGGAGCTTCAGCTTTAGAATCATTCCTTCCAAAGAAATCCCAGGGCTGATCTCCTTCAGAATGGACTGGTTGGATCTCATTGCAGTCCAAGGGACTCTCAAGAGTCTTCTCCAACACCACAGTTCAAAAGCATCAATTCTTCGGCACTCAGCCTTCTTCACAGTCCAACTCTCACATCCACACATGACCACAGGAAAAACCATAGCCTTGACTAGACAGACTTTTGTTGGCAAAGTAATGTCTCTGCTTTTGAATATGCTATCTAGGTTAGACATAACTTTCCTTCCAAGGAGTAAGTGTCTTTTAATTTCATGGCTGCAGTCACCATCTGCAGTGATTTTGGACCCCCCAAAAATAAAGTCTGACACTGTTTCCACTGTTTCCCTATCTATTTCCCATGAAGTGATGGGACCAGATGCCATGATCTTCGTTTTCTGAATGTTGAGCTTTAAGCCAACTTTTTCACACTCCATTTTCACTTTCATCAAGAGGCTTTTTAGTTCCTCTTCACTTTCTGCCATAAGGGTGGTGTCATCTGCATAGCTGAGGTTATTGATATTTCTCCCTGCAATCTTGATTCCAGCTTGTGTTTCTTCCAGTCCAGCGTTTCTCATGATGTACTCTGCATATAAGTTAAATAAGCAGGGTGACAATATACAGCCTTGATGTACTCCTTTTCCTATTTGGAACCAGTCTGTTGTTTCATGTCCAGTTCTACCTGTTGCTTCCTGACCTGCATACAGATTTCTCAAGAGGCAGATCATGTGGTCTGGTATTCCCATCTCTTTCAGAATTTCCCACAGTTTATTGTGATCCACACAGTCAAAGGCTTTGGCATAGTCAATAAAGCAGAAATAGATGTTTTTTCTGGAACTCTCTTGCTTTTTCCATGATCCAGTGGATGTTGGCAATTTGATCTCTGGTTCCTCTGCCTTTTCTAAAACCAGCTTGCACATCAGGAAGTTCACGGTTCACATATTGCTGAAGCCTGGCTTGGAGAATTTTGAGCATTACTTTACTAGCTTGTGAGATGAGTGCAATTGTGAGGCAGTGTGAGCATTCTTTGGCATTGCCTTCTTTGGGATTGGAATGAAAACTGACCTTTTCCAGTCCTGTGGCCACTGCTGAGTTTTCCAAATTTGCTGGCATATTGAGTGCAGCTCTTTCCCAGCATCATCGTTCAGGATTTGAAATAGCTCAACTGGAATTCCATCACCTCCACTAGCTTTATTCATAGTGATGCTTTCTAAGGCTCTCTTGACTTCACATTCCAGGATGTCTGGCTCTAGGTCAGTGATCATACCATCGTGATTATCTGGGTCGTGAAGATCTTTTTTGTACAGTTCTTCTGTGTATTCTTGCTACCTCTTCTTAATATCTTCTGCTTCTGTTAGGTCCATACCATTTCTGTCCTTTATCGAGCCCATCTTTGCATAAAATGTTCCTTTGGTATCTCTAATTTTCTTGAAGAGATCTCTAGTCTTTCCCATTCTATTGTTTTCCTCTATTTCTTTTCATTGATCACTGAGGAAGGCTTTCTTATCTCTTCTTGCTATTCTTTGGAACTCTGCATTCAGATGCTTATATCTTTCCTTTTCTCCTTTGCTTTTCACTTCTCTTCTTTTCACAGCTATTTGTACGGCCTCCTCAGACAGCCATTTTGCTTTTTTGCATTTCATTTCCATGGGGATGGTCTTGATCCCTGTCTCCTGTACAATGTCACGAACCTCAGTTAAATGCTGTATAATCTCTTTAATTTGTGGAATCTGAAAAATTCAAACTCAGAGTAGCAGAGTCATGGTTACTCAGGGTGTGGAAGTAGAGGTGGGAAATAGGGACATGCTGGTCAAAGTGTGCAAATTTTTAGTTATAAGATTAACCAGTTCTCAGTATCTAATACATATCATAGTGATTATAACTAGTAATACTGTAAGACAGTACATTTTAAATGTTTTCACCACACACACACAAAAAAGAAATAGTAACTATGTGACAGGATGGAAGTATTAGCTAGTGTTATGGTGTCATTCTGCCATATATAAATGTATCAAATCAAGACTTTTAGTGAAAGTCACTCAGTTGTGTCCTACTCTTTGTGACCCCATGGACTATACAGTCCATGGAATTCTCTAGGCCAGAATACCGGAGTGGGTAGCCTTTCCCTTCTCCAGGGGATCTTCCCAACCCAGAGATTGAACCCAGGTCTTCCGCATTGCAGGTGGATTCTTTACCAACTGAGCTACCAGGAAAAAAGCCCCTTTAACACCTTAAACTCACATAATGTTACACATCGATTATATCTCAGTAAAGCTGGGGGGAAAAGAATTGAACACACACTATCTACTTCAAAGCATGTCTCCTTCCACAAGGGGACAAATAAGAATCACTTTGAGAAGAACACTAGGATTCTTAAAGATAGTTTTATTATACCTTTGCATCAATATTTTTCTTGAAGGGCTCAAAAAGTAATGCAAGTCATAAGAAATACCTTTTAAAACACTTTTTTACTATTTTGGGTGAAAGCAAGTGGTATGTATCTGTCCCAATTTACAAGGATTTGAGGAAAGAATAATAGGCATATTCAATAGGTGATAAGCACCTTAGAAAATCTAGCTGCATCATGCACACTTACTAATTATAGCTCAGGGATAACTCAGGGCTCTTTATAAGCCCAGTGGTTGTCAACCTGTTACAATAGTTTGTCAACTGCACTTCTTTCCAACCATCCCTGATGGAAACATGTAATTACTAAAACTACCAAAGTAAATGCATTTGAATTAAAGCAAACCACATTGTAAACTTTATGGCCGTAAATTCTGTAAGGGACTGAATAACATGAAATGACTGGGCTGCTTTAAGAGAGAAAGAAAGAGCTTTTATAACATAGCAGCTAAAACCTAACAATGGTTTAGTAAGAGTATTTGACTCAATTCTCCATTGTTATGTAAATAAGCATACCTGTAGGAATGAACACAGTCGTGGTTACAGTGAAGTCTTAAATAAAAAGCAGGGCCTTTTAAAACACACACCAAATGTTCTGAACCTACTGAGAAAGTTTGTTAATCTAAACCATGGCCCATAGGATAATATTTAAGAAGCCAGTCTTTTTCTACGATGACAAATCACACTTGAAAATTGCCTTCACAGTCACAAAACCCTCGAGCTAGGCAAGACCCTGAGCTGTCCTTCAGCTTCAGCCAACAAAAATATCAGCAATAAGTATGGCTAACAATCCACCTGCAGCATAGGCTAAACGATGGCAAATAAGGCATTCATGCAAAAAATTAACACATGGCAGAAAATAATACTGAGCTCCAGGGCAAAATTCATTCTTGTGTCACAGTGAAAAATCAAAGAATATATCTTAGACTATGAAATCCCTAAACAGTATCTCATTAGTATAATTCAGAACTTTACTCCAGGGACACATACTTTTACAATACTTATTTTAATCTTATTTTATCATGCTCTTAAAGGAATTCTTCTTTCTCTAGAACTATATGCAGGAAAACACTCATCACTGGTTTTGAATTAGTTATTAAATCTTTGTGATAAAATGTACTTTTCTATTTATATTAGTCATTATTTTGGCAACTCCTATTGCACTGATTTAGGGTAAATGAACAATCTATTCCAATATGCTCGGGTTTTTTGTTTCAATTCTTAAACAGAAAAATTATTTCTCATTTGCTAATCAGTAACATATTTCAGACTATGAGGCCACCAGGGACAGCTCTTGTAAGGACTTCTCAGTAATATGTAAAAAGATAAAAGGATCTAATTTTATACACACACACACACACACACACGTAAAATGATGATCTTAGCAAAAGTCGACTATTGTACAGTACTATATCTTGTTCTGATGCTTTGAGGCTGGACCACAGCATAAGGTGTGAAGTTAATCTGAAGCTGAACCTGAGGACAGACTCTGCAAAGAAGTCCTTGGGGAGAGAATGGGTATCCAGCAACATCTCATGGATCTGTGTCTAAAATTTGACAGCAGAAAGAGAAATCACAAGAGACTATTTCCGTTCCTTATCCAGACACCCTTCTGAACTTTGAAGCAGAATAAGAAACATCTGGAGATGTTGATCCCAGAACTGAGGTAACAGCAGGGCAGATTACACAAACATTCTGCTTAAAACTACTGCACTAATTTTAATAGTAGACTCTGAAATGCCTTCCAAAGAAACTATATATGTATATATAAATTTGATCCATGTAGTGCACAGCTTATGTGAATGCTTTTTTGTACCTTAAGTGCTTTTGCATGATTTCAGTCAATAATGGCTAGCCTGGCAGATGAAACTATAACTTTCAGCCCATGAGGATCAGGCTAACACTCTCAGCCAATAGGGCTCTACAACTTTATCCTGGAGAGGGACATGTTCTTCAGTGTATTTCTCCTGCTACTGTGTCTCTTTCTGTCATTTATTTCATGTTCTGAGACGCAATTTGGACCCATAATGATGGACAAAAATAGGCTATATCTGCTAGCAGAAAATAAAGAAAGTGCATAGCACTGGTTGTCAACATGCCTGTGTTAAGATGGCTCAATTCTCCTTCCAGAAAATAGCTGAGGACAATTAGGTAAAGATATTCAGGAAGTTCAGGACTGGTGAACGTCTCCTGGGATTATGAAAGGCACCAATGACGTACTGGAGCTACAAGTCGGGGTCAATGCTTATGCGGACAGTTGCTGGAAGAAACAGGGGCTGGAGGAATCCTGACTTGAGTAACCCCAGAAAATCAAAGAGAACAGCGAAACTGGACATCTGGAATGAATCTTCATAGAAACTAAGCCAGACTTTTCCAACTTATAGTCCTGACCTAGTCTTGGATCATGACATCAATTTCGTGAATCAACATTTTTCCTGCATATGATAATAAAATTGAATAAGATAAAAGTATCATAGTGCTTCATTCACAGTCCACTATTAACCATACAATTCTTGCTTCATTTCTAATTTATGTCTTGTTCTATATAAAGCCTAACCATGGGTCACATTTTCAAATATATGAAAGCCAATAACCTATGCACAAACCACCACAAGTAGTGCTGAGTTAGCATCTTCATTTTGTGGAATGCACTCCCCACAGAAAATTGCTATGAGGATACAGAAATGGCCCTCTGGTGTCACAAATCTCAGCTTGACAAGAGTGCAGGGTAAGGAGTGTGCATTAATATTATCTATCCCCTGTTGGACAATAGGTATCTGTGTGTTAAGAGCCACCAAGACCACCATCACCAGTCTTCTCAAATAACTATCTCTGGTCTCTGGTTTAATTTCCTGATCGACACTTTACAACTTCATCAAAACTGGAGAATTTTCTAGACTCCAAACTCTCTTGGTCTGAACCTTACCAGTCTGCCTAGATCCACCCAGACTCTTCAACCCATCACCTAGACACTTTTGCTTAAATTTTCAAGTTTGCCAGGTTTTCTGCTCTGAAAATGAACTATTTAGCCACAAGGCTCATGTGACATTCTAGAACCATTGCCTGCTTCTTGTAACCTACTTCTGCTTTATCCTAGCCACCAGAATTTTGTTTTCTGATAGACAAGGCTGGACTTTGCTATATTCTTTGGATATTCTAGGCAGATTGATAACTATGAAACAAAGCAGGGTCCTATCAGACCCTCTAGGTACAAGAGCCCCTCTGTGTCCCATTTCTTGTTTATAGAAAAAGGCTTTAGTCTCCTAGGCGTTCCCTGAGTTCCAGAGAGCAGGCACAAGCAATTCCTAACTACAGAAGTGAGGGTCAGCAGAAACAAAGGAAAAACTATTAAATGAGAAAACTAATGACAATAATTAAGCTATGAAACAGAGTCCTAGTTTCTCCTCAAAGGATAACAACATGATGGATATCCTTGAGCTGTTCTTCTTGAACTAAGACCAACTCCCTTCCATCCAGATGGAGGATGGAAACTATATGCTTTACCCGAGCACTAGACCCCAGACTGGCTGGAAGGAGAAGATTGATGATGTAGATTCCTGAAATACCACTGCTACCTCACCACCAATCAGAAGAAAGTCATGAATCCTGCACCCCTCAGTCTCAAATGCTGGCTTTAAAAACACTCCCCTGAAAACCAACTAGGGAGTCAGTGTCTTTAAAGCATGAGCTGCCTGTACTGTAAGCAGATAGGGTAAGGGGGGTTTCCCTAGAGAAAGAGAACAAGGCATGGTTTTCTTGACATAAGAAAAGTCACTTTGGGCCTTAGCCATTTTGTGATCTAGGCCTGGCCACAATGCTTGCTGTGGATGATGTTGCAATAATCAGTGATCTTAAAGGAAATGAGAGAAGGCAGGGACTAAGGAAAACTAGTCAAGAAACAATAGTTCATCAATAAAACAGAGTCTGAGCTCCTTCTCAAGGGATATATATAAAACACTCTTACATAGTCTTTGAATTCCGCAGGAACTAAGGCCCCCCAACCCGAAACCGTTCACCTCAGATTGGGACTTGAACTCATGTGCTGGGATTCAAACCTGGCCAAAACTCTGCTTGGGACTTGAACCCACATGGCCAGGACTTGAAGCCAGCCAAAACCCACTGTCTTACAACTGAGATCACACACTTCATTTCAGAACCCAATGGAGCTCAGGTTCTTGAAGAATTCAGTGAGAGACAAAGTGATAGGTAAGAGGTGGGTTTACTTAGAGAGACACGCACTCCACACACAGAGTGTAGGCCATGGCAGAAGGCAAGAGCAGCCTTGGGAGAAACACACTCCAAAGACAAGTCTGGGCCACTGCACAGGGTGTGCAGCCTCCGAATGTGGTACAGTTAGTTTTTGCGGGCTGGGTAAGCTCATAGGCTAATGAGTGGGGGCATTATTCTATTTTGGGGAAGAGGCAGAGATTTCCAGGAGTTGGGCCACCATCCACTTTTCGGTCCTTTGGGCAGCCTTGGAACTGTCATGGCATCTCTGGGTGCATCACTTAGCTTACTGCTGTATTGTTTTTTGGTCATTAAGTCCTGTCCAATCTTTCTGACCCCATGGACTGCAGCACGCCAGGCTTCTCTGTCCTTCACTGTCTCCCTGAGTTTGCTCAAACTCATGTCCATTGAGTCAGTGATGCCATCAACCATCTCATCCTCCGTCACTTCCTTCTCCTCCTACCCTCAATCTTTCTCAGCATCAGGGTTTTTTCCAATGAGTTGGCTCTTTGCATCAGGTGGCCAAAGTATTGGAGCTTCAGCTTCAGGTGATGTGTTATAATGAGCTTATACTGAGGATCAGGGTCTAGGAGAAGTTGGTTTGTCTGCCATCTTGGGCCTAATTGATTTTAATCAGTTTATGTTGTGTCCTCGGGCTATGTCATTCTTTCAAAGGTTGTACTTTGCCCCCCTTCCCTCCTGTTTCACAGCCAGGGGGAGGATGGGATGATGATGTAGACCCTGTGACTTCAATCAACTAAAGCTTGGATTCTGTTGACCTTTCCTTCAATTTTATGCTGAATTCTCCTCTGCTCAAGCCCCTTCGTGAATACGCATGTATCCTTAGCTTAAAACTTCCCCAATTTTGCTGTTCCAGGAGACATTGCTTTTGGAAAGATCTCTGGTGTTCTCTATGCTTGCTGCAAGTAATAAATCCTTCCTTCTCCCCACTTCTGGCTTGACTGTAATGCTGAGCCGAGCATGGTCCTGTGTGGTTCCTGGGCATGGAGGCCTTTTTTGTCCTCCATTTCTTGTAGGCAAGACTCCAGCCTCCAAACCTTCTCTGAGTTCCTAAGGGCAGAACAGTTGGTAATCAAGAGAGGAGCAGCCAGGAAACCACTTGAGGCAAGATTAAAGGGGTCAGAGAGGCTCATCAAGATTAGAAGACCAGACCACCACCACCAGAACCTGATTTAAACAACTTTCATGATTTTCCATGAGCCTATAGATCAACCTTTTCTCTCCCTTACTTGCTATCAGGTATAATCTGCAATAGTTAGTAAATGCAGGTCATCCCCTGAGACTGCCTTAGAAAAGGAGTTATATTCTATAAGACCTGCCCTTGTAAATGAGTTCTGGTTTTATGGCAACTGCAGATGGTTTCATCTCTGGACATTTGACTGAGAAATTGTAAGGGCAATCATAGTGAAGCACAGAGTGCTCAAAGAAACTTTTCAAAAATCAAAACAATCTTCGGGGTGTGCTCTCATGTCATTTGCCCTTTCCTTTTTATCTCTTCGCCTAGTATTGGAAGTAAGCTTATTCAATTCTAAGCCATGCAATTTTAGTTAGGAATGCTTTCAGCTATAAGCAATAGAAAACCCAGTTAACTGTAGTTTAAACCAGTAAGAGTTTATTTTTCTCACAAAAGAAGACTAAATGGATATAGTTGGTGGCTGTTATTAGTTCAGCAATTCAAAAATAACAGGGCTAAGATATTTGGGGTTTTCAAGAAGCTCTGTGCGTCAAACCCATGCTTAAGACACTATACAGGGAAGCAGAAATGACAGTTTGGGCCATATCTGACCCCTTTCATCTAGAAAACAAACACTCCTTGAGAAAGCCTTTCAGCAGCCAGACTGGGTCACATGACACCTGTGGCTGCAAATAAGGCTGTACAAATTAGGTGAAAAAAAATTGTCAACATTAACTGAAACAGATAATAATCCATTGTGCGTGTTGGGCACATTAACACCCAAAACAAACTGGATTCAAGTAAGGACAAAGAAAATGGAAATGAGTATCAAGTTAGCAACTCACAGTTTATCACCTAAAGCTACCACCAACTATGAGTCAACAGGTCAAAGGGATGTAGTTTTTGGTTTTTGTTTTTTGGCCCATATTTATGAATACTTGAGTCTTTATTATGTACAATATAAGAACTGCCAAACATTTCTCAGTCCTTGGGTGGTGACTGACCAATTTTTAGGAAATAGCATCCTTATTTTCATACGCAATAGTATATTCTTAATGGTTTTATTATATAAACTGGAACAATTAATTTTCCAAGAATTGTCAAAATCTCAGATTTTAAAAGGAAGGGTAAATAGAAGAGTAAATGAACATGTAGCTTGGGAATATATAGATTCAAGATCTAACTGCACCTCTTATCAACAAGGAAATCCTGGATGAGTCAAAACCTTTTCTGGAAATCAAAACAGTTCCAAAGAGAGTTAAGTTGAATCTAATGATGAATTTCCTCTAGTTCATAGTATAATTTCTAGAATAGTTTAGGGGGTGATGGGACCAGATAGGGCGGGGACCAGACACAGGGCTTCTCAGTAGTCATTATATTAAAACATTCTTATTGAAAAATCAGTGTAACACACATCTCCAAGAACCCAGCATCAGAAGAGCAAAGTCCTCTGTGGCAGTAATAATGGTGGTGCTGGTGGTCTGTTGCTCCTTGATATCAAGAACTGCCTATTTTTATTTTTTTCACTACTAAATCACTATCCTCTTTCTGTATTTATTTTAATGAATTTTATTGGCTACTTTTCTGCGGGGGTAATAGTAAATTGTGGTCACTGAGATTCTCTAGAACTAACTGGGATCCAGTCTCCAGATTCTAGGATGATAAAAGAGGGCCCATTTTTAATAAGCAGATATTTCAGAAAACTGGTGAATCAAAGAGTCATTTTTTCCATAACAGTATTAAAGACCATGTTCTATAAAGTCAATTCATTTTGTTCCTGTCATTGCTCACTGGCGCATAGCTCATCAAATTTTAGATTCAATTAGAGGTAAATCATAAAATTTATCACCACACAAATAACAATATTTTAGCATAATTAGCCCCAACACCAGAAGTCTTGTTTAATTTCTGCCAAAATTAGCCAAGTTATTTCACTAGGCTGTAGTCTGATTGTTTGTGTTCATGTCCTTCTATTTTCACACACTGGAACCGTAACCTCCATGGTGTTAGAAGGTGAGACCTTCAGGAGTGAACAGATCATGAGGGTTGAGCTCTCATGAATGGGATCAGTTCTCTTATAAAAGCTAACTTGTCCCTTTACCATGTGAGGATACACAAAAAAAAGTGCTGACTGGACCAGGAAGAGGGTCTTTACCAGAAAGGGACCATGCTGGCATAGATCTTAGATTCTCAAGCCTCTATAGAACTGAGAGAAATACATTTCTGTTGTTTATAAGCCACCTAGGTTGTGGCATTTTATTATGGCAACCCTAAAAGACCAAGGCAGACTGTACATCATGTCTTCTTTTAAACACCAAAGATATTATCTTTATTATATTCTCTTATTTTGTAACTTCTTTAAATAACAGCATATTGTAGATAGCCAACTTTTTTCTTTCTGTCAGCATTTTATTTTAGGGTTCATTTCTTTCTCTGACATCTTTTCATCACCACTGCAGATATTTCCATACGGAAATTTTATTTTCCTTTAGATTTCTGTTCTTAAAATGTTTTATGCATTTATTTTGTTCTACATCTCCATAGATAAAAGCAATAATAGAAGTAATTAATGTTTTGCTATTTTACTCTGAGTTTATGCAGAGTAGTCATTTGATTATCAAATCCATCCAGGATCTGCAATTAGAGTCAGTTCTACAGCTGCTCTCTTCTCTTTTCCTATAATGCATGTTCTTTTCTTTGAAACTGTTGTTTTCCAGTGTAGGTGATGTACAATACTCAGAATGCATCTTCAAAATAAATGTGGCTTCCCTTTCTATCTTCAAGGCCAACATGGGGAGAAACTCTATTGAGCTTTACAGAATTAAAATGGTGCTTTTAGTGCCTATATTTTTTTGTGTGTGATAGTGAATGCAGGCAGCAGCTTTGTCAGTTTGGTTGTCACTGTCACACTGGGCTTTCCAGATGTTCAAATGTAAAAATGTCATAAAATGCCACCGCAAGGATGTATTTCTTTTTTTCCTTTTCTTGTCTATTTTCCCCCATAAAGAAAGGACGAACCAAAGCAGAGCCATAGCTAGGATGACTGTCCATCATTCTCCCTAAATGGCCTAAAAGAAAAAGCACAAAGAGCCTCCAGGGTTCTTTTGGTGATTATAAATGTAGCACAACTTACATAATTGGACAATTAAATTTAATATTTGAATTAGAAGCAAATCCTGCATTAACTCTTCTAGAACTCAGAGATATTTTATTTATATGATTAACTGAAATTAGATAAATGATAGATAAAAATATAACTTATTTTCCTAAATTTGATATAGTATTAGAATATATTGTCTTTAAAGAAAAACCCACACCTCTAGTCTAAATAACATGTAGTAAAATTTTTCCTTTAGGACTAAAGTTTAACAAAAAAAGCTACTCATACACTTACACAATCATAGAAATATAAAGTAACTTTTTAAACTGGAAGGAGGCCTTAGGCATTAATTAAATATGCTGATAATTTATTTAAAAAGTGAGACGGCTTTAATTAATTTATCATAAGACTACCACATGTATGGATATACGTGTGTTTGCTTGAAAGTACATTCCTTACTTTTCAAATTCACTTTATAACACATTGGCTTTGATAGTAATTACAGAAACTGTAAAAGAACCACTTGGAGACAGCTTCATAAGCTCTCACTTATTCCCCAGGGAAAACATTACTGCATACTTTCACTCTATATCATTTTATAAGGTTCCTTCTGGCTACTAATTTTCAGCTAAAAACCAAGAAAGACAAAAGAAACTATTCCAATTGTATCTATTTTTTCTGGCTTCAAATCAAGTGTACAGAAACAAGCTTCATAAAGTCATCTTTTTAATTCATTAAGAAGAGCTTCTTTATTTTCTTTGAAAATTCTGTCTTTTTAGGAAAACTACTCAAATGTCATGCATGGAGGGGGAATCACTGTAGAAAACAGATTCAACAACTCTTGTAGATATTTGTGACAGCACAGGTAAAGTATCCCATTTCAGATGAGTTTCAATGATTTTATTTAAATTCCAAAAAAATAATGTTTAAAGTGCTGTTATGGCAACTGACAAAAGTTAATTATGAGTAAAAAAATCCCTTTCGGAAAAGTACTTCAGTCCCATCAAGTTTAGAAACAGAAGCTACCTTATTTGTTAGAGTTATTTATTCTTGAAGATTTTATAGGAACAATTGTAATTCTTAGACCCTAGCATGACCATTTTAAACCTCAAAACAAGACCAGGTGCTCAGGACACATTGACTCTAGTGAGAAAAAAAGAACGTGTACATAAAAGGATAAGTAATGGCCCTGTAGACGACTGCACATAAAGCAAATGGCCTAGAACATAAGACCTATAAAAACGGAGGAAAAGGTGGGCTCACCATGGGCTGGAGCAGTGGAGGAAGATTTTTATAGAGAAGTTAGGCTTCGATATGTGTTTAAGGAAAACAATGGTACAATCCTCATGAGTAGTGAGGAGAAAGTGAGCACTGAAATTGGGGATAACGGTGAGAGCAATCCAGGGTAAGCCAAAACAGGAACTATAAACTGGAGACATCAAACAATCTTACCACATCACAGACAAGGGGTCTAAGTAGGGAGCTGTGTGATAAAATTAAGGAGTTGATTATAAACATCTTTCAGTGATCATCTGAGAGAACAGGAACTTTTATTCAGTTCACAAAATCAGTTGTTGTCATTAATTTCAAATACACATGTCTAGAACCCACTCTAGACACTCTGATTCCCAGAGGTTGGGATTAGAGACTACTTTTTAAAATTCTTAATTTTTTTTTTTTTGGAATATATTTGATTTGCAATGTTGTGTTAGTTTCTGCTGTACAGCAAAGTCAGTCAGCTATACATATACATATATCTACTCTTTTTTACATTCTACTCCCAAATAAGTCATTACAGAGTAAGGAGTACTTTTCTGTGCTATTTAGTATGTTCTTATAGTTATCTAGTCTATACGTATGCTTCTCTGATAACTCAGTAAAGAATCTGCCTACAATGCAGGAGACACTAGATCGATTCTTGGGGTGGGAAGATCTGCTGGAGAAGGGATAGGCTACCCACTCCAGTATTCTTGGGCTTCCCAGGTGGCTCAGCTGGTAAGGAATCCAGCTGCAATGTAGGAGACCCAGGTTCGACAACTGGGTTGGGAAGATCCCCTGCACAAGACAAGGGAAAGGCTATTCACTGAGTCTACACATGCTCAGCTGTTTCAGTTCAGTTCAGTCACTCAGTCATGTCCGACTCTGCAACCCCATGCACTGCAGCATGCCAGGGTTCCCAGTCCATCACCAACTCCTAGAGTTTACTCAAACACATGTCCAAGTTGGTGATGCCATCCCACCATCTCACCCTCTGATATTCCTTTCTCCTCCTGCCTTCAATCCTTCCCAGGATCAGGGTCTTTTTCAATGAGTCAGTTCTTCACATCAGGTGACCAAAATATTGGAGTTTCAGCTTCAACATCTGTCCTTCCAATGAATATTCAGGACTGATTTCCTTTAGAATGGACTGGTTGGATCTCCTTGCAGTCCAATAGTCTTCGCCAACATCACAGTTCAAAAGCATCAATTCTTCAGTGCCAAGCTTTCTTTATAGTCCAACTCTCACATCCATACATGACTACTGGAAAAACCATAGCTTTGAATAGACAGACCTTTGTTGGCAAAGCAATGTTTCTGCTTTTGAATATGCTGTCTAGATTGGTCATAGATTTTCTTCCAAGGAGTAACTGTCTTTTAATTTGATGGCTGCCATTACCATCTTCAGTGATTTTGGAGATAATAAAGTATCTCACTGTTTCCATTGTTTCCCCATCTATTTGCCATGAAGTTGTTAGACTGGATGCCATGATCTTGGTTTTCTGAATGTTGCATTTTAAGTCAACATTTCACTCTCCTCTTTCACTTTCATCAAGAGGCTCTTTAGTTCTTCTTCACTTTCTGCCATAAGGGTGGTGTCATCTGCATATCTGAGGTTATTGACAGTTCTCCTGGCAACCTTGATTCCAGCTTGTGCTTCATCCAGTCCAGCATTTCTCATGATATACTCTGCATATAAGTTAAACAAGCAAGGTGACAAAACACAGCCTTGACATACTCCTTTCCCGATTTGGAACCAGTATGTTGTTCCATGTCCAGTTCTAATTGTTGCTTCTTGACCTGCATACAGGTTTCTCAGGAGGCAGGTAAGGTGGTCTAGTATTTCTATCTCTTTAAGAATTTCCCACAGTTTGTTATGATCCACACAGTCAAAGGCTTTGGCGTAATCATTAAAGCAGATGTTTTTTCTGGTATTCTCTTGGTTTTTCAATGATCCAAGGGATGTTGGCAATTTGATCTCTGGTTCCTCTGCCTTTTCTTAATCCAGCTTGAACATCTGGAAGTTTACGGTTCATGTAACTGACAAAGCCTGGCTTGGAGAATTCTGAGCATTACTTTGCTAGCCTGTGAGATGAGTGCAATTGTGTGGTAGTTTGAGCATTCTTTGGTATCGCCTTTCTTTGGGATTAGAATGAAAACTGACCTTTTCCGGTCCTGTGGCCACTGCTGAGTTTTCCAAATTTGCTGGCCTATTGACTGCAGCACTTTCACAGCATCATCTTTTAGGATTTGAAATAGCTCAACTGGAATTCCATCACCTCCACTAGCTTTGTTCGTAGTGATGCTTTCTAAGGCCCACTTGACTTCACATTCCAGAATTTCTGGCTCTAGGTGAGTGACCACACCTTTGTGGTTATCTGGGTCATGAAGATCTTTCTTGTACAGTTCTTCTGTGTATTTTTGCCCCCTCTTCTTAATATCTTCTGCTTCGGTTTGGTCCATACAATTTCTGTCCTTTATTGTGCCATCTTTGAACGAAATGTTCCCTTGGTATCTCTAATTTTCTTGACAAGATCTCTAGTCTTTCCCATTCTATTCTTTTCCTCTATTTCTTTGCATTGATCACTGAAGACTTTCTTATGCTCTCATTGCTATTCTTTGGAAATCAGCATTCAAATGGGTATATCTTTCCTTTTCTCCTTTGCCTTTTGCTTCTCTTCTTTTCTCAGCTATTTGTAAGGCCTCCTGCTACAACCATTTTGCCTTTTTGCATTTCTTTTTCTTGGGGATGGTCTTGAACACTGCCTCCTGTACAATGCCACAAACCTCCATCCATAGTTCTTCAGGCATTCTATCAGATCTAATCCCTTGAATCTATTTATAACTTTCACTGTATAATGTAAAGGATTTGATTTAGGTCATACCTGAATGGTCTAGTGGTTTTCCCTACTTTCTTCAACTTAAGTCTGAATTTTGCAATAAGGAGTTCATGATCTAAGCCACAGTCAACTCCCAGTCTTGTTTTCGGTGATTGTATAGAGCTTCTACATCTTTGGCTGCAAATAATACAATCAGTCTGATTTTGGTATTGACCATCTGGTGATGTCCATGTGTAGAGTCTTCTCTTGTGTTGTTGGAAGAGGGTGTTTGCTATGACCAATGTGTTTCTTGGCAAAACTCTGTTAGCCTTTGCCCTGCTTCATTTTGTACTCCAAGGCCAAATCTGCCTGTTACTCCAGGTATTTCTTGACTTCCTACTTTTGCATTCCAGTCCCCTATGATGAAAAGGGCATCTTTTTGGGGTGTTAGTTTTAGAAGGTCTTATCAGTTCAGCTCAGTTCAGTTGCTCAGTCATGTCCGACTCTTTGCAACCTCATGAATCACAGTATACCAGGCCTCCCTGTCCATCACCAACTCCTGGAGTTCACTCAGACTCACGTCCATCGAGTCAGTGATGCCATCCAGCCATCTCATCCTCTGTCGTCCCCTTCTCCTCTTGCCCCCTATCCCTCCCAGCATCAGAGTCTTTTCCAATGAGTCAACTCTTCGCATGAGGTGGCCAAAGTACTGGAGTTTCAGCTTTAGAATCATTCCTTCCAAAGAAATCCCAGGGCTGATCTCCTTCAGAATGGACTGGGTGGATCTCCTTGCAGTCCAAGGGACTCTCAAGAGTCTTCTTCAACACCACAGTTCAAAATCATCCATTCTTTGGCGCTCAGCCTTCTTCACAGTCCAACTCTCACATCCATACATGACTACTGGAAAAACCATAGCCTTGACTAGACAGACCTTTGTTGGCAAAGTAATGTCTCTGCTTTTCAATATGCTATCTAGGTTAGACATAACTTTCCTTCCAGGGAGTAAGTGTCTTTTAATTTCATGGCTGCAGTCACCATCTGCAGTGATTTTGGAGCCCAGAAAAATAAAGTCTGACACTGTTTCCACTGTTTCCGCATCTATTTCCCATGAAGTGGTGGGACCGGATGCCATGATCTTCGTTTTCTGAATGTTGAGCTTTAAGCCAACTTTTTCACTCTCCACTTTCACTTTTATCAAGAGGCTTTTGAGTTCCTCTTCACTTTCTGCCATAAGGGTGGTGTCATCTGCATAGCTGAGGTTATTGATATTTCTCCTAGAAATCTTGATTCCAGCTTGTGCTTCCTCCAGTCCAGCGTTTCTCATGATGTACTCTGCATAGAAGTTAAATAAACAGGGTGACAGTATACAGCCTTGACGAACTCCTTTTCCTATTTGGAACCAGTCTGTTGTTCCATGTCCAGTTCTAACTGTTGCTTCCTGACCTGCATATAGGTTTCTCAAGAGGCAGGTCAGGTGGTCTGGTATTCCCATCTCTTTCAGAATTTCCCACAGTTTATTGTGATCCACACAGTCAAAGGCTTTGGCATAGTCAATAAAGCAAAAATAGATGTTTTTCTGGAACTCTCTTGCTTTTTCCATGATCCAGCGGATGTTGGCAATTTGATCTGTGGTTCCTCTGCCTTTTCTAAAACCAGCTTGATCAGGAAGTTCACAGTTCACATATTGCTGAAGCCTGGCTTGGAGAATTTTGAGCATTACTTTACTAGCATGTGAGATGAGTGCAATTGTGCGGTAGTTTGAGCATTCTTTGGCATTGCCTTTCTTTGAGATTGGAATGAAAACTGATGTAGGCCATTTCCTATTCTAGGGGATCTTCCTGACCCAAGGATTGAACTTGCATCTCTTGCAATCTTCTGCATAGGCAGGTGGGTTCTTGACCACTGAGTCAGTAGAGAAACCCCCATACTACACTTAATCTTAGCCAAAAGGCCGAGGAGCAGTTCTATATATAGTAATGTCTACATGTCAATCCCAATCTCCCAGTTTATCCCTTCCTTCCCTTCCTCCTGACAAACCACAAGTTTGTTTTCAATGTCTGTAACAAATTCTGTTATGTAAATAGGTTCATTAAAATGATCCACAGATATAGACCCAGATTTCTGGGCATAAGACCTATGTAGTCTCATAGGACTCCATGCTTCTAAGGGTCCCAGCCTTAGTTTAATTAACACTCTGCTGTAACCACCATGAAACTTTTAATAATATTAGCATTAATCTTTCATCTGTTGTTATCTTTTGTCATGCTTTTCATATATAGTGTTCACTGTGGCCCATGAATACAGAACTCTGGTGAACCCAAGATGTATGGAAGTTCATTCAGCAAGACTCAGAGTAAATATAAGTTAAGCTTACTACATCTATGACTGAGTAAGTGGGGATGTTGATAGCCCCCAAGAGGCCATGTTTTCTGTTTGAGCCAGAATTTGCATGAAGGCAGAAAGAAAATATGGCATTCTAAGCAACAGAAACCACTAAGGGACCTTATCATTTCCCTTCTTGTTCATACTACTTCTCTGTATTAGTCAATGATTTACACTGAAAATGACTTAACATAAAAGAAAAGAGAATAATGAAAGTGAAAGTTGCTCATTTGTGTCTGACTTTTCATGAGCCCAAAGACTATACAGTCCATGGAATTCTGTAGGCCAGAATACTAGAGTGGGTAGCCTTTCCCTTCTCCAGGGGATCTTCCCAACGCAGGGATCGAACCCAGGTCTCCTGCATTACAGGTGGATTCTTTACCAGCTGAGCCACAAGGGAAGCTGAAGAATACTGGAGTGGGTAGCCTGTCCCTTCTCCTGGGGATCTTCCTGACCCAGGAATCAAACCATGGTCTCCTGCACTGCAGGCAGATTCTTTTCCAACTGAGATATCAGGGAAACCCAATAATAGGGCAACCTATAGATTCTTTTGTTTCCAATTATTCTTTATTTACCTTTAAGCCAAATGAGAATGTTAATAAAATGTGAATATCAAAAAGTTAAATAAAAACATCTGAGTTAGATTTGTGCAGTATTGCCCTTGTTCTGGTAAGAAAGAAATATATATGCACACACAAATAACAAAACAAAAATTGTGTAATGTCAATGTTTCTGTATGAGTTAAATACTTTTATATTAGCACTTAAAACTGTCATTAGTCATCTAAACATGACTAGTAAAACCCATGATAATAATTTAAAATTTTAATTTTGCTTTACTTAGCACAACATTAAATAGAAATTTTAGAAACACCATGACAGGTTGAGAGACTGTGGAAGAGTGGAAAAAATTTTATATTCTAATTCCTTTAATGGCATTTTTTTTCCTGCTTTCAAAAAAGAGGCTCCACATTTTCATTTTGGACAGGGTGTGCAAATTACATAGATGGCCCTGCCTTTTTTGACAATCAGGACTGAGAACTGCTACTGTAAGTAAGAGAGGCAGTAAATAATGTTGAAGGAAGATGTATTTCATTATGTTTAATCTATAAAAGACTGGCTCAAGTAAGAAAATGTAGAAAGACCCATTGGAAATGTTTATCACAGAAAGGTAATGAATAAAAAGTTTTACTAATATGAGTGCAAATGGAAGAAAGAAGGCAGAAATTAAAGGAAAAGAGAAACTAAAGGGACTCAAAATGGCAAGAAAAGGAAAGGAAGACATTAAAAAAATGTCTCCAAATGGTGAAACCCTGGTTACTGGCTAACAATGATGCTATCAAATTAAAGAGGAAGTCAAAGGTCTCCACTTTATACATGTCAACTTTTGAATGGAAGACAGACATTGAAGAATACTGTTCAGTGTTCTGGTGGACAGTGCACTTGAATGGAAGGGAAATCTGAGTACCATCACGGACATAAAGCTTCTCTATAGAATTAAATAAAATCATACAGGAAAGATAGTAGAGGGAGAAGGCAAGTCACAAATGCCTAGGCCTTATATGATACCACTGCTTAGGAAGCAAGAGAAAGAAAAGCAGCAAACACTTGAGACAGAGACGGAGCAGCCAAAGGAATGAGAAGAGCTGGAATAGCAACACTCAGTAACACCAAGCTAGATACTGATTTATTTAAGAAGAATTGTGAAGAACAGTGTTACATGTCATAGAACAAAGAGAGTGTGAGAAGATAAAAGTGCTTTGAATTTTTAAGTGTATATTCATAAATGACCCTGGAGGAAGCAATTTCAGAGAGCAGCTTTTCAGAAACTGTCAGACTAGACAGAGTTCAAGGACTGAGTGGGTGGTGATGAAGTGGAGGTTGCAGTCCTACCGCTCATTTTGAAGATGTGCTTGGTAAGAAGGAAGTCAAATAGAAGAGCGGCAAGGTGAGATGGGAGATCAAGTGAAAAAGTTTTCAAGGTATATGAGTGATCATTTTCAATACATATTTATGTTCTTACCATTGCTTTCATGTTTTATATTATTTCTATAGACTACCTGCAATCCTTGGAATAATCAAAGAACAGATGAATAAAAGGAAAGATACAATAAAAACAAAACAAAACGATGAAGCATGAGCAACTGTACAGTCTCTTATTGATCCAACAATACATCCTAAGATACCATTAGGGAAAATGAGAATGAAAATACACACGCTTCCCTCAGGGAACTTAAAGCTGGGAATATATTTACACTTTCACTGTTAACTAAATATCAAGCAGAGTTAGTAAAGGTCACAATGAAAAGAACATATAAATAAGCCAAATAATTTTTGAAAACCCCAAAGTGTCATGTAACTATTTCCGTGGTGAGAAATGAATGAATCTGGAGAGGTTTCTCTGGAATTGTATTAGAACGGGAAGGAAAAGGGACCAAGAATTAAAATACTAATGCTTCTTCCTCCAAGAGCAGCAGGGAAGAAAGAACATGTGGACACTACAGAGCAACGTAAATAAGAAGATGTTATATTGAACTGTTTTAGAGGAGGGAACCCCGGCCGGAAAGCTTTGATGATCTCAGTGAGTTAAGAGGTAACTTCACCTGCTGAGAGAGAAGGTAAGAACAGCTATGAGAGCGTCAACAGAGAAAGATCAATAGGATTCCTGATGGCTCTGCCTCTGTAGTCACCTACCCTGCCTCTCAGGCAGAACACATCTAGCTATGTTTACGAGCTGATCTTCCTCTTGAAATCACTAAGGGTTGTAACCATACACAATAACCACCCTCCTTTCTGTATTTCTATTATCCTTATCGTTTGTTCAGCTCATTACTCTATATTCCTCTGCTCTGTTCTCCAGGTGTTTTTGATTCTGAGTCTTATATGTGTCTGACTAAAGGCTGCCGGGAGAGGATAGGGAGACACACCTTATTCTTAAGCTGAGTCCTTCCAATTGTCTGCAGCGTAGTCTTTCAATAAATTTCCTGACTGACTGGAAGAGGAGAGGTGAGTATTACAAACATATTTAAAGGGAAGATTCCTCTCTCCTCTGCTCTAGGAAATTTATAACACTAAACTGGGTATTAATGCATGACTTGTACAGAACAATATACCACAGAAGCAATGTTTGCAGAATTCAAAGTAGAGACTTCATGGTTAAAGTAATTTTTCATCTCACTAGCTTTCAAGAATTTTAAAGAACATTTTCCTTTAAGATCTATTGTAGATTATAGAAGCAGAGTCAGATCTAAACACTGAGTATACAGTAAAATAATTATTATAAGGCAGGATTGTTACATATTCTATCCCTAATTCTACCCTGAGGACAAACAACAGTTGAAAAATGTAGATTTAATAACAATGTAATCTGGATAATTCAAATTCAAATCTCTACATTGGCTAATTTGTAAAATGTTAAATGCTTAAATTGTTAAGAATACAATAAATATACAAGTAATTCTGTGCAAAAATTGAGTTTTCTAAAATATCCAATATTTATTTATAATCAGTAAAATTATCTCAATTTGCATTTTATTTGAATGTATGAGCTGATACTTGGAAATGATTTAATTATGTTGACTGTCATCATTACCCAGATTCAAAGGACAGGGAGGAGTCTGTAATTGGTTTTGGTTTTAAATGTTGTAAGGACTGAATCTATGAAGGTTGGTCATTCCTATTTATAGTAGCCCATTACTACAGATCTACACAGTATGTGTTCTGTATTCAGTGAGGAAGGCACACATCTTCCACTGTGCCGACTGAGACATTTACTTATCTGTAGTATAATCAGAGTTACAGCAGTGTAAAGACTTTATAATAGATTTATAGTTCAGGCTCCCTATTGTCAAAGTGTCTCAGAATTTTGACTTGATTTAAGCATGAACGTAGCAAAAGGATGGAAATTTTTCCTCTAATTTGACCTGATCTAATTCATAAAGCCTATAAAGAAAGTCTATAGAGAAAGCTGAGGACCAAAGAATCGATGCTTTTGAACTGTGGTGTTGGAGAAGACTCTTGAGAGTCCCTTGGACTGCAAGGAGATCCAACCAGTCAATCCTAAAGGAAATCAGTCCTGAATATTCATTGGAGGGACTGATGCTGAAGCTGAAACTCCAATACTTTGGTCACCTGATGAGAAGAACGGACTCATCGGAAAAGACCCTGATGCCAGAAAAGATTGAAGGCAAGAGGGGAAGGGGATGACAGAGGATGAGATGGCTGGATGGCATCACCAACTCAATGGACATGAGTTTGAGTGAGCTCCAGGAGTTGGTGATGGACTGGGAAGCCTGGCGTGCTGCAGTCCATGGAGTCTCAAAGAGTTGGACACAACTGAGTGACTGAACTGAACTGAATGCATAAGGCCATCTTCAAAAAGACATGAAATAGAGTCCTTTCACCTTTTCTCTTAATTTCGGCATAGACTGCCAGAACTGGAATGAACTTTGCAGACGATAGACCCATCTTCTTCATCCTCTTGGGGAGAGGGTGAAGCTCAGAGGGTCTGTCCCAGGAGACACATTCAGAAAGCCATGGCAACAAATTTAAAACTGACCCATTTTAAATCCTTTTTACTCTAGCCTATCAGTCTTTCAGTTATTTCTTTTTAAACTTATTTTGCTGAAGTATAAAACACATAGTTTGATGAATTACCACAGAGCAGATGTGAAACCAACTACCAGGTCAGGATATAAAAACACCTTCAGCAAATCAGAACCCCAACTTGCTGTTCCTTTCCGGTCACTATCCCCTCCTCCACCTCCCAAAGGAACTACTACCTTGATTCTGTCACTGCATTTTCTGTTTCATAATTTTATACAAATAGGATCATTCAGTGGGGATTTTATTGACTGTTTTTGCTCTTTGTTTGGGGTAGCTGTAGCTTATTCAGTTCTCTTCCTGTATAAAATTCTATTGTTTCAATACCCCACAATTTCCTTATGCATTGTGAAAGATGCATAAGGATATGCATCTATGATAGTGATAGACATTTGGACTTGATTTTTCATCCTCCAATTATTACAAAAAAATGTTTCTATGGACATATTTGTCCATGTCTCTTGGCAAACATGTTCAAGTTGTTTAAATTGCTAGAAATGAAATTAATGTGTCATATGGTAGACCACTTTATTTTTTAGTAAACACTTCCAGACTTACGTAAAGTGGTTGTACCAATTTGCTTTCCCACCATTAGTACTGGACAGTATATTCTTAAATCTTTAAAGAAGCATTTATTGTATACCTAATATATCCTAGAAACTGTGTTAATTTCTAAGCCTTCAAATATGACTAAAAGACAAAATATTTTCACAAGGACTTCTCAAATAGAGTTGCTGCTGCTGCTAAGTCGCTTCAGTCGTGTCCGACTCTGTGCAACCCCATAGACAGCAGCCCACCAGGCTCCCCCGTCCCTGGGACTCTCCAGGCAAGAACACTGGAGTGGGTTGCCATTTCCTTCTCCAATGCATGAAAGGGTAAAGTGAAAGTGAAGTCACTCAGTCGTGTCCGACTCTAGCGACCCCATGGACTCCCTACCAGGCTCCTCCGTCCATGGGATTCTCCAGGCAAGAACGCTGGAGTGGGTTCCCATTTCTTTTTCCAATGCATGAAAGTGAAAAGTGAAAGTGAAGTCCCTCAGTCGTGTCCGACTCTTAGCCTACCAGGCTCCTCTGTCCATGGGGTTTTCCAGGCAAGAGTACTGGAGTGGGTTGCCACTGACTGACATATAAACAAACATTCCAAAAAATCCAATATTTACATTAATATCTATACAAGATATTATACCATAAATATCTGCAGAGTCTTAACCTTGTTTCTGTCTGCAGAACATGGATGTGATCAGCACTATCCTGGTTGTAAGGGACTATAAGGACACAGTGTAGGCGTTAATGAGCAAGGCAAACCTGGAGGCACACAGGAGTCAGGAAAGTCTTCATGAGAGTCACAGTGTTAAGACTGACCTAAAAAATGATTTACTGCCAGGAGGAAAGGTCTTTCCCGGAAGAGAAAAATTTGTAAGTAGACTCACCAAGATTTTATCAGCATGCCACAGTCAGAAAATTGGAATGGGATAGCTAAAGTGTAGATTAGAAGTAATAAGGATGAAAATACTTCAAAGTAAGGGGTAAGAACATGGAGAGCTTTAAGTGCTTAGCTAAGGATTTTGGACTTTATTGCACAGACAATGAGGAACCATCAAAAGGCTTTTAACAGAAGAGTAAAATGAACATACTTAAATTTAAGAAAGATCATTATGGTCTTGGAGGATGGATTAAGAGGGACACAATACTTCAAGTCCAATCCCATTTAAAGACCCACTGTCAGTGTAACAGTTGAAGAGAAGATGATGATGAAGGCATAAGCTTTCTACAATCTTTGCAGAGTGGAGGAAAGGAGAAGAGTGAACATAATGTTACTAAGATAGAATCGACAGGATGTGTCATGGATTAGACACATGAGGAATAGATACTAGACATATTAGACATATGAGGAATAAGGAGGTTTGGTTTGTTGTGTTGACTAGCTGGATGTTTCTGCTGCATGCAAAGATCAAGTAGACCATGGGAGAGGAATATTTAGAAGAAAAAAATGATTTCCATCTCAGAAAGACCAAGCAGGTGATTTTACAAATTTCATATAGCTGTGTAGTATTGTAGTTATCACTAGCTTTCCCTCAATACCTATCATTCTTTTTTTCCTTGTAATTACGTAACCAAATTTTAATTGGGCTCATGGCCTCACAATTAAAGACTACATTTCTCCATCTCTTGCATGTAGGTGTGGTGATTTGATTCAGTTCTGAACACTAGGATCTGGACCGAAGCTATTATGCAAACTGCAGTTCATGGTAAGAATGACTGAGCCCTTCTACCGTGATGATGACATATTTTAGTCTTTGAAGAACACACTCAAGAAAGGCAGAACCACAAGACAGAAGAAACGTCTTATAAAACAGAGTTGCTCTATCCTCCTGGATGTTGTTCTAGGCTTTTACACAAGAAATAAGTATTCTTCTCACTTAAACCACATTCTGTTTTGGTCTATTGAAAAAAAGTATAATATTGTAAATGACATCCTAACAAAGGCCACTGAAGATGGAGATGTTGGGCAGAGTTCGGTGATCCAGGGCCAGGTTATAATTTGAAGTCTCTCACCATGAAAATAGAAGTAACACCTTATATCAGAATATAAGGTGGGAATACCTAAAAAAAGGTATTTGCTATTCTTGCCGACAGTTTCAATAAGGAATATGAGGCTTTGTAACTTCGTTCTGCGAAGATATAGAATTTCAAGGTACTATACAGAATGTTTATATGAAAAATTAAGAAATACTGTTTAGAAGTCTCAAATTAAAAAAAAAAAAAAACTTTGTAGTTTTTAAAAAGCTTATTCCACTTCCATAGAATAATACCAAGGAAAAGAGTCAAGGTTGTTGTCGTCGTTCAGTCCCTCAGTTGTATCTGACTCTTTGTGACCCCATGGACTGCAGCACGCTAGGCTTCCCTGTCCATCACCAACTCCCAGAGATAGCTCAAACTCATGTCCACTGAGTTGGTGATGCCACCCAACCATCTCATCCTCTGTTGTCCCTTGCTCCTCCTGCCTTCAATCTTTCCCAGCATCAGGGTCTTTTCCAATGAGTCAGTTCTTCACCTCAGGTAGCCAAAGTATAGAAGCTTCAGGTTTAGCATCAATCCTTACAATGAATATTCAGGACTAATTTCCTTTAGAATGGACTAGTTG
Organism: Bos taurus; assembly: GCF_002263795.3. NCBI lineage: Eukaryota > Metazoa > Chordata > Mammalia > Artiodactyla > Bovidae > Bos > Bos taurus. Next base: position 27,393,588 of record NC_037336.1, read on the forward strand.
GATCACCTTGCAGTCCAAGGGACTTTCAAGGGTCTTCTCCAACACCATAATTCAAAAGCATCAATTCTTTGGCACTTAGCCTTCTTTATGGTTCAACTCTCACATCCATATAAGACTACTTGCTGGTAAAGTCGTGTCTCTGTTTTTTAATATGCTGTCTAGGTTGGTCATAGCTTTTCTTCCAAGGAGTAAGCGTCTTTTAATTTCATGGCGGCAGTCACCATCTGCAGTGATTTTAGAGCCCAGGAAAATAAAGTCTGTCACTGTTGCCATTGTTTCCCCATCTATTTGCCATGAAGTGATGGGACCAGATGCCAGGATCTTTGTGTTTTGAATGCTGAGTTTTAAGCCAGCTTTTTCACTCTCCTCTTTCATTTTCATCAAGGGGCTCTTTAGTTCCTCTTCACTTTCTGCCATAAGGGTGGTGTCATCTGCATATCTGCGGTTATTGATACTTCTCTCTGCCATCTTGATTCCAGCTTGTGTTTCATCCAGCCCAGCATTTCACATGGTGAAATGCTCTACATATAAGTTAAATAAGCAGCATGGCAATATACAGCCTTGACGTACTCCTTTCCCTATTTGGAGCCAGTCTGTTGTTCCATGTCCAGTTCTACCTGTTGCTTCTTGACCTGTATACAGGTTTCTCAGGAGGCAGGTAAGGTGGTCTGGTATTCCCATCTGTAAGAATTTCCCACAGTTTGTTGTGATCCACACAGTCAAAGACTTTAGCATAGTTAATGCAGCAGAAGTAGATGTTTTTCTGGAATTTTCTTGGTTTTTCAATGATCCAATGGATGTCGGCAATTTGATCTCTGGTTCTTCTGCCTTTTCTAAATCCATCTTGAACATCTGAAAGATATCAGTTCACATGCTGTTGAAGTCTAGCTTGGAGAATTTTTAGCATTACTTTACTACCGTGTGAAATGAGTGCAATTGTGCGGTAGTTTGAGCGTTCTTTGGCATTGCCTTTCTTTGGAATTGGAATGAAAACTGACCTTTTCCAGCTCTGTGGCCACTGCTGAGTTTTCCAAATTTGCAGGCATATTGAGTGCAGCATGTTCACAGCATCATCTTTAGGATTTGAAATAGCTCAACTGGAATTCCATCACCTCCACTAGCTAGAAAGTCAAAGTTAGTGCAGGTAACTCAGTCCCAAGCAATCATTAATGTGGTTTTGTCCCTTGCATTATCTTCTCCATGGTCAATAATGGTTGCCTCAGATTCTAGCCAATTCAAAGGGAAAGAGGAAAAAGAGAATGTACCCTATATCTTAGAGTAATAAAACCCAGAAATATTACGTATCACTTTTACTCTCATTTCATTGCCAGGAATTAAACCATATTGCCGTATCTTAACTTAAAGAATGCTGAGTCACGTCTTGTGCTCAGGAAGAATAGTATAGATTTTGGTAGACCACTTGCAGCTTGTTCCACACTGGGATAACTGGGAGGTACAAAATGGGCAGATCTAAACAGACACTTCTCAAAAAACAGACATACAGATGGCCAAAAGGCACACTAAAAGATGTTCAACATTGCTAATTATCAGAGAAATGTAAATTGAAATTACAATAAGGTATCACCTCACACCAGTCAGAATGGCCATCATCTAAATTTTACAAATAATAAATGCTGCAGAGGGTGTGGAGAAAAGGGAACCCTCCTACACTGTTGGTGGCAAATGAATTGTTACAACACTATGGAGAATGGTATGGAGGCTCTTCAAAAAACTAAAAATAGAGCTACCATATGATCCTGTAATCCCACTCCTGGGCATATATCCAGAGATAAACATAATTTGAAGAGATACATTCACCTCAGTGTTCATTGCATTTATTGTTATTTGCAATAGCTGGGACATAGAAGATACCTAAATGTCCATCAACAGAGGAACAGATAAAGAAGATGTGGTATATATATATATAATACATACATACATATACATGCACACAATGGACTATTACTCAGCCATAAAAAGGAATGAAATAATGCCATTTGTAGCATTATGGATGGACCTAGAAATTATCACTAAGTTACATAAGCCAGATAAAGACAAATATATGATATCACTTACATGCAGAAGCTTAAAAAAGGATACAAATGAGCTTAATCACAAAACAGAAAGAGAATCACAGTCATAGAAAACAAACTTACAGTTAACAAATGGGAGTGGGGGAGGAATAAATTAGGAGATTGGGATTTTACATGTAACACTACTACATACAGAACAGATAACCAACAACTACTGCTTACATAGCAAGGAAAACTATAGTCAATATTTTGTAATAATATATGAAAAAGAATCTGAAAAAGCATATGTGTATGTGTGTGTGTGCTATACACCTGAAAATAACACAATATTATAAATTAACTACACACCAATTTTAAAAATGCCTGGGACTATTATACTTGAAATTGTAAGGTTAAAAAATATAAGTAAACTAGAAAGTTATATTCTTCAAAAAATGGATTTGAGTCAGATTATGAAGGCCCTTAATGACTAAGTGACAAACATTTTAAGCAATAAGGGTTATGACTGATCTGATTGCATGTTCCAAGGTTGACTAGAGATGAAGCGGTTGGCAATAAGGAGAGCTTTGGGGAGGCCACTAAGTTAGATAAGGAAAGCATTTATGTAGTCTAGAGCAAAGTGATGACCTTGCAAATGAGGAAAGGGGGCAGAATTTGGACAGTGCTGCTAAAGAGATTGTGAAAAGTGTACTGGTGGAGGGAAAGTGAAGAGGTACTAAAAGCCTCTTGATGAAAGTGAAAGAGGAGAGTGAAAAAGTTGGCTTAAAGCTCAACATTCAGAAAACTAAGACCATGGCATCTGGTCCCATCACTTCATGGGAAATAGATGGGGAAACAGTGGAAACAGTGTCAGACTTTTATTTTTGGGGGGCTCCAAAATCACTGCAGATGGTGACTGTAGCCATGAAATTAAAAGATGCTTACTTCTTGGAAGGAAAGTTCTGACCAACCTAGACAGCATATTCAAAAGCAGAGACGTTACTTTGCCAACAAAGGTTCATCTAGTCAAGGCTATGGTTTTTCCAGTAGTCATGTATGGATGTGAGAGTTGCTGTGAAGAAAGCTGAGCACCGAAGAATTGATGCTTTTGAACTGTGGTGTTGGAGAAGACTCTTGAGAGTCCCTTGGACTGCAAGGAGATCCAACCAGTCCATTCTAAAGGAGATCAGTCCCGGGTGTTCTTTGGAAGGAATGATGCTAAAGCTGAAACTCCAGTACTTTGGCCACCTCATGCAAAGAGTTGACTTGTTGGAAAAGACTCTGATGCTGGGAGGGATTGAGGGGCAGGAGGAAAAGGGGACGACAGGGGATGAGATGGCTGGATGGCATCACCAACTCGATGGACATGAATTTGAGTGAACTCCGGGAGTTGGTGATGGACAGGGAGGCCTGGTGTGCTGCGATTCATGGGGTCGCAGAGAGTCAAGACATGACTGAGCGACTGAACTGAACTGAACTGAGGGAGAAAACGAAATAGTAAAACTCACTTAGGTTTGGGCTTAAGAAAACTGGGTAGCAAACACTGCAGCAGGAATTTGGAGACACAAAGAGATAGAAGACAAGCTGCTAAATAGTAATTGTGGGTCATTTAAATAAACAAGTCCCAAAGACAGTTATAAGTAAAGTTAGTGTTTTACATAGCTGTGGTTCCCACCATGAGTAAGCCTGAGCAGAACAGAGCAAGAAGCAAAGAGAATGAAGACAAGTGGTATGTGAAATCCCAGAGCTTGGAGAGGAGCAGAAAAGAAGAATCAGTGAAGAAAACTAAGAAATCAATTGGATAGTTTTGAAGACAACATAGAAATGAAAATAGCAGAAAGAAGTTCACCAGAAATATCCCCTGCATCGCCAATAATGCAGTTAGAGTAATGACTTCAGAACTATTTCATATGCAAACCTAGCCTAATCAATGAACACCAGTTTGCATTTTATCTTTACAACTTTTTTTTTTAATTTACAGAGGACCACTTGCAGTGTAATATATAACAAAACAGGGAAGTACCGTGGCTTATACAAGAATGCTTTACACTGCTATGAATCCAAAAACAAACCCCCTTTACAAATCAGTCAGAGTCTATTCATAAGCAGGTTTGAACAGATACCCAGGAGGCAAGTGCAAATTGAAAAGAGTTCTAGTCAAATCCACTTTGTTGTATAGCTTTTGGACATTTCTGAAACACCACTAGTGTTTCGGGACCAAGTACCTTTTTATCTGGGGCTTGATCCTGAGGTCTTTTTCTTGAATAAAAATTATTTGTAACACATTTTTATATTCAAAATTTTCATAGGGCATAAAAATATGAGTCGAATGATTTCTTTCTTCATTGGATCAAATAGTTCACACAGTTAACAAATATACGTCTTACTTATGAAGAAAATTCATGTTTAAATAAACACATTTATTGTAGCATCTATAATAGAAATTATGGTTACCTGGACAAATAACTAGCAAATCAAAGTAAATTCTATTCTGAATGAAAAGTAGTTAAAATTTTGTATTCTGGTTCATAAACATGTTTTCTTTTAGTCTTAGTTACACTTTTTAAAAATTAATTAATTTGTTTTAATTGGAGGATAATTACTCTACAATATTGTGGTGGTTTTTGCCACATATAGACATGAATCAGTCACAGGTGCACATGTGTCCTCCAATCCTGAATCCTCCTCCCATCTCTCTCCCTACCCCTTCCCTCTGAGTTGTCCCAGATAATTACAATTTTTTTCAATTATATAATATTAATTATGATATTTTAGTTATTTAGAAAAACTTACTACAAAGTTTCTTTATATAAGAAGTATATATATACAGATAAGTTTATACACACACATATATAAAGTGATCTTCAAGTGCAACACATTATCTCCTAGTTTCACTCATTTTGAAGTATCTAGATAGAGCAAAAGTACTTCCTTCATTTTGTGGTTCTGTAGAAGAAACAATTTCTGGAGAAAATCAAGGAGATACTATGAAATTATATAACAGTTAAAACTTAGAGCTAGATGGAATCATAGACATCATGGAGTCCAATCCATTGACTCAACAGAAGAAGATGTGGATACACAAAGCTGAATGAAATGACCCAGAGTCCCTTAATCTGAGGAAGATCCCTAGCCTCTTCCCACTATAATGCAAAATCTCCATTACAGAAAAAGAAAGCCCTTGGGCAATAAATAAATTCTGCAGAAGATTACAAGTTCCATAAATAACATCATTTTATAAACACATCACTCCTTAGAAACCATAAAACTCCAATCTTTACTATAAAAACCTATGAGATGTGATAATGGAAAGATTATTTCTTTTTTATAGATGAGGAAACAGGCCCAAATGGTTAAGTGACTTACTCAAAGTCACACAGACAGTAAATTCGGTGTTTTTTCTGATATTCTAGACACACACATGTAAGATTAAGTGTGAAGTGGATTTTTATTCCACCAAGTAAAGTCAGGGCAGAAAGCAAGGACTCAGTGGCAGTGTTGCCATGTAACAAGAAGAGTCTCGCTGTCAGGTAGCTCACCCACTTTCAGACTATCCCCACAGGTGATGTCCTCATCGGTCTAACGGCCTAAATAGTTGTCCGATTCATTTCCCCAGCCTGAGTGCAAACAAATAGCATGGTGCTCGACAAGAAAAATGTAAAATGTCAAAGATACAATTAATCTTAAGCATTTGTGTATTTAAAATATTAACACAATTCACATTTTAAAAGAGTCTTGATATTAAAAGTCAATGTGTTGTCTGCTTTATCAGAGTCTTCCTCTCGTATTATGATCAAATTTATGTGGATATATCTGCCCATCATGAATGGATATTAAAAATCTGATCTAAGTATTCAATATTTCAAAGACTTTCTTTAGAGACAGCAATATAGTGAATACCAAAAACTAAACAAAACCAAAGTTTATTTTGTACAAGGCAAGCAAATAGCAACCTCAGAATCACTTAGCAAGAAAAATAAAAACAAAAAACTAATACTGATAATTTACAGATGTCAACTCTAATAAAACCCAAACCATCCCAGGCTTTAATTGTAAGAATTATCTACTTAGTTTTATTTTTACCATAACCAAAATCAAATGGGTGAATTCAGTTTGTTCTTTCCTCAAAGAAACATTAATATGGCTATGTATATGTATTCTTTTAGTTAATTCTTTCAATAACTCTTTGAAGTAATTATCCTTCCAGACCAACTAACAGATGAGGAAAATGAAATGCAAGGCACAGAATTTGACTGGATCACACAGCAGAGAAGAGCCTCAAGCAGTCTGAATCCAGTGGCCACATATTTAGCCATAATGCTATACTTGTTTTCTAGTTAGACACTGTCCACTGAAGGAAGCTAAGCATGCTACAAGAATAAGCCCAATGTAATAATATAATAATAATTACATAAAGTTGATCTGAAATTTACAATGAGTTAGCTGAACTCTAACAGTGGCTCAGTAACTTTCTTCAGTATTAAAAGCAAAGTAAGGGCTTCTTTGGCCATCCAATGGTTAAGACTTCACCTTCCAATGCAGGGAGTGAGGGTTGGATCCCTGGTGGGGCGAGCTAAGATCCCACATGCCTCCTGGCCATAAAACCAAAACATAAAATAGAAACAGTACTGTAATGAATTTAATAAAGACTTTTAAAAAATATCTGTGAGAAATGAATCGCCAGTCCAGGTTTGATGCAGGATACAGGATGCTTGGGGCTGGTGCACTGGGATGACCCAGAGGGATGGTATGAGGAGGGAGGTGGCAGGGGGGTTCAGGATTGGGAACACGTGTACACCTGTGGCGGATTCATGCTGATGTATAGCAAAACCAATACAATATTTAAAGTAATTAGCCTCTAATTAAAATAAATAAATAAAAAGAAAACAAACTAGTGGTTACCAGTGGTGAGAAGGGGAAGGGAAGAACATGATAAGTAGGGGATTAAGCAGTGCAAACTACTATGTATAAAATAAATAAGCTGCACGCTATATGGTAGAACACAAGAAATACAGCTAATACTTTTATAGTGATTTTAAGTGGAGTCTAATCTATAAAAATTTAGGATCATTGTGTTATATACCTGAAACTAATATAATATTACAAGCCACGGCACCTGTATAAAAATAAAATTATAAATTAAAAAGAAATACATTACTTAAAAAAAGAATGTTATATATATATAATTTTGTTAATTAAAAAACAGTAGCTCAATAAAAAAAAAAAAGAATGTTATAAGAAAACTGCCATCTTAAAAAAAAGTTGATGAAAACTCTTTAGCTAAATAAATATTAAAATAACTAGAAGTAAATTAGACTTCACACTTCCGAAAAGTAAAATCAGGCCAATTCAGGAAAATATTAGTTTACTAATTACCTCCTAACTAGCACTTCCATCCAATACATTCTCTCAGAACAAGAGATAATTGAAAAATATCACTTTAAAAAAAACATAGATTGGACTCTGCCCCATAATTCATAAACACTGAGAAAAGTGAGCCCTATCAAGTGTATAAATAGACACTATTTATTATGATGCACACACACTGCACAAGTAGTCATTCAGCCATGTCCGACTCTTTGCGACCCCGTGGACTGTAGCTCGCCAGGCTCCTCTGCCCATGAAATTCTCCAGGCAAGAATACTGGAGCGTGTAGCCATTCCCTTCTCCAGGAGATCTTCCTGACCCAGGAATAGAACCCAGGTCTCCTGCATTTCAGGAAGATTATTTATTATGATAGTAGCACATTATTCCAAAATCTGGGTTGTTGTTTCCCTTTCCCTGCCTCAAAACTAATCAAAAGCCGCATAAAGAGAAATGCCAGGACTAGGCACCCAGTAAGGTGAACAAGGAGTTTACAATTCAATCTAAAAGTCTACCATCTATGGGGTTTTCAGGTTTTGACAGAGTGCTACAAAAATCAATAAGCACCAGAAGTTATTAAAGCCCAACAAACTTGTCATGTGTAAAATCAGTTCATTCTCCAGCAATTTACAGCACGTACAGATGAGACTTAACCCAGGTAAGGATTTATTTTCAAGTCTGACCATAAGCTCTCTGCTTCTCATTCCCATAGGTATTTCTTTTTAAAATCTATATAGCATAAATTTAAAATGATACCCAACAGCTGAGGAATTTGAAATCTTGTTGAGCTATTTACATAAATTGCTTATCAACTGAAAATATTAACATTTTTCAAATGGGCAAATTCTTAAGAAGTGAAAGAGAATTAAGTTGCAGGGTAAGTTCATTCTGATTAAAAAAAAAAGAAAAAAACATTTAGATAGTGTCTCTGTAATGAAGACTGAAGTTCAGAAACCCTCAGATAAATTAGTGGGCATTGCATAAAAGTTATTCACCTCAAAACAAAAGCACTCAATAATTTATAAATTACTAAAATTCATCAGTCATAGGCAATTTTAAAAACAAAATGATAATACCAAAATTTGAGTTTTTCAGATATGATACACATTATGTGACCTCCTACAATAAGAGGCCTACTATTGTTCACAAAATGAGAAATGCTCCTTTCTTGTTAGACACGTCCAGTAATCATAAATACATCAGTAATCATCTTCCCCTTGTTCATCTCAGAAACTGAAGGCAAGCAGAAGCGAGAAAGCAGAACAGTGAAAGACATGGAATTATGTCATCAGAGAAATGAAATAAATATTTTCAGGGCTATAGGACTTCAAATATTTGAAGGATTTTCCTTCTGAAAAGGAGCTAGATACACTCAACACCTCGCAGAATTCCTCACGCATGACAGGTACTCAGTAAATACTGACTCTATGACTGAGAAGATGAATCAATTAATACACAAATCACTTGTCAATTATTTTCAGAGCCAGAACAATATTCTCGAATCACAGAATTCGGAACATACTATAGGAAGACAGAATTTTTCTTTAATGTATGAAAAAGCATGCAAACTTTAGCACTCCACACTAGAACGCGCCGTCTCTCAAGGGAGAATGTGTCCCAAAGCTACGACTATTTCCCTTGGCTCTTATAGAAGGGAGTGCTCTGCATATGGACTTTCAGACAGGTGACTTTTAAAAGTCCCTCCGATGCTGTGGTTTCCTTTCCTCTTGGAGTTTCTCTGTTGGGTGCTCTCATTTAAGCTAATAATTTCTGGTCTTTACTCTCTGCCCTGAAAATCCATTCATATTTCCATCCTCACATACGAGCACGCAGCAATAAACCATAACAAATCTTCAGCTGACATCTGCCTATTCTCATCGCTTTGCAACAGTCATATTTCAAGTCCTGGTGGGCAGAAATGAAAAAGAACCCAAGGGCCCTTAGACTATGAACACCATCCCTACATATTGGTATTTTGGTTTTCTTTTTCTAGTTTATTTGCAATGATATAAGCACATTTTTTATGACATTTAAAAATGATGATTTGAATAATGATACAGATGTGGCTAATTTCCTGCTTTTGTTCACTACAGTCATTTGATGGACAGAGGGGTGGGTAATGAAGCTAAATAATTCAGTCCTATCTGAAACTGTTGCAGTTGAATAGATGTAGGCAAAATGAGAATGTGGGTACTTTGTGAAGATTTAAGGAATTTGAATTATTTTGGTTGGGAAATAGAGAAAATGATGTAGATTGGGTGGTTGTGGGAGTTTGAGAATTAAGAAACTTTAGTTTCAGACGTGACACCTCACCACGCTATGCCAGGTTTCTCACACCTAAAACAGGGAACAGTGGCGGCTATTTATCCTCTCCTGCATCCCAGGTTTTTTGTGGATCTAAAATGAAATAATAGCAAGGGAAACACTCTGCTATTAGTGCTGCATACAAACATCAAATAGCACTGACTTTAGGTATGGATTTAAGGTCCGTGACTAGTTTAAAAGGATACACCCCAAATCAGACCAGTGAAAAATCTGTCAGTGCTCGAAAGTAACAATTATAGAGCAGGACTCTATTATCACCATTCTATAGAAATAAAGTACTTGTTCTGTCACACTATTATTGCCGACTTCATGTACTTCTTTTCAAGCTGCTTTGCAAAGACAAACCTAAACACTCTAGAAATGTATGAAGTCTGCATCACACCGAAACAGCCCTTCTGTAAATTTTATTTCATATTGATTTTGTCTTTCCATCTTATTCATTGCAAAGTCAAGTCACACAAAGAAAATCAATAACTGAACATTAAGAAAGCACAATTCACACAAAGGGCTTACTACTATTTTGCATATCTATTCTTTTCTTCCCACATTCTGTAACGCTGCACGTTGAAAAAAAATGCATAACTGAATAAATTAAAGTTAATATTCTCCTGCCTTTTGAAGGAGCAAAAACATATTAAGTCCAGGCAAGATCTTTTTTTCTTTCTCCCCCTGGTGCTCTGCAGGTTCTTTATCGATATCAATGGCTTAAGACCATATTGTCCCATGGCTGCCATTGAAATAAACGGTACTACGACATCCTGTTATGAAAGGGCATTTGATGATTTAGCAGGTGAGAGATTATTAAATCTTGAATCTGAAATGCTGGGGCATTATGAAACTACATACTTCAAACAACTGTGGAATCCACTCAAACTATATCTCTCTTCAGGAGATGAAATGCCATGTAGGTTTCAACGTTCAAGTGTTTTCAAAGGCTTTGAAAACTGAACACCTGCAGTTAGTCACACATACACTTTGCCTTTGCAGCATTAGTATCCCAATAGCTTTTTTTTTTGCTGAAAATATTATATTTATGAAACCATAGCTAATTACTTTTGAAATTTTGCTTAAAAAGATACAATGCAGTTAATAATAGCTGTTACATACTCAAAAAGCAAAAATTTTGTCTTTCAATTAATGCTAACAATATTGGATAAGAGTGGTTTTTATTTCCTCATATTAAAAATATTTTGAAAACCATTTGAGGAAACATAAAAATCACACAGCTCTAAACTTGTAGCAGATCTTACACACAGAGACAATCTGATTGAGGGAACTTATACACACTTTTGTCTTTGCTTTGCTGCTAAGTATTGAACACCTGAATCTCTGAGAAAAAAAAATGTGTGCATCATATGCATATATAAGTTTATAATAAATGTTATACATATTCAGAATGTGTGGCATATAACTCACAATTTTTAAATATACAATGCTACTTATTGCAAACTCCATATAACCAATTGATTTGCACACATTCTTTGTTTTGCCAAACTCTTGCATCAAGAGGTGTGTCAGTCAGAGGTCTCCAGAGAAAGGAAACCAATGGGTGTGTGTGTGTGTGGGTGTGTGTGTGTGTGTGTGTGTGTGGGTATGTGTACATATATATGTATATACACATATATGTGCGATATATGAGAGAGATTAATTTTAAGAAACTGGCTCATATGATTGTGCAGACTGGAAAATCCATATCTTCAGGGTAGTCTGGTAGGGTAGAGATTGTAGTAAGAGTTGATGCTGCATTTTGAACTCAGTCTGCTGACAGAACTCCCTCTCCTTTGAGAAACATCAGTCTTTTCTATTAAGACCTTCACCTGACTGGATGAGTGAAGCCCATCCACATAGGGTGGGCAATCTGCTTAACTCAAAATCCATTTGTATAAATCTCATCTAAATAACAAATTCAGAAAAACATTTAGAAGATTATTTGACCAAACATCTGGGTACTGTGGCCTAGTCTATTTGACACAAGTCATTAATCATCATGGTGGCTAATCCGTGGTTGCAACTGATGAGCAGGGCATTTCCATTAACGAAAGCTGTTGATACTTTCTCTTACTTTAATGAATCCTGGAGAAAGTAAAATGAAGAAAATATGTGTCATATTCGTTGCTGAACTGGGTAACAGTACACAAATACTAAGAAAACATTTCCTCAATTTTTGGCTATTAAACAATGTAAAATTTATAGCAATAACACACTTCTAAGTTTAACCAGAGTTGTTAAACTTGTGGGTGGACCTCATCCAGTAAGGTGAAGGTCTTAATAGAAAAAGACTGATGTTTCTTAAAGAAGAGGGAGTTCTATCAGCAGACCGAGTTCAAAATGCAGCATCAACTCTTACTGCAATCTCTACCCTACCAGCCTACGCTGCAGATTATAGATTTGCCAGTCTGCACAAGCATATGAGCCAGTTTCTTGAAATTAATCTCTCATATATATCACATATATGTGTGTATGTATATATATATATATGTATATACATATATATGTACACACACTCACACACCCTATGGGTTTCCTTTATTTGGAGAACTCTGATACAGCTACTGATGCAAGAGTTTGGAAGAAAGCTATGTCCTTGGAAGAAAAGCTATGTCCAATCTAGACAGCATATTAAAAAGCAGAGACTCTACTTTGCCAACAAAGGTCCATCTAGTCAAAGCTATTGTTTTTCCAGTAGTCATGTATGGATGTGAGAATTGGACTATAAAGAAAGCTGAGTGCAGAAGAATTGATGCTTTTGAACTATGGTATTGGAGAAGACTCTTGAGAGTCCCTTGGACTGCAAGGAGATCCAACCAGTCAATCCTAAATGAAATCAGTCCTGAGTGTTTACTGGAAGAACTGATGCTGAAGCTGAAACTCCAATACTTTGGCCACCTGATGCAAAGAACTGACTCATTTGAAAAGACCCTGATTCTGGGAAAGATTGAGGGCAGAAGGAGAAGGGGATGACAGAGGATGAGATGGTTGGATGGCATCACTGACTCAATGGACATGAGCTTGAATTGAGTAAGCTCTGGGAGTTGGTCATGGACAGGAAAGCCTGGCATGCTGCAGTCCATGGGGTCACAGAGTCAGACACAACTGAAAGACTGAACTGAATTGAACTGAGAACTGTTAACATTTTCTCCAGGATTTTCTCAAGCTTAGACAATCAAGAAACAATAAACTAAACTCTTGATGTGGCATATTTGCTAACGTCTATAGTGTAAATATACCTACCACGGACCAATTTCAACCTACCAATATGTGACTTGAATGAAACTGGAACAAGATGTGTGATTATACAAACCCCTTACACAACAGACAAAAATATCCTCAAGAGCATTGATCATACTGAAATAATTAGCATAATTAAAACATGATAGGCTTGGAGTAAAATCTTTGCTTTTAGTATGATTTAATTAATTATACATTTCTATAATTTAAGTTTTAATAATGCCTATGTTTAACAACCAGCTCACTATAATTCATAAAAATTTAACAATCAGTTCTTAAGAGTCAGTACTGGCTGACTCCAGTAAACCACTGCAGGCTTACCTTTCCTAAACATTGCTGGTGGATGAAATTTTACAAAGAGAACTTAATTCACTTGGAATCAAGGATTAACATTAATAAAATATAATGCACTCCTCCTGTAATGTGTTCAGCCTTATCAGTTATTAATACTTATTATGAAGTCGCCTATCAGCTCCTTTCTGGAGGGCAGGCTTTGATGAACAGAGTGACAGTGTGGAGACATGAAAAGGGATCTGAAAAAAGAATACAAGTGGAAAAGGAAACAGACCCAAAAGGAGGCTTTCACAGAAGCCAAAATGTGCCAAACTGAAAAACTGTAGATTAGGATCGGCCTTTCCCACGTGGTTGTACCTGGTTAGGACATAAGTGCAATATTGAGAAGTTTCAAATGCTGTTTTACTATAAACATTTAGATAGAATACAAATTTTTTTAGAGTTCTTGCCTAAAACCTTGCATTTTATGGGTGGTTTGTTATTTCAAGCTAATATCCAAGAAATGTTCTAAGGATATATACTTCTGTATCTACTTCAAAGAATAGCGTTAACCTATAGAGGAAGCAAGCAGTACGGTCATAATCGAAAACAAACATGAATTTTGCTAGGATATTTATGCTGATGGGAATATGAAAAAGAGACGAAACCTTATCTTACTTCCTTTCATTCAATTTATTAAAGACTTTGCCTTTTAAAAAATTTACAGAGTTTCAAAGTCTGTCCTCAGTGGTTCTAAGAACACTAATAAAAGTGACAGAAATGAAACTAGAGGAAAAATAAAAATAAAATGACCATGTTCTTGTCTTCACACACAGCAGGATATCAAGCCTTCTCTAGTTCAGCAATTTCACAATTTCAGAAAGTTTCACAGTACACTGACTATGATATTGGTATCAGAAGTTCGGACTTGTGAGATAATTAACTTTAACAGTTTAATGCTAAAGAGACAGACAAATGTGTGAACATGCACACATATACAGTAACACACACACACACATATATCTTTATACCTATATCTCAATTTTCTACTCTCCTGATTGGATTAACAGCTCAAAAATTTTCAAATGTAAAGAAAGTCAAAGTGTTAGCTGCCCAGTCATTGTCTGACTCTTTGTGATCCCATGGACTGTAGCCCGCCAGGCTCCCATGTCCATGGAATTCTCCAGGCAAGAATACTGAAGTGGGTTGCCATTTCCTTCTCAGGGGATCATCCCGAACCAGGGATCAAACCCGGGTCTTCTGCATTGCAGGGCAGATTCTTTACCATCTGAGCCACCAGGAAAGCCCAATGTAAAAGCTCAATGTGAAATGTAAACATCTTCCCTTAAATCCCATCTTCATCATTTTTCATCTTCTCCGTTCTCTGAATCTTACTTTCATCTGTTCCCTCCTAAGTGCACTGGAGTTAACTCAGAAGATGCACAATCACGCCAGTTACACCCCAAATTTCAATTCTAGTTCTTTCATGCTTCCCTTCTCATCTCAAAATGCATATGCCTGCAGTGGCATTCTTCTTGTACTACACTCTGTTAGTTATCCTTTAGTCTCTCTGTGGTAAAAATTTCCAGAGGTATTTATAGATCACTCCTATCACTTGCCCAAGGTAAGCTCTTCATAGTTTAAAAAAAAGATATTTGAAAAATGAAGCCTCAACCAGGAAACCAGCACATAACATTGCAGTATAGTAGTCCTGAAATGCAGAGAAGGCAACGGCAACCCACTCCAGTACTCTTGCCTGGAAAATCCCATGGATGGAGGGTCTAGCCCATGGTGTATCGAAGAGTTGGACACGACTGAGCGACTTCACTTTCACTTTTCACTTTCATGCACTGGAGAAGGAAATGGCAACCCACTTCAGTGTTCTTGCTGGAGAATCCCAGGGACGGCGGAGCCTGGTGGGCTGCCTGCCGTCTATGGGGTTGCACAGAGTTGGACACGACTGAAGCGACTTAGCAGCAGTCCTGAAATGTGTCCACAGAATATTAGTTCCTTGGAACATCAGCACAACTGTGTCTGGGATCAAATAAGTTGGGATATTTGTGGGTTAAACTATATTGACTTAGTTCTTTTTTATTTTTACAATGTTTACTATGCTAAATGTGCACAGTTTATTTCCAAGATGGAGACCAAACTGAAATGTTTCTCAGTCAAAACTGATGGGGAAACTTTGATTGGAGTCTATCTTGGGATGAGCGCTCCGTACAATGTAAGTAGTCCATGGCAGGAATTAAATTCTCAAATAATGACTCAGGTAAGCCTGTCAGTACTTCTCAAATCAAACCACATGGATGACTTACCACACTGTAGGTCATAAGGAGTAACAAGTTAGAAAAAAAAAGAGGACAAAAAGTCTGTCCTGAGTCAAACAGTACAATCATATTCTACATATAACTCCTTTCCCTGTAAGTGGGTGGACAAAAGACATAACAGAATGGCAACCAAGAAGTGGAGCCAAATCATGGGGCTGGGAAAATATCCAAGACAAACAGAGACATGAAGAGCAAATGCTGGCAGTATGAATAGATTATCTAAAAGTTAAATATATTTTCCTTGGAGAGCTGTCTTTAAAGAGCTTGGTGCATGCCAACCTTTTTGAATTGAATAAGAGCTTAAACATGGCCAGTGCCTCGACCAAACATGGGTCACTTTCCAACATATGTCTTCTAATGTGGGTTGGCTGTCCTATTGAGGAACAGTGCTTCTCAGACCTTAGAGTACATATGAAGCAGTTGCAGAATACTCTCAAAACACAGTCTCAGGCTGCCACTCCCCCAAGGACTCTATTCAGTAAGTATTAACATTAGGTGAGCCTGAAAATCTGTTACAGGTTCTACTCTGAGGAAGGCTGATTTAAAACTCAGCAACAGATACAAGATAGACCACAGAGAAAACTTAGAAAGCATGATCAATTTCATTTTAGATTCAATGAATATACACACACACATATATATATATATGTTCCATAACTTTGTTTTAACAAAGACATCTGAATCCTCTAAATATCCCTTTTTCATATCTTCTTTATATCACATCCAGGGGCTTCCCTGGTGGCTCAGACAGTAAAGAATCTGCCTACAATGCAGGAGAGCTGGGTTAGATCCCTGGGTTGGGAAGATCCCCTGGAGAAAGAAATAGCTCCCCATTCCAGTATTCCTGCCTGGAGAATTCCATGGACAGAGGTGGTCTGGTATTCCCATCTCTTTAAGAATTTTCCATAGTTTGTTGTGATCCACACAGTCAAAGGCTTTAGCGTAGTCAGTAAAGCAGAACTAGATGTTTTTCTGGAATTCTCTTGCCCTGGTGGCTCAGAGGTTAAAGCGTCTGCCTCCAGTGCGGGAGACCTTGGTTCGATCCCTAGGTCGGGAATATCCCCTGGAGAAGGAAATGGTAACCCACTCCAGTATTCTTGCCTGGAGAATCCCATGGACAGAGAAGCCTGGTAGGCTACAGTCCACGGGGTCGCCAAGAGTCAGATACGACTGAGCGACTTCACTTTCACTTAGTGGATGTTGGCAATTGATCTCTGGTTCCTCTGCCTTTTCTAAATCCAGCTTGAACATCTGGGAGTTTTTGGTTCAAGTACTGTTGAAGCCTAGCTTGGAGAATTTTGAGCATTACTTTGCTAGCATGTGAGATGAGTGCAACTGTGAAGTAGTTTGAACATTCTTCAGCACTGCCCTTCTTTGGGATTGAAATGAAAGCTGATCTTTTCCAGTCCTGTGGCCACTGCTGAGATTTCCAAATATGCTGGTATATTGAGTGCAGCACTATAACATCATCATCTTTTAGGATTTGAAATAGCTCAGCTGGAATTCCATCACCTCCACTAGCTTTATTTGTAGTGATGCTTCCTAAGACCTACTTGACTTTGCATTTCAAGATGTCTGGCTGTAGGTGAATGTTCACACCATCGTGGTTATCTGGGTCCTGAAGATCTTTTTTTGTATAGTTCTTCTGTGTATTCTTGATACCTGTTCTTTTTTTTTTTTTTTTTTGACACCTCTTCTTAATATCTTCTGCTTCTGTTAGGTCCATACTGTTTCTGTCCTTTATTGTGCCTATCTTTGCATGAAATATTCCCTTGGTATCTCTAACTTTCTTGAAGAGATCTCTAGTCTTCCCTTTCTATTGTTTTCCTCTATTTCTTTGCATTGCTCACATACGAAGGCTTTCTTATCTCTCCTTGCTATTCTTCGGAACGCTGCATTCAAATGGGTATGTCTTTTCTTTTCTCCTTTGCCTTTCACTTCTCTTCTTTTCTCAGCTATTTGTAAGGCCTCCTCAGACAACCATTTTGCCTTTTTGCATTTCTTTCTCTTGGGGATGGTCTTGATCACCACCTCCTGTACAATGTCACAAACATCCGTTCACAGTTCTTCAGGCACTCTGTCTGTCAGTTCTAATCCCTTGAATCTGTTTGTCACTTCCACTGTGTAATCGTCAGGAATTTGATATACATCATATCTGGATGGCCTAGTGGTTTTCTCTACTTTCCTACTTTCTTCCCAGGGCCAACAGTGTGGAATAGAAGGACATGCTCTTATTTTTTCCTGTGAGAACATCAAAACCGCAACTAGTTGCTGAAAAATGATCAACAGGAGAATGTTGGTTCCTAACAAAAAAAAGCTACCCCACATCCAGGGGCAAAAGAGAAGCCCCAACAAGATGGTAGGAAGGGCACAATTGCATTTCCTTATCATAATTAAAGATAAAATATGAGAACTGGTTTACTAAGCAAGAAAATATAAATCCCTATATTCTGGGGAAGGGAGTCACTGAGCTCTAACGATTCTAGGCCATCCAGGAGGTAAAATGCATGGTTAATCTTAGTATCTAATTTACTATTACATAGTTTAAACTAGGGTTTCCCTCGTGATCCTAACAGTAAATGGCACCTGCCAACGCAGGACATATAAGAGACGTGGGTTCAATCCTTGAATCTGGAAGATTCCCCTGGTGGAGGGGCTGGCAACCCACTCCAGTATTCTTACCTGGAGAATCCCACAGACAGAGGAGCCTGGTGGGCTACAGTCCATAGAGTCGCAAAGAGTCAGACATGACTGAAGTGACTTAAGCATGCACGCAATTTAAACAATAAAACTAATCCAAAACACAGAATGAATTAAGTGAAAAACGTCTGTCAGATGTTTGATGCTCTGTTGGGAACACATGTTCTTGGAGGAAGATATATAACTATTTCAGTGCAATACAAATTCAAGACAGTGCTTATTGCTGTAAACTATTATTTTAAAATGCTAAAGATTAGTTAATCAAATAGGGGTTTGACCATTGTACTCTGAATGCTTCTTCTCCAAATTTGCATATGAGATAAAGGCAGAGCATGGCATGGGCAGAATCAAAAGGTTTTCAAAAGTGTTTAAGGTTTTAAAAGAAACGTATATACCTATCTCTTGTACTTAATGTATATTTATAAAAATAAGCATATGACATGGTACATATGCATATAAGATGTAAACATGGCAATGTAGATAAAAGCCCAATCAACATTTGGGCTGAATGTATTTACATATTATTAAAATAGTCACTGTATGAAGTTTAATAATGCTCTCTGTAATCTACATGACTACCCTTTAGCTGCATGAAAGGGCTAAAAGATTTAATAAGGATTTAATATGACAGCAGAAAATAGCCTCAATTTAAAGTTATTTTATATTCTTTACGAGTTCTTCTTCAGGTGAGCTAAAACTTCTAAATTTAAGAGCATACACTGAATGTGTCATCCTCAAAACAGATGATGGCTAATGAAACAAATATATATGATATCCTAAGGAAGTCAGTTTTAATTAGTGGAAAATCTTAAGTGCACAATATTTTAAAGGCACTTTACAAATTATTTTTAAGGACACTGTAAAAATCAAATCAATGACTGCCAGTGAGTCTGTGAAAACACTTTAATGTTCACACCCCACCCCACTTCTTTCCAACAAGTCAGAGAAATATTTAGAGCAGGGAGAGCAGGGAGCAGATTCAGAAAGTTAATTAATTGCTCAACTTCACACAGCCAGGAAGTGGCAGAACCCAACCAAATACATAAGTTTTCTGACTCACAAATGATAAGATACATTTTTAATTAAGAGCATTTCCAAACTATGTGTCGTTAAACTCCTCAAAGATCATTTAAGAGAACCACTGCATTGGTCAAGTTATTTTTTATGGTGAAATTTTCTTTTAAACAGTCACCTTTACTTTAGCCCAGATTAAATAATCACCCATCCAATTGTAGCAGTTATTCATTTTTCTTAAACAAGTAACTATTGCACACTTACTCTCTGCCAACTGCTGTGCAAATGCCTGGGAATAATGTGGTAAATAGAATCCCTACCCATGTGAAGCTCACTGGAAGTACAGATATCCTATTAAAACAAAGATAAATGTGTTTGCACTCAGAACATATGGAATGAAGTAGAATGATGTATGACAAGTTCAAGTTTCTACTGAAAAACAAAGAAGACATAATCTGGTCTGGGTGGTCACTGAGGTACTGTTTGAAGGGACTTGTACAAGCTGAGAGAGCTGGCCAGGAACAGCTAGGTAGGCTGGAAAGATAAACAGGGGCAGTGATGGTGAAAATTTAAAGAGGATATATCCAAAACATATTTAGGAAGGAAATAAAACTGAATGATAGGTTAGAACTAGGAGGTGATGACACAGAGTCAGAATTAGAAGAATTAGAGAGATTTTACTTAATTAAAAAAAAAAAAACTAGAGTGTATTCATAGGACATCTGTATTCACAAAAGCTAACTGATGTTTCAGGTTAATTACTGTTCTCCACATGTTGAATTTCTGACATAGTTTCTATAAGCATAATTCGGCAACACAAGAATGGCGGAGACTGTCATGCCAAAATGAATTGCCAACATATGCAATTAAAATAAATGTCTATGAGACATAACTGTCAAAATAGTAATTATGACTTGGTGAGCTAGAAACAGTCTGAAAACTTATTTGAAATTAAATTCTTGTCCTCTATTTAGACTCAGTACATTCCAACCAAGGTAATTAAAAAAAACAAAAAAACAAAAAAAAGCACCTAATCAAACTCTTTATTACTGAATATTCAATAACAGGATTCAGATAAACAGTATATAAATGGGAAACACTTTGAGTAGTTTAATGATTCTGAAATCATGTTCTTTTAAAATATATTTCATTTTTGAAAAATAATGAAGAATAAACCACTCTCAATTTTAAAAATTCACAGTCATTTATGACATTCATTATATGCTAATACACTTTCTAAGATAAGAGCACCTTACCAAAGACAAAGTTAGAACTTTTTGTATTAAGGAGCATTTACTAAGCAACCTATTAGATTTAGCAAAGTAGAAAAATCACAGAATTCTGTAAAAATATTATTCAAGAACAAAATATTCTGGCACATACTTCTAGCAAAACTTAAGGAGGTATCATATTTTACCAATTCTGAGACTCAGATTTTTTATTTCTTGTTTTTTTTTTTTAAGATTTTAAAATCTTTGAAATTAAGATGCGTCTTAAAATTGATACTATTCTTTTAAATGCTGGGAAGACAAATAAGGGACATCACATAGTTGCAATTACCTGCTGTTTGTCATAGCTAAGCAAACTATCTTCTTGCCTTAAGCCATGTGCATTGTTGATAAAATAAAGGTTGAGTTTTACTGCTGTATAAATTGTCTTTAAAATGTTTATAGTATGATTCATCACTGAAACAAAAACATATTTATTTTTTGAAATGTATTTCAACAAAGGACAGGAAATAAATTCTGTTTCAATAAAATATTCTTCATTGGTAGGATGACCACAATTACTGATTTTCTTTCAAAGCAACAAATAACGTGCTCTATGAAACATAAGAAAGAAAGATATCCGGAGTTACATGAAGCTGTGTTATATGTTGTTATTGATAGCTGTGCAAAAGAGGTGTCTCACAAGCCATTCCATGTAGCTGAAGGAAGGACCAATTTGCTCAATCCTTCAGAATAGAGGTAAAAATGTTTCAAGGCAATGAGGGACAGATGTGATGGAGTCATGGGTTGAGTGGAACTATCATTAATAAAACTGTCATCATTCTGTTGAAAGCTTTTGGTTTTTTCTTAGTGATATGTGAAATGATACATCTTAAATTAACATCACATTAGAATCAGTCTAATAAAGTTATGAAAGAAGTGAACTATCAGATGGAAAGGTTCTAGCTTCAGCTTTTTAAATGAAAATCTGGGAAACCCTGTTTAGTTTTTTAAACCTCTCTGGGCCCCCATTTCTTCACTTGTAAAATTAAGTTGTCAGGATAGGTCATTGCCAAGACCTTCTATCTCTATGACATTACACATTTTGATTAAATACTTGCAATCTTTTTAAAAGACACATGGGAAAACTTGGTTCACTAAAATGTCTATTCATTTGAAATGCTGCTGCTGCTAAGTCGCTTCAGTCGTGTCCAACTCTGTGTGACCCCATAGACGGCAGCCCACCAGGCTCCACCATCCCTGGGATTCTCCAGGCAAGAACACTGGAGTGGGTTGCCATTTCCTTCTCCAATGCATGAAAGTGAAAAGTGAAAGTGAGGTCACTCAGTCATGTCCAACTCTTAGCCACCCCATGGACTGCAGCCTACCAGGCTCCTCCTCCATCCATGGGATTTTCCAGGCAAGAGTACTTGAGTGGGATGTCATTGCTAATGACTATAAAATAGAAGTAACCAGTAGTTTTCCCTATGAATTTTGAATTTAGACTTTTAAAAGTAAACTATGATGGTATCCATATTAACCGTACAAAAGAGTAAATAGTAAATGAAATACTGGATAAGTGAAGATTTGTACAAATATTTTAAATCTTCACAACTATTTAGAAATCACAATTGTTTGTAAAAAGACTAGATGCAATGGAAAAGAAAGATCAAATCATAACTTTAGTTTAAAACATACCTATCTTTGAGTCTTTGGAAATTTATGAATGTATTGTAAACGAGTTGTGCTATCTATGTGCCAATGATTTTCATTTCACCAGAATATTTATTAAACCTGAATACGTTACTATCTACTAATTT
The DNA here is from genome assembly GCF_002263795.3 of Bos taurus. NCBI lineage: Eukaryota > Metazoa > Chordata > Mammalia > Artiodactyla > Bovidae > Bos > Bos taurus. Next base: position 27,415,862 of record NC_037336.1, read on the forward strand.
TGAGTAGATGAAAAATTATTATAAAGTAGTTTGATACAAAATATTACCATCAGATAAAAATTTCCATAATAATCTACCAAAGGGAATATATCAAATTTGACTATAAAATCTCATTTAACACAGACAGATACTATGTGAAGTGACAAAAGTCTAGGAGGTTAAAAGAATGTTGTAATGTATGTATTTTAGGTAAAGGTAAGCTCCAGTACCCTTGCCTGGAAAATCCCATGGACGGAGGAGCCTGGTAGGCTGCAATCCATGGGGTCCTGAAGAGTCCGACACGACTGAGCGACTTCACTTTCACTTTTCACTTTCATGCATTGGAGAAAGAAATGGCAACCCACTCCAGTGTTCTTGCCTGGAGAATCCCAGGGACGGGGGAGCCTGGTGGGCTTCCGTCTATGGGGTCACACAGAGTCGGACACGACTGAATCGACTTAGCAGCAGCAGCAGCAGCAAGCTTTATTTTTAATTTATTTGTTTTAATTGGAGGCTAATTACTTTACAATATTGTGGTGGCTTTTGCCATACATTGACATGAAACAGCCATGGGTGCACACGTGTCCCCCATCCTGAGCCTCCCTCCCATCTCCCTCCCCACCCCATCCCTCTGGGTTGTCCCTGAGCACTAGCTTTGAGTGCCCTGTTTCATGAATTGAACTTGTACTGGTCATCTATTTTACATATGACAATATACATGTTTCAAGATAATCATGATGGCATGATCACTCATCTAGAGCCAGACGTCCTGGAATGTGACGTGAAGAGACGTTAGAAAGTATCACTATGGACAAAGCTAGCGGAGGTGATGGAATTCCAGTTAAGCTATTTCAAATCCTAAAAGATGATGCTGTGAAAGTGCTGCACTCAATATGCCAGCAAATTTGGAAAACTCAGCAGTGGCCACAGGACTGGAAAAGGTCAGTTTTCACTCCAATCCCAAAGAAAGGCAATGCCAAAGAATGCTCAAACTACCACACAATTGCACTCATCTCACACGCTAGTAAAGTAATGCTCAAAATTCTCTAAGCCAGGCTTCAGCAACACGTGAACTGTGAACTTCCAGATGTTCAAACTGGTTTTAGAAAAGGCAGAGGAACCAGAGATCAAATTGCCAACACCGCTGGATCATGGAAAAAGCAAGAGAGTTCCAGAAAAACATCTATTTCTGCTTTATTGACTATGCCAAAGCCTTTGACTGTGTGGATCACAAGAAACTGTGGAAAATTCTGAAAGAGATGGGAATACAAGACCACCTGACCTGCCTCTTGAGAAACCTGTATGCAGGTCAGGAGGCAACAGTTAGAACTGAACATGGAACAACAGACTGGTTCCAAATAGGAAAAGGAGTGCATCAAGGCTGTATATTGTCACCCTGTTTATTTAACTTATATGCAGAGTACATCATGAGAAACGCTGGGGTGGAGGAAGCACAAGCTGGAATCAAGATTGCCAGGAGAAATATCAATAACCTCAGATATGCAGATGACACCACCCTTATGGCAGAAAGTGAAGAGGAACTCAAAAGCCTCTTGATGAAAGTCAAAGTGGAGAGTGAAAAAGTTGGCTTAAAGCTCAACATTCAGAAAACGAAGATCATGGCATCTAGTCCCATTACTTCATGGGAAATAGATGGGGAAACAGTGGAAACAGTGTCAGACTTTATTTTTGGGGGGTCCAAAATCACTGCAGATGGTGACTGCAGCCATGAAATTAAAAGACGCTTACTCCTTGGACAGAAAGTTATGACCAATCTAGACAGCATATTCAAAAGCAGAGACATTACTTTCCCAACAAAGGTCCGTCTAGTCAAGGCTATGGTTTTTCCAGTGGTCATGTATGGAAGTGAGAGTCAGACTGTGAAGAAGGCTGAGTGCCAAAGAATTGATGCTTTTGAACTGTGGTGTTGGAGAAGACTCTTGAGAGTCCCTTGGACTGCAAGGAGATCCAACCAGTCCATTCTGAAGGAGATCAGCCCTGGGATTTCTTTGGAAGGAATGATGCTAAAGCTGAAACTCCAGTACTTTGGCCACCTCATGCAAAGAGTTGACTCGTTGGAAAAGACTCTGAGGCTGGGAGGGATTGGGGGCAGGAGGAGAAGGGGACAACAGAAGATGAGATGGCTGGATGGCATCACTGACTCGATGGACGTGAGTCTGAGTGAACTCCGGCTGTTGGTGATAGACAGGGAGGCCTGGCATGCTGCGATTCATGGGGTCACAAAGAGTCAGACTCAACTGAGCAACTGAACTGAACTGAACTGAACTGAATAATGAGTGATGCTAACTGTGCTTGCTGCTGCTGCTAAGTTGCTCCAGTCGTGTCCGACTCTGTGCGACCCCATAGACAGAAGCCCACCAGGCTCCCCTGTCCCTGGGATTCTCCAGGCAAGAACACTGGAGTGGGTTGCCATTTCCTTCTCCAATGCATGAAGTCAAAAGTGAAAGTGAAGTCGCTCAGTCGTGTCCGACTCCTAGAGACCCCATGGACTGCAGCCTACCAGGCTCCTCTGTCCATGGGATTCTCCAGGCAAGAGTACTGCAGTGGGGTGCCATTGCCTTCTCCGAACTGTGCTTAGAAAGTACTAATAATTAAGGTAGATAATTTCACTAGAATATAACTTACCAAAGTCATTGAAAGATTTTATTAGAAAGTATGGAAGTCCCAACAACTGTTTTAATAATTTGGAAGAAAATGAGATGAATGGAAATTTTACACAGGTGAATTTATTACTATATAATTCAAGAAACAGTTTAGACTGATTCTTTCTCATAAAAGGCTGTGAATTTCAGTAGTTTTAATTTTAAAATTGTTAAAGGAAAATCATAACGAGGAATGACAGGAATTTGCCAAGAAAAAAATTATATTGTTTGAAAAGGCAGAAAACAATTCAAAAAATCAATCTTAATTTGGCATATATATGATATATATGTTAAAATAAACTAAGAATATGAGATTTAAATAAACATTCAAACAGAGTCAAAGAATAATAGCACTCAACTGACAGGATAACAGTACCTATTAATTCAACCTGAAGTTAAAGATGTTTTGGTCTTGATTTAACTGTTTGGAAAACTGTATTGATAAAAATGGCTCACATTCATCTCCACTGGTGCTATTTTTTAGATACTCTCTTTATTTCATCTGAGTCAGATATGCAAGTGCATCAAGAGCCTTGTCTGTCCTGATCATCCTCTTACTATAAGCTTGCATAGGAGGTAACTAGAGCACAGGAGGTACATTAGCTGCTAGATCTCTATGGGTCTGTCTCATTTCTGTAAATATTGACAGCAAAGATACTAACTGCCCCATAGTAAACAGCTTGCAGAGATAGTGTTTCCCACTAGAAGAGAGGGCAAATCTGTCTATCATCCAGTACAATCAATATGATAGCACTCTCCCTAATAAAGTTCAGGTGGATTTGCTTAATATTCATTATGAAAGTTCCAGATTTCCTAAACTCAAGATTCCTTAGCTGTGACACAAACCAACCATGTGTTGTGAGTGGGCCCATCCATGCTATTCCCAGAGTACCTGGGGATGAAGTTCATGTTGCTTGCTGTGCTGTGAGTAATAAAGTCTCTATCTCTGATCCAGGAATATTGTGTCTCCTGCCAGTATCTGCCATGAAACTGCTGCAGGCTAGTTTGTTGGTCTGAAGTTAGTATAAAATCTCACACTCTCCCCATTATTGATAGAAACCTAGACATTTCTCAGAAAAAGTATGGATGCATTTTCCTGGCAATTTGTCCAACTTCTAGGTTTTTAAAGTTATTAAACAGTAATTAGTCTCTTATATAAGTGAAAGTGAAAGTGAAGTCGCTCAGTGGTGTCCGACTCTTTGTGACACCAGGCTCCTCCATCCATGGGATTTTCTAGGCAACCATACTGGAGTGGATTGCCATTTCCTTCTCCAGGGGATCTTCCCAACCTAGGGATTGAACCCAGGTCTTCTGCGTTTACCATCATGCTTTACCATCTGAGCCACCAGGGAACCCCTTATATAATTATTCATAAATATATAAATAATATGATTAATTTCATGATTAATTGATTTCTTAAAAAAATATAATTATTGGTTATTTAAGCCCAGATGGATTAAGATTTAGAGGACACACATCAAAAACAGGTCAAACCAGGTTGCCCCCACCAAATTGCTGGCTCCTTCTCATCACCAGTTCAGTTACTAAGGCTTACATCCAAGTGAGGGGGAGAAAAATTTGTGTGAAAATTTCAGATGGAGTCTTGCTAATTAACAACCAAGAGAAGTCATTTAGCATGTCATTTCTAAGATGTCAAAACAAATGCATATCAGTTCTATGAACAAGCTGAGTGAAAAACCTATTAACTACTTAATTATAAACTCTTCCTCATACATTCCCATATATAACTCTTTTGGAGAAAAGTAACGAGTCTCATTTAAGATGTACTAGTGCATGGTGCTGGAGAACACGGCAGCCCATTCCAGTATTCCTGCCTGGAGAACCCCATGGACGAGGAGCCTGGCGGGCTGTAGTCTGTGGGGTCGCAAAGAGTCGGGCACAACTGAGCAACTAAGCACAGTGCAGTGCATGGTGAGAAATCATTAAAGCAGGGCTGAACACTGCAAGAGTATGAGGATGGTAACCTTAGAAACAACAAACTGGACCTATTAAGTAAGTCTATTCCATTATGCTTATGGTAATGGTCAAGTTCTCTATACAAAACAGTCAGATAATACAACACTTGATCCACCTGAAGATGACAGGAATGCAAAGATAACCTGCCATTGAATCCTGAGAACCTGCTAACATTAGGACAAACCGCCATGAGAAACCAAATCTGTAAGGAAACGAAAACTGTCCATGTTCAGTTCCTAAATCAGACACATTTAATAGATTGTTTCCTTTTGTCATGATAGCAAATTCCACATAATGGATTGCAAGAGCTTTGTACACTGTAATGTGTGAAAGTCATCAGCTGACCAACTTTCAATGCATACGTTTGTATCACACTGAGAGTATGCAACTAACCATGTGTATATAGGTAAATGACATCACTATACTTTGATTATATCTTCTGCATGTTCCCAGTATCTGATATATCAAGAAAATATATAGGTCTAACTTCGGAATCCTATCCTGAAATCTGACTGTATTCTTGATAGTTCATGGTAAGCAGAACAAAATTCAACAGAATCCTAGCCAATTACCATGAAGTGATTGGGGCTAAGTTTGAAAGTGATAAATAAATGATATGATAGCTGCCAGAGTCAACTTTCTTTTTCCCTGGTAGATAGAAACACCATGGGCCACTCTTAACTAATTCCACAGAGAAGAGGCTCTGCTAAACTTTGACACTGAATATTACAAAAACATATCATCAGACTGCGGAACCTTGATATTTTTCATCATTTAATATTTAATATTTCTTCAGGTAACTAAATAAAATATGTTCCCTCTTATTTTTGAAGGCATTTAAAAATGAAAAGCACTTGTCTCATTTGTAAAAAAATTAAGTTCGGAGTCATGACTTTTCCATCTATGTTCCAATTTCAGCTTCAAGGAACAAAAGCCAATAATTAATAAAGATCTAATATGGCAGGGGTTTCGTGAAAGACGTCAGTAGCATTGTTTCACATTAGCTGTTCGAACAGCCATCAGAGGATAATGACTTTCAGTCACTATCAATCCATAAATTATTCAGTTGCAATTTCCCATAGTCATTGCTATTACTAGCAGTCATCAAGTCTCCTTTGTTTCTTGAAATTAAACTTGAACAAAACAGTATGACTAATTATCAGTTCATCTTCAAAAGATCCCAGCAATAATTTGCCACTTTGGACATTTAGATTTTATTAGTAATAGATGAAGGCTCTGTATATTTTTAAGTTGTGGTGAACTGCTAAGTAATTGCACGCATTTCATTCACCTTACTATCAGTGAAGAGCATTATGCTGCCTAGATGAAGCTAGATTAAGCCAATTAAAAAGATGAGACAGTTTTGTTTATCATGTATTTTTATAATTTATCTGACAGCTGTTTCCTGAATACCACTGAAGAATGCATATAAAGCAGATATAACCCCTCGGAATAAAGTGATGCTTCTTTAAATCTCATTTTGGAATGTATTATCCCCAAACGGGGTTGTTAAATTAATCTTCAATCATAAGATTCAAAATGACACTAAAAACTTCCTGATCTTCCAGATTCTATACTAGTAGTTAATTAGGATTAACCACATGACTGGAAACAGTGCTATTTCAATATCTGTTTTAGCAAGGCCAAACTTTTTAGAATGATATTTAATATGAAAATAGTAATGCAACATATTAATATCTACACTATATATATTGAAGTAGTTGGACCACTTATCTCATTCTAGATGTAGGAATTCCTTTTTTAAAACAAAATAAAATGAAAGGATTTTTTTTTTTTTGGTGCAGTCTGTTTTACTTTGGTTATGTTGGGTAGTACCAATTTCTCATGTATGGAGGCAGTATAAACACAAAAACTTCTATTTCTAAGGGCCACTCATGTCTACTAACAAATCCATGTAAATTCAGGTAAGGTTGATTGGTATAGTATTGTCTATTTCTACAGATATGCACCTGTAGTAGCTCCACTAAATGGCTTACTTTCTCCTTTAATAGAATCATCTTTTCACAAGGCCATTTTTGCACCTGACTTGCTGTTTGATAAATAGTGTCCTTCAGTATTTAAATTACTCACCACCCTTTTACATTTCCAGACCATAAATGTGAGGCCCTGCTTCAGCACAGGCACAAATAATTGTATACAGTTTTTTATCATCCTAAAAGTTGTCTATCAGCCAACTAAAAACAAACTTCATTTAATGTGAAAGTGAAAGTGTTAGTCGCTCAGTCATGCCCGACTCTTTGCGACCTTATGTATTGTGACCCTATGTACTGTAGCCTGCCAGACTCCTCAGTCCATGGAACTCTCCAGGCAAGAACACTGGAGTGGATAGCCATTCCTTTCTCCAGGGGATCTTTCCGATCCAGGGATTGAACCTGGGTCTCCCACATTGTAGGCAGATCCTTTACCATCTGAGCCACCAAGGAAGCCCATTTAATATAACTAAAACTGTATCAAGAAAACTAGTATGTATCACCCTCCTTGTCTGAAGTCTTCATTTCTCAGGGCAAGGAAAGGATTGTGTTTCAGTAAAGATCAATTTAACCTCTTTTTCTCAATTCTCTAAAATCATTAATTGTCTCTTGGAAACTCTTGATTTAAACCAGTAATAATAACACTTCATTGTTTAACATATGGGAATGAACAAAAGTTTTCATTCTAAGACATGATATATGACCACAACACACAAAGAGAATTTGTGTGATGTTTCAAAGTTCCCACTCAGTGAATTTTCACTTTATTTGCATAAAAATGACTGCTATGTACACGTACCAGAAAGTGAAATGTCTACTTTAAGGTCAGTTCTGATCCATAAGGAAATACTACATGTGGCAATGAAAGAAACCTCAGAATAAGAATATTCCCTATTGAAATCAGGGGAAAAACAAAACTAAAACAAAAGAAATGCCTGGTACTACAAATTATTTTAGAATTTATGAAACATTTTTTAAAAAATCAAGAATTATTAAATTGCATTCTACTGTATGAGGCTCTAAAATAAATAGAGTGCTTCTAAAACTGCAAATACAGATATTTAACTAAAATAACATGTGTACACCCGTGGCAGATGCATGTTGATATATGGCAAAACCAATACAATATTGTTAACTAAAAAAAATAATAATAAAAATAAATAAAAAATAAAAATAAATAAAATAATCCTAAGAAGAAAGAAAAAAGTAAAATAATTAAAAAAAATAATACTATTCCACTGGCTGCTTTCTAATAAACTCACTGAAAATATGGCTACAAAGGGGTAGGAACACAACAGGAACATAAATAAAATCAGAAACTTACAAATGTTCCAGGTTACAGCTCAAAGTGAACTGAGACTTATGAAAACTACTATGGACAATAACATTAACATAAAAGGCGTGATCTTAAAAAGAAAACAGCCAAGGAGGCGATGGGTCAGATGACAACACAGCATTAATACATATTAGGTCAAACTTCAACCTCTCAACTGCTCTTTCAATCCTCTCAAAGAAAATCTCAAATCACATATAGAACTAAAATTATAAATATATTCCATCTTTTACTTAAGTGGGCCATTTTAAATATTGCTAACATTTTTCCTTTGGATGTTCCCTACTAGCCTAAGGTAAACCATCGGCCTAGGGACTAAATTTGTCTTAGATGTACTGCAAAGAGAGAAACTAAAGAATGGTCAGTTTCTGACATGAAAATATTATTTATGCAAGAAGCCAAAGCCTTTAAAACCAGAAAACTCTAGAAAACTCTCTTCTTCCACAAACTCCATTTGTGCATGTCAAAAACTAAACATGAAGAAGTGAGAGGTTCAGAGAATTAACCAACTATAGAGGAGACTATTTTCCTCATCGCTAATACTTGGCTGACTTTTTTTATAGGGATAAATTTGATTTGGGGAAAGTAAGAACAATTCTCTCCCATTGTGCAAAATTCCTTGGCAGGTACATGAAGTAAGGTGAGAGAATATATGTTCTGACTTCCAATTTGGGGATTTGACCTGCAACATTCCAACCTGGTACTGAGGAGAAGGAAGAAGAGAAAAGGGAGGTGTGTGAAAGCCAGAGCAAAAAGGAAAGGGGTAAAAGATGAAGAACAGAGGGAAGGAAAGAAGGATAAAGGAAGAAATTAAGTCTGCATTCTTATGAGATGGGTTAAATCAATGGCTTATGAGTGTGCCTCTGAGGAATAATTCTGAACTCAAAATTTCAGCTTCACAACTTACTAGTCATGGATCTTGAGAAAAGTCAACTTATCTAAGGTTGAGTTCAACGATATGCAAAATATGACCAATACCTATCTCACAGACTTTCTTCACAAATCAAATAAATTAATATACATGCAACAAAGATTTTATTTATAAATATACACACACAACAGTATGTGAACCAAGAACTTCCAGATGTACCAGCTGAATTTAGAAAAGGCAGAGGAACCAGAGATCAAATTACCAACATCTGTTGGATCACAGAAAAAAAGCAAGAGAATCCCAGAAAAATATCCACTTCTGCTTCCTTGACTACACTAAAGCATTTGACTGTGTGGATCACAACAAACTGTGGAAAATCTTTCAAGAAATGGTAATACCAGACCATTATACCTGCCTCCTGAGAAACCTGTATGCAGGTCAAAAAGCAACAGTTAGAACTGGGCTTGGAACAACAGACTGGATCAAAATTGGGAAAGAAGTACATCAAGACTGTATACTGTCACCTAGCTTGTTTAACTTATATATAGAGTACATCATGCAACATGCCAGGCTGAATGTGTTACAAGCTGGAATTAAGACTTCTGGGAGAAATATCAACAACCTCAGATATGCAGATGATACCATCCTAATGGCAGAAAGTGAAGAAGAACTAAAGAGCTTCTTGATGAAGAAGAAAGAGGAGACTGAAAAAGTTGCCTTCAAACTCAACATTCAAAAGATGAAGATCATGGCATTTGGTCTCATTACTTCATGGCAAATAGATGGGGAAAAAATGGAAACAGTGACAGACTTTATTTGGGGGGGCTTCAAAATCAGTGTAGAGAAACAGTGAGAGACCTTATTTTCTTGGGTCCCAAAATCATTGTGGACAGTGACTGCAGCCATGAAATTAAAAGATGCTTGCTACTTGGAAAAAAAGCTATGACAAACCTAGACAGCATATTAAAAAGGAGGGACATCACTTTGCCGACAAAGATCCATATAGTCAAAGCTTTGCTTATTCCAGTAGTCATGTATGGATGTGAGGCTTGGACCAAAAAAAAAAAAAAAGGCTGAGCATTGAAGAATTAATGCATTTGAATTATAGTGCTGGAGAAGACTCTTGAGAGTCCCTTGGACTGCAAGAAGATCAACCAGTCAATACTAAGGGAAATCAACCCTTAATATTCATTGGAAGGACTGATGCTGAAGCTGAAGCTGCAATACTTTGGCTGCCTGGTGAGAACAGCCGACTCATTGGAAAAGACCCCTGATGCTGGAAAAGACTGAGGGGAGGAGGAGAAGGGGACGACAGAGGATGAGATGGTTGGATGGCATCACCGACTCAACAGACATGAATTTGAGCAAACTCTGGGAAACAGTGAAGGACAGGGAAGCTTTGTGTGCTGCAGTCCATGGGGCTGCAAAGCACTGGACATGACTTAGCAACTGAACACCACCACCACACACATATAAAGCACCAGTTCTTCATAGAGTGTAAATAGCAAAGCTTTGCTCAATAAAGACTCCAGAGAATTTGGCAATAGAAATTATGAGTGGTAACTAGGGAGAGATGAATCGTAGGCAGAGTGGAAGCAGAACAAATGGAAACCCTTGGCAATTATGAAAAAGAGGGTGAGGAACAAGTGCCAACAGCAACACAGTGCCAGAAAGCAACACAGTAATCATGTGCCCCACTTCTGTGTATAAGTATCTTTAGAGGACCTGAAAACTTTCAGAAGGTTCAGTCTCAGTAAACTTCCTATGAAATCAGGTCTTCAACATTCATCTGTGTGTATGAAAATAGCTGAAAGAGACAGAAGCAAACCTCATAGGAGTAAGCACTTTGGGGCCTCAGAGGAAAGCCTGGAGAGAAAGTGGACACGCTAAGCCACAGAATTAGAGGTTAATCAAAGTTAAAAATAACTCTGAGATGGAGGACTGTGGCCCAGCTAACAACTAAGACTGAGGTTTACATATGTAAATTGATTCCAAAAGACAGATGAGGACAATGATGATGAATTTCTAATAAGACCCAGTAATTATACATTAAGTAAACTTGCAGACATGGTACTCGTTAATTTAAGCAAGGCATTTAATTAAGTCCCTAATTATATCTTATGGACAAGGCAGAGGAATGAGATGGGGGAAGTAAGAAACACCCTAAGAGTCATGAATCTATACCCAAACATTTTGCACCCAAATAATGATTAATGAATCAATCTGAAGTTGGAGGGAAAGTGCTGTAACATCAAGTTCTATGACTTAATCAACCTGCAAACAATCCCAAACCAGGAAGGAGAACAAACGTGTGTGTAGGATGAGATCATCAGAAAAATTAATTTATTTTTCTATGCTGTGGACAGAATTAAAGCCTTGTACTTACATTTAAAAAATCAATGATATAAGTATAGAAGGAGAATCATCTTACTTGATAGCACTTCATGTAAAAATATAAAATAAACCCTGGGCTATATATGGTCACAAGTTCAATGTGATATGGTTGTGGAGGGAGCCAGTGTCATTGAGGCTGCATCAATATCAGCCAACAAAGGCCCTTTCAATTTATGGGAGCCGATCACTGTATTCAATCCTGTAATCACTTATTATTCCTAGTTCTTATTTCTGTGCTGTCAGTGAAAATTTAGATGATTAGAGGGAAATATCTGGGCAGTATGAGGTCTTAAAGCTATTTGAGACATAATTGAGGCAAGTGTGGAAACTGCTTCATTAAGAATGAAGCCTCAATGAGACCTGCCAACTTTCTTCAAATAAGGGCAAGTTTGTTGCGAGGTACATTTGTTCTCTGCTTTGCTAAAGAACAGAACCAGCCCAGCTGGAAATGTTAGACAGACCCATCTGGCTCAGTGCAGGAAGATCAGACCGTGAGAATAAGAGGGTGAGATGCGGCTGTAGAGCCAGCCATAACTCAGTCTTTCACAATTCGAGAATCAACAGGAATTTTTTAGCACCTTCTTTCTGCCCGGCACTGCTTAGTAATAAGTTGGAGTTGATATTAAAAACAATTAACAATTGCACGGCATGAGCACTGACCAGTCAGAAGGGACACCTGATCCATCAGAAAGGATGCCAATGAGAAACAGCAGTATGACCATTCTGGTACATACCACATCTCAGCTCAAGATTAACAATGGAAGGAGCAAAGGTCCACACTAACACACCTGCTGTATTGGAAGTGTAAACGAATGTATTGGAATGCAGCAGCACTGAAAAAAAAAGGCTTAAAAATCAAACAGAATTTGAGAGCAAGCTTGATGAAGATCTAGGTGAAGCAGCAGGTGAAGGAAACATAGAAATTTCAACAATATCTGGTATGTATAAGGAACAATGTCAAAATTACTATATCATCATGAAGGTGGGAGTGAGTGGCAGGTGGTAAGATTATAAAGGCAAACAGAGGCCAGGTCATGAAGGGTTATGTGTACTATACATACAGCACATGGGCTACCCTTTGGGCAAGCAATACGATCAAAATCATTTAAAGACCATACCTTTCTAATGGCATTGAAAAAGACTGACTAATAAGGCTACCTGAATGTTCATTGGAAGAACTGAAGCTGGAGCTCCAATACTTTGACCACCTGGTATGATGAGCCGACTCATTGGCAAAGACTCTGATGCTAGGAAAGACTGAAGACAGGAGGAGAAAGGGGCAGCAGAGGATAAGATGGTGAGATAGCATCACCAACTCAATGGACATGAATCTGAGCGAAGTCCGGGATACAGTGAAGGATGGGGAGCCTGGGGTGCTACAGCCCAGGTGGTTGCAAAGAATTGGACATGGTTTAGCAGTAACAATAAAGCTACTGCGCCCATTTGGGACTGGCATAGACTAAGGAAACAGTATAAGAAGCGCAAGGAGGAAACACTGAATCACTGTGTTGTATACCTGAAACTGATAATAATATTGTAAGTCAACTATATTTCAAATAGAAAAGGATGAAGGAGGTCACTGACTCAAGCAGGATGACACAAAGATTCCTTGGAGCACTCACTGAGACAAGAACATAGGGTGGGAGGCACCTATGAGGGACTATAGAAAATAACAAATTACACGTTTTCAGTCTGAACACCCCATAGAATATTAAAGAGGAAATATATAGTTAGGTAGGGAATTTGAGAGAGTGTCTACAGTTATAAATTTCAGAATGACTACATCTGAAACTACCCTGAAAAAAGTATACAGGAGAAGAAGAAAAAAGCTGAGGTTAGAATGAAACTTAAGAAAACTAATATTTGAATACTGCATTGAGCAAGTGGTGGCACTGGTGGTAAAGAAAGAACTCATCTGCCAATGCAGGAAACATAAGAGATGCAGGTTCAGCCCCTGGGTTGGGGAGGTCCCCTGGAGGAGGGCATGACAACCCACTCCAGTATTCTTGCCTGGAGAACCCCACGGACAGAGGAGCTTAGCAGGCAACGGGTTCATAGGACCTCTAAGAGTCAGACATGACTGAAGCAACATGCATGTGTTGAAGAAGAGAAACCTGCAAAGGATACTATGGCCACAGCTTTCTAAGTAAGTGACTCTGCCTCAGACAACTTCAATTTCCTCAAATTACAACTTGGAGATAATAATACATCACATGCAGGGTAATAGCCAGCATGTATAGTCACCTTCCCAAACATTAGATCTCTTCTTTCTTTGGGGCATATTTGGAGTCTGAGCTAATGTTGACCAGCTCAGAGTAACTCATTTACAAATCAACTTGAAAATTTCATATTAAAAAATTTTTTTTGAAACAAACTTGTGGTGTAAGCGGGGAGCACAGGTTCTGAAGTAAGATACATCTGGATTTCTGACCTGACTCTGGACAACTCACTTCACCTGTCTAAATATGCTTCCTCAGTTGTAGAATGGGTACAGCTGTGCCTCCCTCACAGGCATTCTGTTGCTTAAGGACAGAAGCATAAGCAGTTCACTTCACTCTGCATCTGCAATTCAGCAGGTACTCGTAAGTCTTAGTTCTTTCTCCATTGCACCTCTTCTCGAGTCTACTGTACAGACGTAATACAAGATGTCCTTAATGACTCAGTGTTATCATTATGAACACCAGTTAATGTTACGTGTCTGAGATGCAGCTGCAGCTGCAAATGTAACAGAACATCAGGTGAAATGAGCCACTCCTGTAACACACAGTTGACTTGCCTAATTTTGTCATAGGCATGATATTGAATCGGCAGCATCTTGAGATGATTTACCAGGCACCCAAAAACGTGAACAGCTGCCTTTCTAAGATTCGATATCATTTAAGGGAGATGAACGGATGGTAAAGTGATTCATCAACCTTTCAAACATGTGTGTGTTCTTTTACAGCTAACACAACTCGTTTATGTGTCTGGCCTTGTCTTTTATAGATGACGTTTGGAATCTCTGCTGTACCCGCTGTATTCCACAGCACTACAACTCTGCTCTGTTCTCCTCCATTTGTGGCCCGTTATCTTACAATGCTTTGGAGCTTAAGCCTGCACTAGAGATGGCAAAGGATCTCTCCTGGATAATTCCTCTTCCCAGTCACAGTCTCCATTGCCTATGAATCTACATTTCATTCCACTGTGACCCTACTCTGGCCCTGCCCCCAGTTCAGCAGCCCAAAATATCAGGACCAAAATGAATGGCCAGCTGACTCCTGGTCTAGCAAATGACACATCTATACAGCTCTCAAAGGGTGAGCCATTTGAATTCTTTGCTTTCAAAACAAATAAAGGGATGCTTGGGGCTGCTGCACTGGGACGACCCAGAGGGATGGTACGGGGAGGGAGGAGGGAGGAAGGTTCAGGATGGGGAACACGTGTATACCTGTGGCAGATTCATGTTGATATATGGCAAAACCAATACAATATTATAAAGTTAAAAAATAAAAATAAAAAACAAATAAAGGGAAACACCAAGAAATAATGCCAATCAGTAACAAGTTAATGGTGACATAAGGTTATATGTAATCCAAAGTTTGGAGGGTCCAGAAAGGATAAAACAAGGAGAAGGCAGCTGGTGATGAACAGAGAGTGAATTAGATGTGTGGAGATGGGAAGAGCCTGTGAATGAGAGAGGTGAGGAGGGAAGGAGATGAGGGGACCAGAGGAGGAGAAACACATTCATCTTTAGAGATGCCTTGAGTCCTGTGTACTTAATATCCATTTTCACTGTGTGTTTTTCTTTAAAATGCATGGCTTTTTTTTTTTTCCTCTTGAGGTTACTTAATAGGATCTTTTTTTGGTTTTTCAATCAATGTAGCCTGACTGATACATCACAATGATATTAAACCCAGTTTGTAATGCTTCAGTCAAGTTCATCTTGTATAAAGTGCTGAACTGTGATGGCTGCCATGGCTTTTGATGGACCTTGGAGATTTAAGTTCAGGTGAACCTCCTCCTCCCAGGGCTTCCCAAGTAGCTCAGTGGGTAAACATTCTGTCTGCAGTGTAGAAGACGTGGGTTCGATCCCATGTCAGGAAGATTCCATGGAGGAGAGGAGGGCAACCCGCTTCAGTATTCTTGCCTGGAGAAACTCCATGGACAGAGGAGCCTGGCGGGCTATATAGCCTATAGCGTGGGAAAGAGTCGAACACGACTGAAGTGACTGAGCACGCAGGGACCCCCTCTTCCAGGACCTGCTCCCTCCCCCATCCACATCCCGCTGTCCTGTCCTGTTATTCCTTCCCAGAACCATGGCATATAAATGACGGATTTCTGGGGTTGTGGGTTTTCTCTCTTCAGAAGCCCACTAGCTGTCCGTCTCACTGGCTCTCTTTCTCCCCGGCTGCTCCTCCTCCTTGCCCACTCTCTTCCTTTTGTTCCTCTCCTTTTCTTTTCTTGGTAGTTCTGCCTCATCCCCATCCTTGAATGCGTCTTCCGGTTTCACAGGTCCTTTAAAAATACCGACAGCCAATCTGTGCACCCTCCAGCAAACCTTCTCTACTCCTCACAACCTGGGCTCTTCTCTGTCGTTTCTCTTTCTTCTGTTCCACCAGGATATTCGTTTCGAGATGGTGTTCAGTTATTCTGGAGTCCTGAGCAATTCTGTAAACCTGTTATAATCAGAAGGCGGGGGGGCTAGACAACTGGAATTTCTGACAGTGAGAGTTATCAAAGGACAAGAGAGGGAGCAGCACGTGCTGGCCCATGTGACCAGAGACCAGGGACAAGACCCCTCAGGGCTCCAGAAAGACTCCAGCAATGCCCATATTTGAGATACCTGATATATCAAAAACAAAAAAACATATATCAAAACAGAAAAATAAAATATATTTATATATTAACATATTAATATGTTTAACCTAAAAACATTAGGCAATACCCTTGTGTTACTCAGGGGACATAAAGGTGAATTATCTAAACTTCAGATTCCAGGCCTTCTGTGAATTGAGACCTTGGCTAAATGGGCCTCCTCCCTCTGTGGGGGATTTCCTACCAGAAATCGTATAGAATAACACTGGCATGAAAGCCAAGGGCTGGGTATGATTTTATTATACTATCGCTCTGCATTTTTAATGGTTTCATCACAACCTTTTATTTGAAAATTTGACTAAAGCTAACTAAAAGGGACAGACAACCCACATCCCTGGCTTTGTTCTAGCACTAACTAGCCACCAGGCACTGGGCTTACAAGTCACTTTCAAGCTACTGCCTAATCCTTTCAAATAAGTGGATCAGGCAGATATGTGTCCTCCCTTGATGCTTTAAGAGCCTATAAGATACATTGATTTTGTTTTCAATAAAATAAAAAAGAAGTTTGAGCTGAGAGAACCTTTCAGAAGAAGTTATTGTCCTATATGAATTAGCTTCAGTGAAACAGCTATCAGAGCTAAAAATTTTTGCACACAAATTGAAAACAAACGCAGGTAAAGCTGTCCTATATCCAACAGAAAGAATCACAGAATAGCTAAAAGAATAACTAAATTCATTATTTCCTATTTAGCACCACAGAATGTCAATTTGTTTTACCTTCTACTTGTTCCCCAACTTGATTTCAGAAACTAAACTAGGCGAGTGAGCTCAATCAATGTCGAGGAGATAAAATTGAAGTCAATGATATCTAGAGCCCTCACCCTCAGAACAGCACTGTATGAGAATTAAGATTGGGGTGGAGAGCCCTGTTAGTGAGACATACTTGGAAGATCTACATTCTGGTCTGTAGGACCTTATGAACCTGCAAATCATATTTGTTAGGTGACAATCTAGACTTTTTCCATGCCTATTCCAAGAGTGTAAAAAGGTGCATGTTCCTCCTCAAGGAAGGAGTAGCAGCCAATCTGGCGGGGGCAGCCTGGCAGTCATTGAACCATACTCTTGTTAGTAGACAGGATTAAAATTAAAGATCATTGCTCATATGTTGCTAAGGTCCAGGACATAATGCAGTTGGCCTGCCTGTGTTCAAATGTAACAGGTGGTTCACTATTTTTCTTCACTTTTTAGCCACACCTGGGAAAGATTTCCCCTCCTGAAACGAAAAGAATACAATTCTCCTTCTCTTCCAGGTTTTCTGAGATTGGTTCAGCTCCGAAAAGCTGGCCTTGCCCAACAGATCTGTTCCACAATCATTAAAGGGCCACCTGGGTTTTAGGTAGAAGCCTCACTATATCATATAGTTTACCAGGGTACCACTTGATGAGGGAACCAACTATTTACAAGAGAAAACAATAAGGTTGTGAATTCCATCTCCATATTATCTGTATCTGTATTTTCATTCAGAAAATAAAGCAAGAGAGATCTAGCATTGCCCTCACTATCTGGACTTCTAACTTACCAGTATGTTGGCAAAGGAATTTGAGAATAAATACTAAGAGTAGAAACTCACATAAATGTAGCTTACTTTTGCCCTGTGTTTGTTGCTGAAGCTTATTATCATGGTTATGTTTGCTTTATAGGAATGGCTGAAATTAGTCAGCTTAGGAGAAATGTATATGGCTAAAGAAACCAAGCTTTTTATGGGAAATAAACAACCAAGGTTTGAGAGTTGGCCTTTGAACATTAGTACCAAGTATTTGTGGTTGACCAGCTTCCCTGGTGTCTCAGATGGTAAAGAATCTGCCTTCAATTCAGGAGACCTAGGCTCGATCCCTGGATCAGAAAGATCCCCTAGAGAAGGGAACAGCAACCCACTTTAGCATTCTTGCCTGGAGAACTCCTTAGACAGAGAAGCCTAGTGGGCTACAGTCCATGGAGTCAAAAATAGATATGACTGAGCAACTAACACAGTTCAGTTCAGTTCAGTAGCTCAGTCATGTTCATGTCCAACTCTTTGAGACGCCATGGGCTACAGCATGCCAGGCTTCCCTGTCCATCACCAACTCCCAGGGTTTACTCAAATTCATGTCCATTGAGTCGGTGATGACCTCCAACCACATCTGTCATCCCCTTCTCCTCCTTCCTTCAATATTTGCCAGCATCAGGGTCTTTTCAAATGAGTCAGTTCTTTGCATCAGGTGGCCAAAGTGTTGGAGTTTCAGCTTCAGCATCAGTCCTTCCAATGAATATTCAGGACTGATTTCCTTTAGGATGGACTGGTTGGATCTCCTTGCAATCCAAGGAACTCTCAAGAGTCCTCTCCAACACCACAGTTCAAAAGCATCAATTCTTCAGGGCTCAGTCTTCTTTATAGTCCAACTCTTACATCCATACATGATTACTGGAAAAACCATAGTTTTAACTAGACGGACCCTTGTTGACAAAGTAATGTCTCTGCTTTTTAATATGCTGTCTAGGTTGGTCATACCTTTTCTTCCAAGGAGCAAGCATCTTTTAATGTCATGGCTGCAGTCACCATCTGCAATGATTTTGGAGCCCCAAAAAAGTGAAGTCTCTCACTGTTTCCATTGTTTCCCCATCTATTTCCCATGAAGTGATGGGACTGGATACCAGGATCTTCGTTTTTTTTAAATGTTGAGTTTTTTTTTTTTCCTATATTTCTTGATCCAATTTTTTTTTCATTTTTTAAATTTTATTTTTAAACTTTACAATATTGTGTTAGTTTTAAGACAGCTTTTTCACTCTCCTCTTTCACTTTCATCAAGAGGTTCTTCAGTTTTTCTTTGCTTTCTGCCAAAAGGGTGGTGTCATCTGCATATCTGATGTTATTGATATTCCTCCCAGCAAACTTTATTCCAGCTTGTGCTTCATTCAGCCTGGCATTTCATATGACATACTCTGAATATAAGCTAAATAAGCAGGGTGACAGTATACAGCCTTGATAGACAATATACAGCCTTCCTTTCCCAATTTGGAATCAGTCTGTTCCATGTCCGGTTGTAATTGTTCCTTCTTAATCTGCATACAGATTTCTCAGGAGGTAGGTAAGGTGGTTTGAAATTCCCATCTCTTTAAGAATTTTCCACAGTTTGTTGTGATCCACAGAGTTAAAGACTTTAGTGTAGTCAATGAAGCAGAAATAGATGTTTTTCTGGAATTCTCTTGCTTTTCCTATGATCCAATGGATGTTGGCAATTTGATCTCTGATTCCTCTGTCTTTTCTAAATCCAGTTTGAACATCTGGAAGTTTTTGGTTCACATACTATTGAAGTCTATCTTGGAGAATTTTTAACATTACTTTGCTAGCATGTGAGATGAGTACAGTTGTGCAGTACTTTGAACATTGTTTGGTATTCCCTTTCTTTGGGATTGAAACGAAACTGACCTTTTCCAGTCCTGTGGCCACTGCTGAGTTGTCCAAATGTGCTGGCATATTGAGTGAAGCACTTCAACAGCATTATATTTTAGGATTTGAAATAGCTCAGCTGAAATTCCATCACCTCCACTAGCAATACACACACGCACACACACACACACACACGCACACACACACACACACACACACACACACTGGTGGCTGACATTAGATGAATACTCCAAATTTGGTTCCCCTTTCTCTTGGGGTACAGAGATAAGGAGAACAGTGAATAAATTAGTTTGCTGATACTTGAAGCTCTTAAGCTCTTCAAGTGACCAATACATGATCTCAAGTTCATTCCGCATAGCTCTATTATATGGTCAAATATACATAACATAAAATGTACAGTTTTAACCATTTATACATGTACAATTTGGTGGCATTAAGCACCTTCACATTGTTGTGTGACTCTCACCACTTCTTTCAGAATTTTTTCATCATCCCAAACAGACTCTATACCTATTAAACAGTTCTCCATTTGCCCTTTTCCCCAGATCCTGGTAACCTCAACTCTACTTTCTGTCCCATGAATTTGTCCATTCTAGATATTTTATATAACAAACCATATATTTGTCCATTGTGTCAAGTGTAGTTCGCTTAGCTAATGTTTTCAAGATTCACCCACGTTATTACAGCATGTATCAGAACTTTAATCCTTTTACAGATGAATAATATCCCATTGCATTATTTACCGCATTCTATCCATTCATCTGTTGAGGGACACTTAGGTTATTTCCAGGTTTTAGCTATTGTGAGTTATACTACTATTCCTGTGAGTGTGCAAGTATCATTTTAAATCCTTGCTTTGAATTCTTTTACGTATATACCTAGGAGTGGAATTCCTGGATCACATGGTAATTCTGTTTAAATTTCTGAGAAACTGTCAAACTTCTCCACAGTGGCTGCCCCATTTTATATTCCCATCAGTAATGTATGAAAGTTCCAACTTCTCTAAAGCTTTGCCAATATTTGTTATAGTCCACTTTTTGATAACAGTCATCCTAATGGCTATGAAGTGGTATATACTGTTTTACACATAAGATTTCTAAGATGCACCCTGATTATTGCTTATCCAGTATCCATTCATTTTTCTTTCTTCTTTCCTGAAGAATTCCATTTACTCAGGTATCAAACTGCATTCTCAGCTCTAGATGCTGATGCTGATTCACCAGCCACTTAGGTCATAGTTTTCTTCATTACTGATTTTGGTCCAGGATGGATTCAATCAGAAAAAAATGAAAGGTTTTCAAGGGCTTGAAAGACGCTCTATTATCTATCTTTCTTTCTAACTCACTACCCTACCCAACCACCTCAAACACACTATAAATAGAAAACATATTATCTTAGTTTTCACTGGAGTTATCTTAGAGTAATTGTCCTGAGGACAAGACCAAAACTCCAAAGATGACAGAGAAAAACAGACAGGGAAAAATCTGAATTTTTGATGATATATTCAAGCCAAAATCACTCAACCAGAGAATACAATCTACATGTAGATGTCTTTTTATGTGAGGTAATAACTGTTCTATTTTTTAAACCAAGTATGAGATGGGGTTTCTGATATCTGAGCTCAAAATCATCCAAAGTGATATGCTTTAATATGGACCAGAAAATGGGTTGAACCATAGAAGATGGTAGATTTGTGATCAATGAACAAATACAGAGGACTAGCAGCCACACATATATAACATAACATTCACGTTATCTTTCTAGTTTACAAGTTAAAAAAAAAAAAAACTATCAGGTACCAACTCCCAAATTAAGAGGAAATGGAAATACTTATAATGGTAACTTTATGTCTTGCTCAGTTCACTTCAGTCGCTCAGTCATGTCCGACTCTTTGTGACCCCATGACCACAGCACACCAGGCCTCCCTGTCGATCACTAACTGCCAGAATCAACCAAAACCCATGTACATTGAGTCGGTGATGCCATCCAACCATCTCCTCCTCTGTCGTCCCCTTCTTCTCCTGCTCCCAATCCCTCCCAACATCAGGGTCTTTTCCAAGGAGTCAGCTCTTCACATCAGGTGGCCAAAGTATTGGAGGTTCAGCTTCAACATCAGTCCTTCCAATGAACACCCAGGACTGATCTCCTTTAGGATGGACTGGTTGGATCTCCTTGGAGTCCAAGGGACTCTCAAGAGTCTTCTCCAACACCACAGTTCAAAAGCATTAATTCTTTGGTGCTCAGCTTTCTTTATAGTCCAACTCTCACATCTATACATGACCACTGGGAAAACCATAGCCTTGGCTAGATGGACCTTTGTTGGCAAAGTAATGTCTCTGCTTTTCAATATGCTGTCTAGGTTGGTCATAACTTTCCTTCCAAGGAGTAAGTGTCTTTTAATTTCATGGCTGCAGTCACCATCTGCAGTGATTTTGGAGCCCAGAAAAAGAAGTCAGCCACTGTTTCCACTGTTTCCCCATCTATTTGCCATGAAGTGATGGGACCGGATGCCATGATCTTCATTCTCTGAATATTGAGCTTTAAGCCAACTTTTTCACTCTTCTCTTTCAATTTCATCAACAGGCTCTTTAGTTCTTCACTTTCTGCCAAAAGGGTGGTGTCATCTCCATATCTGAGGTTATTGATATTTCTCCCGGCAATCTTGATTCCAGCTTGTGCTTCCTCCAGCCCAGCATTTCTCATGATGTACCCTGCAGATACGTTAAATAAGAAGGGTGACAATATACAGCCTTGACGTACTCCTTTTCCTATTTGGAACCAGTCTGTTTTTCCATGTCCAGTTCTAACTGTTGCTTCCTGACTTGTATACAGGTTTCTCAAGAGGCAGGTCAGGTGGTCTGGTATTCCCATCTCCTTCAGAATTTTCCACAGTTTATTGTGATCCACACAGTCAAAGGCTTTGGCATAGTCAATAAAGCAGAAATAGATGTTTTTCTGGAACTCTCTTGCTTTTTCCATGATGCAGCAGTGTTGGCAATTTGATTTCTGGTTCCTATGCCTTTTCTAAATCCAACTTGAACATGTGGAAGTTCACGGTTCACATATTGCTGAAGCCTGGCTTGGAGAATTTTGAGCATTACTTTACTAGCATGTGAGATGAGTGCAATTGTGTGGTAGTTTGAGCATTCTTTGGCATTGCCTTTCTTTGGGATTGGAATGAAAACTGACCTTTTCCAGTCCTGTGGCCACTGCTGAGTTTTCCAAATTTGCTGGCATATTGAGTGCAGCACTTTCACAGCATCATCTTTTAGGATTTTAAATAGCTCAACTGGCATTGTATCACCTCCACTAGCTTTGTTCATAGTGATGCTTCCTAAGGCCCACTTGACTTCACATTCCAGGATGTCTGGCTCTAGGTGAGTGATCACACCATTGTGATTATCTGGGTCGTGAATACCTTTTTTTTGTACAGTTCTTCTGTGTATTCTTGCCACCTCTTCTTAATATCTTCTGCTTCTGTTAGGTTCATACCATTTCTGTCCTTTATTGAACTCATCTTTGAATGAAATGTTCCCTTGGTATCTCTAATTCTCTTGAAGAGATCTCTAGTCTTTCCCATTCTATTGTTTTCCTCTATTTCTTTGCATTGATATATCTTGAGGTTTGTTTGTTTTTTTTTTAATTAAAGAGTAAAACAGAATTTGTTTGAAAAATAGGAATAACATGGAGGTGAGAAAGCATAAATAATATGCCTCCTACCTTCTGACTGTATTTCCAACTTTCATGCACTGATTTAATATTATTTTCAACGTAACGATTCAATGCTTCTTTTTTAAAAACCATGTTCTCTTTTGTGCACACTATTATTTCAAAAAGAAGACTGAAGTAACTCTTTCTTTTGATTCCTTAGATAAGACATACATATTGGACATTCATTTAAGACGTAGGATAATTTCTCCACTATACCAAAATTCTTTTCTCCCTTTCTTCTTTCATTTGCACTCACAAGGCAACAGCCTGTTCACATCACCATTAGCAAATGAGTTGTATTGTTGATTCTTCTTTCCTGTCGCTGGTTCTTGGGGAAAAATGCCAAGAAACCTAATTTTGGGCAGTGCAAGAAATTCACTCTCAACAGAATGAACCCAGTTGTCTTCCATTTCAGGTCATTCAGGGTAGAAAAGGGCAAAATATAATGGTCACCCTGAAACCACTCTTAGTCACTTAAGTAGGACACCTCATTTAGAATATGCCATTCGGATCAACTAGTTCTGCATATGTCAACTCACAATGCCCCCTAGGAAGCACTTAGTCCAGCTAATAATACGATGATATGCACTGCTGACGGATGAGATGGAAGCATGAAAAGCTGAGATATAAATGACTCTTCTAAAATGTTCTGGTTTGGATTTATTATATACAGGTCAAGTATCACTTTCAAGGCACTCAGAAAGCATTAAAATAGAGAAAATAATATCTCTCCTGGGTCTTCTCTTTTCAATGCCATTCAGTAGACTGTTCTCTAAGGCCAAGTCTACGCTTGAAAGTGCGAGATCCAGCTCACCCTTCTGTAGCTGCTGTTTCGTTCTCCGTTCTGTTTTAAAAGCAGCCAGAGCTGAAAAAAGCTCTAGAATGTGAAACCTGCATGACTGTGCAGTTACCGTTTCAAACGTGCACAGAAAATGTTAAGCCGGAGGCTATCTTTCTTTCAAGTGCGGACAGTCTCTAAGAGAAACAGTTAAAACTTCCCCCTAAAATAGTCTCTGCAAATAGAGGTAATTAAAAAAGCAGTCAGTATAGAAGGATTGTTTGGCCTCTAATTAGAAAGAAAGATAGTCTTCAAACCAAAGGAAACAAAGCCAAGTTGTTTTTTCTATTAATTTGAGCAAAGAAAAATATCCTTAGATAAATTAATTATATAAGAACTTTAATATTGATTGCTAACATGCTAAGTTGCTTAAGTCATGTTCAACTCTTTGTGACCTTCTAGCCTGTAGCCCCGAAGAAGGAAATGGCACCCCACTCCAGTACTCTTGCCTAGAAAATCCCATGGATGATGCAGCCTGGTAGGCTGCAGTCCATGGCATCATGAAGAGTTGGATATGACTGAGCGACTTCACTTTCACTTTTCACCTTCATGCATTGGAGAAGGAAATGGCAACCCACTCCAGTGTTCTTGCCTGGAGAATCCCAGGGATGGGGAGCCTGGAGGGCTGCCGTCTATGGGGTTACACAGAATCGGACATGACTGAAGCGACTTAGGAGCAGCAGCAGCAGCAGACTGTAGCCCATCAAGCTCCTCTGTCCATGGTTGCCGGAACCTTCTCCAGGAGATCTTCCCGACCCAGAGATCCAACCTGTGTCTCTTAAGTCTCCTGCATTGGCAGGTGGGTTGTTTACCACTAGCGCCATCTGGGAAGTCCTTAATATTGATTGCATATTGTTAATAGACTATGTCAATGATATCTTTCAGGGATATTGAATGGAAAGACAGACTAAAAATACAATATCATCAAATCTTTATTTATAAAGAAAAAAAAAGCACTATCAAGTTTTATACACAGCTCAATTTTTTCCTTATGGTCTCTCTGTACATTTTCTGATAAGACTTAACATTTTCTATTACTAAAAACTGTATATTAAAAAGTATCAATTCAGAAAAGTTCCAACTGAAAAATATTTCTAAGCAATAAAAAATAGGGGTATGTGAAAAAATATATGGGCTGAAGATATTAAGTAAAGTCATCAATACATGATCCTTATTAATCTTCACAACTCATGTGAAAACTGCCTATATTTCCATTTAATTTGCACTAGTAAAACGAACACTCTATATAATATTATTTAAAATGACATATAATGTGTCCTGTTTGTCTAGGCTGCTTTTCCTCTTACATTAAGAAACATTTACAGAGCACTCAATTTACCCCAAGTACTATTTTATATACTTTACATATATTTGCTCATTTAATCTTCACAGTCACCCTCTTGTACAAATAAGGAAACTAATGGACTGAGCAAGGTTAAGTAATTTTCCCAAAGTGACAAAGCTAGTAAGGAATAGGGCCAGAGTTTAAATTAAGAAAGCATGGCTCCAGATTCCACGGTCTGATTCACCATGCTACTGAGAGGCTTCATTTTCAGCTTCTTAAAGAAGAAAATGATGGATAAGAGAGCAACAGAACAAAGGTCTAATTCTGCTTTTGTCACTAAGTAGATCTGACCTTAGGCAATTTCTATAAACTCTCTGTTCCTCTCATTCTTCATTAAGGAAATGGAATATCTTTATGAAGATCTCTTCTTCCTCTAAAATTCTGTAATTCAGAGCTCTTGAACTTCAATATATTTACAGTGGATAAGAGCACGAGCAACACAGTGCCAACAACCAGGGCATGTAAAGACTGAAGACACAAAGAGCTAGATACATAGACAAGGATATAGCATAGCCTGCTTTAGAATTAATGCCCTTTGTTAGAGCTTTCCACTAATTCTTCTTGATTTTTCCATCTTGTTTTAATGTTGAAAATGGTTGTTCCACATAAAGGTGTCAATGTTCCTGTAAGAAAACTATATGAATGAGCCAAAAACTTTAAGCTAGAGCAGACAAGAGTAAAATTCTTCTTAACCATGGGGATTTACATAAGTCATATCCGTGTGTAGACTTGGATAATATATCTTTCCACTAAATGTCACAAACATGGAACCATCTTTACAAGAAGCTTAGGGGAGAAGTCTAGAACTGCCCAGACTTCTTTTAAATGCCTGCTAGAGAATCTGGCTGACTATAGTATATAGGGTCGCAGAGAGTCTATAACGTGACTCAGACTGAGCGTGTACACACACAGGGACAGAAAACACAATGTAATTAGTTAATGAATTCCCATGTAATGCTAGAAAGAAATCTAAAAATAATCCAATAACTGCATGATTGTCTAACTAGCTTGGTTGTTCATTAAAACACTATCATGAAAACTTGCACCCTGACTTTTATAATTTACAGATTTTAATACATACGCTCACTTGAAGAGAACAACAATTTCACACAGATATTTGTAGTAAATCAATACAATCTGCATCACAGTATACAATCTTGATGAGAAAACAGGATTCATTTTAATGATCTCCTACTGTGCCCTGTTATTAAGTTACACTAAGAATTTTTCAGCAGTATTTTTTTTATCCTCCAAAAACATGTCTACACAACTACACAACTGCTAGTCAATATAGTCAATTCAGGAATACTTTCACTCAGGCAACTGACAAAATGTTTTACTGTTCTGAAAGAACTGATCAACTGATTGATTTTCCTTTTTACTAAACTGATGGGCTATTTTTATGGACAATTCCATCAAAAATTAACTTTATCTACTTCCTTCTTTTTTTCCATTCAATATGTTCTTGGTGGAAAAACAGCTATTTATTTGCTTCAGTTTAATTTTCACTTTTCTTTTTATATGCAATTTTCATTATTATACCAAAATTAACACACAGTTGCAGTGGGAAATTCATAATCCAACATAAAACAGCCTAACAGCATTCTCTATTATTTTCCAAACTTTTTCCTAAGTATATATATTTTTACAGGGTTTAGATAGTAAGGTATGTATATGTATATATATGTGATACCTTTGTTTCTTATTTACCATTATATACTGGGGCTTCCCTGGTGACTCAGGTGGTAAAGATATACTGAGCATACTCCAATTCTTTAATATTATTCAAAAATATTTTAATGATTGAAAAATATGCTATCATGTAGGGGTAACACAGTAGTCTATTAATACAGGTTTATAAAGAAATCATTTACTATATTTCTTTCCTTTAGAGAAGGTCTCTAAAAATAATATACTTTTATCAAAAAGTATCAACATTTAAAAAATTACATTAATTTCTGCCAATGACTTAATCTACCTGCCTTATTATGAGTGAATTCATCTGTTTATTAACCATTTGTACTGTCTCTTCTTTGAACTGTCTATATCTGTTGCCATTTTCTTTTTCCTGGCAAGGATATAAGGATATTACTTCTTTCTTTTGATCTTTACTCTGGCTGAGACAGTAAAGAATCTGCCTGTAATGCAGGAGACCAAGGTTCGATCCCTGGGTTGGGAAGATCCCCTGGAGAAGGAAATGATTACCCACTCCAGTATTCTTGCCTGGAGAACTCCATGGGCACAGGAACATGGTGGGCTACAGTCCATGGGGTCTCAAAGAGTCAGACACAACTGAGTGACTAACACTTTCAGTTTCTTTCTACCTCAGCTGAATTTTTCACTCTTCATCGACTGATGTGGCTCCAGCACCATAAAGTACAAGTTTAGAAAAGTACTCCACTATAGACAAACTAAAAGAAAGTACCATATATTTGGTTCCTTTTCTTATCTTTGCATGCAAACTGCAAGATTTATTAAACAGGCAAGGCAATGACGAACTAACAGGGCCTCTGACTGCAGGCCAACTTCGTCTACTAAACTAATACAAAGACAATATTCCATAGCTCTGCAATCCAAGAGACTCTTTTCTGCACTTCTTTAGAACAGTGGTTGTTCTCGAATTAACAGAAAACCTATTTGCCTCATATGCAGGATTTAGAGATTCATTGCTAACTGCTCTTAAAGCTCAATAGCTATGGTCATTTTTCTATCACATGAATTACATACACTTGAATTTTTTCAAGCTAAAATATTAACTATTTCCAAACCAAAACTTTCTGAGAAAATAAAACATACAAAATCTGATCAACAGGTTTCCATTTAACATCTTTTTTCCCTTTTCAACACCAAATGTCAGAAATGATTAAAATATAGTTATAGAGGGACTATTAGAGTAACTAATAAGACTCATTGGAAAAGTCCCTGACGCTGGGAAAGACTGAGGAAGGAGAAGGCATCAGAGGATGAGATGGCTGGATGGCATCACTGATGCAATGAACATGAACTTAGGCAAACTAAGGGAGATGGTGAGGGACAGGAGGCCTGCTGTGCTACAGTCCATAGGGTCACAAAGAGTCGGACATGACTAGGCGACTGAACAAAACAAAAGATAAACATCAAAACTCTAGGATGACAAGTTGTGAAGCTACTAATCAGAAGCATATCTGATACAAAGCTACCTTGTAATCCTATCAAAGGCCAACTGACCTTGTAGCCTGGCTAAAAAGTAAAATCAAACCAGAACCTTTTGACATCATTCAGAAAGAAAAACATTGAGAATACGGGGCCTGGGGATAAATATGCATTAAGAAATGCATACTTTTTAACACATTGTTGTGTGCATAAATCCATTAAAAAGGCACAACATCAAATAAGGTATTTAAAAATATGATTTGTGAGTACATCATCATGTCTTTCTGACACTTAAAACCAGAACAAACACTGAATACGGTAGGTTAAAACTGCTTCCTACTATCTGAGATAACGAGAAATCTAATAGGCATACAGAAAAGGGATAGATAATCAACAAAACAAGCTGCATTTTCAATACAATCAATTATACAGAAATACTGATACTGTTAAAATAACTGAAATGATCAGGGTATAACTGAAACACTGCCAGTTGTTCAGTTGTAGTAGTACTCTAAGGAAGAACAGGGTACCATGTTAATTATATCACAGGATTAGTCTGTAGTCTCTACCCTGAGCTAAATGAATGCTTTTCTAATATTATGATCAATGGGTATGAAATTCTGTAATGAATCACTTCTACTGTCTGTTAATTGTTTCTCTAGAAAGTATCTGGTCAGATTATCAGAATTACAATGCAGAAACAGTAACCAAATCTGCCATTACCTTTTCATTTCTAAATTTCTCTTAGGTAAGCCAAAGCACCAGGGTATTAACTGGACTAAAAAGAGTAAGGAATTCCTCCAGAAAAGTTGGTAGCCCATAACATAGAAACACAAACACATACTCACACAAACTGGCTTGAAAATCTTTTCACTATCACATTCAGTCTTTTCCAATTACTTCTTAATTCTCATGCTTATTTCCTTAAAAGGATGAAACAGATACATGTGTTTATAAGCACATACCTGCACACACACACACACACACACACACACACACACACACAATCCAAACAAAACAAAAAGCCTCAAAGTGTCACCAGTTTAGTTTCTGACTGATTTTGGTGTGTTCTAAATTTACTGAACATGCTTAGTGTGACTGCATCTACATATATTTCTGTTTGTTTGTTTTGACTTTCTTCTTCCTTAAACAATTACTCTTTTCATTTTACCTTTAACAAGGCTTTGTGGTGTGCTTTTTAAAATCATTAAACATTTTTTATTATTTTTATTAACCTCTAGCATAGCATCTAAAAGTTGAAAGGATGGTTTATTTACATTTTCCTTAGGACTGAGAAAACATATTGCTCATATTAAAAAATATTTATCTTTTTTGGGTACAATTGGAAAATGGATAAAAATTTTGAGAAGAGGGCTAAAGCCTCCCCTTGACCCTCCCCCGCCTCCTGAACTGAAAGAATTGAAGCTAGCATGCAGAGTCTCTTCAGGGAATCTTAATTAAATAAATATATTAATTAAAAAAATAAAAATAAAATCATTAAACAAATCACCATGATTAATGAACAACAAATTTGTGCTATAAGGTTTTAGCTATCAAACCTTTAATTACACAACTACTCTAATAATATGAAAGTAAACTTATATTTGGGGAAAGTGCTTTGCATTTTTGTTAATATAAAAGTAAGCTTCTTGAAGCTATCCCCCCATATATCCAGACAAAACTCTAATCCAAGAAGATATATGCACTCCTATACTCATAGCAGCACTATTCACAATAGCCAAGATATAGAAACAACCAAAATATCCAATGACAGACGATGGATAAAGAAGATGAGGTATACACACACACACGAGAACACTCCTTGGCCATAAAAACAAATGAAATAATACCATCTTCAGCAACATGGATGCAACTGGAGATTATCACACTGAGTGAAGTAAGTTAGAAAGAGAAAGACAACTAGTACATGAATAACTTACATGTGGAAGCTAAAATATGACACAAATGAACCTATTTACAAAATAGAAACATACTCCTGGACAGGGAGGACAGACTTGTGATTGCCAAGGGAGAGGGGGATTGGGCGGAGGACGGAGTGGGAAGTCGGGGTTGCAGTAGATGTAACCTAGTATATATGGAATGGATAAACAACAAGGTCCTACTCTATAGCACAGAGAATATATTCAGTATCCTATGATTAAAAAAAACCATATGAGGTACCATTTCACGCCAGTCAGAATGGCTGCGATCCAAAAGTCTACAAGCAATAAATGCTGGAGAGGGTGTGGAGAAAAGGGAACCCTCTTACACTGTTGGTGGGAATGCAAACTAGTACAGCCACTATGGAGAACAGTGTGGAGATTCCTTAAAAAACTGGAACTAGAACTGCCTTATGATCCAGCACTCCCACTGCTGGGCATACACACTGAGGAAACCAGAAGGGAAAGAGACACGTGTACCCCAATGTTCATCGCAGCACTGTTTATAATAGTCAGGACCTGGAAGCAACCTAGATGTCCATCAGCAGATGAATGGATAAGAAAGCTGTGGTACATATACACAATGGAGTATTACTCAGCCATTAAAAAGAATACATTTGAATCAGTTCTAATGAGATGGATGAAACTGGAACCTATTATACAGAGTGAAGTAAGCCAGAAAGAAAAACACCAATACAGTATACTAACGCATATATATGGAATTTAGAAAGATGGTAACAATAACCCTGTGTATGAGACAGCAAAAGAGAAACTGATGTATAGATCAGTCTTATGGACTCTGTGGGAGAGGGAGAGGGTGGGGAGATTTGGGAGAATGGCATTGAAACATGTATAATATCATGTATGAAAAGAGTCGCCAGTCCAGGCTCGATGCACGATACTGGATGCTTGGGGCTGGTGCACTGGGATGACCCAGAGGGAGGCTATGGGGAGGGAGGAGGGAGGAGGGTTCAGGATGGGGAACACAGGTATACCTGTGGCGGATTCATTTCGATATTTGGGAAAACTAATACAATATTGTAAAGTTTAAAAATAAAATTAAATTAAAAAAAAAAAACCATACTGGAAAACACTATATATAAAAGCATGTAAGCATAAACACACACACACACATACAACTGAATCAGTTTGCTGTACAGCAGAAATTAACACAACATTGCAAATTAACTATATTTCAATGAAAATAAAAATGTTCCCCAAACATATACACATATACAAACCTGGTCTGAATACTGACTAAAAGATAAGTTTCATTTAAATAAAGCACTATGGGCCTTCCCTCGCGGCTCAGTGGTAAGGAAGCCACGTGCCAATGCAGGAGACACTGGTTCGATCTGTGGTCCAGGAGGATTCCACATACTGTGGAGCAACTGAGCCCATGTGCCACAACTGTTGAGCCTGTGCTCCAGAGCTCAGGAACTGCAAGTACGGAGCCCTCGCACCTCAACTCCTGAAGCCTGATCGCCCCAGAACCTGTGCTTAGCAACAAAAGAAGCCACTGCAATGAGCAGCCCGTGCACTGCAGCTAGAGGGTAGTCCTCACTTGCCACAACTAGAGAAAGCACGCACAGCAAGGAAGATCCAGCACGGCCACAAAACAAAACACAGTGCTATGTTATTACTAAAGTCATTTTGTACACTATACAAAATATTTTGCATTCATATTAATTCACAGTATCTGCAACTTACTTTATTCATTTATTCATACATTTATTCATAAAGACTCACATATTGTACCTGAAAACCAAAATAAATTTATTGCCCCTATTTTAAATTACTGTGAGAGAACGCTTTCTTCAGGATGGAAAATGACATACGTGTCATCTATTTCAACACTGTATGGAAAGCAGTGATTTCTTCTGTAATTAATGGTCAAAGTCCCAGAATGCCTGTACCATACTTTACCCAAATTATTATATATATATATATATGATCTCATTTTTAAAATATATATGCTTGACATATTTTACTACGAAAAAACTTAAACCAATTGCTAACATGAAATAACATGAAGAGATTAGTTTTTATAGATGGTGAAAATTACCAATTATGTATGTGAGCAACACGAAAAGTTTTAACAATCTCTTTAAGTTCTAAAATAAATTGCAGTGATATTTAGTCCATACATTCTGAGAAACTGAGCACACACATTCTGTACATGAATTCAAATATAATTCATGAAATAATAGCTGAGTACTTTTGCCTGAAAAATCCCATGGACAGAGGAGCTTGGTGGGCTGCAATCCATGGGGTCACTGAGAGTCGGACACAACTGAGAGACTTCACTTTCACTTTTCACTTTCATGCATTGGAGAAGGAAATGGCAACCCACTCCAGTGTTCTTGCCTGGAGAATCCCAGGAACAGGGGAGCCTGATGGGCTGCCATCTATGGGGTCTCACAGAGTCGGACATGACTGAAGCGACTTAGCATCAGCAGCAGCAGCAGCTTCTATTTTAGTAATATGGGTTCAGTGGTTAAAAAAAAAAAAAGTCTTCCTGCTACAAGGAGATCCAACCAGTCCATTCTAAAGGAGATCAGTCCTGGGTGTTCCTTGGAAGGAATGATGCTAAAGCTGAAACTCCAGTACTTTGGCCACCTCATGTGAAGAGTTGACTCATTGGAAAGGACTCTAATGCTGGGAGGGATTGGGGGCAGGAGGAAAAGGGGACAACAGAGGATGAGATGGCTGGATGGCATCACCGACTCGATGGACGTGAGTCTGAGTGAACTCCGGGAGTTGGTGATGGACAGGGAGCCCTGGCCAATTCATGAGGTCGCAAAGAGTCGGACACGACTGAGTGACTGAACTGAACTGAACTGAATTGAATGCAGGAGACGTGGATCCTGATCCCTGGATCAGGAAGATCCTTTGGAAAAAGAAATGGCAACCACTCCAATATCCATGTCTGGAAATTCCCATGGACCGAGAAGCATGGCAGGCTACAGTCCATGGGGTCACAAAGGGTCTGACACTACTTAGAGACTAAACAACACCACCAAATATTAAATCTTAAAAATATTATGAATAATAATAGCCATAATATCAATGAATTTAAGCACAAAGCCTTATTAACAATCTATGAATATATCTAAAAGTATCCTGGTCACTCCAGCTCCCTTGCGTGTGACAGAAAGTCTATGCATAATCTCATATGTCTATGTTTTTGTATATCATGATAGTGGTTTATAGAATAAAACATCAATGTCATATTTCTGTCATATTAGTCACTAGAGAACTATCCTAATAGTGTTTCATGTTTTGAACTGCAATACTTTTTTATTACCACAGAGAAGCATTATATATGAAATGTACAAATAGGAAACATTTTTAAATGGGCATAAAAAACACAAAACAGACTCCAGAAACAGTTCCTTAAGAAAGAAAGATAATGTATTTTCTGTGCAATCGGTTTCCTAATATCTCTTTATAGAGTTAAAGCCAAGCTAGTTCCCTACTGAGGAATCCAAATTATGACACGAGTTACGCTACATGGGGTTTCACTGTAAATGGCCTCATTTCATTTCACACACTATATTGCGTCTCCTCTGCCCTCCTTGGTTTCCCATTCAGTGGTCAGAAGAGACGAAACCGTTCTTCATACACACAAACTTGTTTCTATTTTTCTGATTCATTCTTCAGAATGAAATCCCTAGCCCCAGCCCTCTCAGCACACTATTAGAGGTCCCTACTGCGCCCTTTTCTTGCTCACAGTCCTGTTATCCCTTAATGTGACTTTGATGGAAATCGGCAAAATCATACCTGGTAATTCTTTTCATTTACACTAAAGTTGACTAACAACAGCACTTCAAATTATATGCTTTTAGGGAAAAAACATTCTGTCCAAGAAAACTTTTTTATAGTTAGTCCCCTACATAAGAACAAGATCCATTCCAAGAGTGTGTTCCTTAAGTCCAATTTGTTTGTAAGTTCAACGAAGTTAGCCTAGGTATGCAACTAACACAATCGCCTATATAGTGCTGTACTGTAACAGGTTTATAATACTTTTCATGTAAATAATACATTAAAAAATACAAAAAATAAAGAAAATGTTTTTTAAGGACTTTTTTGATGTGGACAATTTTTAAATTGTCCTTTAATGAATTTCTAGCAATATCACTTATGTTTTTGTTTGTTTTTCAGCCACGGGGCATCTAGAATTTTAGTGCCCCCAAAGGGGATTGAACTGGCACCCTCTGTACAAGAAGGTGAAATTTTAAACATGGGACTTCCAAGGAAGTCCCCAAGAAAACATTTTTAATCTTATAGTCCAGTACCTTGAAAAGTACAGGAGTACCGTACAATAGCTGGCACACAGGGGCTGGCATCGAGTGAACAGGAATGAAGAGTTACTGACTGGAGGAAGGAGAGGAGGTGGGAGATGGTAGAGCTGAAGGATCGTCAGCAATAGGGGACGGAGGACAAGCTACAATCTCACTCATGCCTGACACTGATGGCGCATGTTCTTGGCTCCTTGCTGGATTCAAATCTGTCCATCCTCTTGAAAAAATCATCCAGTGATGTCTGGGTAGTAGCTCTTTCTTTCTTGTCACAGATGACACAGTAGCACTGGGCTGGATTCTGAATGGCTGCCACAACCTTCATATACCGTTGAGTTCAGGTCCCACACCTCAAAAACTATCAGTGCCTCCTTAAATAAAGAAAATCTTCTTGCCATTTCCTGCACTGTGAATCTCTTTGATTCTTCAGTTACTTCTTCCTCTTGCTTCTCTTCCTTTCTCTGAGCCTCCAATTCCATCAGGTCTTCATTAATAAGCTCCATGTATTGCACAGCAAGGAGTTCAGTGAAGTCATCCTCTTGCAGAATCTAGTTCCAGCTTCTTGCTGAGGTCACTAAGTTGCTGAAGACCTCTTTGGACTCCTCATCCACCATCTCAAATCCATGAAAATCATGAACAAACTGTTCTTCCAAATCCTATTCACAGTGATGGCTGTAACCTCACACCAAGCAAACTCAATTTTTTTACGGCCTCGTAGATGTTATAGCCCTTCCAAAATTGTCACC
This sequence comes from Bos taurus, assembly GCF_002263795.3. NCBI lineage: Eukaryota > Metazoa > Chordata > Mammalia > Artiodactyla > Bovidae > Bos > Bos taurus. The sequence continues at coordinate 27,451,325 of NC_037336.1, forward strand.
AGGTTGTTCCTGATTCTTCACTCAGTGAGGCATAGGTAATATTTTTTGAAAGTACATAAATATTTCTTGAAAGTTGCTATAACTCCCTGCTCCATAGGTTGGATGTCCCACCCTTACTCATGGATGACTTTTATCACAGTGTCAGGGAAGTACATCTGTCACTGATGTACTTCCCTGACACTGTGATAAAAGTCATCCATGAGTAAGGGTGGGACAAGAGCACCATCAAGAAGCAAAAGGATATTGAATGGGACAGCCTTTTCCAAGCAATATGTCTTTACCTTCAAGAGAAGTTGATGGAAAAACCAGTTCCAGAAAATGGCCTGTGTAACCCAGGCTTTGACGTTACTCTTACAAACAATAGGAAGAGAGCCCTTGGCTATGTGTTTACGGGCTCTTGGGTTCTCTGAATGATAAACTAAGAGACGCTTCAGCTTCATGTCACTGGAAGCATTGACACCAAACAACAGACTTGGCCTATTCTTTGTTGCTTTATAGCCTAGAATCAAGCTTTCCTCCGGCTGATGTAACTTCAGCTTGGCATCCTCTTCTAGTATGGTCTTGTCTTATCCCCATTAAGAACTACTCAGGTAAATATGTGTCTTCCTCAACAATTTCTCAAAGCATTTCTGGAAACTCCTGGGCAGCTACCCTATCTGTACTTGCTGCCTCATTGCTTTTAAGTTGTGAAGGTTGGCTCTTCCTTTGAACCAATGAAACCAGTCATGCTGCTAAGTCACTTCAGTCATGTCCGACTCTGTGCAACCCCAGAGATGGCCTCCTACCAGGCTCCTCTGTCCCTGGGATTCTCCAGGCAAGAACACTGGAGTGGGTTGCCATTTCCTTCTCCAATGCATGAAAGTGAAAAGGGAAAGTGAAGTCGCTCAGTCAGTTTCGACTCTTAGCGACCCCATGGACTGCAGCCCACCAGGCTCCTCCGTCCATGGGATTTTCCAGGCAAGAGTACTGGAGTGGGGTGGCATTAAAAGATGCATCCTCTGATTCTTCATTGTGTTTCTTTTTCAAGTCTTCATAAAGGCTCTTAGCTTTCTCTTGAATCAGTAATTACAAAAATTAATTTGTTCTATAAATATGCAAAAAATCAAGTAAAGGAGAAATCAAAGCCTAATATTAATACAAATAGCTATAAATCATAAACGACCTAAAATTTTATAGCAAAAAAATAATATATAGATAGATAAAATATGATTTTATAGAGGAATCTAAAAATAATTTTGCAAGAATGGAGAATTATCCCATATCTTGGGATGGAAAACATGTGTGAGCCAGCAGCCTTCTGGGAGTATAGGAATAATTTCCAGCAGAATTTAATGAAATTTCAATGAGGAAAATAATTAGTGATCTTAGCAATATTTATCTGGTATACTAAATTCACAAAAGATAGCTAAACATGTCAGAAAGCCAACTAGAGAGTGTAGATATATACACTGACAATTAAAACAATGTGATCATACATAAGAACTAAAACAACAGCAGAATAACTGATGAGATTCTCTGATACTTCCTGGGGGTATATAAAATGGTGGAGTGTAATAATAACAATAATAATGACAGTAATAATAAAAACAACAATTTCACAAAGGAAATTTCACAAAGGGGTTTGTTATTCAACAAATGTCACTGGAAATGTTTGCTAATTAAAAAATAAAATCCTATTCAAGAATCTCCAAATTATGTCAAATATATTCTAAATGGATTAAAATTGTAAATAAAGGTATAGAAGACAAATAACACTGTTCACACCTTAAAGTCTCCTAAACACACAAATATGGAATAAAATTATAGAGAAAAAGGCAAATAAGTTTAATTATAAATACCTTAAAATACTTTGTATCAAGAACATTTTGGACAAAATTTAAAGCAAAGTTCAATTAGAAAAAAAAATTTTAATATGAGAAAGGTAAATACATACCTTATAAATCAATAGCTAAAATATTAGTATCCCAATTAAAGACATTAATAAGAAACAGATAAAAACATTGGTGCCATTCACAGAAAAAATACTCATATGTACATGATAAAATATTCAACCTCACCAATAATCAAAGGAAGACAAATTGAAATAAGCCAATTATATTTTTTAATATATAAAATCAAATACTTTTTTTAAAATTTGGCTCCATCTGGTCTTAGTTGCTCTGGGCATGTAGAATCTTAGTTCTCCAACCAAGGACAGAACCTGCATCCCCTGAAATGCAAGGCAGATTCTTAACCACTGGACTACCAGGGAAGTCCAACAAATGACATTTTAAAAAACATATTAAATTAGCAAAAATTAACAAAATATATTTATACGTATATAGAAAGCTATTTTCAGTTCAGTTCAGTCACTCAGTCATGTCCGACTCTTTGCAGACCCCATGAACTGCAGCACGCCAGGCCTCCCTGTACATCACTAACTTCCAGAGTTCACTCAAACCCATGTCCATTGAGTTGGTGATGCCACCCAAACATCTCATCCTCTGTCGTCCCCTTCTCCTCCTGCCCTCAATCTTTCCCAGCATCAAGATCTTTTCAAATGAGTCAGCTTTTCTCATCAGGTGGCCAAAGTATTGGAGTTTCAGTTACAACATCAGTCCCTCCAGTGAACACCCAGGACTGATCTCCTTTAGGATGGACTGGTTGGATCTCCTTGCAGTCCAAGGAACTCTCAAGAGTCTTCTCCAACACCACAGTTCAAAAGCATCAATTCTTCAGCTCTCAGCTTTCTTCACAGTCCAACTCTCACATCCATACATGACCACTGGAAAAACCATAGCCTTGACTAGACGGACCTTTATTGACAAAGCAATGTCTCTGCTTTTTAATATGCTGTCTAGGTTGGTCATAACTTTCCTTCCAAGGAGTAAGCATCCTTTAATTTCATGGCTTCACAATATACAAAAAGAACCTTTAAAATATTCATATATTCTAACCAAAATAATTACTATTTTAGGAATTTAGGATAAGGAAAAATCAGAAATGCTGTCAAGTACATATTATTTCAGCAACATTTTTTTATAGCAGAACAAGTTTCTAAAAATAACAGAAACATCCAAATAGGGGAGTGGGTAAAATTATTATGGTATATTAAGTATAATGCAGTCATCAAATTTTCCAATGTGCCTATAATTATATGGAAAAGTGGGATATAAAACAGTGTAAAAACTATAATCTTAAATTGTAAAATTCTCTATGTAGTCCTAAATATTTTTTGTATTCTTAAATAGATGCATATGTATCAGTTCAGTTCAGTTCAGTCACTCAGTCATGTCCGACTCTTTGCAACCCCATGAATCACAGCAATCCAGGCCTCCCTGTCCATCACCAACTCTGGGAGTTCACTCAGACTCACGTCCATCGAGTCAGTGATGCCATCCAGCCATCTCATCCTCTGTCATCCCCTTCTCCTCTTGCCCCCAATCCCTCCCAGCATCAGAGTCTTTTCCAGTGAGTCAACTCTTCGCATGAAGTGGCCAAAGTATTGGAGTTTCAGCTTTAGCATCATTCCTGCCAAAGAACACCCAGGATTGATCTCCTTTAGGATGGACTGGTTGGATCTTCTTGCAGTCCAAGGGACTCTCAAGAGTCTTCTCCAACACCACAGTTCAAAAGCATTAATTCTTCAGCACTCAGCTTTCTTCACAGTCCAACTCTCACATCTATACATGACCACTGGAAAAACCATAGCCTTGACTAGACGGACCTTTGTTGGCAAAGTAATGTCTCTGCTTTTCAATATGCTATCTAGGTTGGTCATAACTTTTCTTCCAAGGAGTAAGCGTCTTGTATATACACATATTAATATGTAAGTACAGAAAGAGAAGATCAAAGAATTACCCAATAATGGTAATAGTTGTCTTTTGGCAATGGAATTACAAGCTGTTTTTAATTTCTTCTTCAAACTTCATATTTTTCTAATTTTCCACAGTAGACATATTTTTATAATCAAAAGAAACAATAAAAATGTTTTTATACAACCACTCAAGTTTTATGAACCTTTTTCAATGTAATGTTGTATCTCATTGTAATGAGGATCAATACTTATGAAAATACTTATGAAAAATACATTTCTAGAGCAATAAGTTACACTTTTTAAATTGCACTAGCATTTTTGTTTCTAATAAATTGTTTCATTTCAGGTCAAATTAAGTGCCTTCTAGTCCTGTATTAGGAACTATGCTAATTCACATGGCTGCTGAAATGCATTCAGGAATGATGATGCATAATCTACATTTACCCCTAATTTTGCCTTTTCCCAGACAGTACTGTGAACAACTGACTATGCCTCTGAAATCAAGATATGGCATTCAAAGACCAGAGATTACTTAGATAAACCAGATAATCTGGAATGTCTGTAGTATAATTGTTTAAGGTAGAAATAGTCTTGCATCTACTAAGATAAAGATAGAATACAGTAAAAACGTCACAAGCTAGGATTTAGGACTTCAGCCCAAGTTTTAGCCACATTAGAAGAAAAAAGGAAACCATCACTTTTCTCACGGCCAAGAAGAATGCACTGCTAAACAGGCAAAAAAGGAAGTATCCAGTAAGCCAGTACTAGGGCCACATGATAGGTCAATGCCAAAACCCGGGATGTCACAGTCTCTCTGACAATGAAATTGGCATCAATAAGACAATGCATTCCCTTGGAGAATTTTCTTGAAAGGAATTAAAAAGGAGCAGATGGTATAATATGAGCAAATTTTTTCTTCCTCCTCCTGTATGTCAAAAAAATTATTTTAGCCAAACAAAATTTAAAACCAGGAAAAAAAGCAAAAATTATCAGTCATGAAATACAAAGAGGATCTGGATTAACAGTGTGCATTTATCTAGAGTTAAATTCTATACATGATGAAAAGTAAAGCAACATTGCTTAGAACCACTTGTAGCTGTGGAGAAGGAAATGGCAACCCACTCCAGTATTCTCGCCTGGAGAATCCAATGGACAGAGGGGACACGCAAGAGGGTCCCAAGAGTTGGACACGACTTAGCAATTAAACCACCACCACTGGCATCTGACAAGAACAGACATAGGGAAAGGTCAGAAAGTGGTCCAACCATCCACTCAGTCTCTCCTGCTCAACACCTTGGAGTCATTACTGGCCTCACTCATATCTCAGTCCCTCATCTATGTCTAAAATACACTTGTCAACCTTACTCCAGAAGAATTTTCAGAATCTGCCTATTTTTCACCAACTCCCACATGACCTCTTGGTGTGGAAGAAAGATACACACATTCTCCCTTTTCTGGTGGTTCAGGCTGTAAAGAATCTGCCTGCAATGCAGGAGACCTGGATTCAATCCCTGGGTCATACAGATCACCTGGAGAAGGGAATGTTAGGCCACCTGCTCCAGTATCCCTTGCCTCTAGAGAATCCCATGTACAGATAAGCCTTGCAGGCTACAGTCCATGGGGTCTCAAAGAGTCGGACACAACTGAGTGACTAAGCTAAGCTAAGCTAACATCACCTCTCAGTTTGGAAGAAAGACACACACATTCTCCCACTCTACTCTCGCCCCCATTTTCCATAAAAATTTTAAAGGAATCTTTAAAACTATAAAGCAAATCATGTCACCGTGCTGCTTAAGACTCTCCCGTGACTTCCCATGGCTCTTAAAACAAGGCAATAAAGCACAAAACCCATCAGTGACTTTCCAAGGCTCTTAAAACAAGGTGATGAAACACAAAATCTGTTCCCATGGCTTTCATAATTTGGCCCTGAATAATTTTGAACATTTTCTCTTCTGCTTACTCCAGCACTCCACACACACAGCCTTCTCTCAGATCCTGCAGGACATCAAGCTCACCCCTCCCTCTACATCTGAGTTTCCTCTTTCTAGAGTTAAGTTGACCCCAGAATTTTGCATGCTTGGTTTGTTCTTATCATGCACACTTTACCTTAAATATTACCTCTTCAGAGAGGTCTTTTTTGAACATCCCATTAGCTCTCTGGTACTCTCTTATCACTTCATTCCATTTTATTTTCTTCATAGCTCTGATCATTATCTGACATTTTCATCTTACTCATTTATTCATTGTCTTTCCTAACTAGAATCTATGTACCCTCAGAGTACATATCCTTATCTTTCTTGTTCAAAATGTTAACTCCAGCACCAAACAGAATGTCTAGCACAGGTCCACAACAAATGCTTTAGAGAATTAATAAGGTGTCTCTGAAAAAGTATATGATAGAAGAAATAAAGATTTTACTTCCCAAAGACCTAAAAATAGTATAGAATGCTATGAGTATCTTAAAAAGATGCCAAAAGGGGAATGGACACTTCAGTGGTAGAAATTTGGGGAAATATGAAAAATCTAGGATTTACTCCATTTTAAAGAAAAGGAGGCATAACTTATACACAATCTACTGTGGGAGTATTTCTTTCATATGAGCCTACGACAAGGAAATTCAATAAGGGATTCAAAGAAAAGATCTTGCTTCATTTATAAAACCATTGGTAAATAAATGGATAAATATCACAAGTGTTTCAAATTAAATATTTAATTCTTTTTTTTTTTTGGCTGCACCACGTGGCATGCAGGATCTCAGTTCCACAACGAGGGATGGAACCCATGTCCCCTGCAACAGAAGCACAGAATAATAACCACTGGATCTCCAGGAAAGTCCCTGAATAAATCAGAATGGCATCAGATATTTGGACAGCAATATTAGAATCTAGAAGACAGAAAAGAAACATCTCCAAAATCCAAAGGAAAAATTATTTCCATACTTTAATTCTATAATCAGGGATAATTGTGAGTGGAACAGACTCTCAGACATGAAGAGTGTCAAACCCCATCTCTCATGCATCTTTTCCCAGGAAGTTCCTGGACGTCTACACAACTAAAACAAGAGGATAAAACAAGGAGAAAGAATATACTGCATTCCATAAATAGAATTCAAGTAAAACATGGAAGCAAAAGGGCCTCGGGGGGGTGACGGCAAAAGGGGTTGGTTTTAAAGCTGATTTAGAGATCAGCCAGGCCAAAGACTGGCTCATTGGAATGTTTCAGTAAAGTATCTCCCAGAAGAAACCGAGAGAACACTTTAAGTGTTGAAACATACTGCAAGGAAATTTATATTCCTGAGGGAGTATCTGGGGGTGAAGCGGTAAACAAATGAAGCAAACCAATAACAAAAATGACAATGATTAACTAAAGGGAAAAGGCACAAAAAAAGGAAAGATATTCATCATGCCGCAGTTTATAACAATAATAATAATACAACAATATTAAAAATAACAATAATACAACCACCGAATACTTATCTAACCAAAAGTATAACTATACCAGTCTGATGGGGAGATCAAAGGTGTACATAGATAATGGCATAAAAAAGCCCGATTCTCATGAATCATAGTGGGGAATTGATAGATAATATCCAAAATTGAAAAATCAACAAGTGGCAACATAAGCAAGTTTCATAAATATATGGAAGGAAATACAAAACAAAATGACTAAAAGAATTGAGGGTAGTTGCTTCTAAGGGCTGGGAAACTGGGACTATAGGGGTGAGAAAAAAAAAATGTCTGGCACTTATGTATATATGTAACTGATAAAATCTTTAAAAACGGAAAAAGAGAACTTTGGGTGATCTCTCTCTCATCTAGTATTTGAGCATTTAACATTTATTTACATCCCCTGTAAAGAACAGACTATTTTCTACAATAGCTGATTAATTCACATGCGGACTCCTACAGGGCACTAATGAAAAGATAGACTGGGAATAAAGTGAGCTGAAAGAGAAACTCTAGATTTCCAGTAGTATCAGTATGATAATACCTAACATTATCCAGTGTTTACTGTACATCTGCAGTGCATATTTTATTTAATTCCTACAGTATCCCTTTTAAGCACTGCTACAAGTGTTCCTATATAAAAGAGGAGGAAACTATAAGGCATAGAAAGTGCCAATCTTTGTCCAAAGTTTCATACCCAGAATATGAGATGGATGAGATTTCTTTTCTCTCTGGTGGGAGTGCTTGTTCCCCAGAAATCTGCATGGCTCACTGTTCTACCTCCTTCAGGTTTTTGTACAAATCTCAGTGTCTTAAGAGGATTTCCCTGACCACTCTATTGGAAATGGAAAACAATTCTCTGCCGACACTCACACCAGCATTCCCTAATCCCTGGGTGCTGTCTTTTTCTATTGCACTTCTCTATCTGATATGCTACACAGTTCATTTATTTATATTGTTTACTGCCTGTGTCATCAACTAAATGTAAGTCCCATAAAAAGAAGAACTGTTGTCTCTTTTTCTTATCTGCCATATTCTCTGTATTCAGATGAGAATCTGGCACATATGAGAGTCAAAAAATAACTGTTGAATTCACTGAAAATTCATGAATCTAGAATCAGAGCTCTTTAGCACCAGCAAACTACATTGCCAATTCTAGTTTATTCATTGTGAAATGTTGCAGAGATTATCAAGTCTTGTCAAAACACTTTTGACTTATCACAGAAAGACAACACAGATGAAAACACTTTTATGGAAAATGAAGCCCTACCACTAGCTCTTAAAGACAGTACCTCTTCTTCCCATTTAACAGAATGGATTGTAGCACAGTCTTACAAATTAGTAGATTTTGTTTTGCTTCCCCCAGGAGTATCTCTCAAAATATTGACTTTTCCCGATAAATCAACAACAAGTAAATGCCTTGCTGTGATAAGTGGGTGCCATGAATACAGAACAAGGCCCTTGTGAAGGAAGTTTTTTGTAGATAAACTAGAAAAGCATATGTTCCTCCAAAGTCCTCCCAGCAGAAAGCATGTGAAATTGCATAGTCATGAATCAAACTGAGTGACTTAAAACCTGTCCCCATAGGTGCTGAACTATGCAACTTGTTCAGCTCCTCCTTAATGAAGGGGAATCATTCTGTTCTATGTCTTTTATGTACAAACTGTTACCCAAGATTGATGCAAATGTAACAAGGTAATAATCAAGCTTTTAAATCAAATTACAATTGCATGAATTTAGTATTCTGGAAGGGAATATAAATATTAAAGAAGGGAATCCATTCATTCTATGCTGGTTAGACTAAATGATGAAAAATCTATAGTTTTTTCCAGACTTTAAAGTTGAAAATAGCTAATGCAATAACCTCAGCAGAAGAGATTGTTTTTTTTCATACTGGAACATACTGAGCACTTTATAGAAAAGTATATTAGAGGGCTAGGAAGGGGCAAGTTTAGGCCTAGTCGATAAATATAGTTACCAAGTTTAATGACAAAGTCACTGAAAGCATATTTCTTTTTCCAAAGTGTTTTGTTTCCCTTCAGTTGAAAGAACATACCCGGGTTTAATATTTGTCTTTAAAGTGCTCCAGATGTAGGATCAAATGAACAAACTCTTCAGCATTTTCTAGTCCTTTGGACATTTAGGATTTAAAGACCAAATAATAATACATTTAATTTGGGGCAGGAAAACTTCTCCTGATAAACTATTATATTTGATTAGTAGGTAGGTTTCTTTTTTTTCTTTTTTTGTATAGGTAAGAAGTGCATTTATTTAGATGTACACATTGTATAGACAGAAAGCAGACCATCTCAGAAAGAAAAGGCCTCGAAATACAGGGTGGTTAGTTTTTCTGAGCTGGGTAATTTCATAGGCTAATGAGTGAAAGGGTTATTCCAACTACTTTGGGGAAGAGGCAGAGATGTCAGGAAATTGGGCCAGTTTTTGACTTTTTATGGTTGGCCTCAGAACAGTCACAGCACTGGTGGGTGTGTCATCTAGCATGCTAATGTATTATAATGAGTGTATAATGAGGCTCAAGGTTCACAGGAAGTCAGGTCTTTTGCCATCTTGGACCTAGTTGGTTCTAAGCAGTTTTTGTCATAGTTTTCTTCATATTCTTTTCTTTTTCAACTATGCATAATCTCCAAAATATAAATAAGAGCAGATGAGATTTTTATCATTTATCCTATCATTATTATTAATTCCTACTATTACTCAGAGTCCCAAGTACATGGTATTTTAACAACAGGAAAAGTAGTGAAGTAACTGTCCCTACCAAAAAATGTGAAAGATCTTATATGAAGAAACAAATGGGATAATTTGGCTTGTAGTCAGCTTTTATTTATTTACATGTATTCATGTAATACAATTTAAAGTCAAAGATTTATAAATAATTTTGAAACTGATTAATCTAAACCATTTTACTTATCTGTTCACATTAATCAAACCAATGATATTACTAGCAAACCTGTGCAAGTTTTATGGAAAATCTCAACTTGGAATCACAAGTAGTCAGGAAGAATGGGTTTAATTTTTGGCATTCAATAAAATGCCATAAGCAGTTTGATAATAAAAAATAATTTAATATATACCAAAACACATGTAATGGAAAACCAATATGGAAAAGATGTACCTACTAAACATTTATACACACACACACACATCTCTCTCAATTCTCATTAGTATATTCCATCAGTCTATTTTTTTCAAACTTTTATTGAAAATCTACTCAGTACCACCAGACTGGCCAATGGAGAGTAGGAGATTCATAAACCTCATAAAGGAACTCACAACATTAATGAAAGCTGGAGTAAGCCAACAATTAGAATGCAGTAAAACAACAAACAGTAGATGGATGCTCAGATACTACACAGGATTTCATTTGTATTATATTGTGGAGCAGAGAAAGGAGTTGATATGGAGTGGACTTAGAGAAAGCATCAGAGAAGAGGAAATGCTTGAGCTAATAAATCTTGAATAACAAAGTGAAAGGGAGAACGTGAATTCTTGGCTAGGGAATGGTTTATGCAAAGGCACACATTTTGAAATAATATAAAACAACCTGGAAACCACAAATAATTAACAATAGCTACCTTTTTTTATCTCCCAAATTTGCTGGCATATGAGTGAAGTAATTTAACAGCATTATCTTTTAGGATTTGAAATATCTCAGCTGGAATTCCATTACTTCCACTAGCTTTGTTCATAGTAATGCTCCCTAAAGTTCACTTGACTTCACACTCCAGGATGTCTAGCTCTAAACACACTATGGTGGTTATCTGGGTCATTAACATCTTTTTTGTACAGTTCTGTGTATTCTTGCCATCTCTCTTCTGCTTCTGTTAGGTCCTTGCCATTTTTGTCCTTTATTCTGTTTATCATTACATGAAATGCTCCCTTGCTATCTCCAATTTTCTTAAAGAAATCTCTAGTCTTTCCCATTCTGTTGGTTCCTCTATTTCTTTGCATTGTTCACTTAAGAAGGCTTTCTTATCTCCCCTTGCTATTCTCTGAAACTCTGCATTTAGATGGGTATATCTTTCCCTTTCTCCTTTGCCTTTCGCTTCGCTTCTTTTTTCAGCTATTTATAAGGCGTCCTCAGACAATCACTTTGCCTTCTTGCATTTCTTTTTCTCGGGGATGGTTTTGGTCACTACCTCCTGTACATAGTTACAAACCTTTGTCCATAGTTCTTCAGGTATTCTGTCTACCAGATCTAGTCCCTTGAATCTATTCATCACCTCCACTGTATAATCGTAAGTGATTTGATTTAGGTCATATCTGATTGCCTAGTGGTTTTCCCTACTTTCTTCAAAACTCAGAAGGGGCCACAGGATTGGAAAAGGTTAGTTTTCATCCCAGTTCCAAAGAAAGGCAATGCCAAAGAATGTTCAAATTACCGTACAATTGTACTCATTTCACGTTAGCCAAATTTTGCTCAAAATCTTTCAAGCTAGGCTTCAGTAATGTGCTGAGAACTTCCAGATATATAATTGGATTTAGAAAAGGCAGAAGAACCAGAGATTAAATTGCCAACATCCACTTGATCATAGAAAAGCAAGGAAATTAAAAAAAAAAAAGGCTTCTGCTTCATTGACTATACCAAAGCCTTTGGCTGTGTGGATCACAACAAACTGTGAAAAATTCTTAAAGAAATGAGAATACCAGACCATATTATCTGTATGAGAAGCAAGAGTTAGAACTGGACATGGAATAGAATGGTTCAAATTAGGAAAGGAGTACGTCAAGGCTGTACATTGTCACCCTGCTTATTTAACTTATATGTAGAGTATATCATAAGAAATGCTGGGCTGGATAACTCACAAGCTGGAATCAAGATTACTGGGAGAAATATTGACAACCTCAGATATGCAGATGATACCACTTTTATGCAGAAGTGAGGAGGAATTGAAGAGTTTCTTGATGAAAGTGAAAATACTAGCTTAAAACTCAGCTTTCAAAATACAATGATCATGGCATCCAGTCTTATCTCTTCATGACAAATAGATGGGGAAAAAATGGAAACAGTGTCAGATTTAATCTTCTTGTGCTTCAAAATCAATGCGGAAGGTGACGGCAGCCATGAAATTAAAAGATGCTTGCTCCTTAGAAGAACAGCTATGATAAACCTAGACAGTGTATTAACAGGCAGAGACGTCACTTTGATGACAAAGGTCTGCATAGTCAAAGCTATGCAGTAGCTTTTCCAGTAGTTTTTCCAGGTTTTTCCAGTAGTCATGTATGGATATGAGAGCTGGACCACAAAGAAGGCTGAGCACCCAAGAATTGATGCTTTAGGTGGTGCTGAGGGAAGACTTGAGATTCCCTTGGACAGCAAGAAGATCAACCAGTCAATCTTAAAGGAAATCAGCCCTGAATATTCATTGGAAGGACTGGTGCTGAAGCTGAAGCTTCAATACTTTGGCTATCTGACACGAAGAGCTGACATATTGGAAAATTCCCTGATGCTGGGAAAGACTGAGGGCAGGGGAAGAAGAGGGGCAACAGAGGATGAGATGGCTGGATGGCATCACTGACTCAGTGGACGTGAGTTTGACCAAACTCCGGGAGATAGTGAAGGACAGGGAAGTCTGGTGTGCTGTAGTTCATGGGGTTGCAGAGTTGAACTTGAACTAGCAACTGAACAACAACCACCATTTTTTAGTACCTATTTTTGTACCAGGCACAACATTAAACATTAGTTTAACAACAATATTTTGAGGCAAACACTTTTAGCCTCATATTTTTTGTAAGAAAACAAAGGCTTGGAAGAGTTATATAAATTGTGCAGCTCACATAAAATTTAGATGTGAAGTCAAGTAATCTGATTCCCCAAGTTTTGCTCTTAACTGATCAACCAATATACTGAACCTTCTTAAATTTAATACAAGAAAAAAGATTACAGAAAAGACTCTAGACACAGTTACATAATGATATAATGCTCTGTTTAGAAGTAGGCATGTCTTCCTAACATCATGCTGTTGCTAAGTCGCTTCAGTCGTGTCTGACTCTGCGCAACCCCATAGACAGCAGCCCACCAGGCTCCCCCGTCCCTGGGATTCTCCAGGCAAAAACACTGGAGTGGGTTGCCATTGCCTTCTCCAATGCATGAAAGTGAAAAGTGAAAGTGAAGTCGTTCAGTCGTGTCCAACTCCTAGCGACCCCATGGACTGCAGCCTACCAGGCTCCTCCGCCCACGAAATTTTCCAGGCAAGAGTACTGGAGTGGGGTGCCATTGCCTTCTCCGTCCTAACATCATAAGTAGCCATTAATAGACTTTAAGATGAGGATGTACACATGTGTTAGAAAATTTACAATAATACTCCAAGTGAAAGTAAATAAGACCCAATGGTATCAATGGAGGTGAAAGATGAAAGACATCAAAAGTCAAGAGATCTTTAGGAGATAAGATCAAGGAGACTTCATAGCTGATTAGATGGGGATGATGAGAAAGACAACTGAGATGTCTCTGGGTTCTGGCTTAGGCAACAAACAGGTCGATGATACTCTAGAGTACAGGGAAAAGGTCTGGAGAGGAACACGGGAGTCATTTACATATACAGTAATACATAAGGTATAGTTAATGAAAGAATCACCAGGGAAAAGCACGGACATTTTATAAATAGGGAAGGTGGGATAGTCAAAACAGAAACCAAAGATATAACATATTTATGAGGTTGATGAGGAATTAACTTTAAAAAGAAAGCTGAAAGAAAGCAACCCAGAGAGATTGGAGCAAACAAGAGGAAGAAAGTAATGCTATAATAATTAATGGAAAAGAACAAGAACATTTTCAACATGATGGTCCATAGTCAAATGCTGTCCAGACAACAAGACAGCCAAGTGCTAATAATGGATATACCAGGTTTGTTAATTAAGACCCTAGTGTGTTTCCTTAGAACATCTTGTAGCAGTGTCTTGGAAGAAGGAGATTATAATAGGTTGAAGTAAGAAAGGGACTTAAAGAAGTAGAACAATGAGTATAAACTATGCTTTTATTATAAAAGAGAGCAGAGACTGAAGGGAGAGAGGAAAGAGTTCTCATGAGGGAGAAAGTGAGAGTACAGGAGGGAGAGGAGGCTGAATGTGCAAAGGCCTTGAGTGAAATGCGTGAGGGAAACTGACTTCTAGCGACATCTACCATGGAGAAAATCAGCTTTCTTAAAGTAATAAATCATACTGTTGTCTTTTCTAGGGGGAAAAATGCTCCAAAACTACCTACAGGATTCTTGTTAGGTACCCTTGGGAACAATTCATTTTCTACCATTTTGCAAAGAGAGCTAGATTATTTGCTTAATAAATCATAAGGGGGAGAAAAACACGTGGGTACATCGTACAATGAAAAGTTTCCAAAACTCATGCTTGCGTAATTGCTTTTCAAATGATTTGCACACTTTAAATCTTCCCTCGCTATAACCTGTTCATGCATTTTTGTTTTCTCAGTAGTCAACAAAGCCATTCCTATCTGTTCAATTGTCTCCACCACTGCTGACCTTGGCACTATGGCAATGGCTTGACAGAATTGTGAAACCACATGATCCCTCAGAGATTACCAAACTGATGCATATTAAGCCATTTGCAATTTGGTAGTTTATTCTCAGAGTATTGGTATTATTATTATTTTTAAAAGCAAGCTACATTTATGGCATTAGAGTTAAGATTTGTAAATGTTCTATTCCACATACAGAATAAAATATATAAAAAGTAGATAAAATATAATGCATATATCTCTAATGTCTTGTTTTGAATCAACCACAGAAATTAAAGCATGGTTGTAAGAAAAGGTTAAAAAAACTGGATTTCCAAATATCTTAATAGATAGTATAAGAATGTTTATTACTGGAATAGATGGCATTATATAGTTGTCTTTCCATCAGGACACTTTCAGAATGAGCTTAAATTAAAGACATTTTACCTTGATCTAATATCAGTTTCAGCTTTTTATTAACATTTAATGACTTTCTGCCAACTTTTGAAATTTTCATTGCTTTGAAAAATATTCAAGCATCAGGGTTAAATTATCAAAATTTCCAAGAGACTGATTTCATAAATGATATAATAGATATTTTATACATTAATTTGTCAATAGTCATGCATTGCTCACATCAGAAGAAACTCTATTAAACCTATTGACAATTTTAAGAAATTTCTAACAAGATGTTTCTTCTTCTGAGTAAAAGAGTCCTAAGAATATTTGGTCTTTTGTTGGTCAGTTCATTTAACTTAATTAAAAGGAACAGAGAAAAAATGTGAAAGTAATTCTTGAAACACAGATGACCATAAACATGCCATAAAGCCTCAACAAGAGCAAAGATAATTAATCAGGACATTGCAGTGTAAAAGTTTAATTATTAAAGGTTGATATAATGCTTTTATCAATCATTCTATAAAGCCAATTAATTTTTAGGAGGTTAACTGAGATTCAGCTAGCATATTTTTTTTAGTGTCAGGGGCAAATACAGTAAGTCCCCTACATACAAACGAGTTTCCTTCTAAGAGCACGTTCATGAAGTTAATTTGTTCATAAGCTGAATACAGATGTCCTAGGTACTGAACCAAGAAATTGGCTATATAGTACTGTACTGTAATAGGTTTATAATACTTTTCATATAAATAATACATAAAAAGACAAACACAAAAATAAAGAAAACATTTCTACTCTTATAAAGTCAGTTCAGTCGCTCAGTCCTGTTTAACTCTTTGTGACCCCATGGACTGCAGCACACCAGGCTTCCCTGTCTATCACTAACTCCCAGAGCTTGCTCAAACTCATGTCCATTGAGTCAGTGATGCCATCCAACCATCTCATCCTCTGTCATCCCCTTCTCCTCCTGCCTTCAGTCTTTCCCAGCATCAGGGTCTTTTTTTTTTTTTAATTACATTTATTTATTTTAATTAGAGGCTAATTACTTTACAATATTGTATTGGTTTTGCCATACATCAACATGAATCCACCACGGGTGTACATATGTTCCCAATCCTGAACCCCCCTCCCACCTCCCTCCCCATACCATCCCTCTGGGTCATCCCAGTGCACCAGCCCCAAGCATCCTGTATGCTGCATCAAACCTGGACTGGAGATTCGTTTCTTATATGATATTATACATGTTTCAATGCCATTCTCCCAAATTAACCCCCCACCTCTCCCACAGAGTCCAAAAGACTGTTCTATACATCTGTGTCTCTTTTGCTATCTCCCATACAGGGTTATCATTCAGTTCAGTTCAGTTCAGTCGCTCAGGCATGTCCGACTTTTTGCGACCCCATGAATCGCAGCACGCCAGGCCTCTCTGTCCATCACCAACTCCCAGAGTTCACCCAGACCCACGTCCATCGAGTCAGTGATGCCATCCAGCCATCTCATCCTCTGTCATCCCCTTCTCCTCCTGCCCACAATCCCTCCCAACATCAGAGTCCTTTCCAATGAATCAACTCTTCTCATGAGGTGGCCAAAGTACTGGAGTTTCAGCTTCAGCATCATTCCTTCCAAAGAAATCCCAGGGCTGATCTCCTTCAGAATGGACTGGTTGCATCTCCTTGCAGTCCAAGGGACTCTCAAGAGTCTTCTCCAACACCACAGTTCAAAAGCATCAATTCTTCAGTGCTCAGCTTTCTTCACAGTCCAACTCTCACATCCATACATGACCACAGGAAAAACCATAGCCTTGACTAGATGAACCTTTGTTGGCAAAGTAATGTCTCTGCTTTTCAATATGCTATCTAGGTTGGTCATAACTTTCCCTCCAAGGAGTAAGCGTCTTTTAATTTCATGGCTGCAGTCACCATCTGCAGTGATTTTTGAGCCCCCAAAAACAAAGTCTGACACTGTTTCCACTGTTTCCCCATCTATTTCCCATGAAGTGGTGGGACCGGATGCCATGATCTTCGTTTTCTGAATGTTGAGCTTTAAGCCAACTTTTTCACTCTCCTTCTTCACTTTTATCAAGAGGCTTTTGAGTTCCTCTTCACTTTCTGCCATAAGGGTGGTGTCATCTGCATAGCTGAGGTTATTGATATTTCTCCTAGAAATCTTGATTCCAGCTTGTGCTTCTTCCAGTCCAGCGTTTCTCATGATGTACTCTGCATAGAAGTTAAATAAGCAGGGTGACAATATACAGCCTTGACTGACTCCTTTTCCTGTTTGGAACCGTCTGTTGTTCCATGTCCAGTTCTAACTGTTGCTTCCTGACCTGCATACAAATTTCTCAAGAGGCAGGTCAGGTGGTCTGGTATTCCCATCTCTTTCAGAATTTTCCACAGGTTATTGTGACCCACACAGTCAAAGGCTTTGGCATAGTCAATAAAGCAGAAATAGATGTTTTTCTGGAACTCTCTTGCTTTTTCCATGACCCAGTGCATGTTGGCAATTTGATCTCTGGTTCCTCTGCCTTTTCTAAAACCAGCTTGAACATCAGGAAGTTCACGGTTCACATACTGCTGAAGCCTGGCTTGGAGAATTTTGAGCATTACTTTACTAGATGAGTGCAATTGTGCAGTAGTTTGAGCATTCTTTGGCATTGATTATCATGACCATCTTTCTAAATTCCATATATATGTGTTAGTATACTGTATTGGTGTTTTTCTTTCTGGCTTACTTCACTCTGTATAATTGGCTCAAGTTTCATCCACCTCATTAGAACGGATTCAAATGTATTCTTTTTCATGGATGAGTGATATTCCATTGTGTTTATGTACCATAGCTTTCTTATCAGGGTCTTTTCTAATGAGTCAGTACTTTGCATCAGGTGGCCAGGGTATTGGAGTTTCAGCCTCAGCATCAGTCCTTCCAATGAATATTCAGGGCTGATTTCCTTTAGGATGGACTGGTTGGATCTCCTTGCTGTCCAAGGGACTCTCAAGAATCTTCTCCAACATCACAGTTCAAAAGCATCAATTCTTCAGCACCAAGCTTTCTTTATAGTCCAACTCCCACATCCATACGTGACTACTGGAAAAACCATAGCCTTAACTAGATGGACCTTTGTTGGCAAAGTAACGTCTCTGCTTTTTAATATGCTGTCTGGGTTGGTCTTAACTTTTCTTCCAAGGATCAAGCGTCCTTTAATTTCATGGCTGCAGTCACCATCTACAGTAATTTTGAAGCCCCCAGAAATAAAGTCTGTTACTGTTTCACTGGCTTCCCCATCTATTTGCCATGAAGTGATGGGACCGGATGCCGTGATCTTTATTTTTTGAATGTTGAGTTTTAAGCCAGCTGTTTCGCTGTTCTCTTTCACTTTCATCAAGAGGCTCTTCAGTTCTTCTTCACTTTCTGCCATATGGGTGGTGTCATCTGCATATCTGAAGTTATTGATATTTCTCCAGGCAATCTTTTCAGCTTGTGCTTTATCCAGCCCGGCATTTCACATGATGTACTCTGTTAATAAGCAGAGTGACAAAATACAGCCGTGAAGTACTCCTTTCCCAATTTGGAACCAGTGCATTGTTTTATATTTAACTGTCACTTCTTGGCCTGTATACAGACTTCTCAGGAGGCAGGTTAGGTGGTCTGGCATTTCCATGTCTCTAAGAGTTTTCCACAGTTTATTGTGATCCACAGAGTCAAAGCCTTTGGCATAGTCAATAATGCAGAAGTAGATGTTTTTCTGGAATTCTCTTGGTTTTTCAATGATCCAACGGATGTTGCAATTTGATCTCTGGTTCCTCTGCCTTTTCTATACCTAACTTGAATATCTGGAATTTCTCAGTTCATGTATGTTGAAGCCTAGCTTGGAGAATTTTGAGCATTACTTTGCAAGCGTGTGAAATAAGTGCAACTGTGTGGTAGTTTGAACATTCTTTGGTATTGTCTTTCTGTGGGATTGGAATGAAAACTGACCTTTTCCAGTCCTGTGGCCACTGTTATAGTACAGTACCTTAAAAAGTACAGTAGTTCAACAGCTGGCATACAGGGCTAGCACTAAGTAAACAGGCAAAAAGTGTTACTGACTGGAGGAGGGAAAGGAAATGAGAGATGCTAGAGAAGAAGGGTAGTCAGCAATAGGAGATGGACGGAAAGCTGCAATTTTACATGCACCTTACAATGCGAGGCACGTTTGCTTCGTTTAATGTTTTCAATTTGAAGGTTTGTATGTAGAAGACTTATAGAAATTTGAACAGTGAATATGTTTGACTCATGTAATCTTTATTTTTGTTGTATTTTTAAATGTTTAACTTACCCATACACACATCCTACCTTAGGATTTATGTATCGACTGTTCCCTTTGCCCAGAATGTTCTTCCTCCAGTTATCCACATGGTTCCCTCCTTCACTGCGTTCAGAATTTGCTCAAATGCCACATTATCAGGGACACTGCCTTGGCTACTCTAAATGAAATTGTATCCATCCTCCTCCAAGTCTCTTTCTATCCTTTTGCTGTGCTACATACTTGATGGTTTGTTTCTTTGTCCCACAAAATATAATCTCCCCCTATGGGCTGGATGTTCTGTGTCCCTCCAGAATTCATATATTGAAACCTACTGCCCAATGTGATGGTGTTAGGAGATGGGGGCCTTTAGGAGGTGGTTAGGTCTTGAGGGTGTAGCCTTCATGAATGATTAGCATCCTTATCAAAGAGACCCTAAAGAACTCTCCTCCTGTTTCACCATGTGAAGACACAGTAGAAAGACTGCCACTAGGAAGCAGGCCCTTGCAGATACCGAATTGTCTGGTGCCTTGATTTGGGACTTCCTAGCATCCAGAACTGTGAGAAAGAAAAATTCTGTTGCTTACAAGCCACTCAGTCTATGGTATTTTGTCATAACAGCCCAGAAAGACTAAGACAGTTCCAGAAGAATGAAGATGTAGTTTTGTTTACTATGGTATCTCCAACTCCTACAAAAGTACTTGGTCTATGAAAGACAATCAGTAAATATCTGTGAATGAGTGAATTTAAGAATATACAGATGAAAAGATGATATATTTGATTTTGAAAAATAGGGGACAGGATCATTAAATTTCACTCTGTAAGTGATCCACCTTGTCCAGTGAATTTATTTACAATATAAAGCTCACAACACTGAAACCAATTATAGTCTCACTCCTTCTTACATGCTTAAGACAGGCTGTAGCAATCAGAGAGATCCAGATGGACAGGTTCCCAACCTTTATTTGATGCCTTCCTCATGTTTCCGACAGGAATATATTAAAAACAAAGGAAGCAAACAACTAACAAAAAAAAAAAGAAAAGAAAACACAAACTTGGGCTGGAAGAGATGTCTATCGTTAAAAAATTCTCATATGTTCTTTGATATTTTGATTTTTATAGCTGAAAGGAAAAATGTGTGCACATATAATATGCAAACTGTCTTTTCTTCATTTAAACATACCTGTCATGATAACTCTATGGTTGGATTAACAACATATTTTTATTGCTATGGTAGCAATAATTGAGCTTTAGTGAATCAGTGTCATTTTTCCATAGGTGAGATGGACAAAATCAAGGAAACAGGAGGAGAAGATGGAGCCTGCATTGACGAGATGGGCAGTGTTTACCTGCAGCACACTGCACTGCTGCCTTAGCACAGAGTTTGGGCATAAGGGGTGGTGTTCTTCTAGGCCCAAGGGGAGCTTCGGGCAAGGTAGGTGCCAAGGAATGTACTCTGCTCCAAGTGTTGCCCACAGGCCAAATCAGCTTCTCTGCTGGTTAATGCTATAGCAATAAATTGTGTCAGAAGTGAGATCACCTGATCACATCTTAACTAACAATACTAGAAACTCGAAGATGGGGTGAGAAGATGTGCTCATCCCTCAACACCTTATTCTCCAACTGGAGAATGGAGAATAAGGACCTTCAACAGGTCCAAATGGAAAATGCATAGATTCTGCCTATAAAAATAAAGTGATACAAAATGAAATGTCCTTTGGCAGTAAAAGTAAAAAAGTAAGGGGAGGTAAGTAAGTAACTTTGAAGTGCAGTCTATGGATTTAACTGTTATAATGATCTGTAAACTTAACAAGGACACTGACACTGTAGACAGCCTCCAAATCACTATTATACAGTTAGAAAATCAAAGCCCACATTATTCAACTTTAACATTTACTACTACCCTAGAAGCTTTTTCAACATGTTTTCCCCTCCAGCTCCATGGAACTCTTACCTTTTACCTTTGCCTCAGTAGATTCCTGATGAGGTCACCTAGCATTAGAAAATGACCATTTCATAAGCTGTTTTTTAAATTATTATTATGATTTGTATACCTACGGAAACTCTTAGAACTAAGAGCAAGAAAAGGGAGGGCTTTGAGATGTAGCTATTCAATTAAACAGTTATTCTTTGGCCACCTGCTATGTGTATTACCCTGGTTGCTCTTATGGACTCAACAGGAAATAAGAATAAGTTTTTATCCAGCAAAAACTTTACAGCATAGTGAAAGAGGAGAGTGAAAAAGTTGGCTTAAAGCTCAACATTCAGAAAACCAAGATCATGGCATCTGGTTCCATCACTTCATGAGAAATAGATGGGGAAAAGGTGGAAACAGTGTCAGACTTTATTTTTTGGAGCTCCAAAATCACTGCAGATGGTGATTGCCGCCATGAAATTAAAAGACGCTTACTCCTTGGAAGGAAAGTTATGACCAACCTAGACAGCATATTCAAAAGCAGAGACATTACTTTGCCAACTAAGGTCCATCTAGTCAAGGCTATGGTTTTTCCAGTGGTCATGTATGGATGTGAGAGTTGGACTGTGAAGAAAGCTCAGCACTGAAGAATTGATGCTTTTGAACTGTGGTGTTGGAGAAGACTCTTGAGAGTTCCATAGACTGCAAGGAGATCCAATCAGTCCATTCTAAAGGAGATCAGGCCTGGGTGTTCTTTGGAAGGAATGATGCTCAAGCTGAAACTCCAGTACTTTGGCCACCTCATGCGAAGAGTTGACTCATTGGAAAAGACTCTGATGCTGGGAGGGATTAGGGGCAGAAGGAAAAGAGGACGACAGAGGATGAGATGGCTGGATGGCATCACTGACTCGATGGACGTTAAGTTTGAGTGAACTCTGGGAGTTGGTGATGGATAGAGAGGCCTGGCGTGCTGCAATTCATGGGGTCGCAAAGAGTTGGACACGACTGAGCGACTGAACTGAATTGAACTGAACTGAAGAAGAAAATGATTGATACATGACTGACTATAATACATGTTATAAAAAGATAAGATACATGCTACAAATGAATGGAAACCAATGTCTGTGAGGTTCAAATAAGATGTTATTATATGTCTTGGGAGATTTAACACATAAGCAGATCATGAGAAATGAATTATAAGAATAGTTATTCTAGGCAGAGAAAAAATGCAAAAGTAAAGAACAAGAAGAATAAGTATAATAAAAAGAAGTTCAGTTTATTTGATTGCTGGGAAAAAGCAGTGGAGCAGTAGGGAATAGACTGAGAAGTCGAATCATAAAAGGTCACAAATACCAAGATGCTACATTTGAACCCAACAGGCAAAAGAAAGTATTAGAAAGAATCTGAACAAGGTGAAGGTATTACTGTTTATCTCTGAATAGCACTCTGTATTATTTTTTGTTACTTCCTCCCTGGGTCAGGAGTGGGTAATTTGCCTGCCTGCTGCCTTCCTTGAAGGTGGTAGCCATTTCTCAGGCTCCCTCTCCCTCTCTAGGGTTTCCCTCATAGCTTAGTTGGTAAAGAATCTGCCTGCAATGTAGGAAACCCGGGTTCGATTCCTGGGTTGGGAAGATACCCTGGAGAAGGAAATGGCAACCCACTCCAGTATTCTTGCCTGGAGAATCCCATGGACAGAGGAATCTGGCAGGCTACAGTCCATGGGTCGCAAGAGTCAGACACGACTTAGCAACTAAACCTATAAACAGTACTCTAACGGCAATGAGGATGAACCTAGATGCAAGAGTGAGGAGATGGGACAGCTCATTAAAACACACCGGTGGTCCAGGTAAGCAGTAATAAAGGTCTGCAATAAAGTGACAATAATCACAATGGACAAGAGCAATAGGATTAATAGAGAATAGAAAACTGGATTTGCATAGGATTGGCTATGTGTGTTGATGAGATATCAAGCTTCATCAGGGAACACTATGAACCCTCCGAAGAACTTCATATATGTCATTCATTCCTTAAGACAAGAATAAACCATCCTTCCATTTCACATATGAGAAAACTGAGGCCAAGAGAAGATACACAACCTGGTATGTAGTAAGTGACAAAACCAGAATCTGGACTGAAAACTGCTTGACTATGTAACTTCCAGGAGGATGCAGGTAGCTATACTAATAATAGAACAATAATACAAAAATAATAGAACCATAATGCAATAATAATGAACCATAATACAGTAATAATAGAACCACAGATTTCATTTCAAAGTTGCTTCTGTATGTACAGATTTAAAATTGGCATCAAATTATCAAATGAATGATATCAAATATGTTAACCTTATTTATTTAATTTTCTTCACTTCTGCAATACACAATTAATTGGCAATGTTACAGTACAAATAAGATTTTGATGCAAATCGGTATCAAAATAAATTAAAGGGAAATTAGAACAGAAAAGAAATTTAACCAGAAATGTGTGATATAACAATACCTAAAGTCCAGACAGGAGAACAATCTGGAGGTGGGGGGCAAAACTTGTAAGTTATACTTCATACTCTGGTGTTTTCTATATAAATAAAAATAATGAAATGAATTATCTGTTAAGATTATTTGACATATTTTCTAGATTTCCCCACCTAAGATGACAGAATTAGAAATAGAAATACTTATTTTAATATTACCTAAACCTTAATAAAATTCAGTGTGACTTTCAGGTTACTGTTTCTATCAGGAAATGACAAACTCTGCCTTTACTTTATCACTTCCAAATGTCTTCCAATAATGTAACCCACCAGGGTTATAAACCAATGAGAAATCTCACATTATGGTGCATCATGAATTTTAACCTGAATACATTTTACACAGTTGTCCTTTATATATTAACTTCATTTTGGACATACACACAATAGAATTTCAGACTCTGAACAAGCATTTAGAAAACTGTGCTCATCACTTCTAAGAAATGCTACTAAAACAAGATGAACTTCCTCCTTTTTGTTTCTGACTTCGGTTTACATGTATATACTTGCTTTTTCTGGTTGTGATTTATTACAAGTTTTTACTAAAAGTAGACACTAGATGTAGGAGATTTGACGGTAACTATGAACTAAGCACTTATATGGAAACCATCATCTGCTCCATGTACTTTAACAGGCAAAGGAAATAACATGTTCTGGAAAGAACACAGACTAGGAGCTGGTCAGTTGGACCCACCTAGCTTCTTCTAAGCCACCACTCTCCTTGGTAGACATTTGTGAAGAATATCCGCTGGGCAACGCCAGGGTGAAGAGTAGAGATTCTGGGAAGGCGCCTGACAATGTAGCTGGCAACACTGCAAGTGCTCCAGAAATGCTATTATTTCTATCAGATTCCTCAAGGAGGCAAATACCTAACTGGATTACATTAGAGGCAGAGACAGGGGAGCCTGGTGGGCTGTTGTCTATGGGGTCACACAGAGTCGGACACGACTGAAGTGACTTAGTAGCAGCAGCAGCAGAGGCAGAGAAACATTACATAGCAAAAGTACAAGAGAGAGGAGAGTGTATATGAAGAAGAGAGACAGGCGAAAAAGATCGGTTTTCATACATGGAAGGCTCCAAGAAGTTTACTAGAGATTATTTGGAATAAATCGGTGCAGTTGGTTCTCAATCCAATCAGCCTTAGTTCCATTTACTTTTTCTGGAGGTTATATATTTTTGGATACCTCCTGACATATTTTTCATTTTAGAGAAACATCTGCAGAGGGAGATGGATGCATCATTTTATCCACATGGATCTTCAGTTTGCGTCTGTGGGCACAGAGATGCTGATGTTGGGTGAGATTCTCAGGACTAGACACCATGTCCTCACGGGCATGCAGTGCAGCATTAAGGATAAATCAGGCACTCCATGTTCTCTAAATAAATAGAAGGGGTCATGTGGGTAAGTAAATCTGCCTTTCAAAAGGAAACAGGCAAACATCGAGCTGATCACTGTTCTGTCAGTGATGAATGGGAGAGTGTTACAGGTGAAGAAGGGGTGGACCACAAAACCACAAAACAAAAGGGTAACTACTTGCTAAACTATTGTTTCTCAACACACTCTTAAAAAAGCTGCTGGACAAGATTTGGGAAATGTGTCAAGTCTTGAATCGGATGTTCTTTTTAAAATGAGGTTGTGTATCTCATGAGGCACGGTGTGTCTTGGAACAGAGTGGGCCCACTGAAGTATTTCTGTCATGACCAAATCTACCGATTCATCCAACTCATCACATACCTTTCTGACTATGATTTGGTTCCCATGCAGGTATATTTATATGGAAAGAGTATACTGATCATATAGAGATTATATTTCTGTTCATGGTGATAGTTAACTCGTATAGTTATTTGAAAGAATAGCTTCTATTTATGATTTAATTTCTTACATCACTCAACAATAATGAGCTCTTACTAAACTGTGGCATCCCATCCTATGTAATATTTTTGTTCATTTGTTTAAAAGAGTAAACTAGCATCCTAGTAATGAAAACAAAATAATAACAAATTTACAAATATATAACCATAAAAAATATATATGTTTACATATATGATTAAATTAGATATTGGTAAAATCTTATCCTTTGGGTAAAATATGTCTTTCAAAACAATGAGTTCACTTACCTGAACATCTGGGGTCCTCAGAGTCATTCCCATCACCAGACTGCTAATTCAGCCCTGCTGTCATTAAAGCCTCCAGCACAACACTCGCTGTTTTCCAGAATTTCCTGATACTGATCTCAGCTGCCTCCATAATCCTGCCTTTTCAACAGTGTACAAAACTCATTTTCTGCTCATTGCTCATTATTTTTTGATACTGGCCCACCATGGTCTTATTTTGATCCAAGAAGTCTGACTGGAAGTCCATTAGCTTATATTTGCA
Organism: Bos taurus; assembly: GCF_002263795.3. Taxonomy (NCBI): domain Eukaryota; kingdom Metazoa; phylum Chordata; class Mammalia; order Artiodactyla; family Bovidae; genus Bos; species Bos taurus. Next base: position 27,477,532 of record NC_037336.1, read on the forward strand.
AGTTCTTCCAAGGAGAGACCTATCTGCATAGCTCTAAATGCAATAGTTTATGCTTTAATGAGAGCTAACCTGTGTTCCTCTGTAACTCCATGTAATTGTTATTGTTCAGTCACTAAGCCATGCCAGACTCTTTGTGACCCCATGAACTGCAGCACACCAGGCTTCCTTGTCCTTCACTATCTCCCGGAGTTTGCTCAAACTCATGTCCATTGAGTCAGTGATGCCATCCAACCACCTCATCCTCTGTCGCCGCCTCTTCCTCCCACCTTCAATCTTTCCCAGCATCAATGGGAATTTCAACGGGAATTTCAATTTCAGTCCTTCCAATGAATATTCAGGGTTGATCTCTCCATGTTCATAACTCCATGGTATTCTCCTCTTCACATGTACACATGTATTTGGGCAAATTATATTTCTCCTTAAATATTTTTGACCTCAACTTTCATATCTGTATAATACGTTTAGAAAATTCAAAAGCTAATGCTAGAAAGGACAGTGTAGTTCATAACATGTGGAAACACATTTAAATTCCTTTCTTTCCATGAAGAAAGGAATTCAGTTTCCTATCTCCTTAATGCAATCTCATTTATCAGTTTCCTATCTCCTTAATGCACTCTCAAAAGGACAGAAGAAACAACACATTCATACTATCTTTCCAAGTCATCAGATAAACCTGATATGTCTTTGTTTAGCAGCTTAGCCTTGTCAGGCCAATAATCTGTGTCATTCTCACTCATCAAATACAATTGTACTGACATATGGGGCAGCTGACTGCATTTGGGAGAGGTTAAATGAAATTATGAAAGCAGAAGCTCTGATCTTCTGGCCTGCAGTGTGTCTGATGAATACAACAGATATCTCTGTGTTCTTGATATGTGTGTCTATTTTTCTTAAGAAACATTCATTTAAACATGTCTTTATTAAGCATGTTGAACCTTTAGAAGAGCTATAATAGATAACTATGTGTCTTGTCCTGTGTTACATAAATTGCTGAACATAAGAATGTCATCTTTTATTTTTCAGAGAAGAATTCTATTGCAACCTTTAAGGACCACACAATTCCAAAATTATTCAAAGCATCTAGTCCACAGAAAAACACACACACACACACACACACACCTCAATTTTAAAGGCAAGTATAAATATGATATAAAAAACTGATAACAGTAAATAAATAATAAATTTTCTGATTTACAGAGTCAGAGAATATAGAGGCAGATATTCTTAATTAGAAAATAGAAGGCAGCAATGTACCAAAAGATATTTCTAGACACTTCTAAAGAAATTAGAACCCTTGCTCACTGTTGAGGGGAATGTAAAACGGTGCAGCTGCCATGGAAAACAGTATGAAGAATCCACAAGAAATTAAAAATAGAACTACCATATGATCCAGAAGTCCCATTTCTGGGTATCTGTCCAAAAGAACTGAAAAAAATATCTTCTCATGTAAAAATGTATTGTAAGGTCTTATGAGTTACACCCACGTCAATGTGACAGTATACTCTGATAATATAAAATTTTCTTTGGACTTTCTACAAACTTAAGAAAAGATTTTTTGAAATTCCAATGGCCTAGTAAGTAAATGTAACTGCATTGATACACTGATGCTACTATAAATTATCTAAAGAACTGTAGTTTTTTGTTTTTGTTTTTTAAATTTCATGATTACAACTTTACATGCTTATAGCTCCTCAGGAACCATCAGCGACTACAAGTAAGTAATCTAACACATTGAAGAGCCCTTGGTTGCACTGTTCAACAATGATTACATGTGCAAAAAAATAAATCTCTAAATCACAGACTTGTTTTATATCAATAATGAGGTAGATCCTACTGGTTCAGGGATTCTTAATCATATTTTATGAATGCTGATGACTTTCAAGTGTTCCATAAACCCCTGAAATTGCATGTGAATATTTGACGGGCATTTTTCCGGACAGAGCTTCCACAGCTTTCTTAGATGGCTAAAGCAGTCCATCATGCTCCCCCATCAAAAATTAAATAACATATTAAGAGTATCACTTTAAAGAGGAGAATTTATATATCATAAAGAATATAAATAATTAAATTTAGATCTAATTATTATGGTCTAGAAAGAAAATAAAAATCTCAATTTCTCTCTTTTCTTTCGTTTCTTCTATTTTTTTTTTTTTCGCTATAGGTGCCAGAAATCACAAAGGCATTTATAATGCCAGTGTGGCAAAATGTATTCAAAATTAGAGAAGGAGGCTACTGTAAGACATCAGCTATTCTCAAACTTAAGTGCCCATCACCTGGGGGCGTATGTGATGGAAATGTACAGCCCCAACTGATGGACCACAGAGAGGCTAAGAACCCCCAGGCTTTACAAGCACAGGGGTGATACAGACACAGGGAGTCAACAGAGCACCTGATGAGAAACACCATATTCCTTCCAACCCATTAACAACTGTTCCTTAAATGGTTTGTGCTATGCTGTAATTTGTAAGGCAGGCACCCTGAGGCTAGATTCTGCTTATTAGCATTTTCTCCAAAAAGCAACCTAAGTGCTCAGAGATGCTATAATATAGAGTAAAGTAAACTTAAGAAGAAATACTTACAACAGCAATGCTACTTTCAATAGCGTTCATGATATCAAACGATAGTCACAAAGGCCATCAATCTTACTAACTAATAGTCAATCTTATTAACCAGTCATTAAAACAGGGATACATGACAACCAGACAATCACAAATTTAGATTATAGGTACTGAAAGACTGAATGTGAAGACATAAATGAAATTTATTTCATATCCCAGACTGTGCCTCAGTTTAACAACAGTATTTTTTACAACTCTGTAACACTGGGGTTATAGCATCACAAAGGTTTTAGAAAAATTATGAGACTTCCAGTTAATTACCAAATATTTATTAGCCTTATACATCTGAACAAAAGGGAGGGATTTTAAGACCTAAAATAAACAGACCATATAAATTAGACAGCTTATTATGATAAGTGGAAATGTATGAAATCTAAAGAAATCCAGAATATAGGCAACATTTTAATCATTATTTCCAATTTGTTGCTTTTAAATAATAGATCACTTGAAACTGAAATATAAAAATCCTGAAATATATTGTAGAAGAGTAAAATACACTAAATTGTAAAACTTCAAAACAATATAATCCTGATAATTGCCAAAAGTGCATTTACACCCTGCAGAGTACAACTAATAAGGCGAGCCTAAAATTCTTCAAAATATAGCCATCATCTTAATCGATTTGCCATAAGTCTAAGCAATGCAATTAATTCTCTGGCATTTATGCAAGTTTTCTAAGGTGAATCCATGTGAACTCAGACATCATCAGGCAATATTTATGCTCTTGGTACACAAATAGCCTTGTCACTCAGGAACTGCCTCCCTAATGCCAAAACCCCAGCGTATCTGTCTCATTTCCATCATCCTCAGACATGGTGCGTGCAGCACAATAAGGGTGGCTGACAGGGAACGGTAGTAACTCGGGCTGGTCTATAACAAGTCTGACAAGGACAGGTGGCAAATATGGTGCTCTGAGAAGTGTGGAGACTGCCAACCACAAAGGAAGAATGCGAGATAATATCATTTTTCACCCATCACTTCTGGATCAATTTGTAACAGTCAAAGCCGTCTTCAATGACATTCATATAAAAATATGAATTTAAATGTTTGCTATTTGAATCAGTTTCCAGAATCAGTAGGAAATATGATGTCACCTTGGCAGTATTTTTTATGTGCCACCCAGTTTCTAAATGTCAGACTTAAAACATCCAAGAATATTTTTTCCTAAGTTTGCCTCAGCCATATGTATTGTGATAGAAGGGCAATAATATTTGTTCACAACATTTTAATTCATCAAAATGAGAGACGAGATCCTATTAGTAAAATTCATAAATGCAGTAAGTTGAAAACCTATGGCAATGAATAATAAGGATTTTAGATTGAATGCAAATTTCACTTAAGATAGTAAATGTGCTTATATAAACAGAGATGTTTATATTATTTCTTTGCATAATATTTTACTTTCTAAACTCCCAAACTCATCTCTACATGAATGACTTAGATTTTAGACTACAGTCACATTCTGGACAAAGGAGAGGTATGGATGCTGCTCCAAAGACAGTAAAGAGAATGTTTCTGTATTGGTGACAGGCCCAGGGCAGGATGAAAACAGGAGTAATTACCAGGGTCCTGTCCCAAGCAAAGAGAATCCAGAAGACCAGAGCTGCTTTAGATCTGTGTCGGTGTTCATTCAGCCTCTTTGTAGGAGAGGCCTGAAGATCTCATTTAGTTAATGACCTTCTGATTCCATCCCCAAAATGTTCAGGAAATTATACCCCCTCTCTAGACTATGGGGGCTTCCCAGGTGGCGCTAGTAGTCAAGAACCCACCTGCCAATGCAGGAGACCTAAGAGATGCAGGCTTGATCCCTGCGATGGGAAGATTCCCTCTGGAGGAGGGAGTGTCAACCCACTCCAGTATTCTTGCCTGAAGAATCCCATGGACAGAGGAGCCTGGCAGGCTACAGTCCATAGGGTCACAGAGAGTCAGACACAACTGAAGCGACTTAGCACACACGCACGCATTCTAGACTATGGAACTTCCCCCAGTTGTTTGGTCCTTCCATTGTTCACCATTAAGATCACAAGCCTTGCACAAGTTACTTGAATCTCACTTTTCTGATTTATAAAAGGTGTGTACTGATGACAAGTTTGTAAGGCTGCTTTGAAGATAAAAATGTGATAATGTATGTAAAGTATTTGGCAAGCTGCTTAGCATATAAAAAGTACTTATATGTAGCAATTATTGTTATATAATAATTATCATTGCTAATATTTTGATATCCATAGTAAGTCTGATCCACAGAAAATCTCCATTTCCAACCAATAGTCAACACTGCTGTGGTGACATTTTTCCTCAACAGAGAAGATAAAGCCAGACAACTTGGCATGCGACATGTGTTCTAAAATTGTATAAGCTACCAAAGGCAATGGAAAAGCAGATGAGAGCATTTTAAAAATTAAAATGCCTTTTGATTGCTCTGTGTTATGTCCTGTATTGCAGAGAGGCACTGTCAAAATCAGTAGCTTTATAAATGATGGATTTGGTACAGCATAAAAAGGCATGGCAAAGTATATTTCAAATTTTGTTTTGAAAGCATTGATTCCCATACATCTCTGAAATTAAATTTCCCTCATGGTTCACCTTTAAACCGCTTACCCAGCTCGAAGAGAAAAATAAGAAAAGGAAAATTCTCCCTTACGATGCCATCCAGAGGTAAACTGCAGATAAACATTAGAAATCACATAAATACATTATTTTACGAGTTTGATTTTTCTCTACTGAATATTCTTTTTATTATTACTCCAAGTACATAAGTGCAACTTATCACTTGCATGTATATTTTTCCTTATGTTTTCATAAATACAATGAAAAGGCTAGTGTTTCTAACATAGTGCTTTGTTTCTATTTATCTGATAATGCAACAACCAAGATTTCATTACCACATAATACCTGTCTGCGGGATGAATGAGTGAAATGTCAGGTCTAACTCTGTGCTTTCTTTATTATTATTATTACATTTCCTATAGGTTTTTTCTTCTTTGTGACCATTGAACTTGAGAAATATTGAGCAATTCTTACTCAGATTTTTTTTTTACTATGTCCTTTACCTACAGGTTGAAGATACCACTGAGTTTTTCTACTGTAGATTCATGATTTATGTATAGAAAGGGCATTGCCTTTTCCTAAACTTTGGCACATATCCTTTCACGGTATGTAAGCTTAAGGTGAAATAGGATGTTTCTTCATAGGGGAAATTACTAAATTCTCATTGTTACAGTAGAAATCCTTCTCCCCATGAGAAAAATGAATCAGTTGTAGGAAACTTATCAACAAATTGCTGCCTGCATTAAAATATGTAATTTCATTTGTTGTACTGTATGGTGCACAGTATAAGAAAATGTGGGCTATGAATTAGTCATGGCTTTATTCTAGGTGGATCAGTGATAATATTCAATGTGATGATGATACTGATTTACAGAATGCCTGGTGTTATGATTCTACAGCTCCAAAAGATGTGGCAACTTTTTATTTTTATGTAATTAATGCTGTTAAAAGCACACATTTGACTTGTTTCTTTCTTGGCCCCCAAAATTTATTTGGAACACCGCATCTACCCTACATACCCAAAATTCCTTAAGGGGCTTTCTATGGCAACGTGTATGGATAATAAAGACCTGAAAGACACCAGAGATATTTGACATGAACCCTTGGAAAGAGGTGCTTCTACTAAAATACAATGGGTGTGGTTCATGCAAGGAGGAGTAATAGCAACTAAGCAGTGAAAAGTCATTTCTCGCGCTAAGCACAGGTACGAAGCCCTTTGACTTTTCACTGTCTCAATTCACAATGGTGGTCTCTGTTGGTGACATTAACTTATAGACCCACTTTGGCCCTCAGCTCAGAAAAAAAATAACAACAACAACAATTTGGCAACTTGCAAGTCCTGATGTCAGCAGCGGTCTTCTGGTCCTTCCCAGTTATGTAGGAGAGCATGATTTAGTCCTTTATGCCCTCAGACATTGCAAGTCAGCTCCCAAAATAACAGCTAATCTGGATTCCTGCCATCCCTGCTATTCGACAGAGCCCAGGAGGGTATTCTGTAATAAGTACCAAAGAGAGTTCTGATCACATCCAATCGCATTCCCAGTGTGTGTGTGTGTGTGTGTGTATATATATATATATATATTCTGCAGCTTGATACATAGGCCTAGCAGAGATATAAAGAAGCATTTGAAGAAAGAGAAAAAAGAAAAAACAAAAAAACAAAACACCCTGACTCATCCATTCAGCCACTGAATAAATATTGTTAAAGACACTCTTTTTAAAATATTTTGGATAAGGGGTTGCAGGTTAGTGATAAAAAAGAAATAACATAGTTGCTTTCAAGGAATTTCTAATCCAGAAAGTAACTGAGCACAGAAGTTAAAAGAACATGGTACCCCTGTCCATATCTCCCTGGATCCCTTTACCAGCTTTCTGCACACCATCTCCAATGCACTCTCATCCCCATCATCAGCATCCATTGCTCCCTGTTGCAAGGCTGCCTGCAGAGCTGCCAGAACGTCGTCTACTTACACCATGGAGAGTGCCGAGCACCAGAGTCAATACCACCTTCTGCCTCAGCCCTTTGCCGAGGAGTAAAAGGGAAAAAGACAGTCTCTTCGCTTCCTAACCTGGAAACTCCATGAGCGGTCTCACACTGTCTCAAGGACTCTCCTGCAAGACTGAGCCATGTCACCCTCCACCCTTGTGGGGTTTTCCTGAGTCTCGTCCTTGTTAGTTTTCCTTCCATCCCATGACTACTTTTACACACTGCGACTGGTTCTTCAGAAACACTTCCTAATATATCACTTTCACAAGAAATCCATTTCAGGGACAGTTTATGGAGACAGGCAGCTATTAAGAGGACTATTTCTATTATTACTAAAGTTGCCTGAAAATGATACAAAGATGAGTGAGATCAACTACCTGAAAGTTAAACAAAATGATAGGGAGGACTTACTGAACAAGTACAGCAAAAGTAAAGGGAAATACAACTGTCAAACTTTTAAAAAGCCCTTGCGTGTCAAGAAAATGAGCTTGTAACTTATTTGATACAAAATGAGATATTATCAGAAGGTTTTAAGTAGGAGAGGCCATGTCATACAATTTTAAAATTTTAGTTTGAATAATTCAGTAGAAATATCACTTAGGTCCTAGAGTTTTTCTGTTCTTTATGGATGTAATATAATTGTGACTGCTTAAAAATTAGCAGAGATGCTGTGTTCTATACTCCTTTCTAAATATGGATGCTGGTATGAAGTATATTGAAGAGTATTGCCAACTGTCCAGAATTCTGTCTATTCCGAAATGGAAATACATTCTACACACAGCCTTGGGCTCAGTCAAATTATCCCTAGTCCTCAAACAGAATGTGAGAATGTGACATTCACACATATAAACATTCACACTTTAAAGTTACATAAAAGTTGTTAATATGTCTGTAGGTTTCTTATTTCTTCTTTCTTAGTATTCCTTTGTTATACTGTATAACTATTTAACAATCCAAGCTGTATGCTCCAGTACAGGATTCTAAAGCATCTTTCATCTTTTAGCCACAAGATAATACTAAAATACTTCCAGGCATTGATGAGTATAGTTTCAAAACCACAGTATCGTACTCTTTGAAGTAGTATTTCCACATAAGTCTAACAGTGTGGTTATAATGGCTTTCTGATAAAGAATACTTGCACAAATGGGCTACAAAAATTTTGATCTAGCCACTGGAATGTTGCTTCCTGACTGTTTATAAAGGTTGTCATGTTTGAAGGAGTTGACACTCGAGCAAGAAAGTCTCACCCTGACTACACAGTAGAATCTCATGGGAAATTCAAGGAAAAACCAAAGACTCCTACCTAGGCTCCATCCCATCCTAATAACCTTGGTAATGGTATGCTTTTTTTTTTTTTTTTTTTTAAGCTCTTCATATGGGTTTCTGCAATGCAGGAGACCTCAGTTCGATTCCTGGGTTGGGAAGATCCACTGGAAAAGGGGTAGGCTACCACTCCAGTATTCTTAGGCTTCCCTTGTGGCTCAGCTGGTAAAGAATTTGCCTGCAATGTGGCAGACCTGGGTTCGATCCCTGGGTTGGGAAGATCCCCTGGAGAAGGGAAAGGCTACACACGCCAGTAGTCTGGCCTGGAGAATTTCATGGACTGTATAGTTCATGGGGTCTCAAAGAGTCAGACAGGACTGAGTGACTTTCACTTCCACTTTCATGGGCTTCCCAGGTGGCGCTAGCAGTAAAGAACCCCACCTGCCAATGCAGAATGCAGGAGACATAAGAGATATGGGTTCGATCCTTGAGGTGGGAAGATCTCCTAGAAGAGGGCGTGGCAACCCATTCCAGTGTTCTTGCCTGGGGAATCCCATGGACAGAGGAGACTGCCAGGCTACAGTCCACGGGGTCACAACTGAAGCGATTTAGCAAAGCACACAGCATATGGTTCTTAACATGGTCAGTGTAAAGAACCATCACTTTAGACTGAGAGGTCTGAATTTGAAATACATCAATTTTAATATTAAAATTGAGAGTTTGGGGTGACAGTTGGTCCATTAAACACAATGATACATCTGTATAACTCCTGACATTTTATAACTTATGAATACAGTCTCTATGAGACAAAAATTCCATTTATTTTAATCACTCTAAAGAAAACAAATCCTAAGAAATTTTATGTGAGAAAATCAAGGTCATATAATTAGCAGTAGAACCAGAACCCAACTTCTAATTTCAGGCACAGAGTTCCATCTACAAAGGAACATGACCCTTGGTCTCATGCATTAAAACATAACTTCCAAGGGGAGAGGGAAGAATGGACAGGTGGAACACAGAAGATGTTTAGAACAGTGATAATTACTCTGTATGATACTAAAATGCTAAATATGTGCCATTATACTTCGGTTCAAAGCCATAGAATGCATAACACCAAGAGTGAATCCTATTGCAAACTATGGACTCTGGGTGGGATTATGATATATCAATGCAGGTTCATCAATTGTAACAAAGGCACCACCCTGGTGGCAGATTTGATAACAGGAAAAATTATGTATGAGTGGGGAAGGGCATATACAGGAAATTTCTGTACCTTCTTCTCAATTTTGCTGTGAACCTAAAATTGCTCTAAAAAATTAGGTCTATTTTTTAAAAACTACTAATAACATCCTTCAGACCTCTATACTGAATAATGCAGTTGTGTGTATACATTAATATCTTGTTTGCCTTGGCTGAAATATTTTAACATAAGCTAAGAAGAAAATCATTACTATTATAAGATTTAATCCCTTTCTACCATTTTCCAGCAAATTGGTATGCATATATTGAGAATTCTTCCAAATCAGCTTATGATAAAAAGCCATCAAAGACTATAGAATATGCTTCCTCTTACACATGTTCATTAAGCAAGTGCTTTCACTGTGGTGGATACACACGCATTGATAATAGAGACCCAGCTTGATTTAGAAAGAGATGTAAGCACATTTGGAAGTTACTAGCCTTTGAGTCAAGATCTAGAACTCTGAGGTAAAGAATCTAGGTAATAATTTCCTTCAGTTCTTAAACATCCTATACAGCGCTAGACCAAATGATCCACAAGGGCATGTTCACCCTCGTATCCCAATCTCCAAGTACACAAGGCGTGGAGTTCCTGGCACAAGAATGAGTGCTCCCTAAGTACTTGTGAAAGAAAGAATAATCAAGAGATATATGAGCTTGTATGTGTGTTAATGGGATGGGAAAACCTCTAGGAAAGAGATTTCCAACCGTATTTTCCATTAATGATCTCCCCAGGAAACCTAGGTTTGAAGAATATAGTAATGACTAGGAATCCATGTGCAAATATGTCTTGCCACTTTTTTCCTCTGAAGAATTTATTGCTCTCATATCCTGTATGAACCTAATTTTCCTTGATGCAAGGTTGATATATAAAAATTGTTTTTTATTCACATGAACATCTGATCAATTATATCATCACAATGTGAGATAACATCACTTCTAAAAAGGCAAAATATAGATCGCAAAGGATTAGGAGTCTATGCAACAGATGTCTACCAGTTAGACTAGATGATTTCAAGAGAAGCCCATGTGCTAGAGTATTTAAATAAAAACAGCACAAATTTATGTATGTCTCTCTCTTATCTGGCCCTATTTTCTCATGAGAGGAGAAGTAAGTATTGGGCTCATTTTTTTAAGCAATGGGGATAGGCACTACGGCAGTTGCGTTGGCAAGAGGAGGGTGATGTTTTTAGTCTATTAGGAATTAAGTTAGCAAGGGAAACCATTCGTTGTAACCAGTTTCACAGACTGTTCCATTACATCTAGGTTGACATACACCTAAAAAATGACAGGGTTGAAAAAGCCGAGTTCCAACTCAGCATAACGTGTCAAGTTCTGCTCCAAGTACAGCATATTAATAGGGCAAAAGATAGATAATTTGCTTCAAGTTTCAAGAGTAAGATGCATATGAAACACTCAAGTAAAAATGTAAGTTTCCAAGAGTGTAGTTATAAAATTAGAGTGGGCAGAATTCAAAGAAGAGAGAGATTAGGATGAGTCAGAGAGACTTGGTAAAGCTTTCATGGAAAAAGAATGGAGAATATCTGAAGAGGCTGAAGAGAAAAGAAAAAAAGCTGGGTTAAATATAAGTTGAATAATAGAAACCAAAAGTTTATATAACTTTGTCAAACTAGTCTATTTATTTAGAACCTTTATCATCACTGATATGGTCTCTTCTCTTAACCAGAAGTATAAGGTATATAATAAAAATCAAGAAAATGAAGAGAAATACAAAATATGCAATTCACCTGAGATAAATAATACAGTATTTGGCATAAGTATAAAAAGAAAATACAGCACATAAAGCAAAACTTGTTAAATCTCGACTTCTCATGTAGCTTTTTTATATTATTCTTTTTGATGACTGTACATCTACTTATGAAATGTTTGAAAGTTATTACATTTTAATTCTGTCAAAGACTTTAAGCCACTTGAATCACATGCCTTTAAAAAAAGCTATCACAGATGACTGAATTCTTTATATTATTGAATTATTTCATGTCATAAAAGACATCACATTTGATAGTATGTGTGAAAATGAAAGACGCTCAGTTGTGTCCGACTCTTTGCAACCCCATGGACTATACAGTCCATCGAATTCTTCAGGCTAGAATGTTGGAGTGGTAGGAACTGAACCCAGGTCTGCAGCACTGCAGGCAGATTCTTTACCAGCTAAGCCACAAGGGAAGCCTGAGAATATTGGAGTGGATAGCCTATCCCTTTTCCATGGCATCTTCCCAACCCAGGAATTGAACTGGGGTCTCCTGCACTGCGGGTGGATTCTTTACCAACTGAGCTATCAGGGAAGCCCTGATAGTATATGTGAAAGTGAAAGGGAAAAGTGAAGTCGATCAGTCGTATCCAACTCTTTGCGACCCTGTGGACTGCAGCCTACCAGGCTCCTCTGTCCGTGGGATTTTCCAGGCAAGAGTACTAGAGTGGGTTGCCATTGCCTTCTCCAGGGGATCTTCCTGACCCAGGGATAGAACCTGGGTCTCCTGCATCGTAGGTAGACGCTTTACCGTCTGAGCCAACAGGGAAGTCTTTCAAACCCAATTCAGAAATGCAGCAAGCTATCAGCAAATAAAGAAAACACATACATTGATTATACTCCAAGTATATAAACCTATAGTCAGAATATTCCACTTCAAAATCTATCTGTCTCAAAAGCCTAAAATGACCCCTCAGAAAATAAAAAAGTTATCTATTCAATTGGGATTTAAAGATGTCTTCCAATTAACGTCTTAACACAGATTTCTTCTTGGGTAATGCTTAATTCTTTCATTCAATATTCCCACTGCCACTCAAACTAAGTTATCCAGTTCAGCTTCTCTTACTGATATTTAGCCACAGGCATGCCTACAGTAGTAAATATCTCCTCAAATATTTCTGAATTGGAAGCAATTCTTGATGAAGAGTATAGCTCTAACACCGTACAAATATGGAAGTCATATGGTGATGAAGAAAAAACTCAAAAATGGCACCTTAGAAATTACCAACTTTGTTAGACTTACACAGCAGGGTTGGGATCCAATCACCTCTTAGCTTCCTTCCAATGAAAAGTCTATGCTACTGGTGTAATATGAATAAACATAGAAGCTTTGCCATCAACTCTAGATTGGTTACTTTCTCCAGACAAGGCCATTCAGGATCAAACATATATGTCCATGTAGTATGATTAAGCCCTGCCCCCTCTCTCCTATACATCCTCCTGGTGCTAATCTAAGCCTATAGAGCCTGAAAGTTATTTAATCTGTTCAGAAAATGCATACCTATGTTAGCTACCAGGGAACGGTGAAGAGGAGTCATGTAACAGAAATCTGATAGAGATCAGCATCTAAAGGGGATTCTGGCAGGAGATGCAGACAGTGGAGAGAAATTAACCTACAAAAATTGGGATTCAAAATCCAAATTACAATACCTAGAAGATATTAGTGAAAATCAGGTAGAACTAACTCCTCCCTCATAACCTGTGCTATAAGCCAGAAATATTACTTCTTCAATATGCCTTGTATATCCAGTCCCTTCTACCCAAATTGCTCTCCTCCCAATTCTTTAGCTAACATTCCTTCAAGACTTAAAATAACTATGTTTGTTCAAGAAGCTTTGTCCAAGTCCCCAAGGCAAGGTTAGCGATCCTACTATTTTTTTTATATCATCCTGTCACCCCCGTATCATTTTAATATTTAGCATACCATACTGAAATTACTTATTTATTCAGACAGATAAGATATTAGTATTACATCAGAGAAGACATACCGAGGACAAAAACCTGAATTTTTTATTTACAGTTGTGATTCCTACCCCAAGCACAGTGACTGAACAGCAAAGTAACAGTATTTGATACCTACATAAAGAAGTAAAAAACAAACAAAAAAACTGTACCAAGAAATCAGTAAACCAAGGCAAGGACTGTGGCACTGAGTACACAAAAGCAAGACCTGATTACTAGGTCTAGGATACAGGACTAGACAAGAAAAGTGGAAGGAGAGTCACTGCTAGAGCCCTAGTAGAAACTGCAAGGAAAAACTCCAGACACACAGACTTCAGAATTCACTAAACCAATGGCATAAACACCCTTAGATGTCCCTAGTTTCCCAAAAAGAATGATGGGGCACAGCTAATAGTCTACGCAGTGGTTAAATTTACAGTACAACTGTGATGTGAAGAAAATCAAATCAGTCATCACTGCCGAAGACATTCAGATTTGGAAGCGGTTAAGTTCCCAGAAAGTTAAAAAGAATACATTAATCTAATTGTTTATACACTCTTACGGAATGAAAGTGTGCATCCCCCTAAAATTCGTATGTGGAATCCGTAAGTTTCAATGTGGCTGTATTTGGAGATAATGAACCTGTGTTCCACAGAGTTAAAAAAACCATTCTAAAAAGGTGCCTCAGGGGGTTAACAGAAACAGGTGACAAGCAGAAATTCTTGTGCTTGTCACACAGAACAGCTTGTTAAAAACCCCTTCACTTGTACCATGCCTTCACTGATCAAGCTCACCTTATTTTTTGACTCCTTAACCACCCCTATAGGTAATGACTCTGATATAATGGTCACTATAGTAATAAGAAGCACGGTTGTTTAAAAGGACTTGGAGTTGACCCCCATCAAGTTCAAGCCAGCTCAGACTGATTGGGACCACAGACCCTAAAACTAGACCTGTGCATGTATCTGATAAATGATGATGGCAGAGGGCAAAATACTCCACCCTCTCACATCATGCTAAGACCCTCTATCTTTGAACATGCATCCCCTGAAGACACATGTAACTCAGATATGCCTACACAGAACACTGATTATTTTACCTCTTCCCTACCTCCAATCATCCTTCCCCACAACTAAGCCCATTCTGCTTCTTTATCCCATAAATATCTCAAGTCTCTCACATTCAGGAAAGCTGATCTGGGATTAGTTCTCCCCTCTCTTCATTTGTCTGCCTCAGGAATAAAATAGTCTCTGCTATAAATCTCAGCAAAACAAACCTGGTTCTGTTACAATAGGGCCCTTGAGGAAGAGTTAAAAGAGATCACAGGGGTGGGGCCCTAATCTGAAAGAGTTACTGACCTTTTAGGAAGAGGAAGACACACCAGATCCCTCTCTCCACCACATGGGGACACAGTGAGATGAGGTATTTGCAAATCAGAAAGGGAATGTTCACCATCAGGAACTAAATCAGCTGGCACATTTATCCTTAACTTTCCAGCCTCTAGAATAATGATAAGTAAATCCTGTTGTTGAAGCCAGCCTGTCCGGCAGCCCACATAAATTAACACATATGCCAAAATTAATTTGTGTGTATAATGTCTCAAGATAAGCTGAATAAATTTTGTCTTGTCAGCATTATTTTACCACCTTGGGGGTGGGGGAACGAGCTAAACTGGATAACTACTGATGTTACCAAATATTCCTAAAATCACAATGGGCTAATTGACACGCCCACCTTATCTACAATGGAATTTGTCCACTATCTGCTAGGACTATCCAACAATTTAGTGGCCAATAAAATTGAGCTCTCAATGATGCTTTGAACCCATTCTGCATCTGTCATTCTATAAAAGTCATGGTATAGCTGCCTCCAAAAATGCATGACTGACAAGCTTACACAGTAACAGATCCAAGAAAACTCAAGCACAGATCTTAATGATGATAGCGAATCTTGGGTGTTGCTGTTAGCTGTGTTGTTTTTTCTTTGTTGATGAAAATGTTCTAAAAGTCCTCAGCAGCCTGGGTGGTGAGGGTTATTTAGGACTATCTCAGCAGTTGGCGATGGAAGTGGATCTCTGGTTCTTGGCTACATCAGGAGATGGGAGGCTTACCCAGAATGTCACATCTGGGAAACTTCCTCACATTGTATACAGCCTTACTGTCGATGATGGATGGATGCCATAAAAGAAAGTTATTGAGGTATGAATTAACATCATAACTGAATTCTTTCCTGCAGTGATAAGGTCAGAGCCTGCTTGGTTTCTGAAGGAGCTATGTTATATGGCGCTGTAAAAAGGGTCACTCCCTTTTGCCCATATTTAATTATTATGCCTTAAAACAAGCATACACCATACTCTGATATCTCACTTTCACAACATTCACTATACAGGAGAGTTTGGTATTAAGCCAGTTTATTTTGGATTCCATCCAAGAGAATTTAATTAAGAATATCTAAAGTACCTTGTTATGAGCTGATCTTACCTGTAAATTGGTCCCAGTGAGAGTGCTGTGTTAAAGTTCCCAAAGATATGGTCCAAAAGAGAAAGAAAGAAAGAGAAGAAGTTTAAGTTTTTTCTCCTTCTTCTATTAGTATACATATACTGCTGTGTTCACAACTCTCAATTTTCTTAGTGCAAGTGCAAAAGAGCAGTTGTGCTAAGGTACAAAGGCAACTGAGTTTGGGGATGTGTATTAGACTTGTTCAGTTCAATTCAGTTCAGTCACTCAGTCATGTCCAACTCTTTGCAACCCCATGAATCACAGCACGCCAGGCCTCCCTGTCCATCACCAACTCCCGGAGTTCACTCAGACTCACGTCCATCAAGTCAGTGATGCCATCCAGCCATCTCATCCTCTGTCGTCCCCTTCTCCTCCTGCCCACAATCCCTCCCAGCATCAGAGTCTTTTCCAATGAGTCAATTCTTTGCATGAGGTGGCCAAAGTACTGGAGTTTCAGCTTTAGCATCAGTCCTTCCAAAGAAATCCCAGGGCTGATCTCCTTCAGAATGGACTGGTTGGATCTATTACTCTTAAAACATACAAAATGAAGAAATTCTATGGGTTTGCAAACTCAGCCAATTGTAAAACAGAAATAACAGTGATAATTCTAATGGTCTAAAAGAAGTAAGTCATTTCTCTTTTGCATAAAGCTATAAAACCCTGTCTAGAATATACTTGGAATATTCTCCTAACAGCCCTACTGGAAAGACTGAAGAGTGGTACATAAATTATTAGAGTACAAAGTAAAATTAATGAAGGGGTTCCTTTCTACTCTACAAATCCCAGATTGATGAAATGAACTCTTATTGCATGCACTTTTTCCCTTTTGTTCCCCAAATTTAGAATGCATTTTGGATATTCAATAAAAGCCTATATAATGCATTTGGTCTTCTGAGTCTATAAAAGGTTAATAACATGTACAACAAAACAGGAAAAGTACCTCAAATACAAGTTAGACATTTGACATCCAGGACTCCTTTCTCTTTATTTTGAGAAAAATAATTATATAAGCAAGTAGTTAAAATGATAAAAATATAACCAGGTTTTATATATTATAAAAACTATAACCAAACATCAAACAATTGTGAGTTTTCCCTCAAACTAACATCCATTTTGGTATAAATACGTGAGATTTGGTTACACTTTTGCTAGCTTAAAAATTCATCTCTAAATGAAAGTGAAAACTTTCAGTTTTTTCCTATGTGTATATAATTTTTTGGCACAAGAGAGGTAATTTATATGTAAATTTATAAGTACAACTCTTATAGCTTAAAAAAATAAATATTTTTAGAACACCATATAATCATATAAAGAATACAGCATTTGCCTAAGTACTCTTTGGATAACAGTAGTAATTAAACATATACAAATATACATCCCTAGATATGCATGAAACATTTGTCAATTATGATCCTTTTATATTTAATGGATTCCATAGGTTATAAAGAAACTACTGAAGAAAAATATTCTAGAGGTCATTATTATTCTATCCAAAATTTTGTTAAACATCTGTTTAACTGAAAACATGGAAAACAAAAACAAAAAATTTAAAAAACTGATTTCAGTCCATATCCAAATTTCAGTTCATATCCAAATATAGGGAAAGTTTTTGAATGGTCAATTTCTTTCTAAGGGCGTTATATTCTTTCCTTGAGGTCCAAATCATTTTTTCAAGTAAATTGGCTTATAACATTTAACAGGCTCCTGATTTTGAAAAGTAGCATTTTGAAAAGAGTAACATCTTTCAAAATCATTTCTATATTCTCTGTGCTAATAAGGGCTCAATACATACCTTGTAAATAAAAAAGACTAGAAATATTTTAAACCAATTATTAAAACTAGAATTATCAGCTAATAGTACTGCTGAGAAAAAAGAAAGCAAGGTTTGGAGTTGAGGGGGCAGTTAACAGTCAAAATGAAAACAAATCTTGAAAAACAGAAGAAGACTGGGCTATTAAAGAGAACTAAGAACTCTAAGGGACGTGAGTTTGGGTAAACTCTGGGAGTTGGTGATGGACAGGGAGGCCTGGCGTGCTGCAATTCATAGGGTCGCAAAGAGTCGGACACGACTGAGCGACTGAACTGAACTGAACTGAGGAACTCTAAGAACTTTAAAAAATGAAACAAATGTTCATTTTATATTTTTTAAGTGTAACTCCAGTACTCTTGCCTGGAAAATCTCATGGACGGAGGAGCCTGGTAGGCTGCAGTCCATGGGGTCGCGAAGAGTCGGAGATGACTGAGTGACTTCAATTTCACTTTTCACTTTTCACTTCCATGCATTGGAGAAGGAAATGGCAACCCACTCCGGTGTTCTTGCCTGGAGAATCCCAGGGACGGGGGACCCGGGTGGGCTGCCATCTATGGGGTCGCACAGAGTCGGACACGACTGAAGTGACTTAGCAGCAGCAGCAGCCCCTACATAAAGAATAGGGCTTCCCAGGTGGTGCAGTGGTAAAGAATCTGCCTGCAAAGAGGGAGACCCCAGTTCAATCCCTAAGTCGGGAAGATCACCTGGAGAAGGAAATGGCAACCCACTCCAGTATTCTTGCCTGGATAATCCATGGACAGAGGAGAATGGCAGGCTACAGTCCATGGGGTCACAGAGTTGGACATGACTTCAACAACTGTGGACGCATGCTACATAAAGAATAGGACTGACACACTCTAGACACACTTAAACATCAAAAGATTGTCTGCTATCAATATTTCATAGTGACATTCTCTAAATTAAATGACATTAAAAATAGAACTTTTGTACATAAGGGGTTTATAAAGCATTTTAAACAATTCCATTACATTTTTTTTCTTAATTTACTAAACATTTTTATATTAATTATAAATTTTACTACTGGGAAAAATTACTTTGCAATGGCCTCTTTTTATTTATTGTTTTGAATATTCAGACTCTGAAGTACCATCATGACCTTTTGAAATACTTTTTTTGCCTTCTGACAGTTTATGATATGAGGGTGAGCTCTGCTCCACCAGCCTAGTGAGCTGACCAAACAGGACAAGCAGAGTCCCTTTCCCTTAAGCAGGACAGGATGGTGGCTGCCCTCAGTTTTGCAGGATTCTGCTCCCTGGACCTGATGCTCAGCAAGACTGGCTATTAGAGCTAATGGAGCCAGAAGCCAGGTATGACAGGCAACCCTGCAGGTTAAGTTGTGAGACAAAGGCTTCATCCATATCCAAGAAAGCTCACGGGAAGCAGCACCCTTATATAAGCAAAGGAAGAAAGACTGAATGCTCTTATCTAACCTTGGGAGGTAAATTGCCTTTTTCAGGAACATAAAGTAAAATACCACACTCTTTGTAAGACACTTGATTTCAAATGTGCATTTGAAAGGCAATTACTCCTTAGAAAAAGATTCCCAGATTCCCAGCACCCTTGAGTAGAACTGTAATAAAAAACACTGCTTTAACATAATGATCCCTCCACGTGCTGCGTTTGCTTACTGTGTCTCTGTTGATAGACCATTTTGCCTGAGGCACATTAGTTTTACTCTGTTTGGGAAATGAAATAAATATATTAGTTATTTCTTATCAAATGGCATTTTACAGTGTATTTTTTTCCAAATATAAAATTAAAAAAAAAAACCTTCCTAAGACCAGAAAATTGACATAACTCAAATAAAAACTGACTTCCTTCATTTAGACAGCAGCAGGATGTATAAGATTAAAACTTATATCAAGGACTGGCTTATTACTCTCTTGATCAACAATCGAAGCACAAGGACACTACTCAATTGCATAAATCATCCCTCAGAATTTATGAGGCAATAAAAGCTGAAAAATACAGATTTATAAAGAAGAGATTTTATGAAGCAGCATTCAAAATAATCTCAGTTAATTTCTGATACATATAGCAGAAACAGGTTGACATCAGGACTTTAGCTTCTCCTTATTCATTTATTAAAATATCATTATCACTTTAATCCAAGTCCCTTTTTCTCAGAGATAAAAGATAAAATTAAAAATCACTGTTGCATTCATGAGACAAATTTCTGGCACTTCATTCTAAGAATATGGTATTAGATACTTTGCAAATCTTTTCTGGGAAATACTACTCAAGGTAAACTCTTCCTCCTATTACCTGCCATGCCTTCAAAATCTTGCTTCTTTCTCAAGATTCTACTGACCAGGTATAGCTGCATAACTCTTTAAAATAAACTTGTCCCCCTTCTTAAATCAAAGCCAAGTTCCATCTGCAAAACTTCTCACAATCAGTGCTGTTATTTCCATGCACAAGGACTTCTTGGAAAAAATATCATGAAAGAGAGTTCTCACATCACTTTCCACAGAACAGAATGCTCCACCACTGGAACTGCAATGAAAACCATCTCAGATATTCTCTGAGTAAGAAAAAGCCCAACATGAAAATGAATAAAATGGGTGAAAAGTTCAGAAAGAAAAATGCTATACTGTAGCAAGATAAGGGAGACTAAGGAAGGATTCTGAGGAAGAAAAGACATGAATTCTTGTTACTACGGTTACTCATACTGCAGCGTTGAGAATGTCACATGGTAGAGATGGAACATCTCAAACATGATGAAGGATGGACCACAGTGGTGGCAGAAGAAACGAGCCATAGTTGGATTCTGAATATATTTTGAAGAGCCAACATGATCTCTTGATGGATTGAATGCGGGTACAAGAGAAATAGAATAGGCGAAGATGAGTCCCAAATGTTTGGTGTTACAATTCAGAGGGAAAAATCTCCTAGAAATGGGGATGAAATGCTGTGGGAGAATTGGGTCTGGAAGTAAATAATAGGATACCTCTTTGACACATCAGGTCTAGTTACACTTTCTTAAAAATCACTTCTCCAAGAATACTGTAATGATGAATATTTCTAAATGAAAAAAAAAAGAATCAAGTATAAAATCAAGAATCAACTATAAAATGTGCATGTTATTAAAGATATCATGCATATCAAAAGCTGTTAAGTATAAACAGTTAACAGTAGTTATTTCTAGACAGTAAAAAAAAACATAGCTGACTTTCACTGTTTTCTTTATACTTATACTGAACATAAATTGCTTCTATCATATGAATAAATATAACAATACCTCAGATATAATATTTAACATTCTCAGATTGACCTTCCCAGGTGGTACTAGTGGTAAAGCACCCACCTGTCAATGCAAAAGACACAGGTTCGATCCCTGGGTCGGTAGATCTCCTGGAGGAAGGCTTGGCAACCCACTCCAGCATTTTCGCCTGGAGAATCCCATGGACAGAGGAGCCTGGGAGGCTGCAGTCTATAAGATCACATAGAGTTGGCCATAACTGAAGCAACTTAGCATTTAGCATGCATGCATGCACACACGTTCTCACATCATGTCCTAACATGTCAATATTTATTCTACATATCAAGATTATTATAAGATACATCTTTTGCCGGGACAGAAAATAGTTTGAGATCGTTTGATTTCTTAAGGCACTCTTTTTCTTTCAACTTTACTGAAGTACAGTTGATTTACAATGTTGTATTTAACTTCTGCCATACAGCAAAAGTGATACAATTATACACATATATTCTTTTCCATTCTCGTTTAGCACCAGATCCTGAATACAGTTCTCTGTGCTACATAGAGGCACCTTGTTGTTTATCCATCCTGTGTATAATGGTTCGCATCTGGCAATTCCAAACCCTCGGTCCTCTCTTCCCCCACACTCCCTCCGCCTTGGCCACCATAAGTCTGTTCCCTACTATCTGTAAGTCTGTTTCTGCTTTGTAGATATGCCACATTTTAGTTTTTCAGTTTCCACATATAAGTGCTATCATATGATATTTGTCTTTCTCTTTTTTACTTACTTCACCTAGTCTAATAATCTTTAGATTCATCCAAGCTACTTAAAATGGCAGTATTTCATTCTTTTTAATGGCTGAGCAAAATTCCATTGTGTGTAAGTATTAGTACATATCACATCTTGTTTATCCATTCATCTGTCAATGGCTGTTTCAGTTGTTTCCATGTCTTGGCTAATGCAAATAGTGCTGCTGTGAACACAAAGGCGCATATATCTTTTCAAGCTATAATTTAATCTGGATATATGCCCAAGAGTGGGATTGCTGGGTATATGGCAACTCTATTTTAGTGTGTTTTGTTGTTTTTTTTTTTTTGAGGAACCTCCATACTGCTTTCCATAGTGACTGCATCAATTTACATTCCTATCAATATAGTGTAAAGGGTTCCTTTTTTCTCCACATCCCATCCAGTATGTCTTATTTGTAGATTATTTTTTAGTGATGGTCATTCTGACTGGTGTGAGAAAACCTGTTTGTAGTTTTGATTTGCACTTCTCTAATAATTAGTGAAATTAAAAGACGCTTACTCCTTGGAAGAAAAGTTACGACCAACCTAGATAGCATATTGAAAAGCAGAGACATTACTTTGCCAACAAAAGTCCATTTAGTCAAGGCTATGGTTTTTCCTTGTGGTCATAAATGGATGCGAGAGTTGGACTGTGAAGAAAGCTGAGCACCAAAGAGTTGATGCTTTTGAACTGTGGTGTTGGAGAAGACTCTTGAGAGTCCCTTGGACTGCAAGGAGATCCAACCACTCCATTCTGAAGGAGATCAGCCCTGGGTGTTCTGTGGAAAGAATACTAAAGCTGAAACTCCAGTACTTTGGCCACCTCATGTGAAGAGTTGACTCATTGGAAAAGACTCTGATGCTGGGAGGGTTTGGGGGCAGGAGGAGACAGGGACAACAGAGGATGAGATGGCTGGATGGCATCACCGACTCGATGGACATGAGTTTGAGTGAACTCCAGGAGATGGTGATGGATAGGGAGGCCTGGCGTGCTGCAATTTATTGGGTCGCAAAGAGTCGGACACGACTAAGCAACTGAACTGAACTAAACTGAATAATTAGTGATGATATGCATCTTTTCACGTGTCTATTGGCCATCTGTATGTCTTTTTTGGGGAAATATCTGTTAGATCTTCTGCCCATATTTCGATTGGGTTTTATGTTGCTGTTGTTATTGAACTGTAGGAGCTGTTTGTATATTTTGGAAATTAAGCCCTTGCTGGTTACATCATTTGCAAACATTTTCCCCCTGGTCTATAGGAGGTCTTTTCATTTTGCTCATGGTTTCCTTTGCTGTGTAAAGGAATCAGGACTTCCCTGATACTTCAGTTGGTAAAGAATTCACTTGCAATGCAGGAGACCCCGGTCCGATTCCTAGGTCGGGAAAATCTGCTGGAGAAGGGATAGGCTACCCACTCCAGTATTCTTGGGCTTCCCCTCTGGCTCAGCTGGTAAAGAATCTGCCTGCAATGTGGCACACCTGGGTTTGATCTCTTGAGTTCGGAAGATTCCCTGGAGAAGGGAAAGGCTACCCACTCCAGTATTCTGTCCAGGAGAATTCCACGGACTATATAGTCCATGGGGTCTCAAAGAGTTGGGCACGACTGACCGACTTTCACTTCACTTTCTGTGTAAAAGCTTTTAAGTTTGATTAGGTACCATCTGCTTATTTTTACTTTTATTTCTATTGCCTTGCGAGATCAACCTAAGAAAATACTAGTACAATGTATATCAGAGAATGTTTTGCCTATATTGTCTTCTAGGAGTTTTATGGTGTCTTGTTATTTAAGTGTTTAAGCCATTTTGAGTTTATTTTTGTGTATGGCATGACAGTGTGTTCTAACCTTATTGATTTACAAGCATCTGTCCAACTTTCCCAACACCACTTGCTGAAAAGACTGTCTTTTCCGCATTGTATATCCTTGCCTCCTTTGTCAAAGATTAATTTTCTTTATTTAAATTTAAATTGGAGGCTAATTACTTTACAATATGGTGGTGGTTTCTGCCATACATTCACATGAATCAGCCATGGGTGTACATGTGTTTCCCATCCTGAACCCCACCTCCCACCTCCCTCCCTATCCCATCCCTCAGGGTCATCCTAGTGCACCAGCCCTGAGCACCCTGTCTCATGCATTGAACCCGGACTGGTGATCTTTTTGACATATGATGATACACATGTTTCAATGCTATTCTTTCAAATCATCCCACCCTTGCCTTCTCCCACAGAGTCCAAAAGTCTGTTCTTTACATCTGTGTCTCTTTTGCTGTCTTGCATATACAGTCATTATTACCATCTTTCTAAATTCCATATATATGCATTAATATACTGTATTGGTGTTTTTCTTTCTGACTTACTTCACTCTGTATAATAGGCTCCAGTTTCATCCACCTCATTAGAACTGATTCAAATGCATTCTTTTTAATAGCTGAGTAATATTCCATTGTGTATATGTACCACAGCTTTCTTATCCATTCATCTCCCGATGGACATCTAGGTTGCTTCCATGTCCTGGCTATTGTAAGCAGTGCTGCGATGAACATTGGCGGACACATGTCTCTTTCAATTCTGGTTTCCTCGGTGTGTATGCCCGGCAGTGGGATTGCTAGGTTGTATGGCAGTTCTATTTCCAGTTTTTTAAGGAATCTCCTTAAAAACAGTATAGATGCCAGTCTGCATTCCCACCAACAGTGTAAGAGGGTTCCTTTTTCTCCGCACCCTCTCCAGCATTTATTGTTTGTAGCCATTCTGACCGGCCTGAGATGGCACCTCATTGTGGTTTTGATTTGTATTTCTTTGATGAGTGATGTTGAGCTAAAGATTAATTTTCCATAGGTGTGTGTATTTATTTCTGAGCTCTCAACTCTGTTTCACTGATCCATACGTCTATTTTTGAAGGTACTCATCTTTTAAATAAACTTTTTAGTTTATAGTAATTTTATATTTATAGAAAAGTTGCAAAGATAAGTAGAGTTCCTACACACCCTTCATCAAGCTTCCCCTAATGTTAGTATCTTACATAATGATGGTACACTTGTGAAAACCAAAAAATTAACAACAGTACAATGCTATTAACTAAACAAGCAATGCTATTAACTAAAGACTTAATTCATATTTCACCAGTGTTTCCACTAACGTGCTTTTTGCTGTTCCAAGATTGAAGCCAGAAGACCCTATTGCATTTAGTCACTGTGTCTTCTTATTCTCATTTCAATCTAAGTTTCTTGTCTTAACCTTGTTTTTCATAAACTTGGCAGTTTCAAAGACTGCTGGTCAGGTATTCTGCAGTTCCTCAATTTGAATTTGGTTAACATTTTCTGCATGATTAGACTGGGGTTATGGGTTTAGGGGAAGAATGCCACAGAGATGAATTGTCTTTCCCATCACATCGTATCAGGAGGCACATGATATCCCCTGATAATATACCATGAACTTCTCCTTTTACAGTATAAGTTTATCTACTGTAAATTTACTATTTTTCTCCTTCCATATTTTTTTCTTTTATTAATGAGTCACTGTGTCCAGTCTTCACTCACAGGGAGGGAACAAAACTTCATATTCCAGAATGGGAATGTATTCCTATGTATCTATCTGACATTTTTTCCTGTAAGAACTGAACCTTCTCCCCATTCTCTTTTTATTCAGTGACTTATTAATATGGACTCATAGATATTTATTTTATGTTACAATATATAATTTTATTTTGATTCTTCCAATAGTATAGTAAAAGTAGGGAGGACAGATATTTTCATCAATATTTTACAGATGAGTATATGGTTCAATGCTTATAAATATATACATTTCACAACAGAGACTCAGGGTGAAGAAAACTCACAGAGTGCTTCCTGAAGGGAACAAAATATACCTCTAATTTTGGGGGACTGGTTATTTTACGAAACAGCAGAGAAAGGAGAAGTTCTGAAAACTGTGACGTTAACCTTCTATAAGAGATATTTGCATTTATAAGGGGGATCTCTGTTTGTAAGTGTGTCTCCCTCTCTAGACCTGGAAGAAAAGGAGGAATAACTCTTACTAATGGAGAAGGCACTGACTCAAATCTTCATAACAACCATACCCTTGTTTGCTCTGCTTTGCCTGAAAACCTCCCCCAGCTGCTTTCCCCCATCCAGCATGTTTTTTGTCTTTAGCTGGAGATGGTATTTAAGGTGGTGTGTGCTCAGTTGTGTCCAGCTCTGCACTCCACGGACTGTAGCCCACCCGGCTCCTCCGTGGCTTCTCTGTCCATGTAATTTTCTAGGTTCTTACTCCTTCAGGGGATCTTCCCAAGCCAGGGATGGAACCAGTGTCTCTTGTATCCCCTGCATTGACAGGAGGATTCTGTACCACTAGTGCCACCTGGGAAGATCATTTAAGGTGGTAGCTTGGACAATTTGGGAGTTACTCAGTTTTCCTGGCTATCTTCCATGAATAGAGGACACATACATGTTATTAACCTTTTGTTTTGTTTTCTGTTAGTCTGTCTTTTATTACAGGGATGTCTCAGCCAAGGACCTAGAAGGCAGAGGGAAAATTACTGTACGTCCTCCATACTTTCAGTCATGCACCTCAGAGAGAACTGCATATGGGAACCTTCATTATCTAGGCTAGAAAAATGGATTATAATAAAATATTATTAAGAAAATTTCCATGGAACTCTAGATAATAGTTGCAGGAGACAAACCACTTGTCTTATAGGGACTACATTCTTTCCACTTAAGTTAAGCCTAAAAATTGGCTATTAGGTCATAACCACAAAATAAAGAAAACACTCATTTATGCAACATGATGTCTATGCTTGCACATAAAGAGCTTCTTCCAAAATTGAAAATTAGACCACATTTACTTTGCCTTACGTACTAGAGAAAATGTCTATGAAAAAAACAAAAAAGAAGTTACTCTTGCCAGGAGTGGAATGCATGTCCAAGGAGATAAGTGCCAACTTTCCTGGTGGGTGGAGAGGCAGATAGGTAGGTTGGAGACAGATTAATCTCATTTTCTATTTATTAAAAAGCAACAACTATTTTCAGGGTGCTTTAAGAACTGTGTACCAAATGTTAGTACTTAGGAAGAAAACCTAAGCATGAATAAACTGGTCAATTTGATTAACAAATATGGCAGGGCAAAAATTTAAATGCCTTTCTATTTTTGTTTTAGGATTCAAAAATAATAGCAATTGATTGAATAAAAGTGAATACAGGGGAAAATCTGTGCAATGAATTAATGAATTTCAAATGGAAAATTATTATTTTATCTTTCCAGTTCAAATGAAGCTACATATAACATATATTGATATTTCATTTCTCCTTATTCATTCCAAACTGTTACACAAACTATCTTGATATAAACAATCAGTTTCCTTAGAAGTTTACATTAGTCCATGAAATGTCTTAAACAAGGAAAACAGGTTCGGGACCAATTCACTATGAGTACCAGGAACAAGAGGTTTCCTAGCGTTACGGATGCCAACTAAAGAATGTCACTGTCCACCCTGTTCCTCAAGGACTGAGTCATTGGCCACTGCGGTCGTTTCAACATCCTGTGAAAGGAATCCAGGACAGAGATCAGGAATCAGGCTTTCTGTGCTCTGGGAAAACTGGCAGAACAGGCCTTCAGATAGTTAAAAATGTTTAGGATAAAATTTTATGAACTCATTTTCTTGCATTTCCCATACTCAGAAAAGCACTATAATCATAAACTAAGATATGTGTGCCTCATGACTAGCAGTAACCTTTAATGCAGATGTGGGCTTGACTACAAGGACCCCTTCTCCAAAATCACATATATGCTGACCTCCACCCTTATCACTCTGGAACAGTTTCTCAGAGCTATCTGAGAGGCTGTCTCCCAGACTGTAGTACTCACAGTCCTCAAATATAACTGAAACTCACAGCTCCCACATCGTGCATTTTTATTTCAGTCTAACACAGAGATCCAACCAGTCCATTCTGAAGGAGATCAGCCCTGGGATTTCTTTGGAAGGAATGGTGCTAAAGCTGAAACTCCAGGACTTTGGCCACCTCATGCGAAGAGTTGACTCATTGGAAAAGACTCTGGGAATGCATAGGAATGTATAGTGTATAGTGGGAAAAGACTGTGATGCTGGGAGGGATTGGGGGCAGGAGGAGAAGGGGACGACAGAGGATGAGGTGGCTGGATGGCATCACTGACTCGATGGACGTGAGTCTGAGTGAACTCCAGGAGTTGCTGATGGACAGGGAGGCCTGGCGTGCTGCGATTCATGGGGTCGCAAAGAGTCAGACATGGCTGAGCGACTGAACTGAACTGAACTGAACTGAACACAGAGAGTATGAATAACTTCAGGTCATAGAGAAGCTTGAGCAACACCAATATCCCGCATTCTTCAGAACAATTCCGAGTATAGGGAATAAGATGCCAAAGGGACTAAGTACTCTGATTATATTTCTACACAGCACTAAATTCCCTTTAAAGAAAGAAGACTGTTACATGCTAAAAGCAAAGAAGAGTCTCCAAGTGTTATGGTTCGTTCTGAATTTCTGAACTTTCCTGAAAAGTTTTAAAAAATTAATGAAAAAGGCTACTCATGCTTTCTTGTACCTTATTTAGTGTATCAAAGGGAAAATGAAGGTAATGCAAAAGTACAAAGAGGCCTAAAGATCTTATACTAAGAAAATCTTACTTTCTAAACAGCCCCAAATTGACTAAATGATCTGAAAAGAAGATTTTTTGTTGGTGTTGTTTTATTATGGTGTCCAAGAGGCACCATGGGAATGTAATCTAAAGGCCAGGACACTAGAAATATGCTCGATAAAGACCTCATAGCAAAACATTTGATCAGCGGACTTGAGAAGCAAACCAAACACTTATAATTACCACAGTTAAAACACAAGTGTAGTATCTTGCCAAAATTTTGTTTTACAAAAAAGGAGGAGGAGGAGGAGGAGGAGGAAGGGTGAGTTGAAGCTAAGTGTTTAGACACTGGAATAATTTTTGCCATAAATTAAAAATAAATATCTTATTGCCAGGGTGACTTTTCAGAATCATAGATTCAAAAGACTTAAATATCACATAATAAGCATATATGATACTATTTTCAGCAAGTATAATAAATATGAACCCACTCCAGTATTCTTGCCTGGAGAATCCCATGGACAGAGGAGTCTGGTGTGTCCCCAGGGTCACAAAGAGTCAGAGATGACTGAAGTGACTTGGCATGTAGGCACATGTAATAAATATGCACATATACATATGAATACACATATTTAGGACATGCAATTGCAACTATATTATTTCAGAATAGATAAATGTAATACTTCAGAAAGATACTAAGGATGTCTCTATCTGTAGAATATTCCACCACAATGGCAACATTTGTTGCTAGGAAACCCAGTGAGATGAATAAAAAAAGAAAGTTCCAACCATGTAAAGATCTGATGTAAGTCTCTAAACAGAACAAATTCATTTCTAGACTTTATGCTCTAACCTTTGCGAGATTTGCATTGCTCCATAAAGAAATCTTAAATATGCAACTTAGAAAATGAAGTAGCTACCAAAGCATCAGGAATGCTCTAAGTTCTCAAATCAGTATCTCTATAGGCCTGCATAGATAATGGCCATTCATCCCTCAGTTGATAAAACCACCACAAAATCACTCATTCATTCAAAAAAAATTATGAAACACAGACTACTCAGGCAGTGATAAAAACTCTGGAGAAAATTCAGCAAAACACAATTCCTGTCCACTGAAAAAAATAAAATTATATATACTGTTATGGAAACACAAGTCCATTGCCTGAAGCACAATGAGACCAAACAATACCAAAATGTCAGTGTTTGAAAAAGAGAAAGGTTAACTGAGGGCCATGCAAGGAGATGCCTTAAAACCCCTAAAACCCTCAAATTCCCCTTTTCTAGGAAAGGTTGGGGGAGGGGTGTAAGTTGCTGGAAAATTTTCCTGTCAGAGCTTTAGTTCTTGATGTCAATCATTTTCCTTATGATCCAGCAATCCCACTGCTGGGCATACACACTGAGGAAACCAGAAGGGAAAGAGACACGTGTACCCCAATGTTCATCGCAGCACTGTTTATAATAGCCAGGACATGGAAGCAACCTAGATGTCCATCAGCAGATGAATGGATAAGAAAGCAGTGGTACATATACACAATGGAGTATTACTCAGCCATTAAAAAGAATACATTTGAATCAGTTCTAATGAGGTGGATGAAACTGGAGCCTATTATACAGAGTGAAGTAAGCCAGAAGGAAAAACACCAATACAGTATACTAACGCATATATATGGAATTTAGAAAGATGGTAACGATAACCCTGTATACGAGACAGCAAAAGAGACACTGATGTATAGAACAGTCTTATGGACTCTGTGGGAGAGGGAGAGGGTGGGAAGATTTGGGAGAATGGCATTGAAACATGTGAAATGTCATGTATGAAACGAGATGCCAGTCCAGGTTCAATGCACGATGCTGGATGCTTGGGGCTGGTGCACTGGGACGACCCAGAGGGATGGTATGGGGAGGGAAGAGGGAGGAGGGTTCAGGATGGGGAACACATGTATACCTGTGGTGGATTCATTTTGATATTTGGCAAAACTAATACAATTATGTAAGGTTTAAAAATAAAATAAAATTAATTAAAAAAAAAAAAAAGAAATATCAAATGGAAAAATTACTTAAAAAGCCACCACTCATGTTGCTGTTAATGTAGTCAAGTTTCAAATTAGTTATCAAATAGCCCTTCAGTGTTAAAAAAAAAAAAAAATCATTTTCCTGTCAGAGCTTTAGTTCTTGATGTCAGTCATGGTCAGGTAGCGAGGCTCCTGTAAACCTCCACCAGATGTTCTTCTCTGTTCTGGTAAGAAAGAGCGAGGTCCCCAGGCTCAACTCTTACCCCTGGAGGTCCAGGCCTGGCTGAGAGGATATCTCAGCTGGTTTCTCCCTCAAGGGCAGGTCCCCAGACTCTGCCCAGCTGGCATCACTGAGGGAGCCAGATGCCCAGGACCAAACTGGCCCTCAGGCTCCACAAGCTGCCCAAATGGCAGAGCACGAGGTTCTACAGACCGCATGCCAGACAGACTGCTACAGCCATTAAGTCACAGAGGTGGGCTCCACCGAGGCACAGACTGAGAGCTGAGCAAGACCACGAAGCGCCCCTCATTGTCAGGTACTTGCTTGGGGGAGGGGCCCACTGTGGCTCCAGTCAATGGCTGAGCAACCATCAATGGTCTTCCAGGGACCACTGCCTGGTAACAGAGATCAGGGACAACTGGCTGCCGCGGTGGCCGAGTGTGGGGGGCTGTGCAGGGCCAGCAGCGCTCTTACAGTATCAATCCAATGAGCACGTACAGAAATGTGAAGGCTTGACTGTCACAAGTGCTACAAAAGAGAAATACAAGCTGCTTTACAATTTGCTAATGGAGGAAGTGGACCTGATTAGGGAGATGAGGAGAAGCTTCCCTGAGAAAATGACACTTTACAATGATATCAACAACATGGAAGTGTTCACTAGGTTAGAACAAGAGGAAACGGTTTTGAAAATAAGGCCTCAGGGCATGGAGAACACCAGAGGGCAGGGTAGCTAGAAAAGGTAAGCTGAGGTAGAAACCAGGGTATGGATGTCACTGTGAATTATGTTAAGGACTTTTGTTTTTCCCTGCAGAGCAACAGGCTAGCTTTGAGGTGTTAACAGCAAGGGAGAAAATGCGATTAGATATGCATTTTCAATGCTCACTTTGGCCACCGTGTAAGGAGAAAACAGGGGAGCCGGAGGACATGTGGGAAAGATTAGTTCAGGCGAGGAGGCTGGCTGCAGGAGAGTCATGAACCCAGTCAATATGGATTTAGGAGACAAAATCAACAGGACCAGGCAATGGCTGCATGTGGGATGCGGGAAGAGTCAGGGATGATTCTAGGGCTTCTGACTCTCACTTCCTTAACTCTTAAAGTTCTTTATAATCCCAGATTTGGGGTCATTAATTATAGTGGTAAATTGTAGGCCATTTTCATGAAAGAACGAGAAAACAGGATACCAAGAAAAATACCGATGTCTCCCACTTAAGCAGAACTGTGTCGTTAGTGGAAATAAGGAACACTGGAGGAGGGCCAGGGTTTATCTGTCTGTTGGCTTGATGTCTGGTTACTTTGAGAAATTAGTTGAATTTTGGTCATGTTGAATATGTCAGAAATGACCAGCTGTCAGCCAAAGATGGGTGCTTATTTCATAGTACAGAATTATTGTGGGTATTAGTTGCTCAAAGATTCAATCCTCCCCAATCCTTTGCATCTAGATGGGGCCAGGTGCTTGTTGGGAGTATGGCCAATAGTACTGGGCTGCAAAGCTTAAGAAGCAGGTGCGATTTTTTTTTTTTCCTGCCTCTTTGTTCCCCATCCACTGACCTCATGCAAGAAGTCTATAAGCCTTAAAAGAGAGCAAAACTCCAAGTATAAGGGAGTAGGCTTCCCTAAAAATTACCAGGTTAGAAGGCTGCTTGCCAACCAGAAACTCTGAACTGGGCTAAGAAAACAAGTTGTACTGTGCAATTCCACTGGAATTTTGGACTATCTTTGTTACCACAGCTAGCAATATCCCAACTAAAACATGGAACCTGATATACCTTTGAAACTTTGAAGGGAAGCCGTCAGATAGGCAATTAGGTACATAGATTCAGAGCTCAAGGAGGAATTCTGGACTGAAAATATTGAGAATCATCTGGGTAATTGTGATGATTAAACCTGAAGGCACAGATGACACTGCTTAAGGAGAAAATACAATTAAGAGAGGAGCTAGTTCAACAGTAGAGAAGACTTCAGAAGTATAAGGTCATTTCCTGCTTATAGATGTAGAGGTAGAGTAGTTAAATGGCTACTAGTATCCAGAAGTATCTATTCAGTGATAGTTCAGTTCAGTCGCTCAGTCGTGTCCGACTTTTTGTGACCCCATGAATCGCAGCACGCCAGGCCTCCCTGTCCATCACCAACTCCCGGAGTTCACTCAGACTCACATCCATCGAGTCAGTGATGCCATCCAGCCATCTCATCCTCTGTCATCCCCTTCTCCTCCTGCCCCCAATCCCTCCCAGCATCAGACTCTTTTCCAATGAGTCAACTCTTCGCATGAGGTGGCCAAAGTACTGGAGTTTCAGCTTCAGCATCATTCCTTCCAAAGAAATCCCAGGGCTGATCTCCTTCAGAATGGACTGGTTGGATCTCCTTGCAGTCCAAGGGACTCTCAAGAGTCTTCTCCAACACCACAGTTCAAAAGCATCAATTCTTCGGAGCTCAGCTTTCTTCACAGTCCAACTCTCACATCCATACATGACCACAGGAAAAACCATAGCCTTGACTAGACGAACCTTTGTTGGCAAAGTAATGTCTCTGCTTTTGAATATGCTATCTAGGTTGGTCATAACTTTCCTTCCAAGGAGTAAGCGTCTTTTAATTTCATGGCTGCAGTCACCATCTGCAGTGATTTTGGAGCCCCCCAAAACATAAAGTCTGACAGTTTCCACTGTTTCCCATCTATTTCCCATGAAGTGATGGGACCAGATGTTATGATCTTAGTTTTCTGAATGTTGAGCTTTAAGCCAACTTTTTCACTCTCCACTTTCACTTTCATCAAGAGGCTTTTGAGTTCCTCTTCACTTTCTGCCATAAGGGTGGTGTCATCTGCATATCTGAGGTTATTGATATTTCTCCCGGCAATCTTGATACCAGCTTGTGCTTCTTCCATCCCAGCATTTCTCATGATGTACTCTGCATAGAAGTTAAGTAAGTAGGATGACAATATACAGCCTTGACTACTCCTTTTCCTATTTGGAACCAGTCTGTTGTTCCATGTCCAGTTCTAACTGTTGCTTCGTGACCTGCATATAGGTTTCTCAAGAGGCAGGTCAGGTGGTCTGGTCCATCTCTTTCAGAATTTTCCACAGTTTATTGTGATCCACACAGTTAAAGGCTTTGGCATAGTCAATAAAGCAGTTAAGTAGCCTCAGCTATCCTGCTAGCTGCTAGCCTTAACTAGCCTGCTCCAAGAATATTTATTGAGCAACTATTATATCTCAGGAACCCTGTGGGGCACATGGAAAAAATGTTTCAAAAGGGAACTAAATAGCTTCTTGATGAAGGTGAAAGAGGAGAGAGAAAAGGCTGGCTTCAAACTCAATATTCAAAAAACTAAGATCATGGCATCCAGTCCCACCACTTTATGGCAAATATGGGGAAAAAATGGAAACAGTGACAGGTTTTATTTTCCTGGGCTCCAAAATCACCGCAGATAGTGACTGCAGCCATGAAATTAAAGGATACTTGCTCCTTGGAAGAAAACCTATAACACACCTAGACAATGTGTTAAAAAGCAGAGACATCTCTTTGCCAACAAAGGTCTGTATAGTCAAAGCTATGGCTTTTCCTATAGTAACGTACAAATGTGAGAGGAGGACCATAATGAAGGCTGAGCACCAGATAATTGATGCTTTCAAACTGTGGTGTTGGAGAAGACTCTTGAGAGTTCCTTGGACAGCAAGCTTATCAAACCAGTCAATCCTAAAGGAAATGAATCCTGAATATTCATTGGAAGGATTGATGCTGAAGCTCCAATACTTTGGCCACTTGATAAGAAAAATTAACTCATTGGAAAAAACTGATCCTGGGAAAGATTGATAGCACAAGGAAAAGGGGTGACAGAGGCTGAGATGGTTGGATAGACAGCATCACTGACTCAAAGGACATGAGCTTGAATAAACTCCAGGAGATGGTGAAGGACAGGGAACCCTGGCATGCTACAGTCCATGGGGTTGCAGAGTCGGACCTAACTTCACGACTGATCAACAACAGAAACATTGCTATGAAAGCTTACAATAGGGGACTCCACCTGGCCATAAAGCCAATGGGAGTTTCACAGAGGATCTTTTAAGCAGTGGCCTAAAGGCACAGTAGGAGCTAGGTGAGAGTTGGTGGGCAGACCATTCTTGAGAGTACAGCATGAAGATCCTGATGGCAAGAAGCCTGAGACATTTGAGAAAGTGAAGGAGTGAGAATATGGTAAGGGGAGAAGAGGGCCAAAAGCTAACTAAGGATGAGATCATTCCAGAACCCTTTAGGCTCTACAGTAAGGATTTTGGACTTTATCAAAAGTGATGGGATACAATTTGAGGGTATTAAGCAAAGAAAGGGCATAAAATAATGACATGAATGTCATTTGTTTCATGTATATGATTTTAAGTAGGTTTTTACAAGCCATTTAACACTATAACCACCTATCGGAGAAGGTTATTGAGAGGATATGACTGTCACTTGATCTACAAGCTGGACCTGAGCAATCAGACACTTCTTGCCTCCTCCTCTGGGCATGGAATGTATGCTCTGACCACCACTCCGGCACTGGGAGCTACTTCAAGACTGCAGCCTTGAGACAGCAATGTGCCATTAAGATCATCTAAATGGTATACAGGACTAAATCCCAGATGGCCCCTACATAAACTCCTATGACTCTGGAGAGCAGGTACAGAGATCTATTCATCTTGTAGCTGCCCAAGGCAAGTCTACTACACAAGTCCCTTTGTTCACTAAATTGCGACCTAGCAATCTAGAATAGTCTGTCTCTCTCTCTGGTTTTTCCTTGCCTTCCATATACAGGGAGAGATTCAGATTTCTGGGAATCTCCTGAGATTCCTCTGTAACGGAATTCAAATAGCACTAGGCAACTCTATTACATAGGGTTTACATTTAAATTGTTCATTTTATTACTCAGGAGAACAGTGATGTTTCCCAGTGAAGGAGAAATGCTCAGGAACAATGAAGAGAGAGAAATAACGATTCTACTACTTCTCCTGAAGTCTAACGGGAGAGTAAGAGAGACGAAGAAACTAGAATGAATAGGATATAAAAGCCTCAAGGGTTACTTTGAAGAATGGAAAACT
The DNA here is from genome assembly GCF_002263795.3 of Bos taurus. Taxonomy (NCBI): domain Eukaryota; kingdom Metazoa; phylum Chordata; class Mammalia; order Artiodactyla; family Bovidae; genus Bos; species Bos taurus. The sequence continues at coordinate 27,513,129 of NC_037336.1, forward strand.
GTCTGAAGGACCTATTGAAGTAATTCAAGCATATTTACAGGAGTGCTAACGTAAACACTCAATTCAAGTGGACAGAGCGGTGGCCTGCAAAGCAAGCTGCATTTTAATAGGAACAACTACGGCAGGGGTAAAAAAATAAAAATAAAAAATTCTACAAATCCCTGGCTTAAAGTTCCATAGCAAAATCCAGAAGGTAGAAGGCAGAACAAAGAACACTTTGTTCCCCTATTCAAATCTGTTGGCTTGACTTTAAATTATTTTTAAAGCCTAAAGGTTTTACTGTATTTCTCTAAAATTTGTATTTATGGACCATTAGTTACATTTGCTTTTCAGATTCCTTTCAGATTTACAAAAGAGAACACTTGCAACAGTTACTTAGGAGATGAGGGCAGCTGCATTGGTCCTGAGTAGCAATACTACTACTAGAGTTGCCTAGTCCTATATAGTCTACAATAAAGAAAAGAGAGATTGAAAGCTTTTTGCTTTTCTTTTTCGCTTCATTCCATTATAAATCATAAAAGCCTATCACAGTTAACTCGCCATCCTTACCTTAGTGCCTCATCCGACCCAGCACATTTTTAGTTCAATATGAAACTTTTCAGAAAAGTAAACCAAGTCTTTCCTTTGAGGTAACAAAAGAAGAGGTATAGCAGATTTCATTTCACAAAATGCACTTCTTCTACCGGCAATTTAAAAATTAGCTGAAGTAAAATGAAAGAACCTTTGGTGCAATCATTTAGCCTTTTTTCCATTAAAGTAACATTTTAACATAATAGTTTGAACACTCATGCTCAGACACTGCACACTGTTTTTGGACATTTCTCAGAAACATCCCTAATGATATCTCCATCACAAAACAGGACACACATATGCTACACATTGGCAAGACTATTTTCAACCATGGCAGTTACCTACCAGATTTGAAGACTCTTCATTTGGAAATAAAGAGGGCAAATAAATTCTAATGAAGTACTCAGAACTTTACTTTTTCTTATCATTGAAACTTCTTGGTGCAAACAACCATTTAGTAAAATTACACTTTGAAGAGGTTCCACAAAATGTTGAGAAGAAAAAAACCCACACATGATAAGTCAATAATATTTGTAGTTTAAAAATGGAGGTTATTTTGTAATTGCTTCTAAATTCAAATCTCTAACCTAGGGGTGAGAGCTGGCCTTCAAGCTGAAGAGGGAACAACAGTCTGTTTTTCCCATAGCGGGCATTAGGGCCTGGTGTGGTGAATAACCTTGTACTTCCTGGTGGCTGCTGCTGCTGCTGCTAAGTGGCTTCAGTCGTGTCTGACTCTGTGCGACCCCATAGACAGCAGCTCACCAGGCTCCCCCGTCCCTGGGATTCTCCAGGCATGAACACTGGAGTGGGTCGCCATTTCCTTCTCCAATGCATGAAAGTGAAAAGGGAAAATGAAGTCGCTCAGTCGTGTCCGACTCTTAGCGACTCCATGGACTGCAGCCTACCAGGCTCCTCCGTCCATGGGATTTTCCAGGCAAGAGTACTGGAGTGGAACTTCCTGGTGGCTACAGCTAGATATTCCACAAGGTTTCTACAGGAAAAGACTTCTTTTCAATGTTTTAATCTTTCATTACGTTAGCCTCCGTCATTAGAATCAGTTTCAGTAGCTTTATGTGGTTCACAAATAAAACAGTTGGAACAACATTATCCTGAAGTCTCTTCACCTCTCTGAGCCTTCATCATCTCAAGTGTAAAATGAAAGAGTTGGTCTTCAGGATCTAACTTCGTATTAATTAGTAAATGTGAGAGTGAATCGTTTTCCAAATAGGTACTTGTGAAAAATAAAGGATAAAGGACTGACTCTAAGGTCACAAGTTACTGAAGTTAACAGTGCCTACCCCATACACTTATCCTGAAGTTTGGATTAAATAGTTCAGATGAGATGCTGGACACACAGTGGTTACTCCACTTATCAGTTCCTTCTCATCTTTTCATTCAGATGACCTCCTTAGTTATCTACAGAGGATTTACCTATGAACTGCATGAATATTTAACTTCTTTAGGAATGTCACTTTGTCTTAGAGTTCCCTATGTCTTGTCAATTACCAAGCACACTGGTGAGGAATCAATGTCTGTTCAATAAATAAGGCTGATGAAGGGACCCTTGGAATATATTGACCCTGACTGCCAGGTCCCAAAGATTCCTGATGGAACTCGAGGTTACCAGATTTGTGCCCCACAACACCTATTCCCCTGTCCTGCTAAGAAATACCACAGGACTTACAGCAGCAGAAGAAACATTTGCTTTTGCTGCAGCAATAACAAGAAATGGGAGTTTCAGGTATGCACCAGCAGCCTGGGAGGATGAGCCCCAGTGCTGTAGTCTCTTGCTTCAGTGGTTTATTTTCAGAAAATTCCCCCAAAGTCTAAAGATAATACCTATGGAGCTAATTACACACCTGTGTGGGACCCATCATTATTTTAAAATTTGATAATATCTTTTAAATGGTTAGCAATTCATCTTTTTTTTTCTGAACTTAAACTTCATTTGGAGTAATATTTGTAATATGTCTTTGCAATTTACAATGTATGAGGCTACCATTCTATGATGTTTTGAAGGCCTAATTTTACAGCCCCCAAATTTTTAATAGACAACATGCCGTGTGTGTGTGTGTTTTTTATTTCTCTTTTCTTCCTTTATCCATCACTCACTTTAGATTTAACCTTCACTCTTTCAAAATATGAAAGATCTTGGAAAAACATTTTTTTTAATATTTCTGGGTTTTACTATGTTATTCATAATATGGCATCATAAAAGCCTCAAACGCAAATGATACTTTTGTAGGGACACCTACAGGGATACCTTTTAAGGGACACATAAGTTAATCATTTCACATATTCCACACTTTTTTTATTCCTTATCACATTTTGTTGAAGGTCAGACAGGTCATATGACTGGCTCAAGGTCTTAACAGCTGGTAGAATATGAACTTAATTCTTATATAAAATAAAGGTTGTACGTAACACTTAAGATTCTATGATTCTATCAGCGGCCCTTGAACTCTCCAAAGGGAAGTGTTTTGTGGTAAATTTCAGGCCTCATGGCAGACTTGACTTCGAAGTTCCTTGTGGCTATGGCCTGTGTCTTCCTGTATCTCATGTCTGGCAGGCAGAAGAGAGTGGATGTTTAGTGAACATTTGAGGAGAGTCTGTTATCAAACCCTTGGGCTCTTGAGAACCTGCCTATGAAGCCACCAGCTGGAGAGCTGCCAATCACATCCAGATTCCTTTCCTGGCCAGAGTTATCCCCTGAAATGGGATCCTGGATTTTTCTCTAAAATCTGAATTTATGACTCTTCTGGCAGTGTACCCACTGCTTGAAGAGGTGGGGAAAGAAGACAACTTCTGCCTCCTCTTGGGAAGTCACTGGAAATCCTGCCCACCCTCTAGACCCAATTCAAGACCCATTCCTTCCTTCAGCCTTCCCTGCCCCTGCCAGACTCTCTCTACCTCTTGTCCATCTCCCCATAGTGTCGGCTCCAGATGCTCCCAATGACCCTTACTCTCCACAGAAATACTCTTTATCAGCTTTATGAAATGCAATTTATGTACCCCACAATTCAGTCATTTAACATGTGCAATTCAATGGATTTTAGTAGATCCACATTCTTTTAACTTATATTTATCAAAAAGATATGAGGTACAAAGTAATAATTACAGTTATCTAATCTAATGGGGCCAATTGATAATTCTGATTGGTTGACTTTATTTTTTATTTTTTATTTTTTTCTCCAATTTTATTTTATTTTTAAACTTTACATAATTGTATTAGTTTTGCCAAATATCAAAATGAATCCGCCACAGGTATACATGTGTTCCCCATCCCGAACCCTCCTCCCTCCTCCCTCCCCATACCATCCCTCTGGGCCGTCCCAGTGCACCAGCCCCAAGCATCCAGCATCATGCATCGAACCTGGACTGGCAACTCGTTTCCCACATGATACTTTACATGTTTCATTGCCATTCTCCCAAATCTTCCCACCCTCTCCCTCTCCCACAGAATCCATAAGACCGTTCTATACATCAGTGTCTCTTTTGCTGTCTCGTACACCGGGTTATCGTTACCATCTTTCTAAATTCCATATATATGCGTTAGTATACTGTATTTATGTTTTTCCTTCTGGCTTACTTCACTCTGTATAATAGGCTCCAGTTTCATCCACCTCATTAGAACTGATTCAAATGTATTCTTTTTAATGGCTGAGTAATACTCCATTGTGTATATGTACCACAGCTTTCTTATCCATTCATCTGCTGATGGACATCTAGGTTGCTTCCATGTCTTGGCTATTATAAACAGTGCTGCGATGAACATTGGGGTACACATGTCTCTTTCCCTTCTGGTTTTCTCAGTGTGTATGCCCAGCAGTGGGGTTGCTGGATCATAAGGCAGTTCTATTTCCAGTTTTTTAAGGAATCTCCACACTTTAACTTCACTAAAAACAAAATCTATCAAGCAGTTGAACTGTACTGGTTTTTCACATACACAGGCAAGAAATATCCCAGAAGAAGCCTAAATTAAGCAAATGAATGAAAGCTGCAAGGCTACTCCAGAGCTGATCTGGGGCACAGCAGACATCAGGGACAAATTGAACACCCACTTGTTCAATCTGCCTGATCTCTTGCCAAGATTATTCACACGTTTCAGCACCAAACATTCAACCAGCTCTGTCCAAAACATTTTGAGAATTTTCAACTAGTTAAATTTTTACTCTTCCAATTTCTCTTAGCCATTTTGGAGACAAAAGCTAACAAATCTCTTTTCCCTGCGGTCTTTGTTGTGGGTCTGTTGATGCTGAGAGAGCAGACTTGCTGGGATGTCTTCAATCTTCAATGTTCTTTTTTGGGCCAGTGACACCATATAATGGGATCACCCCACTAACTCTAAGCATTTCAGGGGATACTGAATGTTCTCCTAAAGCACTAAAAGCAGTCATCTATTTTTAAATGGGGAAATTAATGTAATACAAAATAGTGTCTATCAGCAAACCACAACAGTGCTTGATCACTTTTAATCTAAATCTTCCACAAAAGTGCTTTGACTGATTTGAGTTACCATTTTAATGACACTTATTTCATCTCTTGAAATGAGATGGGCTGCTGTTTGAAAACACATATCACTCTGAACGCTGCGTAAGGGTTTTTAGCATTGTTTTTAAACCAAAGGAAATCTTTAAACACACACAGTGGGAGATTTTAATAGATCACAGATAAGGTGTTTTGGTACAATCAAAGTTACTGAAGTATATAACAGTCAGCTTAAGCGCTTTTCAAAGCAAATTTCAACTTAAATGCTGCTTAGGACAGTTTAATATGCCCATTTTAACCCATTCTGAATATTCTAATGATCCCTTTAATAGTATCTAAGAAAAAAAAATTATCCATTGTCAACAATAAGAAATTGATATGCAATAACTGGCAAATTTAGGGCTAAGTGACACAGCGTTCTCAGTGGTAATTTTGTGTTCAAAATCAGTGCCATTATTATACTTTGAAAGCAGAATTTTAGATGAACTTTGTCAATTAATTAGTATCAATAACCTATTCTAAACTAGAATATCTTTTGAATGCAGTTGCTAATTCACAAATAATAGGTTATCTCTTTAAAAATCCTTCTGGTTTAGTCTTAACGACTGGATATCTTTCAAAAAGCTATCATGGACTCCCTCACTTTTCTGAAACAGAGCACAGTGAACTCAACTTTTCATTCAGGCAGGGAAGCAGAAAGGTACCCAGCCTGCTATCCCAACTCCGAATCAGGAGATCTAATTCTAGAAGCTCTAACTCTTCACTTTCTAACTGGGACACTAACTTTCAAACTGCAAATTACTTTGAAAGTTATTCTAAGCTCCTATAATAACACCGTCAAATGCAAGGCGAGGTGAGTCAGAGCTGATGGTACTCTCCCCTCAAATTGTCCCCAAATGCTTATCTTCTGCCCTTTCAGGTTTTTACCAGGTAATATGGTTGTCACTGTCATCGGTGTACCTACCATACAGCTCTTTCTTTTCTTCACCCTACCCCTTCAAATGGTTTTCTGTGGTTTATAATAACTGATAATAATCATTTCATGTATATCAGCTTCAGTCTCTTACTTGGTGGCTGAATTGTGTGAGTTGGGTCAGCCTGGATGTGCAGGAACCCCTTTTACTTCTTTTCAGGATCCCGATAATTTGCTATATTGATACTACTGTATATATATTAAGATAATTCAAAAAGTCAAAGTGCTTCCTAAATGTAAAAATAAGTACTTTCAGTTATGTGCGGATAAATTCTATTAGTAACACACAAATTGTCAAAGGTCATGAAGTTAATGGCAAATCTACAACTAAACCCAAGGATCCTGCCTCCCAGGTTCTAAAGAAATGGTCTATATATTTTGCCTTCTTTTCCTACTACTTATTTCCTACTGAATAGCTTTCCTCTCCCAACTTGACTGCCTCCCAAAAGAGGTACACCCTCCCCTCCATCCCTGAGAACTTTGACCCAGCACCCTCTCCACCACTCTGCCCAAGACCCTATCTGTCATTCCATCTCAACAATCACTCCTCAGAAGATCCTTCATTATCAGCTATGCACCCTCTCTTTTCACTCTCACCACATGACAGGAAGCAGCACCAAGTTGCCATTTCTTCATACCTGACCTGGAGATCTTGTTTTATCAACAGAAGTACTGACAGTTTTATCAAACATGTTTTGTAAGGAAAATACATTTTTTTTTCCTTATCATCATTTTACTGTAGCTATTATCCTAGGCTCTCATTATCTTAAAACCAGGTATGTCCTATAACAGCTCAACTAAAGCTTTCCTCCATGGGAATTGGTCCAATATTGTCTAACAATTTTTCCTTAAATGATGCTTAAAACACGTCACTATATAATAAAGAAACTATGTTGGCTGTCACATCACATAAAACTTAAACTCCTCCGTCAGTTTTCAAAACTCTTCCTAATGACAAAAGTCACATTTATTGAGTGTTTAACAGGTGCTGGTGACTATTATAATCATTTTACATGTATTAATTACTTTAATTCTTCCAACAAGTCAATGAGGTAAGTACTATTCTCATCCTCCTTGAACAGATTCAGAAAGTGAGGTCCAGAGGGGTGAAGCAATTTGTGCGAGGTGACACAAACTGTAGAGTCAGCATTTGAGAATCTGATGCCAGCAGCTGAACTCTTAAAACTTACACTAAACATCAAAACCCATCATCTTCACTAACTCTATCCATTCATAACCCGCACAACACCTACATAAAAACTTCAGTTTTTTGCATTCCCTGGTGGCCCACTGGTTAGGACTCTGCACTTTCACTGCAAGGAACACAAATTTGATCCCTGGTGGGGAAGCTTAGATCCCACATGCCACCCAGGGATCAAATCCGGGTCTTCTGCATTGTAGGCAGACGCTTTACCATCTGAGCCACCAGGGAAGCCTTCCCACATTCCACACAAAATGGCAAAAAATTAAATAAATAAACAAACAAGAGAGTTCTGTCTCAGATCAATCCAGGCTCCTGCCTCTTTTTTTAACTCTGATGTTCAATCATCTAAATTTTATCCATGTTTCAACACTCAACTAGACTTACCACATTGGTGAAACTTCCCTGAGATAATCTAATCATTTTAGTGTTACTGACCAGATGGAAGAAAAGCTCCTTATCATTATCTTCCTGTTTTGAATTTGATGGGGTTCAGGACATGCTACCCCCAAATATGGCACCTTGACGCACTGAATATTTTAAGCTGAAGGAGTTTCAAAACACAGCAGCAGCAAAGTCATTTTGACTTCCCTTCAGCCTTCTCCCTTGAAACAGGTCATAAAAACTCATGTAAAAGGTGTCCTCTATACACCCAGAGTAAAAGAGCACCCTTACCTCTGAAGACAAAGAGATGCCAAGAATTTTAACAGGCTTACCAAGCTTCCCCCATTTTACTACACTTACAACCTGTCATATTTCTACACAATCGCCCACTCTTCAAACCTACCACGCATGTACTCAGGGCAAACTGCTTTTTCTGGGCTTCTTTTATGAAGACGTTTGTGACATACAAAAATTAAATAAACGTGCATGTTTTTCTCCTGTTACTCTGTCTTTATTAGTTTAATTTCCAGACCCAGCCACGGACCTTTGAGGGTGGAGGGAAGCTTTTTTCTCCCTACATATTCCATAACACCAAACTCTGTACAAATCCCATTGCATGCATTCAATCAATATTTATTGACCAACTGATTTATCCACTCCAAAACGTATCATTCTAAAAGAAAAGCTAGAGCTAGGCCTTCAAAAATGCCTGGAGTCAGGAAGAAAGACGAGAGTAGGAGACAACTGAGGCATAAAATGAGTCGTCAGAAGCCTGTGAGTATTTTTTATCACCGCTCTCCCACTGCAAAGAACTTTGACATCTGTGTAAATCACTTACCTAGAAACAGTAAATTATCTCATTAAATGTAGCAACAGGGGAAAATTAATACTTTTCAAGAAATATTTTTTAATTTCATATAAAGCCTTAAAAGAGTTAAGTGATTGTTTTATTTCAATTATATATAATCTAAAAAAAAATCAATATAAAAAAAGATGGCAGAAAAAAAAATTCAAATTTAACTCTATGCCTAACTGTCCCTGGTTTTCAGATAGCTTTATTCAACCAGCTTTAAGAACAGTATCAAAAACCTTAATTAGATTCATAATTAATATACTCAATGGTTGAACAGACTTTATAAGAAAATATATTTTTTAATTTAATGTCTCCCTACTCTTCTCATATTCCCAAACCCTTGGCCCAGCTCTCCATCTCCACTCCTTTCACACACCCACAGGGTGTTCAAACTATAGGCCTCTCTTATCACGTGCTTCCCTGGCTCAGATGGTGGCTCAGACGGTAAAGAATAGACCTGCAATGCAGAAGAGCCAAGTTCAATCCTTGGATTGGGAAGATCCCCGGAGAAGGGAATGGCAAACCACTGCAGTATTCTTGCCTGGAGAATCCTGTGGACAGAGGAGTCTGGTAGGCTACAGTCCATGGGGTCACAAAGAGTCAGCCACGATTGAGCAACCAACACACAATCTTATCATATGATGAAAACAAACAGCCTTTGTTACAGAACAGAATCTTCCATTTACAGAGACTGCTGATAATGAGTGCTGGGTATGTGAGGTAACATTACACGGTCTCAATCTATATATACTCTGAAGGTGCAAAGCTTTGTGATTTCCAGCTCTCTGGGTATAATGCAAAGTCAAATGCCAGATCAAAAAATAAATTTGAGAGCCAGCATGATCAAATCAAGGGACAATGATTCCCTTTGAACTACCCATCCGATCAGGATTTTACATCAACATTAGTACTATCAGCACCTCGCCTAAACCAGCTGTGCTCATCTTCTAAACTAAAAATAAGATGCCCTATCTAAAATAGCGAGGGACAATATCAGGAAGCCAGGTTTCATTAAAGGGTTTCTTCAATTTCTCCATGAAAAGAAAAACTGGTAAGATATGTCTGTAAGTATATACTTACAGAGGCTTCCCAGGTGACGCTAGTGGTAAAGAACCCTCTTGCCAGTGCAGGAGATTTTAGACACATGGGTTAGATCCCTGGGTTGGGAAGAGCCCCTGGAGGGCATGGCAACCCACTCCAGTATTCTTTCCTGGAGAATCCCATGGACAGAGGAGCCTGGCGGGCTACAGTCCATAGGGGCGCACAGAGTCAGACACTAATGAAGAGATTTAGCCCACACGAATATACCTACACACACACACACACACACACACACACACATCCCTCCCACTGGATATACAAATGCCTCATTTCTATCCTTTCAGGTCAGTATTCTTTCTTTTCTTGTAAATTGCCAATTTATATAATGATCTAGTGATACGCGCTTGACTGGCATGAAACATTACTCATTAAAAACATAATAGCAATGGCCCAAATGAATTGTGAGCAACACTGTTGATATAAACCATCAGCTGCTATGATTTTCAGGCCAAATCATTCTGAAACAGCTAGATTTTTTTTCCCCTCTGCGTTTTTGATATATGCATTCAAATTGCTTCTTGGGCAAGACCCAAGCAACTGACCTAAAGCTAAAATTTTAATTTGGAATGTATTATTTAAAAGTCTCTTATAGAATAATAGGAATAATAGTTTAACTCTTAAGTATTAAGTTAGATGGCATCTTATAGGATTTAAACAAAATACTGCTGAGGGGTTATTGCTAAATAGATAAGGGCTGGCAACAATATCCTGATTAATTTCAAAGCATGTATCAAATTTTTAAAAGTTCAACTGTGCTACAAGACACATAAATAAAAACACTTCTGGGCCCCTGTGACCCTCACCTAGGGTCTGTGAAACAGCTGTCATGGAGAGCTTCTGGTTGGGCAGAGCTCCTGGGATACTGACATGACTTATTGAGCTCTGAAGCATCTGGATGGGTCAGCATGGAAAAGCTGAGGGAGTATTTGTGTCCCAGAAGGCTGTGCACTCACACGGACACACAAACAGGAAGTGCACCCACAAACACGCACCTAGAAAACTGATCAAGACCTCTAGAATACAGGCAGCTTCTTTTAAATACCCAACGAAAATGTAAAAGTTCCTTTCCATCCTTTTGGTTCCATTGTGAAGTGATAAGTACCAGTACTTATTGTAGTACTGAAGTTCCGCACCAATACTTCATTTTCTAGAGCCTACAGATGAACACTGAGTTGATTTTGGCTGCTTAAGCAGGAGAATGAGAAATTATGATTAATTACTCAGTTGCCAGATAGCCACCGACCGTGTATTGTCCACATTGGCCAAATCCTTTCTGTCCTTCTTTTAACGCCTTCTGCTTAGTCCAGTGAGTGGCACATAGCAGATGTTTAATAAATGTTTGAAAGCTTTTTATTTATTTTGGATACAGCACTGTGCTCAGCATGATGTGAATATAAAGACACTGATGACAACTCCAGGCTTTTAAGGGCTTACACATAACATCTCAGTTGTAGGACTTTACCTTCAGAAAACACATGGAATATATTCATCTACTGCTTTTTTTTTTCTGAGAGAAGAGGTTTTTAAGTGTCAGGTAATCATTTAGAGTCCTAGACTATTCCTTCTCTTTCTTCTGTGTTGACAAAGTATTATTCAAGCTAAAAAAAAAAAATAGGTATAACATCAATTAGCAAATGCTTAGTTTCAATAAGTCATGTTGGTCGTGCCTTCCAGCTTTCCAATGTGAGCTCATATTCTGGTCCAAGAGTTAATTTGGGGGCTGGCACAGATTTCTATGTTTAAAAGCTAGCTCACTGGTGTCCCTTTAATGTCTCTACTGGAAGCACATCCTAAATAATTACCCCGCTGGTCTTGGGCATCTCTCAAGGCATGTCCAGAGTCTCACTTTCCATCGCATTGCTTTGAGAACTCTTCTTCATTTCCACTTTCCTTTAAATTAGCAAGTAAGACTGGGAATCCTCCAGACTCAGTTCAGACTGTATTCTCTAATTAGATGACTGGAAAACTTTAATTAATAAGATGACCCCAGCATAACAATCGGGTCATACTGTTAAGCACTTATAACTTACAAATTTGAACAAGCACTGATTTTTGCAAGTCAGCCAACTTTGTTAGTTCTCAACAATACTTTAATTAGGCTAGACAGAAAGTAGCCTGTGCTAATGTGTGTCCTGGCTAAATTCCAGTGGGGGATTATTGCAATCTGGCCTACCTAAACTTTCGTGGGTTTCATTTGAATACAGTATGCTTCTCCATTCTCTGCTTCTATTTCATTCTGCCCTGATACTTTATGTGGGCTCAATTGTTCACCCTAAACACTATGGCTATCCTGTTAACAAGACCTGCTAAAAACCTACCACATCCAGAAGACCGATGCACTAAGAGGTGCACAGTGTATTCTAAGAAACTCACTTCCCTCTTCTCACATACAGCCAGAACACCCAAGCTGATCCCTATGAAAGCATCATTTTTATCCCCTCTCCTCCCCACCTTGCTCTGATCCCGCACCCAGAACACCCACCGCCCACCACACCTACATTTTCAGAGGACCCAAGTGCACTTTTAGGAGGACTGCACCATCACTGCCAATAAGAAAAACTTCATATGCACCTGGTTCTAAGTTTACTAAGCAATTTTTTTGCCTCTATTTCTGCTAATTGTCCTGAACTGTGTTAAAGAAAAATGCAGGAGGTGCTATATTAATCCATAAAATCAGGAGCTAGAAAAGCACCTTCTGACCTGGCTCTCCCAGAAAAAGGCAATTTTTAAACGCAAAATTTAATCATAAAATCATCAAGTTAAAGGGACCTTCATGAAGTCTATCACTTACTCCCCTCTCTCCAGGTATGCAAGTTAGAGTTCACCAAAAGACTCAGTTGACAGAAGAAATTAAGTTGGAACAAGAGACATTATATAGTTTAAGACAGGATAATTTAAAAGATGAATCTCTGCTGTTTTACTATACTTCTTCAGCAAAAAATGGGCCTTCTGGTGAATTCGAATATCAAATATTAAAATGCCTGTTGAATATTCTCAGGTTTGGGGTATCACCTAAGGATATAAATAGCTTAAGTATTTTTAATTGCAAGTTCCTGACAGGCAATAGTTGTCACTTGTGTGTGTTTGCGTGTGTATGTGTGTGTGTGCATTTCTATAAAAGGAAGAAAAAGTTACCCAACTTTTTAGTCTTAAAAAACATTTATCTTTTAAATTGTAATTATATTATTAACTCTTACCCAAATCTTTTATACAATTAAAAATTCATAATTTGACCCAAAACTTCTCACATCTCCCTCTTCATGTAAACGATTACATACCCACCTCATAATGAATGCATACTCTTTATTTGAAATCTTAAAAAGTTCTGCAAAGACAAACACAGTATGTGTACATTTTAGCAGATTAGGGAAAGGACAAAGTGAGTGTCAAGGTCCTCAATAGTCGTTTCTGGTACCAAAGGAAAAATGACATTCACTGAGTGTTATATAACATCCACCTGGCTCAAACTGAACTGAGCAAAACAGCCAAGAATGTAAAAGCTTGGTTGAGCAGATAATTGACCATAAAAAAGTAACTTCCAAATAAATCTAGATTCAACGTTGTCTCTCCAGTCGATATGCCCACAAATGCTTACTCAGCATTCCCCTTCCCTAATGCCCATCTCAACCTACCTCCCAATCTCCTTTGTCTCCCCTCCTGCTTTTTTCCGTAACTCCATAGCTGCTAAACCACCAGCCCACTCTTCTTTACTACCTACTTAGAAACACACAAAAAAATCACTTAGTTTTCAAAATCTCTAGATGGCTAGGTTGCTTCCCTAAGGATTCTATTTCCATAGATCAAGAGGATGGCTATGACCCAGGTCCATGGTGCTCCTTGGAGTATGACCCCCTCACAAGTTCACAGCAGCCAGGCTCCAGGCTCCTCTTCCCTTCACCATCACTTACACTGTCTGTCCTCTGGACAACTCAAAACCTATTATGAACGAAACCTGCTTTTACCTCTAAGTGCTCCTTCTAGCACCTCACTTTTTAGCTTAGTGGATCTCAATGAGGGAACTATTTTGCCATTTGACAATGTCTACAGGTTTTTCTGGCTGTCACAACTAGGCATTTAGTGTGTAGAGGCCAGGGATGCTGCAAGACACTCTAGAATGCAGAGAACAGCCCCCACTACAAAGAACCTTCCAATCCAAAATGGTAATATTTTTGCTGAAGCTGAGAAAGTGCTTTGCCTGAAGCCCACTTTGTCTCTTCCTTGGTTATTCCACTCATGTACTCATTGAATAAATATTCCCATTCCCTCCCAATTCATCATCCTCATCCCAGCTACCTCCAGACTCTCCCTAACCATCCTTCTTCTCTAGCTCCAATCACCTGGTTAAACCAAACTCTCCCCAAATTATTATTTGTACAATTATTTCAAATATCTACCATCCTCAGAACACCTTTCTTGCTTCCTGGTTATGTTCCTTTTCAGTCCCATATTTCTGATCATCTTTATTAAGGTCAGAATACAGAATGATGTCTCTTCTAACAGAAGGACCTCATTGGCTCTCATCCTTTGAGAAAACAAAACTTCCACCCAACTCAGTGGCCAATCAAGGGCCTCTGCATCACGTAGGCAGTGCTCCTCTCCAAGAAGGATGTCTGTCATCTCTCCTACTAACCACATTCCTCCCACCTTTTCTATTATCTTCCTTCTGCTCGACCCACCTTCTTGTTCTCCAGTGTCCACAATGAGAATCCAGTAACCTAACTAACCCTTCCAATCTGACATTGATTTTTTTTTCCACCCAAGCCTATAGTTGGTCAGACATTCTATTCTCACAGACAGCTAGAGCTGTCACAGACCCTCAGTTTTGTTTAGTCTAAGGACAAGGAAACTTCCATTTTCTGTGCTTCCATTCCAATTCTTAGAAAGTTGGGTCATGACAGAGACATACCTGGTTCCCCTATAGATGCACATCCCTCTGTTTCACCAAGACCTCTGATCAATTTAACAATCAATTTATTGCTGCTTTGCCCTCATATTCCCCACAGAGCTTGCCCCAAACTTCACCCTTACTCTCATATCATGTTGCTTCTTATTCTACTACGGGGAACTGGGCCAATCAGCTTGATAATTAACATCTAGAGAGATACAAATCCTATCCTTTAAGGCTTAAACTCCTTCCCAAAGTACGCAAGTCCATCCACAAACTGCAGCCCTGCCCCTTCCATTCCCTGCTTTGCCTCCCATTTCCCCTCAACTTGCCAGCATGTCAAACTCCTCATCGTCTGATGTGCTGACCCTTTCTTTCTCACCTTTTTGCTACTATCATTCTTCCTCCTGGGATTCTGTTTCCTCTAGTCTATAGTTATGAAAATTTTACTATCATACACCAGCCCTTCATACCTTCTGAGATCGTCCTATGAGAAGAAAACTTACAGCTTTCACCAAATCTTCTCAGGACTTAATTCTTACTTCTCTTATAGCAGTTATCATTCCGTGTTATTTTGTAGGGATCTACACTACCATTAGTTTCAGAAATCATATCATTTAATATCTTTAACAGAGGTCCAACTTTTTTTCTAAAACCCAAATCCACTCTCGGTTTCTGTCTTATATTACAAACACATATATATGTACTTACATATGTGTGTATATATCTTAACAATATATAGTTGTATATATCATACATACATATATGTCTTCAAATGTTCCTGAATTCAAAGTATCTGAATTAATATTACTTATAAGCAATCAACTATACTTTTGAAGAGGAACTAAAGCACCTTTTGATGGGGATCAAAGAGGAGAGTGAAAAAGCTGGCTTTAAAGTCAACATTCTAAAAACTAAGATCATGGCATCCAGTCCCATCACTTCATGGCAAAAAAAGGGGAAAAACTGGAGACAGTGACAGATTTTATTTTCTTAGTCTCCAAAATCACTGCAGATGGTGACTGCAGCCATGAAGTTAAAAGAATCTTGCTCCTTGGAAGGAAAGTTATGATAAACCTAAAAAGCAAAGACATTACTTTGCCAACAAAGGTCCATATAGTCAAAGCTATGGTTTTTCCAGTAGTCATTATGGATGTGAGAGTTGGGCCATAAAGAAAGCTGAGCACCAAAGAACTGATGCTTTCAAACTGTGGTGCTGGGAAAGACTCATGACAGTCCCTTGAACAGCAGGGAGATCAAACCAATCAATCCTAA
Organism: Bos taurus; assembly: GCF_002263795.3. Classification (NCBI taxonomy): domain Eukaryota; kingdom Metazoa; phylum Chordata; class Mammalia; order Artiodactyla; family Bovidae; genus Bos; species Bos taurus. The sequence goes on from NC_037336.1 coordinate 27,528,859, forward strand.
TATTCAGGAAATCAACCCTGAATATTCATTGGAAGGATTGATGCTGAAGCTAACGCTCCAACACTTTGGCCACTTGATGCAAAGAGCAGATTCATTGGAAAAGACTCTGATGCTGAGAAAGATTGAGGGCAGGAGGAGAAAGGGGCAACAGAAGATGAGATGTTTGAATGGCATCGACTCAATGGATGTAAGTCTGAGCAAACTCAGAGAGATGGTGAAGGACAAAGAAGCCTGGTGTGCTGCAGTCCATGGGGTCGCAGAGTTGGACACAATTTAGCAATTGAACAACAACGAATACTTGAATTAAAAAAGAAAGATGAAAGGAACAAAAGAAAGAGAGAAAGAAAGAGAGCGTTACTAAGTAGAAGCTCTTAATGAAATGGTAGCTATCCCTTGACCAAAAAAAGAAAATAAATAAAAGAAACAAAAATTTATCAGGAGTTTGTCATCTATGCTTCATCAATTCAGTTAAGAAATCTGTGCATCTCCTTTAGGTGCCTGGGTATTTTTCTAGTTAGAGAGTTCATAGTTTTAACAGATTCTCAAAAGTGTTCATGATACACAAAATGTTAAAAACTACTATTCCACAGATGTGAAATATAAAAACAGAATTAACTGTGTTTTTTCCCACAGAAACTGTACTTTTTCTAATCTTCAGAATATCTAAATAATATTGTCTCAAGTTGCATTAAGTAAAACTAGGCAATATGAACTTAAACTATATGAATTCATTTTCAAAAAATGATCTATAATGGCCCAGTTTACATCAACATGTACTTTTTACCAACAATGAACGGATTTACCATTGGCTTAAATGTGGTCTTTACAGCACATAATGAACTGAGAACATTAAAACATTTTAACTATTATCATATTCAGTAAGTTGGATGTCTTAGGAAACTAATAAATGATAAGGATCAGATTGCAACTTAAAATAATCTAGATATTAAAACCACTAGATATTAATCATGGAGAAGGCAATGGCACCCCACTCCAGTACTCTTGCCTGGAAAATCCCATGGGTGGAGGAGCCTGGTAGGCTGCAGTCCATGGGGTCGTTAAGAGTCAAACACAGCTGAGTGACTTCACTTTCACTTTTCACTTTCATGCATTGGAAAAGGAAATGGCAACCTGCTCCAGTACTCTTGCCTAAAGAATCCCAGGGATGGGGGAGCCTGGTGGCCTGCCATCTATGGGATTGCACAGAGTCGGACACGACTGAAGCGACTTAGCAGCAGCAGCAGCATCAGATATTAATCAATTTATGACAGAAGCACAGCTTAACATTGCTATCAGTTAGATCATGTCCAATTGTGAAAAGGGTAGAGAAACAATTTATTCAGCACATGTCTTTATGCTCTTCATGTGTGGCCATTTCACAAATCCTACTTAATAAAGCTGATTTGATAATCCCTTAATTTCTTTCGATTATTCATTCATTCATTCATTATTTTTAAATGATCATAACTGGAATACAGTGTTGCAGGTCAAGAATCAACTGTAGGTTGATTCCTGGAGTTTTACTTGGTCTTCTCCATCATGCAACAACCCAGGGCAGGGCTCTGAGCTCATTTGGCTCTCTGCACATGACTGGTAATGGTCCATCTAAGGGCTGCATTCAAACACATCAGAAAGACTTTCAGAGAGACATATTTTGTAAAAGGAGGTATTTAGTGTTGCCAAATTATTTTTCAACCCCCAAAGTTCACATTCCATCTAGGTAAAGATTACTGTGTTTATGACTTTGCTAACATTTCTCATCCATCTATTGCCCTTAAAGTTCAATATGTAACATTTTTATTCACATAAGAAAAGATTAAATTAAAAATGGGCCTAACAGCAACAAACAACAACAAAACTATTTTGTATGTAAACTCTGCATCAAACTGCCATACAAATCTCCAAAAAAGTTCATTAGGATTTATTTCTCTCAATTTATGAGAAAAGTTAAGATTTTAGGTCACAGTGATTCTTAAGAAAACCGTAGAGTCAAAGTAGGTGCAGTAACAGAGACATCATTATCTCATTCTCAAGAAGACAAAGTGAAAACCAACAGGTTTCCCCTAAGGATTAAAATAAAAGAGGCACATAATTAAAGGTCACCAAACACTGCTGTTAACAAGATCAACATTTACTAAACATAAACTGAACTTATGCCACTTCCCTGATTTTAAAGGCAGCTTTTTTGAACAAAAGCAAACTTATTCTGAGACAGCCCATAAAACGGTAATCTGGGAAAACACTGTCCCATAGATCTTAAGAGCCTATGGAACTTCCCAGGAAGAGAAAAAAACAGAAATATGGTCTGGAGAAAATTAATTAATGAATTCACAGTCAACTTTACAGACTTTATCAGACTGTCCTTTAAAATATATATCATCATAAGTAGTATCGCATGCTTCTGAACTCCGAGACTTTCAAGAGCCAGACACTCTCCCCTTCCCCTGCCCCCAGCTCCTCCGCACCCCATGGAAGAAAGTGGAAAACCTTCAAGACCAGGCCAAAAGAGAAGCAAAACTTAGGTTCAAAAATGCTATTAAACAACCATATTTTAATTGTCACCTTTTGATTCAATAAAATGGAACCACATTTTGTGATCATGATCACACTAAGATCATGGCATCTGGTGCCGTCACTTCGTGGCAAATAGATGGGGAAACAGTGAGGACAGTGACAGACTTTATTTTGGGGGGCTCCAAAATCACTGCATATGGGGACTGTAGCCATGAAATTGAAAGACGCTTGCTCATTGGAAGAAAAGTTATGATCAACTCAGACAACATATTAAAAAGCAGAGACATTACTTTGCCAAAAAAGGTCTGTTTAGTCAAAGCTATGGTTTTTCCAGTAGTCATGTATGGATGTGAGAGTTGGACTATAAAGAAAGCTGAGCACCAAAAAATTGATGCTTTTGAACTGTGGTGTTGGAGAAGACTCTTGAGAATCCCTTGGACTGCAAGGAGATCCAACCAGTCCATTCTAAAGGAAATCAGTCCTGAATGTTCATTGGAAGGACTGATGCTGAAGCTGAAACTCCAATACTTTGACCACTCGATGTGAAGAACTGACTCATTTGAAAAGACCCTGTTGCTGGGAAAGATTGAAGGCAGGAGGAGAAGGGGACGACAGAGGATGAGATGGTTGGATGGCATCACCGACTCAATGGACATGAGTCTGAGTAAACTCCAGGAATTGGTGATGGACAGGGAGGTCTGGTGTGCTGCAGTCCATGAGGTCACAAAGAGTCGGACATGAGTAAATGACTGAACTGAACCAACACTTTGTGAAAGATGGACAAAATGAAACATAATTACTTGCTGTTGGTAAGGGTAAAGAATACATAATACTATAATGCTATATACAGCTCCTATATTTTAGAATATCACAAGTTATAAAGGTAGTATCATCAAATTTGTGAGCAAGCTTTATCAAAAAAAGAAAGAAGGAAAAAAAAAGACCCAGGCATATACTCTGAGAAAACCATAATTCAAAAAGATATATGTACCCCAATGTTCATTGCAGCGCTATTCACAATAGCCAGGACACGGAAACTACCAATAAGTCCATCGACAGATGAATGGATAAAGAAGTTGTGTATATAAATACAATGGACTATTTCTTGGCCATAAAAAGGAACAAATTTGAGGCAGTTCTAGTGAGGAAGATGAACCTAGAGCCTGTTTACAGACAGAAGTAAATCACAAAGAGAAAAACAAATATCATACGTTAATGCATATATATGGAATCTAGAAAAACGGTACTGACGAACCTATTTGTAGGGCAGGAGTAGCGACAGAGACGTAAAGAACTCATGGACACAGAGAGTGAAGGAGAAGGTGGGATGAATTGAGAGAGTAGCACTGAAACATATACATCACCATACATAAAACAGGGAGCCAGCAGAAATTTGCTGTATGAGACAGGGAGCTCAAACTGGGGCTCTGTGACAACCTAGAGGGGTGCAAGGTGGCAGCAAGGTTCAAGAGGGAGGGACATAATATATCTATGGCTGATTCACACTGTTGTAGGGCAGAAAGCAACACAGCATTGTAAAGCAATTTTCCTCCCCCTAAAAATAATTTTTTTAAAAATACCCAAAAGTTAGAGTTCTTTATATACCAACTGTGTATTAACAAATCTACAATAGCTTCTAAATCCTTCAAATATGCAGCTCCCTCACGGCTCCCAGAAACCAGAGTTAAACACATGTATAGACCCTAATCTCCTCTCTGTACCTCAGACTAATCAAGTGGAGCAAATATGTAGCTGAAGGATACACCATCTCTGATCCCCATTTTACAGATTAAGAGAATTAGGTCTGAATCACCGTGTCCCTGGGGATGAGTTATAACTTCCAGGAGCAAGCTGTCTCCCACCACTGCAAGCTCTGTGACAAAGGAGGTACTAAACCAAGGCAGAAGGAAGATTCCTTGACTAGAGGCTGGGACCAGAGAAGGCAGCCCACCATCAGGCTTGAATGTTCTCTGTCCCTGGGGCCTGTAGAACTCCTCCCCACTTTTGTTTCTCAGTAGCATCAGAGATTGTCCTTTAAAAAAAAATACTCTGAAGACCAGTTTTGTATATCTCCTATGGCTAGAAGAGGGTCATATGAATTCCCTACCATGGAACATGGCAGATACAACCCTGACCAGCCATCATTTGACACATAGCTGTCAGTTAAAGGATTTGAAATGCCTCCTTGTTCTGTTGTCCAATTAGCACTTTACGGAGGTACACAAAGACTTCCGTTAGCAGGAGAGATTTGATTCCTCCATTCCAAACCAAGACCCATTTGTTTTCAAAGAATACAGCATTGTTGGGGGGTTTTAAATGCATGACTGTTTTCGAGTGTATGCACTGATCAGAAAACAAAAGTCAGTATGAGGACTCTTCACCACCCGGCCTGCAAACATTTAGGGCATGATGCTGGAAGAGGGAGTGTGGTTTTAGCTGTAGGATATGGTTTTAGCTGTAGGATACTCCTCCTCAGCCATGGCTTCTAAAAGAAAGTGCTTCTGCAGAGGTGCTCTCCCAGGCATTCTCAAGCTCCAGACATCCTTGAAACTGCCCACCTGGCATCCTCCTGGCAGCAACACCAGGTGGATTTGACTGAATTTCAAAGTTAAGGGCTGTGATTTTAGTTACCAAAATATAACTTCAAGCAGAACAAATAAAACATATTAAAAAAAAAAAAAAGGCAAGCAGCTGAAAGCAAAGGTCCCTTCCATTTATTCATACTTTAACTATGGAATAATAATACTTGCTACTCTTAAATATCTTTATGTATTATTCTTTGGGAGATACCTTCTTCCAAAGTTAAGAGTTTCCATACCAAATTTTTAGCCATCAAGGATTGTTTAGATAATACTTTAATATTATTAACTTTTAGATTGCATCATGAGCCTAGAGCAATATTCACTGATACATGTTCCTGAGAAGACTAGTTCCATGCAAGATTAATAGAGGATATGAGAAAAAGGGTTCCTTGGTTTGTTGCAAACACTTTGTGTTCAAAGACTTGACGGGAATTAAGCTCAGGTTTCTTTAGTCCTGGACTTCTAGAAGCTGCAGAAACACTAGCACGAATCACGAGCCTTAGGATGTAGGAGAGAGGATGATGACTCTAGAGCCCCATGATGTATTTAATCTCACAGCTCATGTTCAGGGAGTATTTGATTTTGCAGGATTAGCACCCACAGAATGCAGTTTTCAAAATGCTGCCTGACCAAGCAGAATGCAGACTGGCTTCTGAAATCTAGGTTTAATTCTTAATGAACACTTAGAGTAGGTATATCACACACACAAGTATATTGTTTATCTATTTCAAGTCATTTGCCTCTACGATTGTAATCCTTATCCATATACTCCCTCCTACAAATGATGAGCAGATGTTAAAAAAAAAAAAAGTTTCTACAAAAAAAAACAACAACAACTAATTTTTGCAACTAGGGCCACTGGTCAAATGATGCATAGGCACCCCTACAACTATTCCCAGTCTCACTGGATGAACAGCTCTTCAAGTTTAAACTAGGAAGAACGACAAAGATTTTCTAGGCATCAGACGTAACACAGCAATGAAGCCTCACATGTGTGAAGCTCTTTCATGCAAACTTTCAGCACATTTTCTCAGATGCTCCTAAGCATTCTGTAGGGTAAATGGGTCAGGAATTATTTGCCCCACTTTTCAAAGGAGGAAACAGCACCAGGAATATAAATGGCTTGAGCAAAGTCACACTTATTTACTTGTCCTGTACAGACGCCCGAGACAGGGTATAGAAAACATGTGCCTTCTCACTAAGTCCAGTGCTTTCCCAGCATATTCCGTCCTCTCTCTCCCAGGCCTGTGCTTAGCACAGTGAGAAGCTATTCCAGAAATTCAGACCGTGGGGCGAGATTGGCAAAGAGAAGCAGTTGAATGGACCAATTCCGCTCCAGCATTACTAGGCATAGAGGGTACAGACCAGAGGCACTAAGTCTCTTTCAGATTTTTCCTCTCTTCATTGCAAAGACACAAATGCTGTGAAAAGAACCTCCTTTCCCCTTATTTAAATTTCTGAAAAGGACTAAGCTAGAAGTCAGAAACAATCACACTTGATCCTGAAGAAAAGTTTTCTTTCCTGTCTGTAACAGGAAAAAGGAAGAAATGAGTTAATTATCTAGTTGGGTTGAAGAATTTTCAAAACAGGTTCAGGCACTCCTGCAACACCATTAAGTAAAGACCTAAGTTCTAGGCCAGTAATTCTCAAAGTCTGACCTGTAGTGTCACCTTGGAGTCTTCAGAAAAGCAAATTTAAGAATCAGAAACACTGGGGTGGGCCTACTGACGCGTGGGAAAAGCCCTGAAGGTGAATTTGAGGTACACTCAAGTCCCAGAATTTTCTATGATATTCAATGCAGTACATATTTTAAATAACCTATTACTTGGAGTTATTATTTCCAATAAAAATAATTTTAATGAATAGCCCCACCAATAATGGTCTAGAAGGACTTAGGATTTGAGACACATTAAAATATATATAAACAACAGGCAAATAATATTACCTTGCATTAACCATTCATCTGGCACTGGTTTCAAAAAGAACAGGAATTTGAGAAAAATGAATACATTTCTTCTTCCCATGGAATTGTTTTAGACGTATTTATTTGGCCGCACTGGGTCTTAGTGGTGGCATGTAGGTCTAGCTCCCTGACCAGGGATTGAACCTGGACCCCCTGCATAGGGAGCTCGGAGTCTTAGCCACTGGACCACCAGGGAAGTAGTCCCCCATGGAATTGTTTTTAAACATACCTATCAAAGTGCCCACATCCGCAGTGGCCAGAAATGCAGAGCAGCTATAACACTTTTTAATCTACTTTTGAACAACGACAGAAATACAGCCTTACTATGAGAAGTTATTTCTCTAGGGTAGAACTATAAGTGTGTTTTGCAGTGTTAGGACACATTCAAAATCTCGGAGGGACAATCAGGTGTACTGACTCTGCAGGGACACCCTCTCCGGTTCTCTAGTCCACACACTGGCAGTTGCAAGTTGTGAAACCCCAAGTCCACCTGGTCCAGCCAGGTGTGGACAAGGACCTGGCCTCAAGCCTCTTCTCCCAGCCTGCTGAGTCTCACATTGATTACAATGTTGACAGGAAATCAGTAGGTGGATAATATGGCCTTTGTTAGTAAAACAAATGTAAGCTACTGATACGGTTTCATGCACCCTGGTGTACGTAGATGCGTCTGTGTAATGTATACAGCGGCACAACCTTCATCAGGCTTAAAGTCATGTTAGACTTGACTTTGAATCCAAGCTCTACCACTTACTAAGGGGGTGACTTAAGTTGCCTGAACTTTCAGAACCTGTTTGCTTTTCTTTACAGAGGGGATATTAATATCTATTACCTACCACACAGAATTAATGGAAAGGAATCAATGAAAAAAAGCACACTTTTTTTTTAGCATTAGAAGTTCAGAGGTTTAGCATTTAGCCAGAAAGAGCTTCCAATAAATAGTAACCATTTTTATTATTTTTATAGTGTTTTACAAAGCTGGAATTTGAAAGCATAACAAATTATAACAAAGAATGTTTTTTTCAAAGTGCACATAACAGTTAGTTTACTTGTAAACTGTTCAAAAAAGAGTTTTTATGGGGTTCAAAGTTTGCATGTAGGATCCAAAGTCATTTAAAAGGCAAAAACTATTAGCATTTGGGACTTCCCTGGTTGTCCAGTGGTTAAGACTCTGTGCTTCCACTGCAGGGGGGCATAGGTTCAAACCCTGATTGGGGAACTAAGATCCCAAATGCTTCCCGGTGTGGCATATATATATATGCATTAGATATGAAGGCAATGGCACCCCACTCCAGTACTCTTGCCTGGAGAATCCCATGGACTGAGGAGCCTGGTGGGCTACAGTCCATGGGGTCGTGAAGAGTTGGACATGACTGAGTGACTTCCATTTCACTTTTCACTTTCATGCACTGGAGAAGGAAATGGCAACCCACTCCAGTGTTCTTGCCTGGAGAATCCCAGGGACGGGGGAGCCTGGTGGGCTGCTGTCTCTGGGGTCGGACAGAGTCAGACATGACTGAAGCGACTTAGCAGCAGCAGCAGCAGCAGCAGCATTAGATGTCACTCCATTCCTATTCCAGGTTGGAAAAAAAGCCTATAGCTTGTGTTAGATCAAATGTTATAACCAGTTCTATCAGACAAAAGTACCCATTTTAAACTAACCAAAAAAAAAAAAAAAAGGAAAACACTGATTTCAGGAAGATGAAGAAAATATGCCATTTAAATTGTAAAGACTTTCAAATCTAAACACACCTGAGATATTAAAATAAGAGAAAACAAGTTTATAAATTTTACTTCCCACACTAATCTGGAGAAATATAAGGATATACTTTTATCTTATGCTTTCATCATTTTTAAATGTCCTTCAATTTCCTAGAGTTGGTACAAGCAAATGTTTTCATACACTTCTATTTCTACCCCATAGAAATGATGTAGGCATAAATACAGAGCTTCTAGAATTGTTATGTGGAAAAAAACATAGATGCATCATATCTTGATGGCCTATCTATTTTAGTATATTTAAAATAAACAATAATCAAGTTCTAAGGGGAAAAAGGGAACCAAAATTGAAAGAGCTTACTATATAGGTGAAATAACAGAACTGAAGTCATTCTTCTGTGTGTGTTTGGGTTCTGATATTTGTGTGTTACAAGGCACAGAAATAGGGAAGCAATTATTAGCAACAGTAATTTCAAATCTATTTTTGGAAAAATTACACTGAGTTACTTGAAATTCTACTAAATAACTGACATAAATTCTTGAAATTTTAGTGAAACCCACAGGTAATGGACAGCTGGCTCTCATTTCACACAAGGCACTGGAGGGTCAGAGGCAAGATCCATGGAGGGGCGGGGTCCTGGGACCAATTTCCTGCAAATACCAAGGTTCAACTTACAGAAAAGTATTTAATGATACCACAATTTTAATATTTGCTATTTTTAGTATAAACACAGAAGTGTTAAAACGTGTTTATGTCTCAGATTTTATTTCTGTCAAGTACACATATGCACAGAAAAGAAACAGACCAAGAAATACAGACCTCCTGTTTTAAGAAGCCCCTGGCTGCCACTCTGAAATTCTTGACTGGGCAAGTAGAGGATCTGACCCCAAACCAAAGCAGCATCAGAGGAAAAAGCTGGTGGAATGCCCATCTGCATATCTGGGCCATTGCCCACATATGGGCCCCCAGCCAGATGACTCTGGCATCCTGTGCACGGGATGCTTCCCATGCAAGCCTTTATTTGAGAAAGAAGGCAAAACAGCTCTGCAGAGATCGGTTCTATGCAACTTTGGGTGTATGAGAAAAGAAGCTGCCCTTGGTCTGTGAACCAAGAAACAGAGCTGGGCACTGGGAGAAGTTTCTACATCTTTTTTTTTTTTTTTTCCTAGTCAATGTTAGAGCAGAGTGATGCTCAATAACAATGGAAGAGTGAATTAAAGAGAGAGACACACATGATGATGTCAGGGGGTAAACACAGAAAACATTTAAAAGAAAGAAATTTATTGTTATTTTACAACCTAGCAAACTCTCAACGTATTCTTCCATCATAAGTTTCTGAAATGTTATGTGGATATTGTTAGTCTTCTCCATGAATCAGATCAGTTAATGACCTCAAGATTTTATTACCAATGGCATTTAACTCTAAAATTTTAAATTCCCGGAGAGAGAGAAAGTTGTGACAGATAACATTCTACACTTTCAGAGAACTTTCAAATTTATCATATGTACCTAGGAAAATCAGAAGATTCTACCTGCACTTTTCAAGTCACTTCATGTCAATGCTTTATTTTGTTTTAAGTAACTAAAGAACTTGTAACTATAAACACTGCATAAAATCACGATTGACGCCACTGAAGTACTCCATAATTATGATAAAATTGTTTATATTTAGTCCATCTAAGCACTCAAGGCCTTCTCCATAAATGTGTAACTCCGAAAAGCTTAGCAACTATGCAGTAGAAAGCAAATGATCATTCTTAATTGTTTCAAACCTGCTTCTCCACGCAGCTACACACACGTGTACTAATCTAATTGTTAGTTGCACCTGTTCCAAGTTAGCAGTACTTCATAGAGCAAATGGCAAGAATGGCATTTTCAAGTGTTAATCTGTTCAGTGTAAATTTGTACTTTCTTTCAGAAGTTTATGACACATAGGCTTTGCATCATATAGGAGTCTGAGGTACAAAAATGTGGGCGGTCTAGAATTTCCTTACTTGAAAGCAAAGCTGTCTTTTCAAACTAAAATAAACTATGCTCCTCCAGATTAGAGCTGATTTTTCACTGAGAAATATCTGAGATATCTGAGTGTTTTTTCAACATTTGCATAAAGTACTTTTTGATTCAACCAAACACTGAAGAAAAACAGCAGAAACTCTTTCACAAACTGCTGAAAGCTGTAAAGAAGAAGTTAGATTGTTCTTGTCCTGTACAACCATAACCATCCTGCAAAAGCACTGATGCTTTTTGTAACTATCTAACATCTTCAGTTTCTGAGCATTAAGGCCAGAAATGATAAAAAAAAAATTTACCTTCTTCAGATTATGAGCTTAGACTCTGGATTCTGCAAATGCAGCAAATCTGTTTCCAGCGTTCACACCCCCTTTTCATAAGAATCACCCTAAAATCTGAAGCTGGAGTAATCATACAGCTCAAAGATTTTAATGAATGATATATACAGATACGTTTTTCGTAAAATGGAAGTTTTGTACTAAATTTCTATAGCGTGAGATTCTAATTTCTTGTCTTATGAACTGATTTCCTGATTTTTCAAAGAAGATATGTTTATCCAAACTTGTCTGCCAAATATAAAATTAAATGCACATTTAGCATAATTAAAAACAAAGATACTGAATCCTGACAGGTAAATTTCTCTGCACCCTTTGTCTCTGTCCTTCACTTGTTAAAGGATCAGAACACTGTGTATACACTCTGATAACATACTGATAAATGAGGTTCTCATCTCCCATTAAGTTGAGTTGCAAGTTTATGTAGACATACATATTCCTTAAAGTCTAGTTAAAATACACTCTACTTACAGAATGGGAGTCAAATGTTTCTAGAAAGTTAATAGTTACTTAACTAAGAAACTTAATCAAGTTTCTATCTGAAACAATTTTGGGCTTCAATTAATTTTAATAAGTCTAAAATTTTCTGCAGAGCTACAAAAAAGCCCAAATGTTACTACAACAGACACTAAACACTTCAGGTGTAAACAAAACTTGGTGAACTGCTGTGTCAAACAATGTTACATTCTGGAAATCTGGCTATATATAAAACAAACTTTACTCATAATAGCTCATAGATACATAAAGTTTTCAAAAATCTATCAAGAACAAAGGAAACATAAGCACCCACCTACTGTGTGTGTGCACATGCTGCTGGCCCCCAGGTGCATGTTCTCCCAGTATTTTGCCACTATTTGCAAAAGAATTATTTTATTTAAAATTAAATACTATATTTCTAAGAGGCAACAATTAACAGGAATCTCTGGAGTCCTTTAAGAGTCATAATTTCACCCTATCAAACCAACCGGATGTTCTTCGTCCTTTGTTTTTCTCTTCTGTATTTGCATTAACATGGCTGCTAATTATATTAGTCTGGTGGCACATAAAGTCTGGATGGGAAAAAAATCACAAGATTCTTATAGAGCTTAAATACCTCTTAGGATTCAAACGTATACCTGCTTAAACACTTTTATATCGCAGCTACTTCTATATTGTTAGAAAACTTAGCTTTGATTCCGAATTTCTGTTTCATAAGGGATGTAGCACTTTCCAATACACCACTGCATATACACATGCACATAAATAATTGCAGGTGCACACACACACACACACACACACACACACACACACACCCCTTTAGCCATATTATGCTACTTTGTATATTTAGCTTCCCATTTGTATATTTGTGTTTTTCTGAAACTGTTTAAGTTCTGGAAAAGTTTGTATTCATCACACAAAGTGCCATATAGATCGAATGCCTACATTTACCATAATAAAGCCTAAATGTTGCTAAACCACATTTTTAGAATTCAAAATTGAAAAGAGCATAAAAACGCTCTTACCCACCCACTCATTCTCACAGCTTCATATGCTTTTACACAGTGAATCAGCAAATGTATTCTTTTCTGAATCATATATGAACTTAAGAATGTTTTGAAAATGTTTATACAGTTTGGCATACTTGGCCTTACTGGTAGTTTACCAAAGTAAGCTCTCTAGTTGTTCTGATCAGCTTTATCATTAACAGTAAAACCTTTAATGCATAACTTAATTGAACATGTGGTACAGAAAAATAAACTGTTTTACAAGTAACTAAGAAAATGTAACATTCTTAAAATTATAGTTCCATCTTCTTCTTCTTACAACCCAGTGCATAAGTAATTCACAGAGCAAAATATACATCATCAAGATAACTTTCCTGGGGAATAAAAACATCCTTGAGATAATATACAAACACTTCTTCAGCTAATATTAAAGAAAACAACCACCACCACTCATGAGCTTCATGACAACTGATAAACAATGAAGAACACATCAGTTTCAATAGCAAATCCTTACTCTTTTGATTATTGAGTGGGCTCTCAGAAATCTCCAGTCTTGTAGTCCTTTTAGCTTTTATGAAACAATTGTTGGAAATGTGAATGGCTATTTCAGATTAATTTATACTTTCCAAGGAAAGCTGTTGGTAACAGGAGTAAGCAAGTACCTCCTACCTCAAATTAACTGGTAAAAGTGGTTTATTTTTCACCTCTAAACTATCCTCAACTCCTCCTTCTATTGCCCTTAAGGAATTTAAATTCAGAGACATGACGTTTTCCTTTATTGGCTCCTTGCCTCTTTGCAACTGTACAACATTCCTCAAGAAGTATATATAATTCTCCATCCCACTGGATCAGACAACGCTATCTATTTCAGAAGCAATTACATACACAATGTAAGATACAACATTTTTTCTTAGAATTGTTTGTATCAATAATAAGTGTGATTTCACGGCTACTGGTTCAGTCCATAGCAATGCTGTTGCTCACCTAAGTATTTCTCTTCAATCTACATACTTTGAAAACTCGGTGTGTCCTGTAGATCAGACTGCTGTAAGGATACCATCTGCACTACAAAATGGTTTGTTAGAGCCTTATACTTTTTACACAATATATTTCTTGAAAAACAATACACGTCGATGAAGAAACAAAGATACTGCAAAAATTAGAGAAGAAAAGTAAAAAAATATATATATATATTTCTGTTTTAACACCTGTATAGTAAATTACATGTGACTATCATGTTGTTAACATTAATAGGAACGCAAAGCATAAAAGAACAAGAGCTACCTCTTGCTTTGCTTAAAGAAATTAAAGACAAGTTTAACCCGAACCTGCCAAACTGTCTTCAGAAGAAAAGACATAGGTGGGGGCGGAAAGCTTCACCTCTCTCGTACCCCGTAGCGCATTCCCCTGAAAGCATTTTAAACATAGGCAATATATCTGTCACCTTTTCTTTTTTCTTCTATTCTAATCAACGGCAGACCTTTTACTGCACTCCCCTGCCCACTATCTCAATGGCACGTTACAGAATAAGAGGACCCAAGTGTCACTTACCAGTTGCATGCCACAGATAAAGATAAGCGTGCACCTGCCACTGCAATAACCCATGGTTTCCGAGACCCCTGCCACAGCCAGACTGTCCCACGTCGGCCACCGTCGAGCCCCCACTTTATCCAATCAGATCGCGGGGAAGGACGGGCAAACCTGCCGAGGGCTCGGGGGCTCCGGGCTGCTGCTGCCAGCGTCCTGGGAAGTGACAGGCATTAGGACCTGCTGGCGCGGCGGCGGCGGTGGCGGCGGCAGCTCCAGCCGCGCCCGCCACACATACCTTCACTCGCTCGGTGCACACGCCGCGCCGCGGGCAGCGCCGCCCGCGGAGACGCGCCCGGGGCCCGCAGGGGCAGCAGCGGCAGCCTCGCAGCGCCGCCGCGCCCTCGGGCATCTGGCCGCGAAGTTTCGCCCCCGCCGCTCCCCGCGCCGGCTCGCCCCGCGCCCCCCCCCCCAGCGCGGCCGCCGCCCGACGCGCGCTCGCCCCGCGCTCTCCGCGCGCCGGCTCCGGGGGCGGCAGAAGCGCGTGCGGGGCGCTGCCCACCTCCCTGCGCCGCCCGCGGCTCCTCCGCGCCCCGCGCTGCGGGGCCCGGCGGGCGGGGGGCGGAGCGCGGGCCGGGCGGGGGCGTCCGGGCTTCGCGGTCCCGGGCGGCGGCGGCTGCAGCGCGCCGTGATGCGGGGTCCGCGCCGCGTCCTGCAGCGGCGCTGCCCCTCCCTTCGCCCAGATGTGTTAATCCTCCTACAACAAATCCTTCAACCTGCGCCCCGCCGCCCCCTCGCAGAACGTCGACTTCTTGCAGTCCGGCCGGGGCTACCGTCGAGGGGACTGTTGGCGGCCGCGGCAATGGGGACGCTGGGGTCCGCGGGGCGGAGAGTCCGAGTGGCCTGTCCGGAGCTTGCTGGGCTGGTGTCGGTCCTGCTCCCGCAACCGAGCCCGGAGCACTGCGCGCGAGTCAGCCGCTCGTGTGCGTGTGTCTGTGTTTGAGGAAAGGGGACGAAGAGGAAGGTTAGGGACGGAGGACGAGTGATGAAATAGTGCACCCTGGCATCCCGGCCGTCCGGAGAGCCCGCGTGGCAGAAGGCTCGGAGGAGAAGGGACGCCGCGGTTGCCGACGCGCTACTAGCTGCGCCCGGCACCCGGCTCCCGGCTCCCAAGGATCTGCAGGGGCCGGAGCGTGGAGAGTTACGGAACAGACCCTGCGCCGGAAAAGGCACCGGGTTGCTTCTGGAGTTGTGGGAAAACTGGGAACTGGGGTGGGTTGGGGGTGGGGGGCGCTTAGGGACGCAGTGAGTTCCCGTAGCTGCTTCAGACGTTTGTTTTCACTCGAGAAATGAGAGGATCTGAGACAGTTTCCGCACTCAAGTATTTTAGCCTCAGGGGCCGTCCGGACTGGATGTGGATTCCCGGAGGTGGATGCGCCAGTCCCGGGTCTGGAACGCCGGCCCAAAGCTGTGCCTCTGCTTCTTTAACCTGCGGAGAGACCCGCTTCGGAGCCCGCTGCTGCCACCTGCGGGTGGAGAGCTGAAGAACAGCGAAGCTGGCTGGTCCAGGTGGCGTCCCCAGGGGCTTGGGTGTCCGGATCCAAGGGTAGTTTGTTTTTTTTTAATAGTCCTGAGATACTTGTTAAAGCATTCCTACCTTTCCCAGGAAATGAAGGTGTGGTGTAGAGATCCGCTGAGGTACTGAGTCGTTGGGATGAAGGAAAGAGAATGGTTTAAAAAATTTAAATAGCACGTGACTTCCCACATCCCCTGAGAGTAAGACTGTTGAAAGCATATAAAGCAAAGAGCTTTCCCTAGCAAATGAAATTTGGCCCTACTGATAAAATAGTATTGTGTAGGATAATTTTATGCTGGGAACCACAAATACGGATCCCAAATGATTATTTCCTTTGAAGAAATATGACATATCAGAATGACGAAATAAAAAGAAATTGAATAGGGCATAGGGACCCTAGTCCCAGAAGCCTGGAACTGATTGTCAGTTAGAGACAGCCAAAAAGATATTTGATTTTTTATATTTATAGAGCATGAGTATTTTGTTACTATACTGAAACGCCTACTTTTAATTACCCTACTTATAAATAAACTTTTCTCTGCAATGTGTCTTTCAACGTTTAATTAAATTATCAGAGCCCAATATGTGCCCTTTCCCATGGAAGGGCCTAGCAAGCACAACACTTGGTGAAACTGAAACCAGAGGTATTTGGTGGAAAATGTTTCTTTCAGCTGTTACTCTGTCTTTATACACAGTTTAGATGACCAGTAGAGGCTGGGAATGTAGGTATTTTGTAGGTAGGTATTGCCAAGCAAAAAGAAAACTGTAAATTAATACTCACTAATGCTTGAAAAGCAGAGACATTACTTTGCCAACAAAGGTCTGTCTAGTCAAGGCTGTGCTTTTTCCAGTGGTCATGTATGGATGTGAGAGTTGGACTGTGAAGAAAGCTGAGCACCGAAGAATTAATGCTTTTGAACTGTGGTGTTGGAGAAGACTCTTGAGAATCCCTTGGACTTCAAGGAGATCCAACCAGTCCATTCTAAAGGAGATCAGTCCTGAATGTTCATTGGAAAGACTGATGCTAAAGCTGAAACTCCAGTACTTTGGCCACCTCATGCAAAGAGTTGACTCATTGGAAAAAAACTCTGATGCTGGGAATTGGGGGCAGGAGGAGAACGGGAGGACAGAGGATGAGATGGCTGGATAGCATCATCAACTCAATGGACATGAGTTTGAGTAAACTCCGGGAGTTGGTGATGGACAGGGAGGCCTGGCATGCTGGGGTCCATGGGGTCGCAGAGAGTCAGACACAACTGAGCAACTGAACTGAACTGAACGCCTACTTTTAATTACCCTACTTATAAATAAACTTTTTTTATGCTTGAAGAATGCTTGAAGAAGCTGCTGCCATACTATGAAAAGCATTATGTTACATTTTAAAATTTATAATTGCAACAGTGTATTTCTGTGGCGTCATCTATAATCCTGCAATGGTTTCCCTGCAACCAGGCACAGCCCAAGTGGCCTTTAGGCTGCACGGGTAAGCAGATAGCATAATGCTGTCTGTAACTGAGTGTCAGCACCCCACCCATAGTCTTTGTATCCTTGCCATTTAGAACATGCCCATCTTCTTTCTGTAAGCACCTGGGACTGCTGCAGGCTTTTTCTGCCCACAGAAGGTGTTTGGCTGGGAGTGAAGGTACAGCCTCAAGAGCAGCCCTCACCCAGTAATGGATGAGAGTCGGGGGATAAATTTCCCAACCTTCTCAGCCCAGAGATGTGAAACCCTGAGACATGCTCTTGACTACATTATTAATTTCCTCACCAGCATGGAGCCCATGGTGCCCACAGTTGCCCATGCTGGTAACCCACTCATCCACCCTCTGAATTAGCTTCTTTCCCTTCCCTGCCCCATCTCCCTGCTCCTCTACCAGTGCTTCCTGAGATCATCCAGAAATAAACCACTTCACTCAAATCCTGTGTCAGGGTGCTTCTGGAGAAGACCAGCAGAAGGCACTTTAAGGGTTTTTATCCCTGATCTGGCGTCATCGGCAGTGTTCTCAGAAGAGAACCAGAGGCGTGTTCGGTGTTGCGCCCACCGCTGCACTTACTGTGTGCACCCACTGCCCTACGTGCTACCCCTGATCATCTGGTTCATTACTCACAGGAAACTGGTGAGTTGTGCAATGCTCATTTTAAAGGCACCCTTGTGTATAGAGTTTTGTATTATCAGTGGTTTCAGACATCTGGGGGTCTTGGCACATCTCCCACAGATAAAGAGGAACTACTATTTCTTGATCACAGATGCACGTGTTCTCTGTGGCAGAATTAAGAGTATGGTGAAGGCATGTCTGTGAAACATCAAAATCTGCTTTTCTGTTCTCTCATATTGGTATTTTACTGTACTTACTTGTCAATATTTTAGTATTCCACACAGAAGTGATGACTTAAAATATTTAGAAGGATGATGACACATATTTTGTTCTCCTTTTTTCCCTAGCTTTATTGAGATAATACTTTATTATCTCTAAACTTCATTCACATCACATTTTTTAGATAGCATATAGGCTATGCCTGCTTTATGAAAATATGCTGTAGAGGGGGAGACAGTTTCATTTCTTAAGGTGGTCGTGCCCTTCCTATTCCATTTCCTGTTATCTCTGGAGCCTTGGTGGAAAAGACTAAAGAGGTAATTCCTACTCTCCCACAGATGTGCATGAAGGAGAGAGAAACATCTCAAACTGGAATGGTGGTTGCACTTTCATTGAGAAATAAAGTCACATACTATTCAGCTCTGTAATGTTCTCAGGGCTTTTGTTGACTAGTCTGCTGATACAACTATTGTTAATTATTTCTGTGGGGAGGATGCCAAGGTCAGCCACATCTCCAAGACTGACCTTGGTATCCCAGGCTAAAGCATTTTCAAGGTTATTTCACACCTGTTATCTCATTTATCTGCCTGATAGAATGTACTAGGTACATAGCCATGGAGTGAGTTGCCGTCTGCTCAACACTCAGTCACTTCAACAGGAGCAAAAGCTCGAGCCTGGCTTTAGTAATACCACTGAGAAATTTCACTCTGAGTTTTACTCGGTCTCCATTCATTATGGTTTGAAAACACAAAGGCAGCAATTAAATTTTACAATCGTAAAACCAACAAACTAAATTGACTGTATATTTGTACAAACTTAGATTTTTTTTTCTTATTTGGAAAATAAACAGCTATTAGGAAACAATATTTTCAAAATAAATTTAAAAAGAAAATAATCACTCATAATCCTTCCATCCAGAGGTAATCTTTTTGTCATTTTTGCACATTTCATTTTACAAAAATGGGATTATATAATACATAATATATATGTAATCTACTTTTTTCACTTAACAATAGATTAAGAACCTATGTCTAAATTATCAACTATTAAACTCATGGACTCTGCAGTCAGTATGACTGTATAATCCAAGCTCTGCCACTTATCAACTGTGTAACCTTCATCAAATTGCTTCACTCTCTGTATCTTAGTTTCTTTGTAAAAGGAGGCAGGGAGTTATAATGCATATATATCATAAGGTTGTTGGGAGTAGTAAGTAAAGCAGTATGTAAAGTTTTTAAAACAGTGCCTGGCCCATAGTTAATATTTTCCCGTTGTTATTTATCATTATTCTGTATACAACATAGCTTTAATGGCTGCATAACATCCCAATGTAAGCAAATATCCCCATTATTTAATTCCTATCTTTTTCTTAGACTTACAAGTTTTATGGCGAGCAGACTAATGCACCCTCAAATAAGTCCACACAGTAATCCCTAGAACCTGTGAATATGCTACCTTAAGTGGCAAAAGAGATTTTTGAATATGTGATTACATTAGGAATCTTGAGATGGGAAGAGCAGCCTGGACTGTTGAGGCTTAATGTAACCAGTCAGCCCTTAAAAGCTGAGAATAGCTGGGAGGTGGGGAGAAAGAGAAGATAATGGGGTCAGGGAGATGCAAGGTGGAAAACATTCCACCCACCATTCCTGGATGTGTAGATGGAGAAAGTAGCTTATGATTCAAGGAAGGTAGGTGTGTCCTCTGGAAGCTAGAAAGGGTAGGAAACAGAATCTCTTGGCTTCCAGGAGGAAGACATTCATGCCTACAACTGGATTTTAGCCAACTGAGACCCATGTTAGATCTCTGACCTAATACAAAACTGTAAGATAATTAATGTGCTATTTTTAAGCCAATAAATTTGTCTTAATTTGTCATAGCAGCAGTAGAAAATCAATACAATTTGCTTCCAGTGTTTCAATATTATACATTTTATAACATTTAAATTTTTAGGCATATCATCACTTACATTTTGATTATTCCCTTATTATATATTTCTAGAGGTGAACTAGTGAGACAAAGAATGAGCAAAATCATGATGCTTTTTGATAAACAAATCCCAATTTCCTCAGAGGATTTCTCCAGATTTACACCTGTAGGGAATGCACTTGCCAGTTCCCCTCTGCCTTTATCGGTATTGGACATTATCATTTTTAAAAAAACTTTTTCACCTTCCATTTTAACTTGCATGTCTTTTATGCTGTGATTATTTATTAAATACCTAGCACATATGCTAAGATGAACTGTGGCCTAGAAATATATCACATTGACTCTCATTTTCCTGTGATGATTCCTCTTGAAAGTTCAGGTCCATTTCTAATAATATTATCTAATGACAGATTCTATAGTACAGGCCATAGCAATAAGAATCCATTTATCTCTGTGACCAAAATGCCGGCCTTCAGAGATGCTGATGAGCCAAGATGACAGATTATGCCATGATAAGGACGAAGAGCTGTGTTTGAGTAACCAGCCATGTTTTTGTGTTAAATGCCATTTGAATTATATTTCTCTAAATTATTTTAATTGGTGATTTATGTGAATTTTACTTAGAAGATCAAGTAAAGTACCATAAATATGCTGAGATTTTGGTAACTTTTTGCTGGAGAAAAACTGCATAGATTAGCTTGAATATTATTAACTTGAATATTTTATCATATTTACTATGAGATATTTTAAGGCATACTAATCTA
Organism: Bos taurus; assembly: GCF_002263795.3. Lineage (NCBI taxonomy): Eukaryota > Metazoa > Chordata > Mammalia > Artiodactyla > Bovidae > Bos > Bos taurus. The sequence goes on from NC_037336.1 coordinate 27,549,572, forward strand.
ATTATTTTATAAAAAGACTCAGTTATTATTTTATTATCTCATAGAAAGACATGCAACTTTAGGAGAAAAATATCTATCAGAGGTAAGAAAATCTGTATTGTCATCTTTTTATTTTCCTCTAAGTTGTATTGATTTTTTCCCTCAACATCAAGAATTGAGAAATAAGTATGAGGATAAGCTAGGAGCTCTAGTTGCTATTTTTGTGTAACAATCTACTCCGAATATAATGGCTTTGAACAGTGATTTTATTATGCTCAAGGGTTCTATAGGTCAGGAATTTGGAGAGGGTTCACTGGGGAAAGTGTCTCAGCTCCCCACTGTCTGGGCCTTCAGCTGGAAAGACTTTTAAGATGGGATAGCTCTGTGGTTGGGGCAGAGATCACCTGAAGACTCACACACTCACAAGACTGGCACCTGGGCTGGAAGGACTTGAAGGCCTGGAAGGTGGAGATCACTACATGTGGCCTCTCTTGTAGCTGGGCTTCCTCAAAGCACGGCTGCCTCAGAGTGGCCATGGCACTTCTTACATGGCCGTCGAGGGCGCCAAGCACAAGCTTCCAGCATACGAGGCAGAAGCTGCACTTGCTTTTATCACCCTGCCTCAGAAGTCCCCCAGCTCCACTCCCACCACAGTCTGTTGGTTCCAAGGAAGTCACAAGTCCACTCTCCTTAAAGAGGAATGGGACATCTAGGTGCCCACCCTCATGAATGGAGGAATGTCAAAAAAGGCAAGGGACAAGTTTTCAAACCTCTGTTTTAAAAACTGAATTATAATTAAAGGGAACTTAATATTTCCTGAAAATTGAAATAAGTAAAAATTTAAATGTAGACATCAATGCTATTTTGTCACAGTAAAAACAGTTAGCTTGATACTAATATCTCAGAGAAACCAGTTGATTGAATATGAAAGAAAGTGATGCTCTGAATTAACTAGAATAAGAATTGATTCATGGTCATTTGACTTTGGGTTTCAATTTCGTGGAGAAGGGAAGAATATATTTCATCCACTCAAAGGACTTCACATTCTCAAAAGCCAGTTAAAAGCTGAGATTCATTTCCTACAGTTATGAGATGAGGAGTAGAGTATTTAAACCATTAAATAGGGTAATACTAAACAAATGATTAGTTTTTGGTGAGGCAATGGTAATATGTACTCTACATATTTTTCTATGCAATTAAGATTCATTGCATGGCTTGAAAGTATCTTTCCTGATAATGTAGTTACTGTTCAATTTCTTTATGTGCTATGCGTTCCCCAGTTTATATTTCTACAACCCTAATAAATACAAATTTAATACAATATTAGAAAGTAACAAAGAGAAATGTTAGGAAAATACAGTGTACTTACTAACAATAGGATTAATTCAAAATCCTTACACGGTGGTATGTTTTGAGCTTCTGAAGGGAAAAAAAATAAATCCCTAAACACAGTCGTGTCTTTTTATAGTTAAGATGTTCAGTACTATAAATGTGTGCTCAGTCACTTCAGTCATGTCCAGTTCTTTGTAACTCCATGAACTGTAACCCATCAGCCTCCTCTGTCCATGGATTTTCCCAGCAATAACCCTGGAAGGGTTGCCATTTCCTCCTCCAGGGAATCTTCCCACACAGGGATCAAACCAGGGTCTCCTGAGTCTCCTGAATTAGCAGGCAGAGTTTTTACCACTGAGCCACCTGGACAGCCAATGTTTGTTTTCCCTTTTTGAGGGAGAAGACGGGATACTGAATTTAGTTGTCTTCTTAAATCTGGAGGTGGATGAAGGAAGCAGGCATTTCTGGTTTACCTTCTTTAGCTGTGAGCTGGAGTCTAGGACTATGACTTCCTCATAAATCTGTTTTGCCTCCTTTGCCCACCCTGGTAATGTGCAGTGAAAACAGTGATTCTGAGATGCTTCCAATAGGCTTTGCCCAGGCATTTTATGGAAAATACGGGTGTTTCTTTGATATCTTCTGAGAATGGTCTTGGCGGGGAGGGGTACGGCTGATGATCTCCCCTTCCCATAAGATTTCTATCTTCACAAATGCCTTCTTGGAAAAACCACAGAAGCACTTACTTCAAATCATAGTAAAATTCTTATTAGTTTTAATATTGTTCAGCCCAATAACCAGGTCTCTGGACGTCACAACATTATCATTATATGCCTCCAGCCAGCACTGCCAGCCTGACTCAGGATTCCTCTGTGGGGCCATCCAGAATTTCTGAATACTGTCCACGTGACTCAGGAGTCCAGGGGCCACCGGAGAATTGTACCCAGCCCTTCACTCTGCCCAACCACATCACCTTGCCAATTTCTGATGTTGCGGCCCCATGTCAGGGTTGTGGGGGTGGGAAATGTGGCAAAACAATTCTCCTTTAGATGCTGCAGGCAGTGTGTGGTCCATGGGGTTGCAAAGAGTCGGACACAACTGAGCTACTTCACTTTCAGTTGCAGTCTATACCCACCAGGCAGGGATTTCAACCTCACCCAGAGCAGATGGGAAGAGACTGGGAAACGCCCTTCCCTTTGTCTGCTACTCCTGCTTCTGCCACAAATCTACTTTTCAGCTCGGTGGCTAAAAGTGGTGAGTGTTCCTCTCTTCTCACGCCCTAGCCCAGAAACCTTCTCTGAATGATGTTTCCTGTCCTTCAAAAGGGGACACTAATAGAAGATAGGGTGCAGAGAGACAGCAGCCAGCAGAAAAGGAACTGTTACACTTGAGAACAGCTGCAAGTCAAGTGAAACATAGATAATTTGCCTTTAGGGGCTAACACGTGGAAGATTAGGAGAGAGTCTAAAAATTACCATCGCCCCCCACTCCGCCCCTCCTCAAAAAAATTAAGAGCTGTAAGTAGAGTTGAGGGTTGAGGGCTATGGCAGTTCAGATGAGGGGAAGTTACCACCACCTGTGTGAATCAGCAACAGTTATTTGAGCTGGCTCAAGTCTTAGAGGTGGAAAAATCACAGGTCCAGACTCAGCTGCAACATAAGGCACCTGGAGGAGGAGGTCTGAATGTCAGTATGAAGAGCTGGACTTTATTGAGTAGGCAATCAGGGACTTCCTATAATTCTTGAGCAGAGAAGACGCGCTATGCCCTAGAAAGATTCACCTTGGAGATGTGCATAAAATGAATGGGAAAGAAGGGAGTATAGGTGTAGGGGGCCACCAAAAACTAAAGTCGTTAATCACTGCCCCATGTTGTATATACTAGGGCCAAGATATCTAGAATATTTTTAATCTAACATTTTAGATAGTTCCATTTCACCTATTTTTCAACACTTTGCCAAAGTAAATGTATATGATAAATTTGATACTGTACAGATTTTTGGCACTATATTAATATTCAAAGGACAAGGAAGCCTGGTGTGCTGCAGTCCATGGGGTTGCAGAGTCGAATATGACTGAGCAACTGAAGAACAACAAGAATTAAAAAATACGCACTCCCTATCGGTAGTTATAGTCAAATATGTATCACCATACTCAGACCCAAATATATCATGAACTTCCATTCTAAGTAAAACATGGAACACATTTTTTGCCTCTCAATAACTTTGTTATACCTTAAGCTTAAATGTACTCACACGTGTGAATATACTTATACAAATAACTTATTTGGCTTTTAATATATTCCCATTAAAATATAACTATTTGGATGAAAAAATAGGAATTAAATGTTTTCAGTGGCAATATATAATTAGGTGTCAGCAATGGACTAAAGTGCCATTCTAAAGTAATAAACTATAAAACGTGTTTATCATGTTGGGGGTATAATTAATTTAAGACAAAATTAGTGGGAGTTAACAGTACTTAGAGTTGTTTGTATTTATTCTAGTAGAGCTATAGTAATACCAAATTATGATAGACATTCCATGGTTCCTATGAAGATGGAATGCCAAGTGCTTCTTTTTCCTTTTCTCCTATAGGATTTCAAGATTTGATTGCCTAAGTGACATTTACACTGTCACATACTTTTGTGAAATGCCTTATGTTAATTACAGTTTTCACATTTTGCATGATGACAAAATTGTCATATTGTCTAAAGCCTGAAGTATTTTTAACTAAATAGTGGTTTCTATAAAGAGGTCTTAAAAGTGGATTTTTCTTCAGAAAAACTGTAACTAAAAAGCAAATTTTGGAAAATAAATAAAATATATCCAATATATTATTATATCCAATAAAATATATCCAAATTAGAAAGGAAAAGGTTAAATTATCTGTTTCCAGATAATATGATCTTTTGTATAAAAAAATCCTAAAGATTTCACACAAAAAAAATTCTTTTGGAAAGGAATTCTTTTCCTTTCTTTTTTCCTCCCTTGCTCCTTCCTTCCCTCCCTGTTTATCTTCACTTTCTTTCCTTCCTTTTTTCTTTCTTCTACAATTTATTGAGTGCTTATCACATTCCAAGCACTAAACACATTACTTTATTCTCACTAATTTCTCACATCTGTATCCGAAATCATTATCCGAATTACGTCTTAAATTGACATTTCCATTCTATAGAGCAGAAAACTGAAAATGACTGAGACTGAGCAATTTAAAGATCAAGGAGTTAGAAGAGTCAGTTGTTGTTCAGTCGCTCTGCTGCTGCTGCTAAGTTGCTTCAGTCGTGTCCAACTCTGTGTGACCCCATAGACAGCAGCCCACTAGGCTCCTCTGTCCCTGGGATTCTCCAGGCAAGAACACTGGAGTGGGTTGCCATTTCCTTCTCCAGTGCATGAAAGTGAAAAGTGAAAGTGAAGTCGCTCAGTCGTGCCCGGCTCTGTTCGACCCCATGGACAGCAGCCTACCAGGCTCCTCCATCCATGGGATTTTCCAGGCAAGAGTACTGGAGTGGGGTGCCATCCCATGGACTGCAATACACCAGGCTTCCCTGTCCTTCACTATCTCCTGGAGTTTGATCAAACTTATGTCCATTGAGTCAATGATGCCATCCAACTATCTCATTCTCTGTCGCCCCGCTTCTCTTCCTGCCCTTAATCTTTTCTGGCATCAGCATCAGAGTAGAGGTCAGTTCCCTGACTCCAGCACAGACCTTCTGAGACATAATGTAAATGCCAAGCTAGGCCAATATATGAAACCCAGGCTTTGGGGACAGCCAGCCCTGCATTCAATAGACTGCTTTGCTGTTTATATCTTCTGGAACTTTAGACATCTCATTTAATATTCCTAACTCTCTGTAACTATCTGTAATATGGGTACAATAACACAGTACTTACATCATATGATTGCTGGAAAAATGTAATGAAATAATATAAAATGTTCTAAGACCTCAGGGTAGTTATCACTTGCATGGCATCATAGAACAATATTAAATTAATTATAGAAAAACATGTATTGCCCTTTAAATTTTGTAAATTCTCACATTCTCTCTTATAACCTTACACCCTTGCATTCTAATCCCAAACGTATTACTAACTTACCATTACCAGTGCTTGATAGTTGGTTCAGTCTTCTTCATCATCATATACAAGCTTACATCAAAGATGTCTGAGGCCAGTAAACCATTTTTTAGACCAATTAATTGTGTAATAACTGCTTTGCTTGAAAGCCCAACAAGCTGATTTCCCCACTACTTGCAAGCATGCTAAATGAACCACACCAAAATATTTGCTGTAGGCAAATAAACACAGCCACATATTCTACAAAGAATGTTTATAATATCATGCAGAAGGTCAGATTCAAACCAACTCCTAACACACATGTGGATTTAAGAGGTACACTAGTAATGTTATTCTAAACTCATATAAGCAGCCCATATCCCTTCTGGTGGAATTTATACTGCCAACAGATGCTGGTCTTACCCATGGCTCCGATTCTCCATTGAAGTCTTTGCATCATTTCTGCTTCCACTGCTTCAGTACCCAAACCTGGATCTAGAAAAAATGGACAGCCTATTTTAGAGAGGCCACCATACACACCACTTAGTATTTTTATTGAAACTCCTGGGATATTTTTTCTGACATAGTTGGGAGTTAACACTTTTCTTAAGTGAAGAAGCATTAACCTACTTGGACTTTAAAGTACATAGTCATTCTTAGAGCCTAGAACATCAAGAAGTGGGTTCATTATCCTCCTAAATAATTCACTATTATCTAGAACTGCTTTCATGCTTTGGTGATAAGCTCCCAATTCAAATAGAGTGTCCAGTGCTTTAATGGAGCTCAGCAGAAATTCCAAGAACCACAGTTAATACGTTGCTGACCAGAACTGGTGGGCCATCCTGTTGTCTCATACTTTCCTCACACCCGATGCTAGATTAAGACAAACTAACAACTATCACATATGCCTGGAATGAGATAATTTGCTGTAATGATCTGTGTGTGGGGGGGGGGGGGGTCGGGGCGGGGGGAGGCAGGCTCCAAGAGGATTGTTCTCAAGCTGCTTGGTGGGAGTTCCCAGGCCGCCCAGTGGTTGAGACGCCACACTTCAACTTCAAGAAGTGTGGGTTCGGCCACTGGTCAGGAAACTAAGATCTTGCATGCCACACAGCGTGGCCAATAAGCAAATAAGTTTAAAACATAATAAATTAAGAAAAATGTTTTAAATTTAAAAAAGAAAAAACATAAAGCTGCTTGATAAAATAAAACTGCCTGATCTGACTAACAGGGATCACAGACGTAATTCATAAGATTCACTGGGGCTTGACCATGAGGCTGGAAAGAGAAGGTGATGTACAGCATGAGATTTACCTAGTAGGAGCATCTGACAGGGAAATAAAGTCAAGGATGTATGAGGATAACTGCAGGACACAAATAGCAGAAAAGCAGATCAGCACGATGGTCCTGATGCTTCTCTAGGGATTCTCTGAAGTAATGTGTCACAGCCTCTTCTCAACAAATTCCTCATTTACTCCCTAAAACACACCGTACGAATTTCTTCATTAATCATCCATCACGATGATTTGCATGATACTCTCACTTTACAGATGCTAAAAATCTTTGAAAACTAAAGTAACTTAAAATTCCAAAGACATTTTGGAACCCTTTAGTTTTAAACTTGAAAATACAGTACTCTTAACAGAAGTTCACACTGAGCTCCAAACATGTCTATATGTTCAATATATTCTGTTAAGTTTAGAGGAGAGAAAATTGAAGTGAAGACCTTCTTTTAGTAATGATCGTTTTAATGTCTGCTATCACACTGGGTAAATAATGCTGAGCTCTCAAATTTAGCCATGAAAAGTAATCATTTTTCAATAAAAATGGGCAATTTTCCATTTCAACTTCCATATAAATGCCTATAGAATTAAAAATATTGTCCTAAAATGCATTTTTGAATGCTTGGCTTATTATGATAATTCCCAAAGATCATATCTTTGAGAGTTATCCTTAAAGATCACTAATTTTCCTTAAAGCTGTGGACATTTCATCTTGGTCTAGAATAATAAACACTGTGTTCTTCCTCCTTGACTCTCATGGTTAGTGAAAAAAATTTTAGAAGAGTTAAGCATGAAAAAAGGTAATGTATTAGCATTAATCTAATAAAAATATATACATTTTTAAAATGACAAATTTAGTCATATGCTGCGTGGGGGGAGGGGGGCACCTGTGTACCACTTCTTATGTTTCTGCCCTTTGGTGAGAGCTTCATGATTATATCACTGCTGCCCAGCTCTGCTCTCTCGCCACTTCTCCTTCTGCAGGAAGTGAGTGGGAAGTTCAAAGGAGAAACTGGGCCAGTGCAGCCCAGGCATTTCTCACTGCGAGAGAAGCCAGCCTGTCCTCATGCACCAAGCCCTCAATTTTACATAGTGGCTCCCGTATGGGGAGGCTCAGCCATGCCTGAGGCTTGTTAAGTAAGACTGACTAGTTCAGTATCAGGAGTCTCACCTTCCTGCAGACATATTCTCCAATACCAACTTTATCGGTAATAAAGGTGTTGTGTTGGCTTTAAATTGCCTGATTTATTGAATTATTTCTCAATTGACACTATTTATTAGGTCTGTGTCACCATCAAGCAACTCTGATTTAGTCATTTATTCCTTCAAGATTATGCTTTGGTCTGAAAGGTGAAGGGCTTGTATTTTATTTTCTACACAATAATGGACTATTTGGTGAATGCATGTGTGTGAACATAAACAGTAAAGCTTAGGAAACAATAGAGGGTAGGTTTATGTACTTGGTAACGATATTTTGAGAATCCACTATGTGCTAGGAACATTCCGGATAGTGGGATTTTGGTAGTGGGAAAGACAAAGTCCCTGCCTTTATAGCATCTACTTTCCACTGAGGGAAAGCAAATGATAAACATATCATTGTATACAACCTACATACACAGGCCACTAGCTGGTGGTGATAAGAATACTTAATACAATGTTTTACAAAGATAGGGTAATCCTTTAGATAGGATGGTTAGGGAAGGCCTCTCTAAAGAAATAGAAGTTGATCTGAAACCTAAAAATGTGAAGTGCTTGTCACGAGCCTATCAGAGAAAAAGGATTCCAGACAGAAGAAATAGAAAGTTCAAAGATCCTGGGAGGAATCTGAAAGCCAATAGGCAGAAAGATGACCTGAGTGACAGGAATGTAACAGATGGGAACTGAAGGCAAGAGACAGTGAGCCTGGAAAGGTCAGCGGGACCTGGATTATGAAAGATCTTGTAAGCCATAATTGATAAAGAAGATTCTATTTGGAAATGAAATTAACATGTATTGGACTGTTTAAAGTTACAAATGTGTGTGATCTTAATTCAGTTTTTAAAAATTTCCTGTGGCTATTCTGTTGGAAAGGATTACAGGTAAGACTCAGTTGCAGTGGCTCAGGCGTGAGACAGCGGCTTGTTTAGGGTTGTCCTTGACGGGGAGTAGGAGTGGGCAGACCTGAGAAATCCAGGGGACTAGAGTCAACAGTACTTAGGTATAAATGAGTTGAATCTTATGAATTAAAGAGTAGGGTTGAATCTTATGAATTAAAGATCTCTCCTACATATTTATCTTGAACACCTAGGTGAATATGGGTATAATATCCAGAGAAGGGGAAGGCTTTCAGAGGATCAAGCTGAGTTTTATCTTGCACAAACAGTTCTGTTTGTTTCCATATGTTTGTGGTGTCTTTTAGACTGCCAAGCTGAGATACCAAGTAAGCAGCTGGATATATGTGTATGGGTCTCAAGGGGAAAAGTCAGGGCTAGAGATATTTTAGCTGCTGTTCTTTGCTGCCATGAACTAGAGAACTGCTGGGAAGTAATGACATTAACACTATAAAATATTACACATGGACATATATTGTTTGACCACCATTATGCTGAAAGTACTATACATCTCTCATCTGCTTTAATTCTCACAAGAGTATCATATTATATATGGAAAAACTGAGGTTAGAAGAGAGTAACAGTTTGCCCACAGGCACAAAGTAAGTGGTACACCAGGCCTCGAATTCATGTCTTTCTGATTTCAAAGTCCATGTTCATCAGAACAAAATCAAAGGTGCTGGAGACACCTTTGCCCTCCATGCACTTAGGAGACTGAGTTCCATTTGTTATGTCAGTTTGCTGTATGACCAGTAACATACAATCAACAAGAAAAACCTTGGAGCTCAAAGGTTCTGTGTGTTTGATTTCAAAGCTAGTAAAAAAGAAGTAATATATAATTTTCAAAGGACAATTTAGGGAGAGATGAACACCTTAAGAACTGGGGGTGGATAATATTCAAAGGTTCCTAATCTAGTATCCTGAGCTTTTATCAAATTATCTAAGGAGGTTGGCCATGAATCTCAGTGTGCCCAAAGTAAATCTAACCAATGTGTATTATTCCAGGATAATTATTAATAATGCCCCCTTTAATTCTCAAAAGTATCCAAGTTTAGACAAATTTTACAGTCACTCAGTACTTAGAGATCTTTGACCCAAATGCTCATGAATAACTGATATTGTATCAGTTCAGTTCAGTTCAGTCATTCAATTGTGTCTGACTCTTTGCGACGCCAAGGACCGCAGCATGCCAGGCCTCTCTGTCCATCAAAAACTCACAGAGTTTACCCAAACTCATGTCCATTGAGTCAGTGATGCCATCCAACCACCTTATCCTATATCGTTACCTTCTCCTCCTGCTCTCAGTCTTTCCTGACATCAAGGTCTTTTCAAATGACTCAGTTCTTCACGTCAGGTGGCCAAAGTATTGGAGTTTCAGCTTCAACATCAGTCATTCCAATGAACACTCAGGACTGATCTCCTTTAGGATGGACTGGTTGGATCTCCTTGCAGTCCAAGGTACTCTCAAAAGTCTTCTCCAACACCACAGTTCAAAAGCATCACTTCTTCGGCACTCAGCTTTCTTTATAGTCCAACTCTCACATCCATACATCACTACTGGAAAACCCATAGCCTTGAGTAGATGGACCTTGGTTGACAAAGTAATGACACTGCTTTTTAATATGCTGTCTAGGTTGGTCATAACTTTCCTTCCAAGGAGTAAGCGTCTTTTAATTTCATGGCTGCGGTCATCATCTGCAGTAATTTTGGAGCCCCCAAAAATAAAGTCTGTCACTGTTTCCACTGTTTCCCCTTCTATTTCCCATGAAGTGATGGGACCAGATGCCATGATCTTAGTTTTCTGAATATTGAGCTTTAAGCCAACTTTTTCACTCTCCTCTTTCACTTTCATCAAGAGGCTCTTTAGTTCTTCTTCGCTTTCTGCCATAAGGGTGGTGTCATCTGCATATCTGACGTTATTGGTATTTCTCTAGGCAATCTCAATTCCAGCTTGTGCTTCATCCAGCCCAGAGTTTCTCATGATGTACTCTTCATATAAGTTAAATAAGTAGGGTGACAATATACAGCCTTGATTGACTCCTTTTCCTGTTTGGAACCAGTCTGTTGTTCCATGTCCAATTCTAACTGTTGCTTCCTGCCTGCATACAGATTTCTCAAGAGGCTGGTCAGGTGGTCTGGTATTCCCATCTCTTTCAGAATTTTCAACAGTTTGTTGTATTCCACACAGTCAAAGGCTTTGGTGTATCAATAAAGCAGAAATAGATGTTTTTCTGGAATTCTCTTACTTTTTCCATGATTCAATGGATGTTGGCAATTTGATCTCTGGTTCTTCTGTCTTTTCTAAATCCAGCTTGAACATCTAGAAGTTCACAGTTCACATATTGCTGAATCCTGGCTTGGAGAATGTTTAGCATTACTTTGCTAGCATGTGAGATGAGCTAGTACTTGGATGCAATCTCAAAAACGACAAAATGATCTCTGTTCATTTCCAAGGCAAACAATTCAATATCACAGTAGTCCAAGTCTATGCCCCAACCAGTAACGCTGAAGAAGCTGAAGTTGAATGGTTCTATGAAGACCTACAAGATCTTTTAGAACTAACACCCAAAAAAGATGTCCTTTTCATTATAGGGGACTGGAATGCAAAAGTAGGAAGTCAAGAAACACGTGAGGTAACAGGCAAATTTGGCCTTGGAACACGGAATGAAGCAGGACAAAGGCTAATAGAGTTTTGCCAAGAGAACACACTGGTCATAGCAAACACCCTCTTCCAACAACACAAGAGAAGACTCTATACATGGACATCACCAGATGGTCAACACCGAAATCAGATTGATTATATTCTTTGCAGCCAAAGATGGAGAAGCTCTATGCAGTCAGCAAAGCCAAGACCGGGAGCTGACTGTGGCTCAGATCATGAGCTCCTTATTGCCAAATTCAGACTTAAATTGAAGAAAGTAGGGAAAACTACTAGACCATTCAGGTATGACCTAAATCAAATCTCTTATGATTATATAGTGGAAGTGAGAAATAGATTTAAGGGACTAGATCTGATAGAGTGCCTGATGAACTATGGACGGAGGTTCATGACATTGTACAGGAGACAGGGATCAAGATCATCCCCATGGAAAAGAAATGCCAAAAAGCAAAATGGCTGTCTGGGGAGGCCTTACAAATGGCCGTGAAAAGAAGAGAAGCAAAAAGCAAAGGAGAAAAGGAAAGATATAAGCATCTGAATGCAGCGTTCCAAAGAATAGCAAGGAGAGATAAGAAAGCCTTCCTCAGCGGTCAGTGCAAAGAAATAGAGGAAAACAACAGAATGGGAAAGACTAGAGATCCCTGCAAGAAAATTAGAGATACCAAGGGAACATTTCATGCAAAGATGGGCTCGATAAAGGACAGAAATGGTATGGACCTAACAGAAGCAGAAGATATTAAGAAGAGATGGCAAGAATACACAGAAGAACTGTACCAAAAAGACCTTCACGACCAAGATAATCATGATGGTATGATCACTCACCTAGAGCCAGACATCCTGGAATGTGAAGTCAAGTGGGCCTTAGAAAGCATCACTACAAACAAAAGTAGTGGAGGTGATGGAATTCCAGTTGAGCTATTTCAAATTCTGAAAGATGATGCTGTGAAAGTGCTGCACTCAATATGCCAGCAAATTTGGGAAACTCAGCAGGGGCCACAGGACTGGAAAAGGTCAGTTTTCATTCCAGTCCCAAAGAAAGGCAATGCCAAAGAATGCTCAAATTTCCACACAATTGCACTCATCTCACACACTAGTAATGTAATGCTCATGGAACAACAGACTGGTTCCAAATAGAAAAAGGAGTACATCAAGGCTATATAGTGTCACCCTGCTTTATTTAACTTCTATGCAGAGTACATCATGAGAAATGCTGGGCTGCAAGAAGCACAAGCTGGTATCAAGATTGCCGGGAGAAATATCAATAACCTCAGATATGCAGATGACACCACTCTTATGGCAGAAAGTGAAGAAGAACTAAAAAGCCTCTTGATGAAAGTGAAAGAGGAGAGTGAAAAAGTTGGCTTAAAGCTCAACATTCAGAAAATGAAGATCATGGTATCTGGTCCCATCACTTCATGGGAAATAGATGGGGAAACAGTGGAAACAGTGTCAGATTTTATTTGTTTGGGCTCTAAAATCACTGCAGATGGTGATTGCAGCCATGAAATTAAAAGGCGCTTACTCCTTGGAAGGAAAGTTATGACCAACCTACATAGCATATTCAAAAGCAGAGACATTACTTTGCCAACAAAGGTCCATCCTGTCAAAGCTATGGTTTTTCCTGTGGTCATGTATGGATGTGAAAGTTGGACTGTGAAGAAAGCTGAGTGCTGAATAATTGATGCTTTTGAACTGTGGTGTTGGAGAAGACTCTTGAGAGTCCCTTGGACTGCAAGGAGATCCAACCAGTCCATTCTGAAGGGGATCAGCCCTGGGTGTTCTTTGGAAGGAATGATGCTAAAGCTGAAACTCTAGTACTTCGGCCACCTCATGCTAAGAGTTGACTCATTGGAAAAGACGCTGATGCTGGGAGGGATTGGGGACAGGAGGAAAAGGGGATGACAGGGGATGAGATGGCTGGATGGCATCACTGACTCAATGGACGTGAGTTTGAGTGAACTCCGGGAGATGGTGATGGACAGGGAGGCCTGGCGTACTGCGATTCATGGGGTCGCAAAGAGTTGGACACGACTGAATGACTGGACTGAACTGAACTGAACTGAGATTAGCTCAATTGTGCAGGAGTTTGAACATTCTTTGGCATTGCATTTCTTTGGGATTACAATGAAAACTGACCTTTTCCAGTCCTGTGGCCCCTGCTGAGTTTTCCAAATTTGCTGGTATATTGAGTGCAGCACTTTCACAGCATCATCTTTCAGGATTTGAAATAGCTCAACTGGAATTCCATCACCTCCACTAGCTTTGTTCATAGTAATGCTTTCTAAGGCCCACTTGACTTCACATTCCAGGATGTCTGGCTCTAGGTGAGTGATCAAACCATTGTGATCATCTGGGTTGTGAAGATCTTTTTTGTACAGTTCTTCTGTGTATTCTTGCCACCTCTTCTTAATATCTTCTGCTTCTGTTAGGTCCATACCATTTTTGCCCTTTACTGGGCCCATCTTTGCATGAAATGTAACAAGGGGCTTCCCTGGTGGCTCAGAGTATAAAGCATCTGCCTGCAATGCAAGAGACCCGGGTTAGATCCCTGCATTGGGAAAATCCCCTGGAGAAGGAAATGGCAAGAGAATCCCATGGACAGAGGAGCCTGGCAGGCTACAGTCCATAGGGTCGCAAAGAGTTGGACATGACCCAGTGACTTCACTTCACTTGCATGAAATATTCCCTTGGTATCTCTAATTTTCTTGAAGAGATCTCTAGCCTTTCCCATTCCATTGTTTTCCTCTGTTTCTTTGCATTGACCACTGTAGAAGGCTTTCTTATCTCTCCTTGCTATTCTTTGGAAATCTGCATTCAAATGGATATATTTTTCCTTTTCTCCTTTATCTTTAGCTTCTCTTCTTTTCACAGCTATTTATAAGCCCTCCTCATAGAGCCATTTTACTTTTTTGCATTTCTTTTTCTTGGAGATGATCTTGATCACTGTCTCCTATACAATGTCAGGAATCTCCATCCATAGTTCATCAGGCACTCTGTCTATCAGATCTAGTCCCTTAAATCTATTTCCCACCTCTACTGTATTATTGTAAGGGATTGATTTAGGTCATACCTGAATGGTCTAGTGGTTTTCCCTACTTTCTTCAATTTAAGTCTGAATTTGGCAATAAGGAGTTCATGATCTGAGTCACAGTCAGCTCCCAGTCTTGTTTTTGCTGACTGTATGGAGCTTCTCCATCTTTGGCTGCAAAGAATATAATCAATCTGATTTTGGTGTTGACCATCTGGTGATATCTAGGTGTAGAGTCTTCTCTTGTGTTGTTGGAAGAGGGTGTTTGCTATGACCAGTGTGTTCTCTTGGCAAAACTCTATTAGCCTTTGCCCTGCTTCATTCTGTCCTCCAAGCCCAAATTTGCCTGTTACCCCAGGTGTTTCTTGACTTCCTACTTTTGCATTCCAGTCCCCTATAATGAAAAGGACATCTTTTTTGGGTGTTAGTTCTAAAAGGTCTTGTAGGTCTTCATAGAACCATTCAACTTCAGCTTCGTCAGCGTTACTGGTTGGGGCATAGACTTGGATTACTGTGATATTGAATTGTTTGCCTTGGAAATGAACAAAGGTCATTCTGTTGTTTTTGAGACTGCATCAAAATAGTCCGCATTTCGGACTCTTTTGTTGACTATGATGGCTACTTCATTTCTTCTAAGGGATTCTTGCCCACAGTAGTAGATATGATGGTCATCGGAGTTAAATTTAAATACTCACAAATCCTTCACTTTTCTTCTTTAAAAGAGGAGGGACCAAGGCCACAGAGGTAAAAGTGCACAACTCTCACACACTCACTCTTCATATCCAACCCATCCTTCAAAGCTCAATTTTGAATTAACTCAATTTTTCACTCAGTTTTCTGTTATCAGTGTATTTATGCCACCCATTTGATATTTACTAAAGATTATTTTCTGTTGAAACATAAACATATTTTTTCTTCTCTTGTATATTTCCAAAGGTCTCAAGTCTTTTCACTTTAGGTATTCAGTAACTGTTCAAACACTGTTTTTTAAAAAACATGAGTTAAAGTGTATGAAAGATATTTAAAATAGATAGATAGTGGCAAGCTCCTGCATAACACAGGAAGCTTAGCCTGGCACTCTGTGATGACCTAGAGGGGTAGGATGAGGAGGGAAAGGAGGCTCAAGAGGAAAGGGAGATATATATACTTATGGCTGATTCACGTTGTTGTATGGCAGAAACCAACACAAAATTTTAAAGCAATTATCCTCCAATTAAAATTTTTTTAAAAAGATCGTTTATTCCTTTTTGCCTTCCATAGTACAAATGACCTTATCTCTGCATATCAACAAAGAGAATATTTTTAAGAATTTCAAGATGCACACTGGTGCAACATTAGTTAAAAACTGGCAAAGGACTGTGGAGACATTCTGGCTCAAATTCTGGAAACCAAATTTTAATTTAGAAAGATAATTACATAAAAAGTATAATCTGCCACAATGCTCCACTGGATAATATAATACTGGGTTTTAACTAATTTTGGCTTGGTTTTTTGAGAACTGAAAATGTGTTTTCTTAAATTACACATGTTCTAAGAGTCGCCTGGTATAAACTCAAATCTGTTAAACTGAAACACAACATACAAAAATGAGTTGTAACACTGTAATACAGTGAGGTTACAACATAGTTTCAGGTTGGGTTCTAAACAATTTATAAATATACTACTTTTTGTGTACATACCGGATGTAATAGTTTTGTTTGCCATGTTGTTTAAAACAACTGAGCGAGTCTAATACAAATGTTTGAACATTCATGCCTGTTTTTTTTTTTTTGATAATTATTCTCAGTCAAATGGATGGGGAGTAGTTGGAATCTGAAGAATTGTAAATGCTCCTGCTTACTGATCAGATTCCCTATATTTTGTTTTAACACTAAACATTTGAAACCACAAAATGTATTACTTGATATGTTTATTGTCACAAGAATTAAGTAGATATAGTAGAATAGCACTTTATTTGGGTTATGACCAACAATGTTACAGTTATATGTACACATATTAGTCAGTTTTCACTAAGTTATTATTTATTAACAAATGCTCTGAAACTCTCAGTGGATTAAAACAATAAAAGTTTATATCTTACTTCATTATGTCTCAACTGCAGGTCAGCTACAGCCTCACCTCATTTGTCTTCTTCGACCAAAAGGGTCAGGCCTTATCTGTGTAGAATGCATTACTGTTATTCCAATATTTCAACTTAAAAAAAGCTCACTCATGCTAATACTTTTTGTGTGTTGGCAGGAAAAAAAAAAGTTCAATGGCAGAACCACATGATGGCTGTTAGAGTTCTTGCTAGGATGTGGCAACATCATTCCCAAGTAGCATGGTAATCATTGGCAAGTAGCATGGTCAAACTAATGCCAATAGAGCATGGAACTAGAACCTCTTACAGAGAGGGCAACATATCATTGAGAATAGTAACGGAATGTACCACAGGGCACATGATACATCTCACAGCAACCGCACCATATGAATGTTGATGAGGCACTAAAATAGAAATCAGGGAACTCTGATCTAGAAATCATAGAATAAATAGTTGTATTGGAATAGCATCTGCTTCTTTCCTCTACCTGCAAAGAACAGGAAAGGGTATGTATGAAAACACACTGGCAAGTCCAGACACACACACACACACACACACACACACACGCGCGCGCGCGCACAATCACACACTGGTGTTGGCAATCAGCAATCTTTGAAGACTGAGTTTCGCTGCCTCCCAGAGTCTTTAATTGGATGTCAGTTAGGTTAGCAATAATTTCTGAGACTAAGGGGAAAAAAAAGAATGCTTTGAAGGACAGCTGTTATCTGTGATGCCAGCTTCTGCGTTCTGTCTCTAATTGACGGCACTGGTTTGAGAGGTGAAAAATGTTTCTCTTTGTTAAGAGAGTATATTTATTACCAAACAAGAAAAGAATAAGCTATTTTCCAAATCAAAAAAGATTTATTATATGTTATTATTCAGTCTACATCCAGAAATACTGTAAGTATTAGAACAGAACACAAAATATTACTCAATCCTCATAATTATGCTGTCCTTGTTATTGTTAACCCAAGAAGTGTCAATCAGTCTTCCAAGTTATTTACATTAAGCAGGCAAGTGACCTGATTTATGACTTCAACATATGTTGCATTAGAGGAATATTTAATGCTTAGAACTTGTCCAGAGAAACAGGCTTGAACTGAAAGTTTTGGAAGAGTAGGAAGTGATAAGGAGGTCAATATTTCATAATTTACAGTAACAGGAAGTAAAACAGTTACTGACTAAAATAAGTCTTGGAATTAACCAGCCAGAATGAACTCATTAAGCAAAAAACCTTTAGCAAAACCCGAGGTTAGTATACTTTTCTAATTAGTCATCTCTGGTCCCATAAAAGAGACGATCAAGATGACATAATCCTACTTTAATAAGGGCTTGCCAAATATAGCTCTTCAAAATTAATTAGCCTACTAATCATAAAAGAGAAATGAATAGGTAGGTGGACTCTCTAACACTGAAAATACCCTGAAGAAGTATCAGACCCATTTTATTCTATTAACATGTCTATTAGTTTTACCTCACATGATACTAATATTAACACACTGGATGATACTCTTATTAATAAATAATTTTCTTTTATTCTATATATATCTAATCTTCACAAAGATCCATCATTCATATCTCCACTGAATCTACTTGGTAAAAAATTTGTTTTTTTAAAAAATATCCTAAAAAATGAAGAGATGCCAGGTGATCACAAGAAATATCCATAAGAATGCAAACATCCTAGTGATCCTATCCCAATATTTATACTTTTTTCTCATTAGTGTTTGAGAGGGAGTAAGTATGTGGAATAAAGTAGCCTATTTTCTGATGGACCTCTGAAGGCAGCCGAAAAAAACAGTTGGGGAAGGATCTTAGACAATATGGACAGATAAATGAAAAAGTGACCAAGTGAAGGAAAAAATTCAATTACCAGTCTTGATGACTCCCAATATTTTATGTGATAACATAGTATATTTTATATGGTTTACCAAAGATCTTCAAAAAATACTGACAGAGAGAAGAGTATTAGGGACTTCCTCTTCCACATAGGTTAGAATTTCATCTTGTATGCTTCTTCTAGTAGTCTTAACGCTTAAGTGAGCTAATGCAACCCCAACACAAATAACTTGCACATGAGCTGAGGCACACATGATGTACCTGCACATTTCACACACAGACTCACTCGAGAGATTCGAGAGATTTTCAGCATGCTGCCGCTGCGCCTGGAGTGAATGCACTAGGTGCTGAGGCGCCAGGTCTGTGTGCCCTGAGGCCGTTTGGATATGCTAGCTAGTCATGAGCTGGAAACAAAGAACTGGGCCGCAAATACAAACATGTACTTAACAGCATATACTGCTGCTGCTGCTGCTGCTAAGTGACTTCAGTTGTGTCCGACTCTGTGCGACCCCATAGACGGCAGCCCACCAGGCTCCCCCGTCCCTGGGGTTCTCCAGGCAAGAACACTGGAGTGGGTTGCCATTTCCTTCTCCAATGCATGCAAGTGAAAAGTGAAAGTGAAGTCGCTCCGTCGTGTCTGACTTTTAGCGACCCTATGGACTGCAGCCCACCAGGCTCCTCCATCCATGGGATTTTCCAGGCAAGAGTACTGGAGTGGGGTGCCATTGCCTTCTCCATCAGCATATACTAATAGATGGTATTTTTTAAATGGAAATAAATCAGATCACTTAGGGATGTACTAGAGATACATGAAAAGAAGATTAAGGGAGACATAAGGAATACCAATATTTAGGAGTATCACAGAGACAACTATTGAATGGGAGAATTATTAGAAGCAGAAGAGGGAATTTTAAGAACAAGGAAGTGGTCAGTTCTAAGCAGGGTCAATTGAACTTTGTTTCACAGAGGTTGTCAGTGAGCTTCACAGTATCAGTTGTGTGGCACTGGCACCCTGGGAGAATTAGACAAGCACACACACACATGCACACTCAATTATGATGTCCTCTGGTACACACATATCATATCCAGGATGCTCCATTGTTTGGAAAGCCTGGTATTTCTGTGATCATTCAATAACTGAAGCACCTTACTTCCAAACGGACTAGTTTATATTGGCAGCTACTATTTTTGCACTTCCCAGGTGGCTTAGTGGGAAAGAATCCACCTGCCAAGCAGGAGATGAAAGAGACATGGGTTCAATCCCCCTGCCAGGAAGATCCCCTGGAGGAGGAAATGGCAACCCACACCAGTATTCTTGTCTGGAAAATCCCGTGAACAGAGGAGCCTGGTGGGCTGCAGTCCAGGGGGTCACAGAGTTGAAAACGACTGAGCACACACTCAAGATCATATAAATAATTTGCTTATTGTTGCTAAAGTCATTCCATAATAATTGACTGCATGTAAGACTGTGAAACTAGACAAGATCTTTAAAACTTGCCAGTGAAGAGTAAATGATAGACTTTCATATGCAGACAGTTTCAGAACTAGTCGAAGCAGAAAGTTAGTTTTTGTATATGTTATTAAACCTTTTTTCTTAGTTGAACTACCTAAAAAATTAAATTCTAGATTTATTCAAAGTAGTTGCTAATTTATAAAGATATATAAGCATCTTCAATAAATTCCTAGAATATGCTTTACAGAATATCCTACCCTGCCCCACATCCACTACACACACATATTATTTATTCAAGTCATAGACCTCAAGACCACTCAACCAGGAGAATCAAGATTTATACAGTAGTTGTAATTTATGTATGAACAACAGTGACCTCATGTGGCTAATGTTTCATGCCTGAAACTATTAGACTAAGAACAACAAGAAATAGTGTATGCTATCCATCAAAATGTATGTCATAATGAATGATTTGAGCTGCCCATGTCATGCAACATAATTTCTTTTTTGAGGCCTCTGATCACAATGTAAGCCTTTTCAAGGGCCAGTGTAGGTTCACTCTATGTATGTTTACAAGGTGAGATTGTTCAAAAATTAATATTAATATTATGGAATAGGATATGTTGAGGGCCAAGGGCCAAATCTTCCTTCTTTGTGTCACCAAAGGATTCAGTTCTAGTCTTTGTACATGGAAGCATTTGGTTCCAAACACTTTTTAAATTTCATCTTGCCTTCCTTGCTCTGGGTATTCTAAAGTTAAAAGCAAATGCCTAGGCGATTAAAGAACATAGACCTTTGGCACTTCATTGCCCAGTTGTTTCTAACTTTGAGGACATGGCTGTATTTCTCTTATATTTCAGCAGTTCCCTTAACTAACTTGAACAATGATAATATTCACTACTTTCAATAAGGATTTCCTCAAAAACATATTTTACTGTGTTATCTGCTACTAGAATAAAAACAGATTTCAAACACATTACATAATATTAAAAATAAAGCAACTTCCAGCTCTTCTTTATAGTGAAACATAATATCCTTTATCATCAATTTTAAATTGCTCTAGTTAAATCAAAGGTAAGTATCTAACTGCATCAGCAGCATGTTCCTCACTTGGGAATTCTTCTCTGTCCTTACTACCAAGTGACACTAAAAGGTCACCAGCTTTGAGTGGGGCCCAGTCCGTGCAAGTTCTTAATAGTAGATCTGGGCAATAGTGCGACCAGACCCGGCATTTGAGCCATAGGACAATGCAGCATCCATCATTTTAGAGGCATTTGTGATGGGAAACAATGCCATGTGGAGGTTATAGAAAGCCCCAGTGAAAGAATTACAATGTGAATACCTAAAGTGCTGAAGCAAAGCCATGTTTTCTACAGAAAAGAATTCTGTGACATTGAAAAGAGCCCCTGGGGCCCAAGATGGAGCACCTGACCATGGAGCATCAATGGACTATCCTGCAAGAATTGCCCATCTTGAGCTGGGAATTGTCAGAAATGCATCAAGGCCTGGAAGGCTAGCCCAGTAGCAATCCACTATAAAACAGAAATGATATATCTAAGGATCAGACATGAGCAGCGCCAAAAGGCAAAGCAAATTGCAAAAACAGGTGGCCCAGACTCCCATATCACTCACCAGTGTCACATTGGTACCACTCTGTTGGCTAACATTTGTGGCCATATGGCAAGGGGTCGGGGGGGTCTCATAAAATCAAATGACAGGAGGAAAATGACTGAGCTCTTTTAAGGATGGGTAGGCTTGCTATATGCCTACAAGCTGAAAATGAACAGTAGCTATAGTCCAGCTATGCTTAAAGGAGGGCCAGAAAGTCAGCAGTGAAGGAAATGCTCCCCAGTAGGCACATCTTTGGGTGGGGTACTTGGTCATCCCCTTTGCAAGGAAGGGGCTTCCCTGGTAGCCCAGCTGGTAAAGAATCTGCCTGCAGTGTGAGAGATCTGGGTTGAATCCCTGGGTTGGGAAGATCCCCTGGGGAAGGGAATGGCAACCTACTCCAGTATTCTGGCCTGGAGAATTCCATTGACTGTATAGTTCATGGGTCGCAAAGAGTCAGACACGACTGAGTGACTGTCACTTTCACTTTGCAAGGAAAGAGAAATAGTCTGAGGTTGGAATATATGGAACAGTAGTCATCTGAGGATAGATTTTGGGAAGGAGAAAGATTTGGAAATCAGGGTTAAGAAGGTCTAGAGAAGGGGCATGTGGATGAATCTGTGGGAATGGATCTGAGTTATTTTATATTACATTATTAAAGCCCCCCAGAGAATACCCACACTCAGTTCAGTCACTCAATTGTGTCCAATTCTTTGTGATCCCATGGACTGCAGCACGCCAGGCTTCCCTGTCCATCACCAACTCTTGGAGCTTGCTCAAACTCATTTCCATTGAGTCAGTGATACCATCCAACCATCTCACCCTCTGTCATCCCCTTCTCCTCCTGCCTTTAATCTTTCCCAGCATCAGGGTTTTTTCCAAGGAGTCAGTTGTTCACATATCCAAGCCCCCCAGAGAATGCCCACACTAGAAAAGATAGTAAATTACCAACGTATTGACAAAGTAATCCAGCCAGGTGATGTCAACCAGCTGTTGTCATTAGCCACCCCAGTGCTGGCACAATTGCTGCATGAAAGCTGTAGCCATGGCGGGAGGAATGGAAACTCTAACTGGACCTTACAGCATGGGTTCCCACTTACCAAAGATGATCTAGCTTCAGCTGCTATGACATCCAATTTGCCAGCAATAGAAATCAGTGCTGAGCCCCCATATGACACCATTCTTTAAGATCAACAGGACAACTGGGATTAAGTTGGTTACTTTGACTCCTTTTCTGCCGGTAGGGCCTCAGCCAGTACCAATATTATAAGCTTAAAGAGTGTTTGACACTCATAAATGAAATTCTTTATATAATCATATCAACTGAAGAACACACTTGAGTGCAAATTAGGTGAGGTTGTGGACATCTGACCACAGGATTCACTGGTTCTACTGCATACTGAACCTCCCAGAAGCTGCCAGCCTGACAGAGTAATGGAAAAGCCTCTGAAGTCATAGCTGAGGTGTCAGCTTGGAGATCATATCCTGCAAGGATGGGACATCATTCCCCAGAATGTAGTATACAATGCCCCCTCCCCCTGCTTCCTTTATCTATGATTTTGGTTTCCTCAGTTTCAGTTACTCATGGTTGAAACACAGTACAAAAATATTAAGTGGAAAATTTCCGAAATAAAAAATTCATGACTTGTTGACATTGAGAGTACTCTGTTAATATCTCACACTAACCCACACCATCCCAGTTCCATCCTGCCTGGGAAGTGAATCATCCCTTTGTCCCACATACCCTGCCCGTTAGTTGCTTAGCCATCTCAGTCGTCAGATTGACCATCGTGGTATTGCAGTGCTTGTGTCCAAGTAACCCTTATTTCACTTAATGGTGATGCTGACAATTCACATATGCCAAAGAGAAGCTGTAAAGTGTTTCCTTTAAGTGGAAAGGTGAAAGTTCTCCACTTATTAAGGAAAAAAAAATCGTGTGCTGAAGTTGCTAAGGTCTATGGTAAAAACAAATCCTTTATCCATGAAATTGTAAAGAAGGAAACAGAAATTTGTGCTAGTTTTGCAGTTGTATTTCAAACTGAAAAAGTTATAGCCATAGTGAGTGATTAAGTGTTTAACTAAGATAGAAAAGGAATTAAATTTGTACAAGAAGATACCTTGAGAGAGAGACTATATTCACGTAACTTTTACTATGGTATACTGTCATAATTGTTTTGCTGTTATTATTTTTCATTTCTTATTGTGCCTAATTTATAAATGAAACTTTACCTTAGGTATGCATGTATAAGAAAAAGCATAGTATATGTAGAATTTGGTACTATCTGCAGTTTCAGGCATCCACTGGGGTCTTGTATCCCCCATGGATAATGAGGGGGTTGCTATACATACTGAATCAATGAGCTTATATGGTTCTGCGTCCCCAGTAGCTAGAATGCTTGTGTCTGGATCTGGGAGCCCAGGCAAGAAAGTGGGAATCCCTCTGCTTAGTGTCACTCTCAGTGAGTTACTTGGGGACTGGGTGCCTCTCTCGCCTGCAGGTCTAGGCTCTGCAAATCTAGGTGTGCTGGCTCCACTACAGAACATAGCAAACGCCCAGTTGAACTCTGAGCAGTGGCTGCACCTTGGTCATTTGGGAACCCCATGAAAGAAGGAACCAAGCCACCACTTTCCATAAGTGGATAGAATTAATCCTGATTCGCAGGAGGCTGCAAGGCTTCCAGTCTTCCTGTTATGTAAAGGAAGCAGGGGACAAAGTGTTTAGCATTCATGTGATCCACTGGCATACTTTTCTGCCTGATTGTGAGAGATACTTGACAAACGCAGCAGCCACAAGGGTATGGTGATTAGGAGCAAAGATATCTCAAGAAGAAGATAGGGCTAGCCCACAGTAAGCACCTAGACCTGCAAAGGTACTTAACAGGCAGAAGAAATTCAGAATGTACAGCAGAGGAGATATTTTGGCTTCTAAAGTTGTTGCAGGAAGGGGGACCCCTTCCAGGGCCCAAAAGTGGGCTCTTGGCTAACACTTGGAAATGAATTGTCCAAGGAGACACATATGCTGACAAAGCAAGAGATTTTATTGGGAAAGGGACAACCAGGCAGAGAGCAGTAGCGTAAGGGAACCCAGGAGGACTGCTCTGCCACGTGGCTTTCAGTCTCGGGTTTTATGGTGATGGGATTAGTTTCCCTGTTGTCTTTAGCCAATCATTCTGACTCAGAGTCCTTCCTGGTGGCGCACACATCAAACAGCCAAGATGGATGCCAGCGAGAAGGATTCTGGGAGGTGGTCAGACACGTGGTGTCTCCTTTTGATCTTTCCAGAACTCTTCTGGTTGGTGGTGGGTTATTAGTTCCATGTTCCTTACCAGGACCTCCTGTCATAAAACAACTCATGCAAATGGTTACTATGGTGCCGGCCAGCGTGGGTGGTTTCAATCAGTATGCATCCCCTAACAAACTTGCTGTAGCAGGGGGAATACAATATGTCTTACTAATTTTCTTGTAAATCTCCCAGGAAAAAGAGACCAAATAGAACCTGAAGAAACTTTTACTAGTTGGACCAAACTTACAAAAATACAAAGCTCGTGGATGCAAGCAGCTCACAGATGCTGTGATGTGTCACTCAGATTTGCCGCCTCAGCGCCCCAACCGCCCAGCAAGCCTACCACCCCAGCTGCTAGGACCATTGTCTGCTGATAGCTCAGGAGTTGAGTTCCTCCTCTAAATTGCCTTCAAATGAAAGGAGATGCCTGGCCCCAGGCTATGTCTCCCACCACCAGTCAGTTCCCATCTAGGGACCATGTTAAAGGTACAAACTTCTGGCTCTTGCCTCAGTTTGAGACAATTTGGCACAACTCTGAAAATATAACTATAAAAATTAACAACAACTTCAATTAAAAAGAGCCAGGAGATAGGCTGGGAGAGTTCTCATCTTATGACAATAAAAAGAGTCCAACAGGAAGAAGCAAGACTCCTCTTTCCTGGAAAGGACTCAGTCAATGAAAATCCAGGGACTCTGTTTTCTACAGCCCTCCAAACTTCCTTTTCCCCTCTATAAAAGAGTTCTCCTGTCCCTGGCTTGCAGGGACTTGCATATGGCTTGCGAAGTTTGCAAGAACCACTCCCCCCACCCCCACCCCCACCCCCACCACCATTCCCTGTATTCAAATACTTTGCAGATATTAAATAACTTTTTTTTTTTTGCTGGAGAAATAACTGATAGTCTGGTTTAGGTCAATGAAACTTTACAGCCATAGTTCCTCTGGGATTGGCCGAGGTCTCTGCTGTGTCTGCACCTCAGTCCAGTTCTCTGTCTGTCCAATCCTGCGGCTCTCACTCCTTTAGAAGAGCTTTTGTGGAGCACCCTCCCCAGTAAACCTCCCTCACACAAACCTCAGCGTCAGAGTTTGTTTTCTCAGGGACACAATGTGAGATAATAATCTTTTAATGCTGTTTTCTCAGTCGCTTGATTTTTCATTGTAAAATAACTTAATACTATTTTTAAAGAACTGGTTTCAAATACCCCAAAATGTAGAGACATAGTTGGCTAAATTATTTCCCAAACAATGCAAACAGACTCTCACTGCAAAGCTTACGTTTTTACTGTGTTACTTTTGGTTTTGGTTTCCCTTCTGATGCCACAAAGAAGCTCTGCTTTCCACCAGCCAATTCCCTTTCTTTCCAAGCAGAGTTCCTTATGAGACTTAGTTTTGCTTTTTCTCTTTTCTAGTTTAGATTTTACCCCAAAATGCGAGCTACATAAGAAGGTATTAGCACAATAGAAGCAAGAAGAAAAAAAAAACAAAACTTTTGCTTTTTTCTAAATACCCTATAGGAAGTTGTAAAAAGATTCATGCATAACAATAGGATGTAAATTTAGGTAATGATTTGGATCTTCTCCAACTGCAGTCGCAGCCTGGCAAACAACAGATTTCCTTAGAAATTCATTGTAGCTCAAACATAAAATTCTTGTTTCACCATGGCTAATTGACATCGCACAAGCATATGTAATGAGTTTTTCAATAAAGAAATAAATACTTTTTGTGTAGCGGGAGTAAGAAGGCCAAAATGGAAGAATATTTCAGTAAATAAGTCAAGATAGGGATTCAGATGTTTTAAGTCTTTTCACTTAGATCACTGATTCGAAGAATTTCCAGATGAAAAAGTGGCAGCATTTTGTGACAGAGGCATTCTAGAGTAATTATGGGGGGCAACAAAAAAACCCCCAAATTTCCCATGTTTAATTAGTATAAAAACATTAGCCTTGCAGATTTAGTTTCATTTCTTCTTTTTTTTTTTTTGACTGGGGATATGGAGGAAAAATAACTAATATGTGATATAGACATGGGATGAGTTCAAAATCACTGCTTTCTCTGCCCATGTGATTTACTCAACTTGTTATTTTTAAACCATTTTTTGAAAATCTGCAAGCGTCTAGAAAAGATTTAAGATGACAAAAAAACTAAAGCAAATAAGCAAAATAAGATGATACATAAAAGAGTAAATGAATATGAATAGAGATCAAAATGAGAGTGGAGTTAATCAGCTAGGAATTAGATTAGCAAACAAGAACTTCCTTATACTGGGCAGTACATTTCATGGAGGACTGTTAATTTGGCTAAACTTTCTAGCAGCCATCAAAAAGAGGAATGATGATAAGGATTCGATTGACAGCCTCTACAAAGCAGGGAAAAGCAACACATTAAAATAAGTATAATGCTCCTCATTGCTGAGAAACATTTTTCCTGAGGCTTACCAGAGATGCCATCATGTTGTAATTTAAAAAAAACTTCAATTACATTATGTGAGAAAATTGTTAAGAAACAAAACTTTTCAAGGGAACCCTTTTGCTTCTTTAGCAAGCAATTTGTTGTTTTCATAATGTCCCTCAATTTAAGCCAATAACACAATACTAAGAAGCAAAGTCAGCCAAATAAAATTTAAATAAAGTCTACCCCAGATACTGTGAAAGAGAAAATTACTCTGACACTTCTTAAAATGGTCAGGAATACTTTACTCAAGACTACTGATTGTAAAAGGAAAAGAGACCAGGCTCAAGTCCAAGCACAATGTGAAGCTTTATAGGCAAGGTTCAGGATGATGGGGATTGGTGGATGGAAACTTAGTAAGAGGAGACATCAAGGCTAGGAAGATTTCTTGCTAAACTGGCTTTATAGAATTTTTGCTAAAAGGCATCAGATCAAGGACTTACACAAGGAAGTTAGGGGATGTGGAACTTGATCAGGTATTAAGAGTGGGGGAATTCTTGGCAAAATGACTTGGCAGAATTCTTGCTAAGACTGGACAGTGCAGGTTTGGCAAATGCAGGATGACATAGAAGACCACTTGTGAGACCTAGTCAAGAAGAGACCACAAAGGAGACTAGAGTTTGGTCAAGGATAGAGTCTTAGTCAGTATCTACTGTGAGCTAGGGCTTCCCTGATAGCTCAGTTGGTAAAGAATCTGCCTGCAATGCAGGAGACCCCAGTTAGATTCCTGGGTTGGGAAGATCCGCTGGAGAAGGGATAGGCTACCCACTCCAGTGTTCTTGGGCTTCCCTTGTGGCTCAGCTGGTAAAGAATACACCTGCAGTGTGGGAGACCTGGGTTCCATCCTTGGGTTGGGAATATGCCCTGGAGAAGGGAAAGGCTACCCACTCCAGTATTCTGGACTGGAGAATTCCATGGACTATACATGGACTCACAAAGAGTCCGGCATGGCTGAGCGACTTTCACTTCACTTCACTGTGAGTCAACATCAAAGACTACCAAGATCTGTTCAAAAAGAAGTTTGGCAAATATGTATACTTTGGTTAGGACATCTGCATCTAAAGCAACACCCTGCAATGAAGCAAATCTCCATGTCAAATACCTCAGGATGAGAAAAAGGAACAATGGATAGTTATTTCCCACTCCTCATGCTTCCAAATGAAGGCACTTCCATTAGAACAACAGTTCTCAATTTTTTTCTCTCAGGATACCTTTTCACTTTTAAGTACTACTGAGGACACCAAAAAACTTTCGTTTACAAGAGTTATATTTTCTATATAAGGAACTGTGAAAATTTTAAAATAGTTATTAATTCATTTAAAATAGCAGCAATAAACTTTTCTATGTTAATACAAGTAACATAGTTTCATAAAATAATATTTTTCAAGCCAAAAAATCAGTGTGATGAGATGCATCACTTTACACTTTTTGCAAATACTTTTAATGTCTGAACTTAACAGAAGACAGCTGGGTCTTCATATTTGCTTCTCATTCCCTTGGACACAGTATATTTTTCTGGTTGAAGTACATGAAGAGGATCCAGTCTCACACA
This sequence comes from Bos taurus, assembly GCF_002263795.3. Classification (NCBI taxonomy): domain Eukaryota; kingdom Metazoa; phylum Chordata; class Mammalia; order Artiodactyla; family Bovidae; genus Bos; species Bos taurus. Next base: position 27,578,250 of record NC_037336.1, read on the forward strand.
AACATGTGGTTGAAAAGGAAGACCTTGCTGATACTGCTGCTGCTGCTAAGTCGCTTCAGTCGTGTCCGACTCTGTGTGACCCCATAGATGGCAGACCACCAGGCTCCCCCGTCCCTGGGATTCTCCAGGCAAGAACACTGGAGTGGGTTGCCATGTCCTTCTCCAATGCATGAAAGTGAAAAGTGAAAGTCAAGTCACTCAGTTGTGTCCGACTCCTAGCAACCCCATGGACTGCAGCCTACCAGGCTCCTCCATCCATGGGATTTTCCAGGCAAAAGTGATGGAGTGGGGTGCCATTGCCTTTTCCGAAAGGAAGACCTTGAAGAGCTCTAAAAGGAGGCCTTGCAGATCCTCTGACCACAATTTAAGAACCATTCCTAGCCTTTGATTCTCCACTTATTCCCCTCTAGAGAGGAGGTGTGAATTTCCCAACAGATTGTTGTGCTGTTGTTCAGTCACTCAGTTGTGTTCAACTCTTTGTGACCCCATGGACTGCAGCATGCATGGTTTCCCTGTCCTTTGCTATCTCCTGGCATTTGCTCAAACTCAAGTCCATTGAATCATTGATGCCATTCAAGCATCTTATTCTCTGTCATCCCCTTCTCCTTCTGCCTTCAATCCTTCCCAGCATCCGGGTCTTTTACAATGAGTCGGCTCTTTATATCAGGTGGCCAAAGTATTGGAGCTTCAGTATCAGTCCTTCCAATGAATATTCAGAGTTGATTTCCTTTAGGATTGACTGGTTTGATATCCTTGCTGTCCAAGGGACTCTCAAGAGTCTTCTCCAGCACCACAGTTCAAAAACATCAATTCTTTGGCATGCATAGAAGAAAAAAAAAGCGGGGGCGGGGGGGGGCGGGTTGCTCTCTATGTCGTAACTAGGAGCATTTTGGGAATACCTAGTGTCACCTTTGAATTTCCCAAGTGGTGCTAGTGGTAAACAACCTGCCTGTCAATGCAGGAGAGTAAGAGATTCGGGTTCAATCCCTGGGTCGGGAAGATTGCCTGGAGGAGGCTATGGCAATCCACTCCAGTATCCTTGCCTGGAGAATCCTATGGACAGAGGTGGGCTATGGACAGCTGGCCTATGGTCCATAGAGTCGCAAAAAGTTGAACACGACTGAAGCAACTTAGTAGCAGCAGCAGTGCAACCTCTGTCTGCTGAATTCTGGGGTATCACTGTCCATTTTGTACAGAGTTAAAGACACATTTTTTTCAGATGAACATTTATCAGAGAAATAAAAAGTTAAATATTTATCTCCGTCTGTCTGACTGCTGTGCTGATCTCTCAATCAGTTTTGAACACAAGAGCACAAGACATGAGAGTTATTTATTGACCCTCTTAAATGCCAGCAAATGGAAGGACATATGCTGGGCTGCCCAAAGCCATGCTGCCTTGAAAATACAATGTCAGGTATGACAAGGGAATAAATTTTAAAGTCTTCTCATTTGGGATGTTAAGTAAGATTTTAATTTTAGGAATATGTGTAATTATGTATATCAATAATCTAGAATAAGCATAAAAATTAGAAGAAACTGGAAAGAAGGCATATGCCTTAGAAAATAACTTTGAATCCTTTGGATTTATAAGCTAAAGGAATAGTTAGTGAAAAGAAAACCACCTGTTTCTTAAATACAAAACTTTTCTACACAGATTATGTACTAACGTAGAATAGGAGCTCAGAATTAGAATCATGAAATACCAAATCTGCTGAGCTTAGTTTGACCTGTAGTAACCAATGGACAGAGGAGCCTGGCAGGCTACAATTCACGGGGTCTGCAAGACTTGGACATGACTAAGCACATGCAACGCATACTTACTAGACTCCAAAAATTATTCTAGTGAAATACTTAATATAATTAAGCAAAATGAAAATAAATAATTCAAAATACTGTTAAAAGGACCACAGCAAAAATGTCTGTATATTGAGGCTTCATGAAAGGCACAATGAGGTACTAAGGAAAAACACATATATACATTTCTGTGTTTTTGTACACCAAAGAAATAGTCAAGCGTCTTTCTCTGCATAAAATGGAATTTTACTGACATAACTAAAAATTAGTAATATGACACTGAAATATAGCCTCCCACCCAAACTTAGTCTAAATGCTAATTCAGTTCAGTTCAGTTGGGTAGTTGTGCCCAACTCTTTGCGACCCTATGGACTGCAGCAAGCCAGCCCTCCTGTCCATCACCAACTCCTGGAGCTTACTCAAACTCATGTCCATCAAGTCAGTGATGCCATCCAACCATCTCGTCCTCTGTCATCTGCTTCTCCTCCCGCCTTCAACCTTTCCCAGCATCAAGGTCTTTTCAAATGAGTCAGCTCTTCGCATCAGGTGGTCAAAGTATCGGAGTTTCAGTGTCAGCATTAGTCCTTCCAATGAATATCCAGGACTGATCTCCTTTAGGATTGACTGGTTGGATCTCCGTGCAGTCCAAGGGACTCTCAAGAGTCTTCTCCAACACCATAGTTCAAAAGCATCAATTCTTCAGCACTCAGCTTTCTTTATAGTCCAACTCTCACATCCATACATGACCACTGGAAAAACCATAGCTTTGACTAGATGGACCCTTTTTGGCAAAGCAATGTGTCTGCTTTTTAATATTCTGTCTAGTTTTGTCATAGCTTTACTTCCAAGAAGCAAGCTTCTTTTAATTTCATGGCCGCAGTCAACATCTGCAGTGATTTTGGAGCCAAAGAAAATAAAGTCTCTCATTGTTTCTACTGTTTCCTCATCTATTAAATTATACTAAAAGTCAGTGTAATTTATTTCTTATACTTTTTTATACTTTCATGAGATTTTTAAATTCATGGAAGTATGATTTCTTACCCACAAAGTGTGGGAGCAAAATATTTTCAATTAGACTACAGGATTCCTTAGAAAAAAGCATTGTGTCATATAAGTAAATATGGAGGTTCTAAAATTCAAGTTAGTGTTTTGAATATTTAAAATGTTCTCTGCTTGAATGAATAAACAAATGTTCCTTTAATTTATGCTTTGTTGTTAGCTACATCATTACTATTTACAGCTCTTTTCTGAGGACTATCTGCACTTAACATACTTCTTAAACTGTCACAAGTAGTTCCAACCGCATTATCTGCACTATTTATCAGATCAGACCAGATGTCCTTGCCTTTAGACTAAGACCAGCATCAAAGTAAGACCAGTATGGCAGTCATTTTAGGTGAATATTTTAAGGGGGGGTGTCAAAAAACTCAGTAATCAACATAAATGATATTTAAATGTCCTATTTTAAAATTTGTAATAAACAAAATATCAATTTTTTAAAAAAAGATAGGCTGTTTGCTTTATGGCTTTGTGTTACTGGGCAACACAAATGCCAGTCTTCCAATCGGCATAAATTTTCCAAGTTCCCATCCAGAGTGGGCTTGTGAGGATTCACAATGATGTGTAAACAGACTGGGAAATACGGAGCTTTACATGTAGTCACTATATTTCATAATAAAGCTTCTATTAACTTTTAACCCTTGGTTCAAAATATGGGAGGATATTTAGATAAGGGTACTAGGGGTGCACGTTTCTGGTTTGGTCTCAGACCAATATGGCTATGCCGGGCGCACTGATGGACATCACAAGGTCGTGCCTTTTGTTCTTCCATAACTGTGTGCTGCGAAAGCAAAATTTCTATCTCTTTCCTTTACTTCACAGTTCAACTTCTTTTAAGTAGCTGTTACATTCTCTTCTTCCTCATCTCAAACTTCACCCATTCTTCACTTTCTACTCCATGGGAAATCTACCCACTAATGTCCTTAAATGACACTCATATTGCTAAATCCAATGGGTCCTTTTCAGGCTTCATTTTACTTCACTGCTTAGCATCTTTCAGGGTTGTGGATTACTGTGTTCTTCCAGAGACAATCTTTGGGGCAGCTATCATGGGTAGCTATCATGATAGCTATCATGACACCACACTCTTTGTTTTCCTTCTACCTTTCTGGCTACTTTTTATCACTGGTTTCTCGTCTTCTATATACCATTAAATGCTGGCATTTCTAATGTCATACTCTATTGGTATTCTCATTATATATTTATTATTTGACAACTAATACTCATCTATAAATTCACAGGCACCTACATACTCATGACATTACATCTATAGCTCTAACTCAGAATCAGACTCAATTGCTTTCTCTCTACATCCACTTGAATCTCTGAAAGTCATTTCACCGTCAGTTTATCCAAGACCAAATAACTTTCTGTCCTACTTAAGCCTTTTTCCATCCAGTAGTTCAAATGAGAAATCAAGGAGTAATCTCTCATATATCTCTCCCTTCCCATATCCTCCAGAACTCTCTCCCATCAAATGAAAAATCAATCTCACTTGAGCAGCTCAAATGAGAAATCAAGGAGTAATCTCTCATATATCTCTCTCATCCCATATCATTCAGAATCCATCCACATCAGGAACCTCTATGGCCCTCTGTCTAATCTAATTGAGGCAGAAGACAGATGGGCACCCCCAGCGTAAAGCAATTGGAGATTCATTCCCTATTAACTGAAACTTCAAGATGAGAATAGCAATTAAGGGAGAAGACGGGACCCTTCCCAGACCACATGTCTCTCATTCCTAAAGTCAGGAGACCTCCCTGACCACACATTTGCAGAAAAGGCTCCTTGCAGGACAAATGGGGAGCAATGCCAAGGGATGCTCTACCCAGATGCCTTTGTAGTCGGACCCATCTTGACTAAGAGATGCATAAGCATACATAGAAGGATCCTAAGACATACCAAATATGAACTGTGAACCAGGCAAATCAAAATTATTGGCGAAAGGAAACCTGAAAAAAAAAAAACCCTATAAAAGTAATTCAGAGTGCCACAAGGAAGTGACTCAGGGACTCTCTGTCTGAGTCTGCCCGTGTGCCTATCCACAGGTACCGTACTCTTTTTCCTCTTATTACTTTACTTGCTGCACTACTTTCTGTCTTTGTGGGAACTTTTTTTCCACAAAGCTGAAGGGCCAGGGCCCTTTGTCACTGACCACCGGTCTAGTGCCTAGGATTTGCTGCTCTCACTACCATCACCCACCCCTAATCTCTGACTGGGAACCCAAACCCCACTCCAAGCCATTGCAGGCCAAGGCCACCCAAGATCATATTTGTTCCAAATCATCTAGAATATTCCAATACCCCCAACTACTTTCCCTGGAAAACTCTTTTCTCCCCTTCAAATTGTTCACACTGAAGCCAGAGTTGTTTAAGTAAAATTGTTGTTTTTCTTTATTCTAAAGAGATTAGAGGCTAAAAATACCAATTAAGAGCATTCTGCAGTTCAATCAAGATGTAATAAAGGGATAGAAAAGCTAATAAGTTATAGATTCAAACTGCTTTTAAGAAATGGGAATGACAGCACACAGAAACTGACTGGAGGGTGTGAAGAAAGGCCATAAAGAAACCCCTTGTTTCTTAGAGAACCATAGAATTCGAACATGTTGAACATGATCTTATGATTTGGAAACTGGAGTGATGATTTCAACTCAGGTGTGCCAAATTCCACAGCAGCATGTTTTCAGTACTTCTTGCATTTTAGCACATAAGTATGAAACCTTCTTGCCTGGAATATCCCATGGATGGAGGAGCCTGGAAGGCTGCAGTCCATGGGGTCTCTGAGAGTCGGACACGACTGAGTGACTTCACTTTCACTTTTCACTTTCACGCATTGGAGAAGGAAATGGCAACCCATTCCAGTGTTCTTGCCTGGAGAATCCCAGGGATGGCGGAGCCTGGTGGGCTGCTGTCTATGGGGTCACACAGAGTTGGACACTACTGAAGCGACTTAGCAGCAGCATGAAAGCTTTGGTCTCTTAAAATCTCTTTGATACTACATCCTCCTTCTGTTTTGGGCTATCCATCAGTTAATTCTCTAAATTAAAATGCTTCTTCTCCCTAAGAGTTCTTGAATTTTCTGTCACTTCTCTATCCCAATGGCCAGTATCTTCGTGTAATTGATTATTATTTTTTATGTGCATATAATTTCTCTCCCTTGATTAATTTTCCACATTGCTGTCAAATGTATTTGTTATTTGCACCACTAGTTAAGATCCTTGAATGTTTGCAGCCACCAGCATTTAAAAATTCCATAACAGGATATATGAAACCTTCTGTAATGTGATCTTTACCTCTCTTACTTTTCCCCCCAAGAAATTTCTATCTCCTCAATGCTTCCTTTCTTAGGTCATACTTTTATAAGACATATTTTGATCTCCTTGCTAAAATACTTTTTCCACTTGATCTTTTTATGGTTAACATCCATTTGGTGTTCAAATTTCAATTCTTATTCTACCTTGTTCTTCAGGAAGCCTTTCTGACAAGTCCCTCTCTTAGCTAGCTCACTCCTTCCATGCACCTGTATAGCACCCTATGGAATATATATTTTTATAATACATTGTCATGTTTCATTTGTCTGACTTCTCCATTAATTTGGATAGCCTGATACCAGAAACTAATAATATTATATAATGAGGAAATACAAGCTGGTCATAAAGAATTTATCCTGGATTTAGATAACCTGCACTCAAATTCCTACCTAGCCATTTTTAATGATTCACTAGTTTCATCATCTGAAAAAAGTAAGTCATAAAAATATTTATCTTAAAAGCATTTTGTAGACATTAAACTAGATTAAGTATATAAAATTAGTATAAGATAAACCAAGCAAACCAAAATAAAATGGTAAAGACTTCATCCGAGTAATCAGAGCCCATAAAAGTAGACTAGAGCCTGCATGCTAAACCTAAAGAAAGTGATTGCCTAAAAATAAAAAATCTAAATAGGATTCAGTTTCCAAACATAATAAACAAAATGCCCAGGATGCAACTGAAGATCACCCATCATTCTAAGAACAAGGAAAATCACAACCTGAATCATAAAATTCAATGAGAAACACTCAGGAAAATCAAATGTTGGAATTATTTAATAAAGATTTTTAAATCAATGAACATGATCATGCTTCAAGAATTGATTATGGTATTGTCTTAGAGTAAATGAAAAAATTGAAAATATCAGCAAAGAAACACTGCAAGAGATAAACATGTAGATCAATGGCACAGAATAGAAAACCCAGAAAGAGACCCACATCAGCTCAGTTCAGTTCAGTCATTCAGTCATGTCTGACTCTTTGCGACCCCATGAACCACAGCACGCCAGGTCTCCCTGTCCAACAAAAACTCCCAGAGTTTACCCACCTCAAGTCCATTGAATTGGTGATACCATCCAACCATCTCATCCTCTGTCATCCCCTTCTTCTTCTGCCCTCAATCTTTCCCAGCATCAGGGTCTTTTCCAAGGAGTCAGTTCTTTACATCAGGTGGCCAAAGTATTGGAGTTTCAGCTTCAACATAAGTATTCCAGTGAATACTCAGGACTGATCTCCTTTAGCAGGGACTGGTTGGATCTCCTTGCAGTCCAAGGGACTCTCAAGAGTCTTCTCCAAAACACAGTTCAAAAGCATCAATTCTTCAGTGTTCAGCTTTCTTTATAGTCCAATTCTCACATCCACACATCACTACTAGAAAAACCATAGCCTTGACTAGACAGACCTTTGTTGGCAAAGTAATGTCTCTGCTTTTTAATATGCTGTCTAGGTTGGTCATAACTTTCCTTCCAAGGAGTAAGTGTCTTTTTATTTCTTGGCTGCAGTCACCATCGGCAGTGATTTTGGAGCCCCCAAAAATAAAGTCTGACACTGTTTCCACTGTTTCCCTATCTATTTCCCATGAAGTGATGGGACCAGATGTTATGATCTTAGTTTTCTTAATCTTGAGCTTTAAGCCAACTTTTTCACTCTCCTCTTTCACTTTCATCAATAGGTTCTCTAGTTCTTCTTTGCTTTCTGCCATAAGGGTGGTGTCATCTGCATATCTGAGGTTATTGATATTTCTCCTGGCAATCTTGATTCCAGCTTTTGTTTCCTCCAGCCCAGTATTTCTCCTGATGTACTCTGCACATAAGTTAAATAAGCAGGGTGACAATATACAGCCTTGACATACTCCTTTTCCTGTTTGGAACCAGTCTGTTGTTCCATGTTCAGCTCTAATTGTTGCTTCCTGACCTGCATACAGATTTCTCAAGAGGCAGGTCAGGTGATCTGGTATGCCCATCTGTTTCAGAATTTTCCACAGTTTATTGTGATCCACACAGTCAAAGGCTTTGGCATAGTCAATAAAGCAGAAATAAGTGTTTTTCTGGAACTCTCTGGCTTTTTCGATGATCTGGCGGATGTTGGCAATTTGATCTCTGGTTCCTTTGCCTTTTCTAAAACCAGCTTGAACATCTGGAAATTCACGGTTCATGTATTGCTGAAGTCTGGCTTGGAGAATTGTAAGCATTACTTTACTAGCATGTGAGATGAGTGCAATTGTGCGGTAGTTTGAGCATTCTTTGGCATCGCCTTTCTTTGAGATTGGAATGGAAAACTGACCTTTTCCAGTCCTGTGGCCATGCTGAGTTTTCCAAATTTGCTGGCATACTGAGTAAAGCACTTTCACAGCATCGTCTTTCAGGATTTGAAATAGCTCAACTGGAATTTCATCACCTCCACTAGCTTTGTTCATAGTGATGCTTCCTAAGGCCCACTTGACTTCACATTCCAGGATGTCTGGCTCTAGGTGAGTGATCACAACATCGTGATTATCTGGGTGGTGATAAGTATGCACAATTGACTTTTTCCGAAATACAAAATCAACTGAATAGAGGAATAATAGAGCATTATTTATTTCCAAATAAATGATGCTGGGACTACTGAACATCCACAGGCAAAAAGAAAAAAAAAATCCTTGACCCAAACCTCACCCCTTATACAGAAATTAATTTTAAGTTGATCATGGAGTTACATGTAAAACATAAACTATGAAACTTTTTAGAAGAACAAGAGAAGAAAAAATAATCTTCTGGATCTAGAACTGAGCAGAGTTTTTAGAACTGATACCAAATGAACTGATACCATTTTTAAAAACTGAGAGATTGAACCTCATCAAAATTAAAACTTTTGTTCTCTGTGAGGCCAGGTGAAGAGGAAGAAAAGATAAGCTGCAAGTTGGGAGAAGATATTTTTAACATGTATCTGATATAGAACTAGTATCCAGAATAAAATAATTCTTAAAACTCAACATTATAATAAATGCAATTAGAAAATGAGCAAAGGAGATGACCAAACATTTCACCAAAAAGGACATACAGTTAACAAAAATTATAGACTCAATAATTTTGTTCCCCTCCAAATTTCATATGTTGAAAACTATTCCCAAAACGTAATTGGAGGTGGGGCCTTGCAAGGTAATTAGCTCATGAGGGTGGAGCCCACATAAGTAGGATTAGTACTCTTATAAAAAGGCTTCCCAGGTGGTGCTAGTGGTAAAGAATCCATCTGCCAATGCAGAAGACACAAGAGATGAGGGTTCAATCCCTGGGTAAGGAATATCTCCTGGAGTAGGAAATGGCAATCCACTCCAGTATTCTTGCCTGGAAACATTCCATAGACAAAGGAGCCTGGCAGGCTATAGTCCATGTGGTTGCAAAGAGTAAGAAGTTATTGAGCGTATGCGCACGTGCACACACACACACACACACACCCTTATAGAAGAGACTCCAGAGAGCTCCCTAACCACATCCACCATATAACCACACAGAAAGGAAAAGACAGCTGCTTATGAATAGGAAGTGGGCCCTCACTAAACACAGTGATTTGATCTTAGACCTCCCAGCCTCCAGAATGACGAGAAATAAATGCTTGTTGCCTAAGCTACCTTGTTGTTCAGTTGCTCAGACATGTCCAGCTCTTTGTGACCCCATGGACTGCAGCTCGCCAGGCTTCCCTGTCCTTCTCCATCTCCTGGAGCTTGCTCAAACTTGTGTCCACTGCCAGTGATGCCATCTGACCATCTCGTCCTGTCATCCCCTTCTCCTCCTGCCTTCAATCTTTCCCAGATTGCAAGGCAGGAGGAGTCCTGAATGGTTTAAGACAACAACAAGCATATGAAAAGATAATCTCCTCTGTTAGTTATCAGGGAAATGCAAATTAAACCCACAACAAGGTATCACTATACATCTATTAGACAGGCTAATACTAAAAAATAGCAACACCAACAAATGCTGGTGAGGATACAAAGAAACTGGACGGTTCATACATTATTGATGGCAATGCTGCTACTGCTAAGTCACTACAGTTGTGTCCGACTCTGTGCGACCCCATGGACCGAAGCCCACCAGGCTCCCCCGTCCCTGGGATTCTCCAGGCAAGAACACTGGAGTGGGTTGCCATCTCCTTCTCCAATATTGATGGCAATGCAGAATGGTAATCCCACTCTGAAAATTTGTTTCGCAGTTTTACAGAAAACTAAACATGCAAGGGCACCCCACTCCAGTATTCTTGCCTGGAAAATCCCATGGACAGAGGAGCCTGGTGGGCTGCAGTCCATGGGTCGCTAAGAGTTGGACACGACTGAGCGACTTCACTTTGACTTTTCACTTTCGTGCCCTGCAGGAGGAAAGAGCAACCCACTCCAGTGTTCTTGCCTGGAGAATCCCATGGACAGAGGAGCCTGGTGGGCTGCTGTCCACGGGATTGCATGGAGTCGGACACGACTGAAGTGACTTAGCAGCAGCAGCAGCAAACATACAATTATCATATGATAGAGTAATAATACTCTTGAATACTTTTTCCAGATAAGTATAAAAACTACCTTTGTAAGAAATTATATATGAAATGTTTATAGCAATTTTATTCAGAATAGCTAAAAACAGGAAACAGGTCAGATGTCCTTCAATAGGTGGACGGTTAAATATATGCTGGTACACCAGTACTGTTGCTGTTGTTCAGTTGCTAGGTTGTATCTTTTGTGACCCCATGGACTGTAGCTCGCCAGGATCCTCTGTCCCTGCAATTTACCAGGCAAGAATACTGGAGGGGGTTGCCATTTCCTCCCCAAGGGGATCGTCCCGACACAGGGATCAAACCCTCATCTCCAGCATTGCAGGTGGATTCTTCACTGCTGAGTCACCAGGGAAGCCCATATTGGTACTACTTAGCAATAACACAGAAGGAACTCTTGATAGATGCTCAACAATTTAGATGAACCTTCAGGGAATTTTGCTGAGCAGAAAAAGAATTCAATCACAAAATGTTACATATTGTACAATTTCATTTATATAACACTTCTGAAGTGACAAAATTTTGGAAATCAACACATGACTGATTATCAGGGGTTAGTGATGCACATAAAAGGATAACATTAGGGATACTTGTGATGGAGCGTTTGTTATCTTGGTTCTTATGGTAGATACATGAACTCATAAAACTGTACTGAACTAAATATACAAAGAGAGAGAGAGAAAGAACAATGAGTACAACAAGTAAAACCTGAGAAATCCAAACAAGATTTGTGGATTATATTAATGTCAATATCTTGGCTGTGATATTGTACGAGTTTTATGTTATCATCGGGAGAAATGGTAACAGGTACGGGATGTCTGTTATTTTCCACAACTGCATGTGATTTTATAATTATTTCAGTAAAAATTTATGTATAATATCATGTATGAAACTAGTTGCCAGTCCAGGTTCAATGCACGATACTGGATGCTTGGGGCTAGTGCACTGGGACGACCCAGAGGGATGGTATGGCGAAGGAGGAGGGAGGAGGGTTCAGGATGGGGAACACATGTATACCTGTGGCGGATTCATTTTGATATTTGGCAAAACTAATACAATTTGTAAAGTTTAAAAATAAAATAAAATAAATTTAAATTAAAAAATGAAGGTGAAATGTTTCCTCTAAAGGTGATTCTTGGATACCTTCTGACTTTAATGTGCAAGAAAGTTTCTACAATGTCAGTGTTGTTGATGCGGACAACTGAAGAGCCAGGGGACTGTTCCCAATTTGTGTCATCTTTCTACACCCTCCATGAATAAGGCTGTCCTCCGATCTTTCATCTCTCTAATTAATCCTGTTTTCTCAGGCTCTTCAGTGAGACCTTTTTCCTCTTCCTCTCCATTCCCCCCTAGAGGGTCCCTAAGGCTTTATTCTCAGATTATTATCATTCACATTCTTTCACTAAGATGTCTCCTACAGCTTTAATTAGCAATAATTAATCAGATAAACCTCATTGGCTATGATACTGCCACTGTGCCAGGCTCCTACAGCTTTAGATGTCACTGATTCCCTAATGTACATCTCCAGGCCTGATCATACTCCAGAGCCCTTGACTTTTTAGATATAGATGCCTTCTTGGCATAGCCATTTGGATATTTAATCATCTTCATCTCATGATGACCAGCCTCTTCCACTAAACACAGCTAGCTAGTGTTAGTCACTCAGTTGTGTCCAATTCTTTGTGATCACATGGACTGTAGCCCACCAGGCTCCTCTGTCCATGGAATTCTCCAGGCAAGAATACTGGAGAGGATCTTCCAGGGGATGTTCCTGACCCAGGGGTCAAACCTGGGTCTCCTGCATTGCAGGCAGAGTCTTTACCGGTTGAGGCATCAGGGAAACCCACCAAACATGCTTCTCACCAAATGTTCTCATATCCGGGAACCGTATCATTAATCTCAGTCTAAAAAAAAAAGATTACCTTGGACTTACATTTCTCTCCTTACTGTTCTCCCTTTTATATTTCTCTCACTTGCATTTAAGCAGCAAATCCTATTGGTTCCACCTTCAAAATGTATTCTACCCTTGACCAATTTTCACTGCCTTCCCTGCTACACCCTAGTCTAAACCATTTTCATACTGCCAGCTCTAACTACAAAATAGTCTCCTAATGAGTCCCTTATTTTCCATTTTTATTCTTCTAGAGGTTATTTCAATATTTTTTTCTCTAGTATAACAGTTGACTGAAGGATATTGTTTAGGAAAGTCAGACTTGTGTAGTTTAGGAATATAAATCCACTTTGATTCCTATCTCTGTCATTTACCACCTGACTGGCCTTGATGAAGTAACAATCTTCCTGAGCCTCAATTTCTTCACCAATAAAACAATACTCACATAATAAAGTTTCTGTAAGGAGCATATGTGATTATATCTAGCACATGGTATCCCTTCAATAAATGTCAACTATAATTGTTATTATTTGTGGTTAACTCGTAACTTGTTATGTCAGAGAAAGAGATTATTCCACCTGGAGTTTAGTTCTTAGATTTATTCCTCTGCCAAAGCATTAAAAGGATGGGATAAAGCTAAGATTTAAAATAAAATAAACTCGTTTTGTATGAGAAGTAGAAATGAATGCTTTTTGAATCTTTTTTCTTTCTTTTTACAAAAGATTAAATTATAAAATTATTGGTTCTCATAGATTTTGCTGTTAAATGCATCATGGCACTGATATTTCTGCTCTTTCATCTTTTTAAGCTCATTATTATTACTTTTTCAGCTTATAAATCTCTTGTTGTCTCATAAAATTTTCTATTTCAAAACAAGTGATATATTTCCCCCACTAATGTTACTCCATTATTATTGAGCCAGACTTCAAAATGCAAAAGAAATCCATGGTTAATCTTACCACTTATGGAAAATTATTAACTTTTGATAGGATCCAGTGGTTAAACAAGTATCAAATTCTAACCCCTATATATCAGAAAAGAAAATATTTCATACCTCCACCTGCAACCCACAACCAGTCTTGACAAATTTTCTTGATATTGTTGAATAAAAGATAGATGCACAATCTTTTTAGCAACTAACATCACCCCAGGGTCAGACAAACTGCATTGATCATGCCCTGAACTGTTTCCATTGCTATTTACCAAAGTGACTGTGGTAAACAGTAAAGATCCTCTTAGAAGCATCACTGGAGTTTATAGTTTATGAAGAGACCTATATGCTAGCTTAGCTGGGTCACTAAAAACTAGAAGAAACCATACAGAGCATCAACAAATATATAAATATTTTAACTAAAAATCTCATATATATGTTGTGGCTACATTATTTTAAAATTACCATTCCCTTTCTCTGTTTTGTTTATTCTCTATAAGATAGCCATTTTACTAATTTATCTTTATTTTATATCACCCCCAAGGAATATAAATAAGTACAAAGATCGAAATTTTAACTTCTTTTTTTAATATAAATTTATTTATTTTAATTGGAGGCTAATTACTTTACAATATTGTATTGGCTTTGCTATACATTGACATGAATTGCCACAGTGTACATGTGTTTTTCACTGTAGTTTCCTCAAGACCTAAAACACTCCAATATGCAGTAGATGATTACTATATTTTTGCATATTGAATGAATTTGATATCAACCTACCTTAAATGTTATAAAATAACATGTTTATCTTTAATAACTAGATAGTTCACTTAGACATTGCTTTGATTTTAAAAAAAAAAAAAGGTTATCTTTCCTCCTTAGCTAATTGGCCAAGTAAAACACTTTGCCAATAGAACTGTGGATAATCTTCTCGACTTCTTGACTGAATGAAGCAAGAATTGACAAAGTATCTATAAAACCAAATACAAAAGTGCATATATAGTTCAAATTTTATAGTGGCATAAAATCAGTTTCCTGATCTGAATTTCTATCATCCAAAGCCTTTGACTGTGTGGATCACAACAAACTGTGGAAAATTCTTAAAGAGATGGGAATATCAGATCACCTGACCTGCTTCCTGAGAAATCTATATGCAGGTCAAGAAGTAACAGTTAGAACTGGACACGGAACAACAGACTGGTTCCAAATTGGGAAAGGAGTACATTAAGGCTATATTTGTCACCCTGCTTACTTAGCTTATATGCAGAATATATCATGCTGAATGCTGGGCTGGATGTAGCACAAGCTAGAATCAAGATTGAAGGGAGAAATATCAATAACCTCACATATGCAGATGACACCATTCTTATGGCAGAAAGTGAAGAAGAACTAGAGAGCCTGTTGATGAAAGTGAAAGAGGAGAGTGAAAAAGTTGGCTTAAAACTCAACATTCAGAAAACTAAGATCATGGCATCCAGTCCCATCACTTCATGGCAAATAGTTGGGGAAACAATGGAAATAGTGAGAGACTTTATTTTTTCTGGGCTCCAAAATCACTGCAGATGGTGACTGTAGCCATGAAATTAAAAGATGCTTACTCCTTGGAAGAAAAGCTATGATCAACCTAGACAGCATATTAAAAAACAGAGACATTACTTTGCCAACAAAGGTTCGTTTAGTCAAGGCTATGGTTTTTCCTGTGGTCATGAATGGATGTGAGAGTTGGACTGTGAAGGTTTTTCCTGTGGTCATGAATGGATGTGAGAGGTTGGAACTGTGAAGAAGGCTGAAGCAACCGAAAGAATTTGGGACGCTTTTGAAGTGTGCGTGTTGGGAGAAGACTCTTGAGAGTCCCTTGGACTGCAAGGAGATCCAACCAGTCCATTCTGAAGGAGATCAGCCCTGGGATTTCTTTGGAAGGAATGATGCTAAAGCTACAACTCCAGTACTTTGGCCACCTCATGCGAAGAGTTGACTCATTGGAAAAGACTCTGATGCTGGGAGGGATTGGGGACAAGAGAAGAAGGGGACGACAGAGCATGAGATGACTGGATGGCATCACTGACTCAATGGACATGAGTTTGAGTGAACCCTGGGAGTTGGTGATGGACAGGGAGGCCTGGCGTGCTGTGATTCATGGGGTCGCAAAGAGTCAGACACGACTGAGTGACTGATCTGATCTGATCTGATCTGATGGTTTTTCCAGTAGTCATGTATGGATGTGAGAGTTAGACTATAAAGAAAGCTGAGTGCCAAATAATTGATGCTTTTGAGCTGTGGTGTTGGAGAAGACTCTTGAGAGTCCCTTGGACTGTAAGAATATCCAGCCAGTCAATCCTAAAGGAAATCAGTTCTGACTATTCATTGGAAGGACTGATGCTGAAGCTGAAACTCCAATACTTTGGCCACCTGATGCAAAGAACCGACACATTTGAAAAGACCCTGATGCTGGAAAGATTGAAGGCAGGAGAAGGGGATGACAGAGGATGAGATGGTTGCATAGCATCACCAATGTGATGGACATCAGTTTGAGTAGGCTCCGGGGTTGGTGATAGACAGGGAAGCCTGGCATGCTGCAGTCCATGGGGTTGCAAAGAGTTGGACACGATTGAGTGACTGAACCGAACTGAACAGAAGAAAATTATGTTGTTATTCTATGTATTCTTTTTTTTTCTTATTACAAATCTCGAAAATGAAGACTTTAAGAAAATATTTCTGAAAATAACCAAATACGTTTCAACACTTTTGAAACCAGAAAGTGTTCATTAGTCATTATTTCGCAGCCAAGAACATAAGTTGAACATAGTTCAAAGAAAGAGATGATAGTTAATGCTGATTCTCATAAGGATTTACAAGAAAAATGGCAAAAGTCTTCCTGTTTGTGTAGCATTATATCAATATTTAGTATAATTTAGTGTGATACAAATTCAGATCTTCATATTTTGCTTTTCTGAAAAGCCTCTACATTGTTTAAATATCATGTTGAATTAGACTGTACAACTCTCTAAATTAGCTAAGTGGTTCTACAATAGTATCACTGCATCTAGGCTGCCAAGCAAGTGCCAACTCAGCAGGATTTCTGAATAGTTGGTAAATGAAGCATCAGAATTCTGGAGTTTAAAATGAAAACAATTTCTTAACAAAAAAAAAATCTCAGAATTATGTGTCTTTTACAATAAAAATTCTAGGGAAAATCCTTTGACATCTGAAAAAGATAGGGCAAATATTTCATTAATTGATTAAAAGGTAATTATTAATTTTTTTCAGTTAGTGTAACACTATGCTACTTGCTATGATAACTATCAAAGAAAAATATACTGAAAAGTATCACTTGGAGCTCTTCTTAATGTTGATTTAAAAATAACCAAATGGCAGATTTAATCAGCACAGGAGGCCAGAAAAGATAAGGCTGAATTGCATCAGTCATGCTCTCCTCTTGTGACAAGTCCTTTGAGGAAGTTCTAAGACTCCTTCAATCCAGGAAAGAATTCATTTGATCAATCCCTTCATTGTAAGAATTCCTCTCTGATGAGTAGTTTTATTTTTGAAAACTAAAAGAAACCATTAAGTCATGAAAATGAATCTCTAGTGATAAAGCTTCTAGTGTCAGGACTCCATAGTAGAGTATGTGTCTGACCTGTGTGCTGCAATAGGTCTAAACCATCACTCCTTCCTAGCAATCAGACACTACCAATGGGGGTGGTTGGATCACCGTGGGGGAGAATCAAAATGCTTTCTGCCATCACAACTTGACATATGGAAGTCGCAGAAGGGAAAAAATGTAACTGTCTGAACCATGACAGAAAATGAAATATAGTACATAAATCCACAGTGAATAATGAAAAATGTCAGAGTACTATCTTTTGTGAAAGTGTAAACAGGCAAATCTTTCATCCAGAGGGAAACCAGAAAACAAAGATAAACTATCCACATCTCCTCCTGAAGGGAATCTTCTACTGTTACATCAACATACGCTTCTCTGATCATAACACTTCTACATGTCATCTCTCTGTGTATCTGTGTGCATGGTATCCAGAGTATGTGATAAATCGTACATAAATGTACTTAAACGCCTCTATTCATATTCTGAATCCACAAACAACACCTGATTAAGTGCCTTCTTGGACCAAAGAGGGACAGGGCAATTATTTGTGCCCAATAACCCATATCCAGTAGAGTTTCTTGTGAATTACTAATCTGATAGACAGTGATATATTTCAGGCAATGTGCTAGGAAATACAAAGAGGAATATGACAACATTATGGTGCTGTTTGACATTCTCAAATTCCAGCTGAGAGCAGGCACAGTAAGAAAAATAAGATGAAACAGATACTGAGAAATGCTAAACAAACATATTCAGAGTGGAAGAACTGGTTAATTTGTTTAGAGAAGTCAGGGACATTTAACAGAGGAGGTGATTTTTTAAAAAGTCTTCTTATAGGAGAAGAGAACCATTTAATGTGTACTATATTTTTGAAATAATTTGAATGCTGTTTGTTTTGAGTGCTTCAGGAAAGTCTTCTTTCTGCCAACAAAATTATTTATACCCAGAAAGGATATAAATTTTTCTTCTGGAATTTTCTCAATTACAAAAATATATTTGGCATACAACAGTTTAAAACTTGGGAGTTTCTATTCCTGTGAGCAGGAGGCCAGTGACAGGTACTCACTTGTGATTCTGATGAGGCGCAAATTTGAAACACAGCTTTGTGAGATGGGTATATGGGAATGACTCATACAGCTAATGTGTGTGTCTGGAAACCTCCCACAATCTACAACCTGACGTGGATTGGTTCTACTTTATTATCTGTTACATCAGCAATAAATCTTAGGTTGCAAAAATATTTTTGGCAACTTTATCTATATATGTTAATAATATAATAAGGTATATAGTACTGCATACTTTATACATATTTTAGTAATGAAATTAACCTCAATAACATCATAATTTCTGTCCTGTATATATTGAATCAGTTAAGCATTTTAAGTTATTCCTAACATGTTCAGTTGTGTTTTATATGGAATATTATGCATTAAAATATCACTGGTAAAGTTGAGGAGTCACTATAGTCTGTACTATTTCCCAGACAATGTCCATTGTATCCCCATAAGGAAGCAATATATTCTCGCTAAATGGGCAGTACTGGGGGGCACTCTCAAAAACAACAGAATGATCTCTGTTCATTTCCAAGGTAAATAATTCAATATCACAGTAATCTAAGTCTATGCCCCAACCACTAATGCCAAAGAAGCTGAAGTTGAATGGTTCTATGAAGACCTACAAGACCTTCAAGGACTAACACCAAAAAAGATGTCCTTTTCAAAATAGGAGGCTGCAATGCAAAAGTAGCATGTCAAGAGATACCAGGAGTAACCAGCAAATTTGGCCTTGGAGTACAAAATGAAGCAGGGCAAAGGCTAACAGAGTTTTGCCAAGAGAATGCACTGACTGAAGCAAATACCCTCTTCCAACAACATAAGAGACAACTCTAAACATGGCCATCACCAGATGGTCATACCTAAACCAGATTGATTATATTCTTTGCATTTGAAGATGGAGAAGATCTATAGTGTCAGCACAAACAAGACCAGGAGCTGACTGTGGCTCAGATTATGAACTCCTTATTGCAAAATTCAGACTTAAATTGAAGAAAGTAGGGGAAACCACTAGACCATTCAGGTAAGACCTAAATCAAATCTCTTAAGATTATACAGTGGAAGTGACAAATAGATTCAATGGATTAGATCTGATAGATAGAGTGCCTGAAGAATTACAGACAGAGGTCCATAATTTGTACAGGAGGCAATGATCAAAATGATCATTAAGAAGAAATGCAAATGACAAAATGGTTGTCTGAGGAGGCCTTAAATATATCTGAGAAAAGAAGAGAAGCAAAAGGCAAAGGAGAAAAGCAAAGATATATCCAAAGAATAGTAAGGAAAGAAAGTCTTTCTCAGTGATCAATGCAAAGAAATAGAAGAAAACAATAGAATGGGAAAGACTAGAGATCACTTTAAGAATAAAAGCATATAAAACCCACAGCAAGTATTATCCTCAATGGTGAAAAATTGAAAGCATTTCCCTTAAAGTCAGGAACAAGACAAGGGTGCCCACTCTCAACACTACTATTTAAACAGTTTTGGAAGTTTTAGCCACAGCAATCAGAGAAAAAAAAGAAATCCAGATTGGAAAAGAAGAAGTAAAACTCTCACTGTCTACAGATGACATGATCCTCTACAAGAAAAACCCTAAAGACTCCACCATAAAATTACCAGAGCTAATCAATGAATATAGTAAAGTTGCAGATATAAAATCAACACACAGAAATCCCTTGCATTCCTATACACTAACAATGAGAACACAGAAAGAGAAATTAAGGAAACAATTTCAATCACCATTGCAATGAAAAGAACAAAATACTTAGGGATAAATCTACCTAAAGAAACAAAAGACCTATATATAGAAAACTATAAAACACTGATGAAAGAAATCAAAGATGACACAAAGAGATGGAGAAATATAACATGTTCATTGATCAGAAGAATCAATATAGTGAAAATGAACATATTATCCAAAGCAATCTATAGATTCAATGCAATCCCTATCAAGTTACCAATGGTATTTTTCACAGAACTAGAACAAATAATTTCACAATTTTTATGGAAATACAAAACACCTCAAATAGCCAAAGCTATCTTGAGAAAGAAGAATGGAACTGGAGGAATCAACCTGCCTGACTTCAGACTATCCTACAAAGCTACAGTCATCAAGACAGTATGGTACTGGCACAAAGACAGAAATATAGATCAATGGAACAAAACAGAAAGCCCAGAGAAAAATCCATACACCTATGGACACCTTATCTTTGACAAAGGAGGCAAGAATGTACAATGAAGAAAAGACAATCTCTTTAACAAGTGGTGCTGGGAAAACTGGTCAACCACTTGTAAAAGAATGAAACTAGAACACTTTCTAACACCGTACACAAAAATAAACTCAAAATGGATTAGAGATCTAAATATAAGACCAGAAACTATAAAACTCCTAGAGGAAAACATAGGCAAAACAGTCTCTGACATAAATCACAGCAGGATCCTCTATAACCCACCTCCCAGAGTAATGGAAATAAAAGCAAAAATAAGCAAATGGGACCTAATTAAACTTAAAAGCTTTTGCACCATGAAGGAAACTCTAAGCAAGGTGAAAAGACAGCCTTCAGAATGGGAGAATATAATAGCAAATGAAGCAACTGACAAATAATTAATCTTAAAAATATACAAGCAGCTCCTGCAGCTCAATTCCAGGAAAATAAATGACACAATCAAAGATTGGGCCAAGGAACTAAACAGATATTTCTCCAAAGAAGACATACAGATGACTAATAAACACATAAAGAGATGCTCAACATCACTTATTATCAGAGAAATGCAAATCAAAACCACAATGAAGTACCATCTCACGCTGGTCAGAATGGCTGCTATCCAAAAGTCTATAAGCAATAAATGCTGGAGAGGGTGTGGAGAAAAGGGAACCCTCTTACACTGTTGGTGGGAATGCAAACTAGTACAGTCACTATGGAGAACAGTGTGGAGATTCCTTAAGAAACTGGAAATAGAACTGCCATATGACCCAGCAATCCCACTGCTGGGCATACACACCGAGGAAACCAGAATTGAAAGAGACACGTGTACCCCAATGTTTATCATAGCACTGCTTACAATAGCCAGGACATGGAAGCAACCTTGATGTTCATCAGCAGACAAATGGATAAGAAAGCAGTGGTACATATACACAATGGAGTATTACTCAGCTATTAAAAAGAATGAATTTGAATCAGTTCTAATGAGGTGGATGAAACTGGAGCTTATTATACAGAGTGAAGTAAGTCAGAAAGAAATATACCAATACAGTATATTAATGCATATATATGGAATTTAGAAAGATGGTAATGATGACTCTATATGCAAGACAGCGAAAGAGACACAGATGTAAAGAACAGACTTTTGGACTCTGTGGGAGAAGGCGAGGGTGTGATGATTTCAGAGAATAGTATTGAAACATGTAGATTATCACATGTGAAATAGATTGCCAGTCCAGGCTTGATGCATGAAACAGGGTGATCAGTGCTGGTGCACTGGGATGACCCTAAGGGATGAGATGGGGAGGGAGGTGGGAGGGGCATTCGGGATGAGGAACACATGTACACCCATGGCTGATTCATATCAATGTATGGCAAAACCACTACATTATCATAAAGTAATTAGCCTCCAATTAAAATAAATACATTAATTAAAAAAAAAGAAAATTAGATATACCAAGGGAACATTTCATGCAAAGAAGGGCACAATAAAGGACAGAAATGGTATGGACCTAACAGAAGCAGAAGATATTAAGAAGAGGTGGCAGAAATACACAGACGAACTATACAAAAAAGATCTTTATGACCCAGATAACCATGATGGTGTGATCACTCACCTAGAGCAAGACATCCTGGAATGTGAAGTCAAGTAAGCCTTAGGAAGCATCACTATGAACAAAGCTAGTGGAGGTGATGGAATCCCAGTTGAGCTATTTCAAATTCCAAAAGATGATGCTTAGTGCTGTACTCAATATGCCAGCAAATTTGGAAAACTCAGCAGTGGCCACAGGAACAGAAAAGGTCAGTTTTCATTTCAATCCCAAAGAAAGGCAATGCCAAAGAATGTTAAAACTATTGCACAATTGTACTCATCTCACACGCTAGCAAAGTAATACTCAAAATTCTTCAAGATAAGCTTCAACAGTACATGAACCAAGAACTTCCAGATGTTCAAGCTGGATTTAGAAAAGGAAGTGGAACCAGAGATCAAATTGCCAAAATCCATTTGATCATAGAAAAAAGCAAGAGAATTCCAGAAAAAACATCTGTTTCTGCTTCATTGACTATACTGAAACCTTTGACCATGTGGATCACAACAAACTGTGGAAAATTCTGAAAGAGATGTGCATACCAGACCACCTGACATGCCTCCTGAGAAATCTGCATGCAGGTGAAGAAGCAACAGTTAGAACTGGACCTGGAACAACAGACTGGTTCCAAATTGAGAAAGCAGTACATCAAGGCTATATATTGTCACGCTGCTTATTTAACATATATGTAGAGTACATCATGAGAAATACTGGGCTGGATAAATTACAAGCTGGAATCAAGACTGTCACGAGAAATATCAATAACCTCAGATATACAGATGACACCACCCTTATGGTAGAAAGTGAAGAAGAACTAAAGAGCCTCTTGATGAAAGTGAAAGATGACAGTGAATAAGCTGGCTTAAAATTCAACATTCAAAAAAAGAAGATCATGCCATAAGGTCCCATCTGCTAAGCTGCTGCTGCTAAGTCGCTTCAGTCATGTCCAACTCTGTGCGACCCCATAGACGGCAGTCCAACAGGCTCCCCTATCCCTGGGATTCTCCAGGCAAGAACACTGGAGTGGGTTGCCATTTCCTTCTCCAATGCATGAAAGTGAAAAGTGAAAGTCAAGTCGCTCAGTCGTGTCTGACTCATAGCGACCCCATGGACTACAGCCTACCAGGCTCCTCCATCCATGGGATTTTCCAGGCAAAAGTACTGGAGTGGGGTGCCATTGCCTTCTCCAAAGGTCCCGTCACTTCATGGCAAATAGATGGGGAAACAGTGGAAACAGTGTCAGACTTTATTTCTGGGGGCTCCAAAATCACTGCAGATGGTGATTGCAGCCATGAAATTAAAAGACGCTTACTCCTTGGAAGGAAAGTTATACCAACCTAAATAGCATATTAAAAAGCAGAGACATTACTTTGTCAACAAAGGTCCATCTAGTCAAAGCTATAGTTTTTCCAGTAGTTATGTATGGATGTGAGAGTTGGACTATAAAGCAAGCTGAGTGCCCAAAAATTGAGCTTTTGAACTGTGCTGTTGGAGAAGACTCTTGAGAGTCCCTTTGACTGCAAGGAGATCCAACCAGTCCATCCTAAAGGAGATCAGTTCTGGGTGTTCATTGGAGGGACTGATGTTGAAGCTGAAACTCCAATATTTTGGCCACCTGATGCGAAGAGCTGACTCATTTGAAAAGACCCTGATGCTGGGAATGATTGAAGGCAGGAGGAGAAGGGGATGACAGAGGATGAGATGGTTGGATGGCATCACTGACTCAATAAAGATGAGTTTGAGTAAACTCCTGGAGTTGGTGATGGACTGGGAGGCCTGGTGTGCTGTGATCCATGGGTCCCAAAGAGTAGGGCAGGACTGAGCGACTGAACTGAACAATACCATGTAAGGATTTTATGGGCATATACAACAAAGATTTTAAAAAAAAATGCTAAGCAAATAATTAGTTGTTATTAATGACAAATTGTCCTTTCGGGAGTTTTCCTCTATATAAGTCAGGACTAATCTGTAAAATGTTTCAAAGACATTGATTGACACTTAGTACCTGACTAGACTATTAAAATTGAAGAAAGTAGGGAAAACAACTAGACCATTCAGGTATGACCTAAATCAAATCCCTTATGATTATACAGTGGAAGTGAGAAATAGATTTAAGGGACTAGACTTGACAGACAGAGTGCCTGATGAACTATGGATGGAGGTTCATAACATTATAGAGGAAACAAGGATCAACACCATCCCCAAAAAAGAAATGCAAAAAAGCAAAATGAATGTCTGAGGAGGCCTTACAAATTGCTGTGAAAAGAAGAGAAGCAAAAAGCAAAGGTGAAAAGGAAAGATATACCCATTTGAATGCAGAGTTACAAAGAATAGCAAGGAGAGATAAGAAAGCCTTCCTTAGCAATCAGTGCAAAGAAATAGAGGAAAACAACAAAATTGGAAAAACTAGAGATCTCTTCAAGAAAATTAGAGATACCAAGGGAACATTTCAGGCACAGATGGGCTTGATAAAGGACAGAAATGGTATGGACCTAACAGAAGCAGAAGATATTAAGAACAGGTGGCAAGAATACACAGAAGAACTGTACCAAAAAAGATCTTCACAACCCAGATAATCATGATGGTGTGATCACTCACCTAGAGCCAGACTTCCTGGAATGTGAAGTCAAGTGGGCCTTAGAAAGCATCACTACGAACAAAGCTAGTGGAGGTGATGGAATTCCAGTTGAGTGATTTCAAATTCTGAAAGATGATGCTGTAAAAGTGCTGCACTCAATATGCTAGCAAATTTAGAAAACTCAGCTGTGTCCACAGGACTGGAAAAGATCAGCTTTCATTCCAATTCCAAAGAAAGGCACTGCCAAAGAATGCTCAAACTACCGCACAATTGTACTCATCTCACATGCTGGTAAAGTAATGCTCAAAATTCTCCAAGCCAGATTTCAGCAATATGTGAACCGTGAACTTCCAGATGTTCAAGCTGGTTTTAGAAAAGGCAGAGGAACCACAGATCAAATTGTCAACATTTGTTGGATCATCGAAAAAGCAAGAGAGTTCCAGAAAAATATCTATTTTTGCTTTATTGACTATGCCAAGCCTTTGATTGTGTGGTCACAATAAACTGTGGAAAATTCTGAAAGACATGGAATACCAGACCCCCTGATCTGTCTCTTGAGAAACCTGTATGCCGGCCAGGAAGCAACAGTTAGCACTGGACATGGAAAAACAGACTGGTTCCAAATAGGAAAAGGAGTGCGTCAAGGCTGAATATTGTCACCCTGCTTATTTAACTTATATGCAGAGTACATCATGAGAAACGCTGGGCTGGAAGAAGCACAAGCTGGAATCAAGATTGCAGGGAGAAATATCAGTAATCTCAGACATGCAGATGACACCACCCTTATAGCAGAAAGTGAAGAGGAACTCAAAAGCCTCTTGATGAAAGTGGAAGAGGAGAGTGAAAAAGTTGGCTTAAAGCCCAACATTCAGAAAACGAAGATCATGGCATCTGGTCCCATCACTTCATGGCAAATAGATGGGGAAACAGTGGAAACAGTGTCAGACTTTATTTTTTTGAGCTCCAAAATCACTGCAGATGGTGTTTGCAGCCATGAAATTAAAAGACGCTTACTGCTTTGAAGGAAAGTTATGACCAACCTAGACAGCATATTCAAAAGCAGAGACACTACTTTGCCAACAAAGGTCTGTCTAGTCAAGGCTATGGTTTTTCCAGTGGTCATGTATGGATGTGAGAATTGGACTGTGAAGAAAGCTGAGCGCCGAAGAATTGATGCTTTTGAACTGTGTTTTGGAGCAGACTCTTGAGAGTCCCTTGGACTGCAAGGAGATCCAACCAGTCCATTCTGAAGAAGATTGGTCCTGGGTGTTCTTTGGAAGGAATGATGCTAAAGCTGAAACTCCAATACTTTGGCCACCTCATGAGAAGAGTTGACTCATTGGAAAAGACTCTGATGCTGGGAGGATTGGGGGCACGAGGAGAAGGGGATGACAGAGGATGAGATGGCTGGGTGGCATCACCAACTCGATGTACATGAGTTTGAGTAAACTCCGGGAGTTGGTGATGGACAGGGAGGCCTGGCGTGCTGCGATTCATGGGGTCGCAAAAGTTGGACATGACTAAGTGACTGAACTGAACTGAACTGAAGCCTATTATTTCACTAATGATAAGATAATCACAACACTCTCAAAGGTAAAGTATTTACTATTTAAGTACTAAAAAGAGTTCCCATTTGCAATTACTTCACTGTGAAGTTACAGATTTCAGAAGCTAAGTATTTGAGTTGTCCAAATTTACTACTATTACGTATGTTGCTGTAATTTAATTTTATAAAACATATTTAGTATCAATAAAAAGGCATTTATTCTATTTTGTTTTCATGCAAACTACCCTACAGTTGAGTTCATTTCACATGCTTGCAAAGTAACGCTCAAAATCCTTCAAGCTAGGCTTCAACAGTATATGAACTGAGAATTTCCAGATGTACAAGCAGGATTTAGAAAAGGCAGAGGAACCAGAGATCAAATTGCCAACATCCGTTGGATCATAGACAAAGCAAGGGAATATCAGAAAAACATCTATTTCTGCTTCACTGACTATGCTAAAGCCTTTGACTGTGCGTGTGTGTGTCTCACCTAGTCATGTCTGACTCTTTGTGGCTCCACGGACTGTAGCCTGCCAGGCTCCTCCATCCATGGGATTCTCCAGGCAAGAATACTGGAGAGGGTTTTCATTCCCTTCTCCAGAGGATCTTTCCAACCCAGGGATCAAACTCTGGTTTCCCATATTGCAGGAAGATTTTTTACTGTCTGAGCCACCATAGAAAAAGCAAGGGAATTCCAGAAAAACATTTACTTCTGCTTAATTAGTATGCAAAAGCATTTGTGTGGATCACAACAAACTGGAAAATTCCTAAAGAGATGGGAATACCAGACCACCTTATCTATCTTCTGAGAAACAGGTCCTGGATGCAGGTCAGGAAGTAACAGAATGGGACATGGAACAATGGAACTGGTCCAAATTTGGAAAAGGAGTATATCCAGGTTTATGTTTTCACCCTGCTTACTTAGCAGAAGACACAATGTGAACTGCTGGGCTGGATGAATCACAAGTTGGATTCAAGTTTGCCAGGAGAAATATCAACAACCTTAGATATGTAGATGGTACTCCAGTGACAGAAAGTAGAGAGGAACTAAAGAGCTTCCTCATGAGGGTGAAAAAGGAGAGTGAAAAAAAGCTAGCTTAAAACTCAGCACTCAAAAAATGAAGATCATGGCACCTGGTCCCATTATTTCATGGCAAATAGATGGGGAAAAAGTGGAAACAGTGACAGACTTAATTTTCTTGGGCTCCAAAATCATGGTGGACAGTGACTGTAGCTATGAAATGAAAAGGTGCTTGCTCCTTGGAAGAAAAGCTATGACAAACCTTGACAGTGTGTTAAAAAGCAGAGACATCACATTGTCCACAAAAGTCCATAGAGTCAAAACTATGGCTTTTTAAGTAGTCATGTATGGAGGTGAGAGTTGGACCATAAAGAAGGCTGAGTGCTGAAGAATTGATGCTTTTGAATTGTGGTGCTGGAGAAGACTCTTGAGAGTCCCTTGGACAGTAAGGAGATCAAACCAGTCAATCCTAAAAGAAATCAATCCTGAATATTCATTAGAAGGACTGATACTGAAGCTGAAGCTCCAATACTTGGGCCACCTGGTGTAAAGTGGAAAAGACCCAGATGCTGAGAAAGGTTGAGGGCAAGAGGAAAAGTGGATGATAGAGAATGAAATGGTTGGAGAGCATCACTGACTCAATAGACGTGAGTTTGAGCAAACTCTGGGAGATCGTGAAGGACAGGGAAGCCTGGCATGCTGCAGTTCATGGGGTCACAAAGAGTCAGAGAAGACCTGGTCAGTGAATAACAACAAATGATTATTATTGATTTAAACCTAAAAGTCAAAACAACATTAAAGTGTAATTAAAGTATTTCTATTAGATACATCTGCCAGAGTCACAAGTTAGCAGTTCAGCTCATCTGGTAATCCCTATAGCCCACCTATATCCCCTATAACTGTGTTTCTTTCCCAGAACTACTATATCTTCTGTAGTAGACTATTCTACTTGATTGAGATGATGTATCCACTTTTGTGCTTTGTTTGTCTTTGTTTAACATTTGAGATGCAGTGGTAAAGAATCCACATGCTAATGCAAGAGAAGCAGGATATATGGGTTCGATCCCTGGGTCAGGAAGATTCTCTGGTGTGGGAAATGACAACCAACTTCAGTATTCTTGTCTGGAGGATTCCATGGATAGAGGACCCTGTTGGGCTACAGTCTATGGGATCACAAAGACTCTGACACAACTGAGCAAGTATGCAGGAGTTTGAGAAATGTTGGACATCAGCTTCGATTGCTCCTATATTTCACAGACACACACACAGCCAGACTTTTGAACTACTGTATGGGTAAGGTAACTTCTAAGATATTTAGATGTACTTAGAAGAGACCAAATTCAGTATTTTAATATTCTTCCTTCCTCCTTCTGCTAATGACATGAGAATGTTAATGTCTCGGCCCTCTGAAACTATGCAATGCTACACTTTCCTTAACTTTTTTCTTAATTTTAGAAGGACTATTGTAATCAGGTGAAAAACTTCTTGTAATACATAAAAGCTTCCATAGGTTTCCCAATGGTGAAAAGTCATTTCTTTCACTTTCAAATAAAATTTTATAAAAAGAAATGCTAGGTGGTGAACCAGTTGTTAATGGTAGCAAACTTATCATTTGGGGTTTTAATCTTTGTATGTCAATGATATATAACTAATATCATATATTATCACTGGTATATATCTGCTATATAATTAAATATCAGTTTTAATGATATAGATGATTACACCTGCTCCCTTTAATCTCCTGACACATGAATAAAAATAAAATATATGCTACATTTTGTGCATTATAACACATATTTCATATATGGAAAAGGCAAGTATGAAACACAATAAAATCACTGCAAATGGTGACTGTAGCCATGAAATTAAAAGACCGCTGGTCCTTGGAAGAAAAACTATGACCAACCTAGACAGCATATTAAAAAGCAGACATTACTTTGCCAACAAAGGTCCGTCTAGTCAAAGTTATGGTTTTTCCAGTAGTTTTGTATGGATGTGAGAGTTGGACCATAAAGAAAGCTGAGCGCCAAAGAACTGATGCTTTTGAACTGTGGTGTCGGAGAAGACTTTTCAGAGTCCCTTGGGCTGCAAGGAGATCCAACCAGTCAATCCTCAAGGAAATCAGTCCTAAATATTCATTGGAAGGCCTGATGCTTAAGCTGAAATTCCAATACTTCGGCCACCTGATGCGAAAAGCTGACTAATTGGAAAAGACCCTGCTGCTGGGAAAGGTTGAAGGCAGGAGGAGAAGGGGATGACAGAGGATGAGATGGTTGGATGGCATCACCAACGTGATGGACATGAGTTTGAGTAAGCTCCGGGAGTTGGTGATGGACAGGAAGCCTGGCATGCTACAGTCCATGGGGTTGCAAAGAGTCAGACATGACTGAGAGACGGAACTCCTAGAGGAGTCTAAGATGAAGACTGTAACTGTAACAAGCAGTTAGAATTAGCTTGTTTTATTTCTCAGCTAGCCAGGTAGAGGACACTAATCTTGCATTCAAGTCAAAGGACAACATGAACTGTGAATGGCAACCCAATCCAGTATTCTTACCTGGGAAATCCCAAGGACAGATGAACCTTCCACGGGGTTGCAAGAGTGGGACATGACTTAGCAACTAAATAACAAGATTTAGAAATAGAAAGCAAAGTTCTGCTCCATTTCTGCCCTTTGATAACCATGTACCATTGGTAGTACTTGACATCTTTGAGCCTTTTATTTTGATTCTATAAATTGGGTATAAAAATACTTCAAATCAGTGGTATAGTTAAGAATGTGTATATCAGTCACTATCTATGAATTTGACTCCTGGCTCCGCTTTAACTATGTGACATCAAGTAAACTGCTTCATTTCTCTGTGCCTTAGTTTCATGATCCATAAAATGGAGATGAATAATCTACTTCTTCATATTACTTTGAAGATTAAATTAGTTAGTGTGTGTGTGTGTCTGTATATGTGTGTATATATATATATATATATATATGTGTGTGTGTGTGTTGGTGACACAGTAAGCCCTCAATGTATGTTACTATTTTTGTTTTCAATATTATTTTTATTTGGAGGGTTGTAAGAATTAGGGGAAAAAACAGATGTTTTAAAATAAAAACATTTCAAAAACTTGAAATGGTAGAATACAACAAAGTAAATTTGACATAGCCATTCTGAATCTATTATATCATTAAGAATCTTTGGGTTTACTTAAATAATTATAATATCGTATATTGATCCCTTAGCAATTTGTTACAGTTTATATTTGATATTTGATTTCCATTTGGCCCCAAAGAGTTAAAATAGCTTTCAAAACACCAACTTTCTGATTTTGGCAACATTTTCCAAAACTTATTATTAATTCACAAAAGTTGGCATTAGACCATGAACTTCTTCAGAAATAATTACAAAGCAGGAACACTCAGCTGCCTCAAAAATAAATTCAGCTTCCTTCCTAAAGGGGAGGATTTTAAAATAAAATGCTTTCCTTTTATCTTTAAATTGACTTAGAGACATTATAAATTCTGTTTTTTAAGAATCAATCAAACATAATCTCAATTAACTATATACAGAAATCCCAATAAATAGGAATAAGCTTTCAAAAATTACCATGTTGGTCACCACAAAAAAAGAATCTCCACAGAATTAGATACGTCCCTGCACAATATTACAGGTTTAAATATACAACCCAGATTCTAGAGCTGTTATTATGGTCTCAAAGTCTGAGACTGAAACTGAAAGATGCACTTCAGCTGCAAATATGTAGCAATTATCATGAAATGAACTTCGTTCCTCATTTTTGCTAATCACCATGGTAACCTGCATTCAATGGATTCTTTCTGGGAAACATTCCAGACTCTATCAGACATTTTTAGTTTGGAAGGTTAGAATATTCTTACTTACTTGGTTGCTTATATTGTTTTTAGCAATATGTAATGGCATTATCAAAAGAATGTACTAGAATATTGAAACTGTTTGATATAATAAAATTCTTAGGTTATAAAGGTAAGAAGAATCTACTACTAACATTTACTAATAATACTTCATAAATATTAATGAATCCATTAGCTTACAAGTTTATAAATTTTAAGTGATCTAAATTCAACATATGTTTTGACTATTGATAATATACATTTACTTACATGCTATATATGAAACATATAAGATATAAAATTGATTTCTATCAAAAGAATTTCTCATTCAGACATAGGAAAAATGTCCATTTTGGCAATAAAGTGGTTTAAGAAACATATTATCTTAGAAAACATATCAAAAGAATGATGTGTTGGCACTGGAACAATATCCTCCATTCTCAGGTCTACGTATATGGCTTAGGAGGTAACTTATACATCAGACTTAGAGAACAAAAATATCAAGAGAGAGGTATGGACTGGGAATTCATATTTCACATTTTTCATAATGAGATAGTAGAAGAAAATATACACCTGGATATCAGACCGAGTACATCTACTTTAAGTGGCCAGTCAGCAAAGGGTGACCAGTCCCTGATGGGACAGAAGACTTGTGCAAGAATGTGTAACACTTTGCCTCTACATTAAGGAAGTCTTGGTATTTAAAATTAAAAAAAGTCATCTGAGCTAAACACGTGCTTACTGATGTAGTAGATTTACATTCCGGAATAAGTTTCTTGGGTTTCCCTGGTGGCTCAGGAGTAAAGAATCCACCAATGCAGGAGAATGAGGATGCAAGCTCTGTGAAGATTCCCTAGAGAAAGAAACAGCAAGCCCACTTCAGTATTCTTGCTTGGGAAATCCCATGGACAGAGGAGCCTGGTGGGCTACAGTCCATGGGGCCGCAAAGCGTCGGACATGACTTAGCTACTAAGCAACAACAACACGTTCCTTATCTTACTGCAGACTGGGAATAGTTTATAAACTGGTATTGGAGGAGAAAATGGTCTTCTAAGGAAAGCCCCAGAGATCAAGGAAGAGGAAGCCTGATAGAAGATGTCTGAATTGTAAATAAAAAGTTAATTAGGGGATTTGGTTTCTGTTTTAACATGTACAGTGTTTAGAAATTATCAGTTCTGTTTTTATAATGAGGAAAAGTTAGACACACTGAAACTGACTTTTCTTAAACCCATCAAATGATTGAGGTTACAGGATACCAATCCAAATGTGGAGAGAAGGGCAAATCCAGAGAATCACAGCTGGAATTTGCTTATCTGGATCAAAACAGCTGGAGTTATAAACAGGTAGAAACCCTGAAATGGTAATGTTGAAAAATTGCTTGAAGCTGAGTATGGATTATTGTGAGAGCAAGAAACTCTTGCAGCCCCAATCTTGGTGGGGGTGGGGTGGGCGGGATTTGTATATTCATGGACTTTAACTCCAAAAAAAAAAAAATCCACCAGTTATTCACAATGAAAAGTCAAAAGAATATGCCCTATTAGTTCGAGAAGAGATAGAGGGAGAAAAACCTTTGTGAAATAAACCCATGGTTTTTTCCATAACAGAGTTCTGCTCTCTAGGGGGAAATGACTTTATTGGAGGCTTCCTTTCAAAGAGCCATGGGAAGAGGGCATTGTCCTCATTTCAGCCCTCTTCAGCTTTCTAGTCTCATTGAAAGAGGAAAGAGCTATATAAAAAGAAATACTTATGATGGTCACAG